>NC_141703.1:66336912-66936912 GCF_971803275.1 Cyanistes caeruleus
GATTAAAGTTGTTGTACATATTATATACTTTTTTTTTTCTACTATTGTGGATAGTTAAACACTCTGTAACATACTTTTCAGGCTCCACCTATACAATCTTCCCATGGTTCCTTAGAATGGAATGGAAATAAATGTCAAGGTATAAATTATAAGGAGGGTGGACTTACTGAGAGGTTACAGACAGAAATCACCGATCCTAATTCTCAAAATGTTAATTTGAATGTTACACTGGTTAAACTAACTTTAAATGCATGACATGATCTTCTAGTCACCATTCCTTCTACCAGCTTCAGTTGTCATACAGAAGGGCAAGGTGAACCTAATTGGCATCAAGTTGCAACATGTTCACCCATGATACATTGTGTGTGTTCTTATCACTGATTATCTTGGCTAGTCTGCTACTTGGTTTTATGAAGAAATGGAGTGGGTCAGGTAGAATGCTTGGGAGGGGATAACACATTCATGAAGAGCACCCTGAGGAAGTAAAGGCTGGACACTGCTGAGTGCTGCAAGGAAAAGCAAGAAAGAAAGAGTTACAGGAAGGAGATGCACACTATAAATTCAGCAAAAAAGAGCAATGTGAAGAACAATAGTTGCACCTCTTGCTTCACACCCACAGTAACATGTAAAATATTAAAGGTGACTGTTGATTCCAGGATAATTGCTGGACAGTTCCTGTGATAAATAGTTCTCTGCAGCTTATTTACCTTGCCATGCCTATGAAGCTCCGCCTTTAATAAATATGTTTCTTCTAAGATCGAAAGAGTTACTCTAGTGAGACAATCTTTTAAGAACATTTTATTTTTCACTTTTATGAATCATAGTTGAGATAAATGAAGATAAACACAAGTATGTAAAATTTATTCACCTGTCATTTGGGAATTACAGTTTACAGTAATACATCAAAAAAAGGTAAGCTTGCCCACTCTTTATTTGCACTATACTACTGCCAAAGAGGATGTAGTTGCCTAGAATGACAGATTAGTTGGGATAGTCTTTGCTTGCTTGTTCCTGATAATCAAGAAAAACTTGTTACTGTGAAAGCAGAATGCTTAAACTGAAAACCAATTGTAAAAAGAAAAGTCTTATTTTTCTTACCATACACTTTATTGGCACACATCACAAATTCTGTCAAACATTCAAACCTGATGAACTGAAGCATGCCATTTATGGGGTTGCCTTTGCTGGTAAGTCACCAGCAAGGAATATCCTTGAACAACCTAGCATTCCCTGAGGACTTCAGAAGGACAGATCTTCTTTATCTACCATTGTCCACTGAAGGGCCAGAAATGCTGAGAAGGGATGGCAAAAAATGTCCATGATGTGTGTTACAGGGTAGGCATCATCAGTATGTGGCAAGGTGGTCCTTGGAAGAGCTCAGAAATGGTGTTTGTCTGGCCAGAGAAGGGCTGTCTAAAGTGTCATCTCCATGAGCTGTGAGGCCTGAAGAAGGCTGACAGCAGGGTCTTCTTGTTTAGGAGTATGGCAGCAGTGGTATCAGCACAATAACCAGGAGTAGTTAAAAACCCAGTTCAAAATTAAAAAAAAATGAAAAAATTAAGCGCACAGTATTTATTATTGCATGAGATTTCATCTAGGCTTAAACCAGCATTGATAATGGAAGGAAATTTTAGTTACTCCTGAGAAGGGTTTACAGTTTCTCACCCCACTCTGCCAACGAGAAGGTTGGGGGTGCAAGAGGAGGTGGGAGGGGACACAGCTGGGACAGCTGACCCTAGGTGACCAATGGGACAATCCAATCTTTCACATCAAAACTGGGAGACGAAGCAGGAAGGAGGACATGTAAACTTACGATGTTTAGCTACTTAAGTTACAGTTAAGTGTGCTGGGCCCCTGCTCTCCTGGAGATGGCTGAAAACCTGTCTGCCCATGGGACTGAATTCCTTGTTTTGCTTAGTTTGTGAATCTTTTCCTTTTCCTATTAAACTGTTTTTATCTCTCACCAATGAGATTTCTCACTTTAACCCTTCCAAGTCTCTCCCCCACCCCACTGTGAGGAGCGGAGTCAGTGGGTGGTCCTTAATGACTGTGTGGGGCTGAACCATGAAAAACATTTAAGAGGTTTTCAGTTACAGCAGAACTCACAAACCATACCAACTTTCATGCTTTAACATATCATGTTGCAAAATGTATACACATGGAATCCAATGCTTGGATCTGGGTGCAACAAGAGGTCAAGATATTTAGAGCTGGATTTCAGTTTAACTTATTTAGGTTCAGCTCAATTCATATCGCTGATCTTCATTCACTGTTATTGCATAGTTGATATAAATGATATAATTGTTGATATAAATGTATTAAGTTTTATTGATTAGTTCAATGAATTATAAAAAAAGAGAATAAATAGTGCTACTGCTCCTTTTTTGTTTATTTGATACTGAATTAGAAAGACTCAATACTGTTTTCATTTGGTACACTTAATGCGTTTGTGTTTTATATGTTACCAGTGACACCAATTAGAGATACATCCTGTCATAATAGGCACTGTGCAAACATTACTTCCTAGAATAAATGGTTTTTATTTTCAAGAGAAAATTATAGTATTTTTTATAGCTGTAGTCTTGAACATAAAGAGCAGATCTTAGGCACATTGGGAGTTTTGGGTGACATGAGAACTGAATTTGGCTTTTGAGACCTGGCTATGTAAAATAAACCTGGAACTATCTATGCTTCATTTGAAGAAAAAAAAAACTGAAAAAGAACCCAACAAATAACCAAAAACAAACAAAAAAAAGTTCTGAAATGTCAATCTTTTTTACTACAGAACATGGATCTAATTTTTTATAGATGAACAGGTAGAGAGGTCTTACCCACTCCCTTTAGATTTTCTTCCATATGAAACTTGATGTTTAACTTGTTTACTGGCTATCAAGACAATACAGTCAAGTAATTTTCAATTTATACCAAGTTACCTTTAATTCCTAAATATCCTGTAGAAGTTGATACCACCATCCATTTATATGACTGTTCATTTTCCCAGTGAAATTTTAGAGTACTGAAGGTAATATCCCACCTTAATTTGATCCTTGCACTTTATTATGTACAAGATTATTTTTGTTTATATCCCTCATGAATTCTCATGCTTTATATGTAGAAATGCAAAATTTTTATATGTAGAAATGCAAAATTTCTTTGTAGAGTTAATTCACAGTCTTAATCTGTGAATTAAATCTGAAATCAGAGATTGACCTGTTTAGGTGAGAATAGAATAGAATAGAATAGAATAGAATAGAATAGAATAGAATAGAATACAATACAATACAATACAATACAATACAATACAATACAATACTCCAGTTGGAAGGGATCTGCATTGATCATCCAGTCCAGCTGCCTGATTACTCCAGGGCTGGTTGTTAAAGGCATTGTCTAAACACCTCCTCATCCCTGACAGGCATTATCTACCTCACTAGGAAGTCGGTTCCAGTGTCTGACTACCCTTCGATAAACTAATGTTTTCTAATTTCAAATCTGACCCTGCTCAAAACAGCCTTGAAGCATTCCCATGTGTCCTGGCACTAAGTACCAGAAAGAAGAGTTCATAAATGCCCTCTCTGCTTCCTTTCCTCAGAAAGCTGAAGAGAGCAACAAGGTTCAGACTCCCTTTTTTCTAACTAGACAAGCCCAGAGTACTTTTTTGCTTCCCATAAGACATTACTTCCAGCCCTTTCACCAGATTTGATGCTCTCCCCTGGACATATTCAAGGACATTCACACCCTTTTTAATTTTTGGGGCCAAGAATTGTACTTAGTGCTTAAGGTGAGGCTGTACCACTGCTAAACACATCACAATTATCACTTCTTTTTTCTGGCTGGTGATGCTGTGTTTGACACACCCCAGCAATCATTGTTTCCAAATTTTGAATATCTACCCATTTAGAAGACAAATATCAAGGCAAGAAAACATTAATTACCAGGAAAAAAAATTATATATGTGTATTGCCGGAAAATGTATGTGTTGTTCTCTCATTTCTTTATGAACATAGCAAATTAGACAATTTGTTTTAGATTATTTTAGGTTAAATTTTATAACTTCTCTAGAAATCCCCATATAACGCTTGTATTCCTTGAATAGCTAGTCTGAGCAGTCTAAGAAGAAGAAAATCTGACCTCAGTCAGTACTTTCTGTACAAAGCAATATGATGGTAAATATAGCCATTGTACATTCTAGCACCTTCTTACCTCTGTTTTATAAACAGGTGTATTTAGAGAAGCTTCATTATTTCTTAATTATACTTACTTCCCCCATTTCTTTTCCTCATTAAAAACTGAGTAGTCAGCATCTCAGCAATATCATCATCACTAATTTTCTTCCTCTTCATTTTTTAATTAGACTCTTTTGCTCTAGTTGCTCTTTTTTTCCCCCTCTGCATACAAAAGTAATCCTCTTATTTTTATATCCTTTGCCTAATGAAATTTTTGTTAATAATTATTTGTTTAGCATTAATGTCATGGCCAGGAATAATAAGGTTTAGTTTTTCTTGATTTTGTGCATACAGAAATCAAGAATCAAGTTAAAAAGACAAAAGCAGAACAATTTTAGTCCAAATGTTCAGCTAGTCAAATCAGCTTTAATCCTGAATAGTCTTAGTAACTTGTCCTTCATGAACCTCTTCACTTTTTAAGAGACATTCAGGAAACAAAATGAACCTAGAAATACCGAAGATAAAAGACCCACTATTCAGATCATTCTGACAGTTTACTAAATGTTGTGTCATAGCTATGAGGGAGGCAAAGCCCTTCTGTGCCTCTGTTATAGCAACTGGAAAGATAACTGTCAGCAGATTTGCTCTGGCTTGCATACAGCCCTGGTGGCAGGGTGCCCAAAGCACCCTAGGTGTATTTTCCAGATCCAAATGAATTAAGTTTGCGTATGTCTGTCTTAAATGATTTTTCATGCACAAATACAAAGAATGTCCCAAAGCTACATTATATCCATGCTAGTTGTTGTAGGCAAATAATAAAATTACTGTCATATAATTTTGGTATAGTACAGTAGGCATAGTACTGTAACCTTCAGAAGCCTCAGTCAAGATGAGGAACTCAGAGTAGCAGATACTCTTTGAAAAAGAAATCAACATCCAATTCCTATTCCTTAAAAATCATATGCATTCAGGTAAGCGCAAAGCCCCAAATATTTCTCACATAAATCTTTTACTAAATGTTCTAGACAAAAGCATAGTCCATGTGTCCCTTGCTTATTTTATTCATTTTAATTTGAGTAATTTTTTGCAATTTTCAGCAATTTTTTCCTGTCCTTCTTCCTGATTTCTTCTTGCATTTTGTTAAATAGCTTTTCTCTTGCTCTCAAGGTTATTTCCTACTCTAGCTCTCCTTCTGTTCACATTCTTCTGGTATATTTTGCTGTTCTTCTTCAGTGTCTCCTGCTGCTGTCTAGGCTTTTCCACAGACTAAGGTGCATGGAAACTGATTAATTCCGTTTTCCTAGAAATGATGCTTTGCATATCTCTCCCTGTCTCTGAAAAGTTCTCCAAAGTTCTCGCTCTGATAACAGTATGCAGTTATGCAGGCCACCTCCAAACCATTCCTGCCCTTGAAGTGAAGTGCTTCTCTGTAGCACTATGCTGCTCCCTTCTTTCTTATGTGCTGGCCATCCCAGCACATCGGGTATTTACTCCCATTCATTGTCATTACACAGAACCCTCTTAGTAATGTAATGTTCCCTCATTGGTTTGTGCTTTCCCTATGTCTCCCAAGTGCCTTCTAAAGAGGAAATGGGTATGTGCTTTAAAGGTCATGAAAAGTTCAGTTTTGGTATTATCAATAGCAAGCCTGCTTTTCTGTCCAAAATATCCAATGAGCAGTCTTTTTCACTTTTACTCTCATTCTTTTGGACACTGGCTCTTTACTACTTCTCTTAATCACTGTATTCAGGACTGAAGCTAAATGTATTTCATTTGGGCTCCTCCTTCTAAGACATATAGCTCTTTTTGTTTTGCCCATACTCATTTTTTGCATCAACAGCTAATCTTAAAAGACTTCTATGGAAAAGGAGAAAGACTGCAACAGGCAACAGCATTTTTCAAGCTTAGATTTATTTTCTAATCTTCCAAATCACATGCATTTCACGTCTCTAGCAGCCTTTCTGGAATGTTAGACATTCATCAGGGCTGCTGACATTACTCAATAGTCCTTCCTTTCCTTTAACATCCGCTTTTCATCCAGTCTTGTGTTTATTGCTGCTTTCTCTTTCACCAATCTTGCAGTGAGCAACCATGGGGAAATGACACACAGATGAACAGCAGTGGCAGAGAAAGGCAAAGAACATGACTGCCTCTGGTAGCAGGCTTTGCCTTTTAATCCTATTATATAGGCAACCCAGGTCTTAAAAACAAATGTACTACCTAATATCATATATGTACTCATGTGAAACCCCTACAGCAGCTGCAGGTGTCCTATTGCAATTCTTGCCACTCTGAAACTGCTCAAGCCTGCCTAATGCACTGAGGCATTACATAAACCAGACACAGTTTTTCAGTCCTATGCTACTGTCTACTGCAACTAAATCAGCTTCTCTCACCCTTCCTTCCCCAATTATCCTCTCAATCTCCTGCATGATCCAGGCTCATCTTCCTATATTCCTCCCCATTTTTTAAAATAAAAGTTGAAATTGTGAAGGCCATAGCAGCATTTATTTTTCTGGCATGTGCAGATTTAGTGTCCTTAAATCTCCACTCTAATAATTTACCAGTCTAAGA
This sequence comes from Cyanistes caeruleus, assembly GCF_971803275.1. NCBI lineage: Eukaryota > Metazoa > Chordata > Aves > Passeriformes > Paridae > Cyanistes > Cyanistes caeruleus. Next base: position 66,343,653 of record NC_141703.1, read on the forward strand.
GAACAGGTAATTAATAATCTTCATTTTTGAGGAAGTACAGAGATGAAACTGCAAAACTCAGCAATTCTACGCAGCCTCCCTCTTTACTCATACTTTCTAATTTTCTTTCCTTCCCCAACGCCACCTATATTTCACCTACAGATTCTGGTAATGCCTCCTGTGAAAAGCCATACTACAAAGACAGTAGTGTCCTCTGCCTCTATTACTTATGTGGAGGATGAGTCACTGTACAAGCATTATAAGATTAGCATCCTGTCCTCTCACAGCCCACACTGTGAAAGTCAATATGGTGGCCATTATCCAGATTGTGTGAGTGGTGCCAGAAAAAAAAACAATCAGTCTCCTGCCACAGCTCTGTGTTTCAGCTTTATTACACTGGTCCTTTCTCCTGAAAGTCATAAATATGACATGCTGCTTAAATAATTTTTCTAAAGGAAGTTCAGGATGAATAATACGGTGGTGTTGTTCTGCACCTGTACTCTCAGGTTGGGGATTTTTTTACTTAAACATAAATGAATAATGAATCATCAGGAAATACTCATTCATAATTCAAATTCAAATGGACAACACTGAGAAACTGAGCACTGCATGTTTGTACACATTTTCCTGTTTTTTACCAAAGTGAATCTTCACTGACACTCTCATGCCAGCAAATCTGAGAAAACAGCCCTTGCCTAAGAATAAGCACCTCTTAGATGTGTGCTGTTTTTTGGTTTCTTTTAGTGTTAGAATAACACTTTATTGTTTATGATAATAATGTACTTCCTAAAAAATTGATGATACATTTTGCTGCTAAAACCAGTCTGAACTTCAGACAGCTTTGATTAATGAAATACTGGAAAACCTTTCTCTGCTTTTTCTTTTTTTTTTTTTTTTTTTGGTAGCAATTTAAAAACCTGGACATATAGAGGGAGAAGGAAGACGTTATTTTAAAGAATGGCATAGAATTTTATATGATCATCCTTTTCTGAATACTAAGTCATTTTTTCACTATTTTTTCTTCATGAGGTTATAGATATTTAACACTCCCTCTTCTCCAAGTACATTCATAAAGTCACACCTTTTTATTTCTTTTTTATTTAGAAATGAGAAAAAATAATTCAAAATCCAAGAGACCTAGATTCTTGTTTCTTATGCTTCTGAGACTACTTTAGATATTTTTATACAAATAATTCTTATTGGGTAAGAGTGAAATTATTTGCAAGAAGTAGTGCCTTTGGAAGCTGAAGTGTGTAAGCAACTTATGGAACTGGATTTTTAAGACTTTTTCCAAACAGATCACTTTCACATCTAATATTTTATCTCACAGAAATATCAGTTTATATGTGCACAAATAATTTACACTTCTTTTTGATAAGCTGAACACCTTCAGTGTGCAAATAAAGAGGATTTTCCTAGCTCTGAATAATTTGAGTTATATTTCTTGTTTCTAGTGCAATTTTTCTATGAATTTTTTCTGTGTAAATACAAGAACTATGTGTAATATTCTGCTTTGTTCATGTTGTATAATGAGGGAAAATGTAATCACTGAACTCTTCTCAAATAATCCTCTGCATTTACATTTGCAAGGGATGCTGTAATATTCTGAGCTGCTTGTCCACTGACAGACTCTTCTTTCTGAGCTGTTGCTTTCTGGTATATAGTCCTCATTCTACAGCTTTGTCAAAAATGTTTTTCCTTAGAAGTATACTCTTTGCTAAATAACATGGGAATGTCATTCCACCACTATTTACCAATCTTAATTGTATATAATAATTTGAAAATTCTGTCTATGATATTATATGAAATGTTCACATTCATTTCTGAAAGCACAGAATTTCACCTTGCATTTAGTAATGTCTGCAGAGGCTGAAGACAATTCTGAGTGGTGGGGCCTCAGTTTGATAGTTTAAGGAGTTAATCAACAATGTTGGCTTAAGACGTTTTTATGTCCTTTAGGCCTGTATTTTCCAGCACCGTGCAGGAACATGCTGCTCTTTTTGTTGTGTCCATTTTATCAGTGAATTAATATGGGCTTAAGGTTACTCAACCCATTTTTTGAACACAGGAACATGACTAAAGCAGGCAGCAAGAACTTCTTAAGCTGACCTTCCTGCCACATTTTTTTTTATTGTGGAATCGCCAGTTCCTTCAACAAATGAATTATTGATATTTCATACCATGCTGGTTTTGCATTAATTGACATTTGGTGAGAAGGGAAGAAGCCACCCACAGAAATAATTTTTTCTGAGAGAAGCTGCTAAGAGATCTATGCCTGGCAAAAACCAATAGCTTGCTAGCTCTGAGAAGTGACAGCCTATTAAACCATTTAGAAACTGGGTCCACCTCTGTGAGATTCACATTTTAAAGACAGGCAGGCCCAGGAAACCTCTCTCTTGCTTCCAGCCTTGAAGAGGTAACTGAGCTCCCCAGTGGGGCCAGCCGCACTCCACCATGGCCTGCACGGCCTGGTGGGGCTGGGCCAGACCCCAGTGGTGGCTGGGCAGGGGACAGGAGGACACAGGGCCCCGGCTGAAGCCAGGCTGGGCCATGGCTGCAACATCTCACTGACAACAAGCCCTGTCCGTGCTGCTGGCCTGAGCCGAGCCAGGGTCCTCTGGGCCCCAGGAGTCCAGGGCAGAGGACAGAGGACAGAGGAGCAGCTGCCGGGCAGAGGGAGGGGAAACCATTGGCCCAGAGCTGAAATTGAAGGAAGCAGGGGCTGGAGTCCAGCCATGTGGCCAGAACCCACCATTCTGGCTGGGCCCCCTGAGATCTTGGCAGAGCCCCCAGTGCAGCCTGAAATCCATCACCGTGACTGCTTTGGCCACTGCCCAGCAGAAATGATCATGACCATCCACAGGCCCCAGGTGAGGTATTAACTCTTTCAGTTCACAGATGAGGCCTGCAGGCCTCAATCATCTCTCTCAAGAAAAGGACAAATGAAGACCTGTAGAAGAAAACATGAAGACACCAATGTCAGTAAAGAAGGAGTTAAGTCTCAGACGGAAGGAGAATGAGGAGATGCCCTTAGTATTGGGCTTGAATTCTTCTAGTAAGGTCATGGATATGATACACTGGAATATCCCCTTTAATTCATGAAAAAGTATGGAGGGATGGAGTGTTCAAACTGTAGACATGAGCAGAGGCATCTATAATGAAGCAAAGACATGTCAAAGTAGCTATGACCCCGTGAGAAACTCTTAATAGAGAGATGAAAGTGATAAAGACCCAGGGGACAGAAGAAGACCTTTGTTTGCAGAGATGAAGATGATCTCAGAGATAGATGAAGAGAACCTTTGCTTTTGAACAGCTCATCCTTAAAATAGTACCCCATAACTTGACATGGCCCATGGACTTGGCTGTAGGAAGGCTGTGAAAATGGGGGGAACTTCACGATTGCAGATTTTCTGGGCCGCTGCTATTTGTGGAAATTAAAAGCTGAGAGAGAGAACGAGAGAACTGTTTCTTGTGGAGAAGTCTCCATGGCATGGTAAAGCAACTCCTCTCCCAACAAGAACTGATGAAAAACTATTGTAGAGGTAGTAACTGATTATGTTGTCAGTGTGAAAGAAAAGAGGTTGTGGGGAGGTGAGAAGAAGTGTTCTGAAGGTTTTATTCTGATTCTTATTATTCTTTTAGTTCTGTTAATAAAGTTTTCTTTATACCTTTAAAGTTTTGAGCCTGCTTCCCCTTCCTCCTAATTCATATCTCACAGTGGGGAAATGAGTAAATAATTTTAGTAGGCACACTGGTGATTTTAGCCAGTGCTAAACCTACAACATTATTTGCTGCATTGGCTGGGAAACTCAAACTCGCAAACTTAAACCACTACACATACTTAAAGAAACCTCAGAAACCTAACATGTTATGCATATTTAAATTATTTTCCAGCAAATGTGGTACCACCACATAAAATGCACTCATGGATAGCTAATATCAATCCTTATAGTTTCAGAGAAATCCTGAATGCCTAAAAGGCTCATTCTATGTTGTGAGACATAATAACAAATTAGCTTGTGTAGATTGCTAGAAAATATTTCCTCTCTTCACTAAGCACAGAAAATATACATTTAAAGGGTTAATACGTAAAAAGGAAGGCTAAATAACAAAATATGCATTACTTAAGTATTTCATGTTCCCTATAATGTGCTAATTGTTTCTTAGAAACAAAGATAAAGAAAAAGGTATTTGAAATGGGATAGAATGTTGTCTTCTGTAATTAGCAACTATTCAGCTTCTTAGAAAATTGAGACCATGAATGCCTACTTCATTTGTCTGCACTTGATTGCTAAGTATTACACATAACTTATTGCTGTCTTTTATTATATTTCCATCTTAAACGTGATATATTGAAATGATCTGTGAAGTTAAACTGCAACAGATAGCCTCAGTAAATGGTATGAAGTAGCCTCTCTTCCTAAGACTATCATAAAATTTTTGGTGGAAGTTATTTTTAGATATTATATGCATATAGAAATTATAATACACATAAGGTATTATATAAAGTTTAAGGTGCTTTAACTGACTTAGAATGTATCAAATGCAACATGTAAGTTTTCTTTCATTTGAAGGCAGACTAGGGGCTTGCAAGAAACGGAGTCTCATGATGGGCTTTTATATATATGACTTTGGTAAAGCTAGGCTTTATTGAGAGTAGAAATTCTGCTCTGTTTCCTCTGGCAGAATTGGGTTAATATATACATTTTATGTTTCATAGCATCATAGTACTTAAGTCTGAGAAACAAAGATTTCCGGAAGTGAAACAAGGGCACAAGGATAATTCTGCTTCTGGAGTTCAGTGACTACTGGTCTTTCTTCCCACTGACTAAAGGTCTTGTAAGCTATGGTCTCATTCCCTGAACACAGTTTACTATAAAATGTATCTGCATTTTCATCAATATTGACTTTGTGTCCATAGTAAACCAAGCACAATAATTTCTTTATATTCCAAATTCTCCCTAGTATGTCCTGCTATTTACACAGGCTCCTAGTCATAATGTCACAGATCATTAAATTATCCTTATCATTAACATTCTAGTGTCTATATTGTCCACATCTTTGACATAGTGGTCACACTAAAGGAAATTCCCAAAATTCCAGGCAGTATATTTTGTTCTTTACTCCCTTGAGTATACTTCTAATTTATTTCTTCTGCTGCTGCTTACAAAGATATTGTGGCATATTCATTTATATTACCAATATATCTGTAATGACAGGGTAGAAACTTGTTATTTGGAAACTGGTTATTTGGAAGTCCCAGAAATTCTCAGCATTGGCACTATATCAAAGACTAGTCAGTTTGAAAATACATTTTTGTTCACGATAAAATAGAGGATCAGGGAGATGATACAGACACACTAACATATGACTGATGAGGATAACTGAAACAGCAAAAAGCATTGTCAGCCAATGCTTTGCTTTCATGCTTTGTCTAGACTCAAAGTCCCATGCAGTAGACTCGAACAGACTAATACTGACTGTATCTGAATGATAAAACCCCATGACATTATAATTACATTTTTGTGATATCCATGAGAGGCATTTGCCAATGATGTGCCATATAAGGAAAGCTTGGAATCAGGCTTTTTTTAGCCAACTGTTTTCTATCTGGCTATGTGACTGTCTAGAGAATGGCAGACTGTATTACCATGATAAACCTTGTGTAAATAGAAAAAAAACCCTGATCTATACTTTTTAACACACCAAGTTTTCAGAGAAATATGAGACTGGAGGGAAAGTAATTATCTGTGGAGGAGTTTCACAGTTTCATCCAGTTGATGAAACTAAATGACTTATGCTCTGTGCTCATTTGCTTTCTTGTTGTTCATAAAGGTAAAATTTTCACAAAAAATATATGAACTGGCTGAGATGGATAGTAGCTTAGCTCAGGTGACTTGTACAGGAGGCATAAACCTGAGACCTGGGAGATGGGATATTTGAAAGGATGGAAATCAGGATGCTGCTGGGATCATTCCATAATAGGTCATGTCCCTGGTCTGTGTTTGCAATTGGACCCTCAGGTACCCTTATCTATTGTTACGTTTGCCACATCCCTTGGTCTTTGGAGCTTGCCCCCAGAATGTGCCGTTTCTGCAGTTTGTTATTTTACTGTCACTGACATTTTTTTGGTAACGGCATCGTTCCAGTCCCTCTATTCTGCCACGCTCATCCAGCCAGACCGGACTCAGAGTCACAGTGAGCTGACTGTAACAAAAATACTTTGATTACTCTAATGCAGAGGTTTTGTATATGTTTTTTTCTGATTAAATGCAGTGCTTTTGTTTATATATGCAGCACAGTCTGCTGTTTATACTCACATAGACTGAGTTCTCTACCTCAAAAATTCTCTATTTGTTTTTCAGTGGTATAGCAAAACACTATCCTCCTGTGGCGGACTGTTTTGATGTATTCCATTTTCTTGTGCATACATAATTTTAATTCTAAGATTTCAGGAGAATGAATTCTTTCATGTTGTCTTCCATTTTGTTTTGAATTTCCAAATCAGCATGTATACAACAGTAGGCCAAGAATGGTCTCAAGCATCAAATGTATCAAAAGGTCATGGTGATTCTAGGGATTTTAGAAAAGTGAGCAAGCAGTTCCAGTTTGTACACAACATCTGTACATTTCTAGAAGACTGTTGAATCACAATTTAGAATGTGTAGAACAAGTCTAGACTGGAGCACTTGTCAAGGAACCTTCTCCTTTGAATAACACAGGGAAGAGAATGGCATGAGTCTTACAGAGACGGCAACAGAATAAACACAAAAAGGTGGACATTAACTTAATTGAATTTAACCTTGCTGAAAGCCCTCCTTTATTGAAGATAATAAAACACACCACAAACACTTATGGGAAGGAGATGTGAAAAATAGAAACAATTCAGCTCATCCTAAGAAAAATGTCAATGCATGTAGGAGTTAAATGCTTTTTTCCAGTAACACAAGGGCAGCTAAGGTGACCAGTTTAACTGGCTAAAAAAAGGAGAGAATAGTCTGTTTATGGTTATTTGCACAAGAGTTTTGACCTCCGATGAAGAAAGCTCTGTAAGTGTGAAGCATATATCCTTCCTGATGGATCAGAGAAATTTGTTCTTTGGAAATATTCAAGTTCATGGTGCAGCTTAACAAGGGTTTATTTTCATAGTGAAACTAAAAAGTTTCTGAGCTGACAGTGGAAGTCATTAGACAGAGCTTTTACCAGTGTATGAAGTTTAAGGGAGATATTACCAAAGAATTTTTTTTTGAAGGGGAATTAGCTCATGATTTTACTAGAATTTAGTGTCATTGGGTGGGACTTTATTTAATGGTGAAAGTAATTTGTTGCTCAAAGTGCTGCAGCATGGTACAGAAAAAAACCCCAACATATACTATAAATTCTAAAAGAATTTTGCTTTTATTATTTTATGCATTTCTCTTCTTTGCTTTTAAGAAAGTTATTCATGCAAAAATAAATGGCTTAGCCTAAATATCAGAGGATGGGGGATGACAATTGAATTAAAACCAGTGCAATTCAAGGGAGGCAGAGTGAGGCTAAGAAGTGGAAACAAATCAGAAGTCATCCACAAAGTTAGGACAAATATTAATTTCATTTGAAGCGTGTAATAATTCTGGAGGAAATCTTCACGACACCGAGCAGTCTATTTATGTGAATACTATTTAAAAAAAGAGTGATACAGAAAACAGGCATTCTGTGGTGTTTGAAAAATTGATATTTTCTAGTATGTTTTCTACAGACTGAACAAGAATGAGGATTAGAACTTAATCAAATTGTAGTATATAACAAATGAATTCATATTACAACGCTGAACTGGTATCTGCACAGGGCTTTGAAAACTGAAGCACCATAAGTTATAATTGAAGGATATTGTTTTTTATTCAGAATTTTTTAGTTAAGGTTAATAGATATTTGTTTCCACACCATTCCACCTCCATTCTTTTAAAGGCAAATCACACTTACAGGGCCAGAGAGCTTTTACCAGTAATAAATGAGAAGACAGTTTTGGTGGTTTTGGCTGGAATAGGGTTAATTTTCTTCATAGTTCATAGACAGTATGGAGCTGTGTTTTAATTTGTGCTGAGAACAGGGTTGATAATAGTTATTTTTGTTAATACTGAGCTGAGCTTGCACAGAGCCCTCTTTGCTTTTTGTACTGTCACACTGGTGAGGATGCTGGGAGTGCTTGGGAGGCTGGGAGGAAACACAGCCAGGACCGGTGACCTAAACTGATCAAAGGGAGATTCCAGACCTTGCTGGGAAAAGGAGGAAGTGGGGATGTTTGGGGAAATGGCTTTTGTCTTCAAAGTCACTGTTATGCATGATGGGGCCCTGGTCTTCTCCTGGAGATGGCTGAACACCTGCCTTCCCACAGGGAGCAGTGAACTGATTCCTTGTTTTGCTTTGCTTGCATTCAGAGTTTTTGCTTTCCCAGTTAAACTGTCTGTATCTCAACCCATGAGTTCTCATCTTTTACCCTCCTGATTCTCTCCTCCATGCCACTGGTGGGGTACTGAGCGAGCAGCTATGTGGCACTTGGCTGCTGGCTGGGGTTAAACCATGACAACAGTGAAAGGCTTCAATAGCCTGCCCATATATTGCTTCCATTTTTCAGATTGTTCTGGTGCCAAAACTTTCTTCTTCTTTAAGAAATCTCTTATGTGAGAATGTGACTGGATATAGTGCATATCTCTTGAGTCTGTTAGTAGTTCTCAAAAGTACTGAACAGCATGAATTAATTAAATGTTTTTGATTGACTATGAATCATCATCTCCTAAGGGTAAGCTTGATATACTTGGGATTAAACTTTTCCTAGTGATTGCTTGAAGAGAAATAAGGAATAACTTGAAAAGATTTATTCTCTATGTACTTTATATACAAAGTCTTGGAGCAACATATTTGAAAAACCACACTCAAAAGTCTGTTTCAAGTTTTGCAGGCAATCTAATGCATTAAAGTACTTGGAAAGAACTTTATAGTAGTATGGATTTTCACACCATTCACAGTCCATGGATTGTGACAACTTAGAGATGAGTCATTCAATGGGTAGAAAAACATTCTAACAGAGGGTGGTACAAAAATTTTTTCATAATCTGAAATGATGGAAAAGTTGTTCTTTTCATCATTCAGTAGCTCATCCTGTTTTAAAAATATCTCAGGTAAGGCAGATGAGCCGTGAAAGATTTCAAACTATTTTGTTTCAAGAAAAAAACATAGAAAGAGTGGAGTGGTAGTTTCAGTTTCACATCCACAGTGTTTAATTTTCAGTAATCAAATTGATGACCCTTTTTGCATGTAAGATAACAATGAGGGCTATCTGTACAAATATCCATTGGTAAATCCAAAAGAGGGTTTTAAAAAGGTAGGTGTTACAGGTGCATATCAGAGTTTTCTTCTGAAGTCTCCAGATATTAAAATCATATTGATCATAAAGTGGAGAAAGTCTTGTATTCGCATAGGGAAAGTCCATTTTAAGCATTTTCAGATCTGTGCATTCAAGTAACTCCTTTCTCAAGTCAAACAAGGCTCCTAATTCCCACCTTTTTCAAGGGAGGGAAAGAAAAATGCCACACTCCTTATAGTAGGAGTCAGTTTCAAGTGTTTTATTCCCTTTCCAGTCAGCTTTCATAATTGCTCTTTAAACCAGCTAGGCTTCACAGCTGTAGTGCCTCTTCTCAGTGGGTGGCCCTTTTATTCCTTTTGAGTCCTGGTGGGGAGCCTATACAATCACAGCAGGCACTACATACAATTCTATTTCTGAAGTGGAAGCAATATGGTGAAACTGTATATTAACTTTCAAACAATATTCTTAATTTGTGATTTAAAATTATTTTAATTATTTTAAAAAAATTCTAAAATTTTATGTGACATTAAAATTACTCCTTAGTTTATGCCTGTTAAAGAGGAGCACAGATTGTAAAATCATGAGAACAAGGTTTGACAGATTTCAGGAGTCTCTTTCAGGCATGTTCCAGCTACACCAAATGATAAGTTATAAAAATTTCTTAGACTTACAACTTACAGAGTAACACTTCTAAACATTTGTTTAGTTTTTTTCTCTAAGAATTAATGTCCAGGTTCATAATGAAACCAAAATACATTAAATTAAACTTACCTACATTCAGATTTATCTACATTCTCAATTACTTTCGTAAGTGTATTCATCATAATGGATTAACACAAAAACTACTGTCTTCTTGCTATATAATATTGACTGTACTGTTTCTTGGCAAAATGTGCCTCTACACAATGAGAATTTAAATAAAAGTAGTACATGGATCCTACTTGCTTTCTTCAGTCAACTTCTTACCACTGAAATGGCTAAGACAGTATGGATTAGTGGAGAAGCTTCAAAACAGCTTGAGATGATGTGGAAATGGGAAACATGAAATAATTTTTTATGACATCAATTGTGCATTGCATGTCCACCCACAGAAAGATGTATCATCCATGTCAATGTGTACAGGTATTTGTATAAAACTTGCTCCTCTACTCTGAGTTATTTTGACTACAGAAAGGAGAGTTGCTAATGTCAACAACTTTCTTGGCACTGACAGCTCTTTGAACTGGTAGAATGTCAATGAGCCTTCTATACATAGTCACCTCTGTTAGTCAATTGGAAACCTGGTCTATGAAAGACCCATAAAGATTTTTCTTGGGAAACATGGATAGGCTTTCCAAGATTTAAGAAACACTAACCATAAATAGCATCAGCTGCAGTATGTCAAGAATTATGAATCCATAAAATTTTAGGAACAAATTGTATTTGTACATGAGCATGATCTCTCAGACTGATAGCTTATATATTTTAATGAATTTTCTACCTTACAGAATGTCCTTCATTTCCAAGAAATAGTTACATCACTATTGTAATCTTTCCCATGTAAGAATATCAGGTAAAATACTGGTTTCAGCACAATAAAAACTAGTGACTGTGCTAGAATCTGAGCTGGATATATCTTTATTACTAATGCCTTTAAGCCATCTTCAAAACTAGCTGCTTGTGCCTTCACAAGTCATGTAGTCTAGACAGGTAAACTGTGCTCCTCCCAAAACTAATTCTTTCCCGTGTTTGACCTATTTGATAGCTCCACGGTTTTCCTTTCTGTTTCAAGAGGGTCTCTGAGATGTGGAAGAATATGCATGTGGCATGAAGTATAACAAAAATGCATCTTATGTTTTGCCCTGAAGGAGGCCAGCTCATCCTTGCCTGGTGATCGCAGTGGTGGGATCTTGTCATTGGAAAGGCACAGCCAGAAGATGCATTCGTACAAAGAGTAGCTCTTTTTTCCCATGAGGATAATATTCAGGGAAAAAAGTCTCTGAGTTGGGGTAACATCAAGACTATGTGTTTGACCTTGTTTGTGTGTCCACTGGCTCAGATGCACGGGGTTACTCCTGTCAGCCTATTTTTGGAGACAGTTTTCTGTGCTGCACACCAGCAGCCACCTCTATTTGAGACTTGATGGCTGCATTCCCCGGTATATTGTGCTGCATTTGTAATGTCTAAACCCAGGGGATGCAAAGCTATGGACCTCATATTGCTCACATACTTTTCACATCAGTTTCTATGCTCTGCACAAATCCTTTAAATATTTACAACTCTCTAAGACAGCATTCCCCTATTACTTTGGCATTCCACAATCTTCTAAATACAAATTTTCTTTATTTTTTTTTCAACATTTTGTTTCAAGTCCTGTCCCTCAAATATTGATGGAAAATTTGATTTCAGGGAAAGGAGAAAATTCATAAAATAGGTGAATATCAAATCTTAAATAAATCTCATCAAGTTATGATCCAGGCTAAATTTTTGACTTTGGGCTCTACATAATGTAACTTGAGTTCAAGGCAGCTCTGCAGCCAGAATGTAAACTTACATTTCCCTGTTGTTAACATATGAAAGACATCAGTCACATTAGTTTGGCCTAGCACCAGCTGGGTGCTAGGTTTAAAATAACCTAGCTCATTCAATGTTTAAAACAAAAACAATTTATTTTGTTTGTCTTCCTTTGCTATGAGGCAAGAGATGAACTTTTTCCATGTTTTACTTATTCCCTTTATTCATAAGGTATTTAATGCCTGAGAAAAAAACTCTGTGTTAAGCTGTCAAACACTCAGAGTACACAGATATTTGCAATATAAGAAAATAACATCTCAAAACCCCCGTATTTTTTATCTTTAAAATGAAGAGGATTTTTTTACAAAGCTGTTCATTGGTTCCATTGGTTTCACTTCAATTTTTCTTAAATCTTATTTCCCCAATTTGTGCCACTGAAGAAAGATTTTTGCAGTGGAAAATAGAGTTTGGTGAATTTGGTAGATCTGTTGACAGTATTCTTAATTATACATTGTGTCTTTGAGCAGTAACACAGATTCATATATATTATTTGTTTATATTTGCAGTCTACATTTATATGAGTGATTAACTGCTTTAAAACAGCTATTTCCTAGGCACACATTTCCAGCATTAATCCAAATTTATGCCTACTAGATGATGACAATTTTTTCTGGGTGCCCTGTGGGCTTCTCATAGCATTATCGGGGAAGAAATCAGATTCTTATAAATTCCTTTATGTACTAAATCCTCTAAATCCTCTAGGACCTTCCGAAGGGTAGAAAGCTTATTGAGCATGAATTCCCCTTCAACAACAGAGACCACTGATTTATTATAGATTTATAATTTCTGATGTTAGTTAGAACGGATTCTTCAGTGTAATATTTAAACCAGATTTTCTGGCTATTAGGTAATTATATCAAAACTTGTCAAAAGCAACTGCAGCACCAGGGATTACTCTGCTATGCCCTGACTCAATGAAGGGTAATGGAGGGGAGGATATCTCACAAGTACAACATGAGGGACTGGCTGAATGTCTCCCTGGTAAATGAAATGGCAAGACCCATAGGACTGCACTGTGCTCTCAGTCTGGGGTGAATAACATCTTCCTAGATTTCTGATGGAGCACACAACCTACATGAAATTCTGGCAGAACTGGTGATGATCATGTAGCAGAATGGTTGGCCCAATATTTGAAGGAAAACTTATAGGGTCTTATGCAGACTGACCATCCACATTGTTGCAGATGGCCCGGGAAACACTTCAAGGTAAGATCGTCCTTTGTGTGGAGGCAAAATCCCAATGCACACCTTCAGGGTTGGATGTGGCTGTTATGGAAAAAGATGAGATGCCTTATCAGCACTGATGTCATCAACAGACTGTCACTCCTAGAAAGCACACAGAAGAAAGCACTGGTGTGTCTGAAGGGTGCTGTTGAGTGTCTGGATCAGTTCATGCACACGAGTATTGGTACCACACATTGTAGGTAGCAACTGGTGCAGGTGAAAACGTAAGGTAATCCCTAGATGGGTACTGTTCTGGCACAGTATTGTCTGCCTTGAAACACCCCTGGCTTCAGCCTTCATGTGGCAGGACAGGCGCACTTGCTGCCTCTCTGCATGGTTCCCATGCTTTCCCTGACCAGCTCCAAGGGCATGTGCTGGTGGGACAGATCTGCCCAGCCTGTGGAGTAGATATTAAAATCCAATGTTGATAGGCTCTTTGCATCATTCTTGCTTTGGAACTGAATAAGCTACTACAAGTCCTGCTTCTTTTTACATAATTGTCAATATATTTCATTGTTTCATTTTCAATAAAAATACTTTATTTTGTTTACAGAGGAAATGGATGATAAAATGATGTTTACCCTGCCAGGGGTGAAGCACTGAGTGTTTTATTTTGAGACAAAAGGCACTCAGGTTATAATATTGTTCCAGTTTAATTTCTTTTAAATCAGGTATCCAGTTGCTTATTCTGTGTCTGCTGTTGGTAGCAATACCATACCTAAGGCAACCACTTTTCGGGAGTGACGTAAACAGCAATTCATTGAACAAATCACAGTTCTATCAGTGACTAGCATGCCATACCTGTCAAAGGTATGAATTTAGAAATAAAACTTCAAATACCTCATCTGAACAACTTTGCTTCAGAGGAACTGATCCAACTGATAGAAGCAAAAATGATGTATGAAAACAGATCTTTTTTATTAATTTTATTAAAAAGATAAGCTAATCCAGAATGAAATATATACATCATTGATTAAAGCTACTAAAGTAGCTACTAAAGCTACTATTACTGTCAAAGATTAATTAGTAATGGAATAATGTAAAAACAATCAAGGTAATAATTGAAATTGAATCAATAAATAAATTGCATCAAATTATCAGGTCAGATATCAGCAGCAGAAAGGGTTTTGTTTTTTTTCCCCTTTACTTCTGCCTTAGTAGCTGAAGGAAAAGTTGTTTTCTTTCACGTATTATCTACTGCTCCATCTTTATAATGAGCACTAATAAAATTTCATGATGGAAAATTTAGCAAGACAGGCACTGAACTAGGTTTTACCAGTTTTACAGAAGTATAGAGACTAAAGTGACTCTTTACTACTCACCACTACTGGTTAGTACTCACAGCTGCTAGAGAAGTAATTTTATTTCTTCCGCTCAGTTTGCTTCATACATAAAAATAGAAAATTTAAGAAACTTAAAATTCATTGGATGCTTTGGAATACTGCTGCTTGGTTTCTTCTTTTGAGAAGACAGACAGGAATGACAGATTTCACAACTTGATCTTTTAGTGTTGTATAAATATTCTTTTCTATCCATACATTTGTACTAGCATGCAAAAGGCCTGACCACATATAAAGAGAGCAAAATAACATCTCTCCCAAAATAAAGCAGGCGACTACTTGATTTTCCTTGTCTCTCTGCTTTATGTGAATGTATATTACAGATATGATTATTTATTACAATCAATCTTCCATGCAGTGAGGGACTAAATATAGCAAACTACTGTATCTTTCAGCCCTTCTTCCTTTGGACAACTTGTCAAGATAAGAAAAGATTACCTCTCTGATATGTGGTCTTAACTGTTATATAAAACATGTTCCACATTATCAAGGTATTTTATATGTGACTTTGGGATTATCAACTTCTGATATAGTCTGACCTAAGCCCCAAAGGGAGGACTCTCTGCCTTTACGACAATTGAAGTCCTGCTCAAGACAAGTAACCTACAAAATCCATTATCAGAACATTGTGACAGCATGCATGGGAACAAAAATAGAAAAACTAGAACCAATCTTCAATCTTCTCTATGAACTATGGTTCCATTCTCATAGGATAATCATCAATATCTAGTTAAACATGATTCAATTCTTTAGTTACCTTCTTGCATCAGGCAAAAAAATCATGGAAGTTATTATATGGCTTCATTCAAGGCAAAAATCAATTGATTTCTCCAATCATATTTAATCTAACCACATACAGCTTCGATTATATCTCTGTATGGTGGTCTTCCATTGTCTGAGAGCAAACTTTTCCAAGCTGTGCTCAAATATGGACTTGTCTGACCAACATAGCAATAAAACTCTGCCATCATGCCAGTCCTGAGGTGAGCTATGCAACAGAATTTTCTATTGTAAGGATGTAAATCACCAGCAGATATGAAATGCCTACAAGTAAAACATAACAATACAATGATAAAACTGTGTAGTAAAACACAACAATACAATGATAGAACTTCGTAGTAGCACACAGATTTCCTCAGTTCACTGCTGTCAGTTCAGGCCTCCAGGGCTTAATAGCTGCATAAACCTTATAAACAGGAAAGAGCCATTAATTTGAATGAATTCAGGCATGAACTTAGGGGGTAGAATTGCATCTCCACAGGGTACTCATTCTTCTCTTGTTGTCTCTGAATCACCATGATGTGCACAGAATAAGATCAGCCTCTTACAATGCCCACCTCTACCAGCTAAACTCTGTAGTGGTGCCAGGCAGGGCGTGCAGATGGGGATGGTCTGGGGGATGTTGTGCAATTGCTCCATTTCTGTTTCCAGAAATGTCCTGTCCCACCTGTATGTCCTGGGCATGGCCCACTGCCCATGACCATTTACTTGCATGGGCTAGGATATGAATGGCAATTCAAACTGCTACATTTGGCAAATGAAAACAGCAATTTCGAGCTTCGTTGCAAAAGATCTGAAACAGTATGTGGTTGCTTTCAAAGATAATGTAGAAAGCTTGGGTTATAATGTAGCTGATATTCTCTGCATACTGTGCAAATACAGAACCAGATTTTCAAACATTTAATACTGACTGCTATGGAAAAAAATTCTAGATGTGTCCTTCAGCACAAGAGGAAAATAATGAATAAAAGAGAACCACGTAAACATGTATGTCAATTCTCATAGAAAACCATTCTCATTGCAGAAGTAGAAACCACTGTTTTCCAGGAATTCTTGCAGATATTTCTTCTGAGGGCTGCAAACAATTGTAATTTACTATTAGGTTGCAACTTGTCCGTGGTTTCCCTTGGAGCAGTGGCCTCTCTCCTTGTACTGTGAATGATTTTGGATAGGCCCATGAAGGAATGAAGGAAATGGGTCAACCCAAGAACACAGTGGCTTATTCTTATGCTTCGGCACAGACACACACAGGTGGTCAAGTTCTAATACCAAGACACTTACTTTGAAACAAGAAAATGGTGAGTTCTTTTCATCTCATTGGTGTGTGGAAGTGGCAATTAGATAAGAAAAATGAAATGTGTAACATTTTTCAAAATAGTTACATAAGTCTAAAATTGCAAAACTCTGCACTACTGTCTGGAGTTGATGATCTTTAATGGGCTACATTCAGTTTTATTGAAATATCTTTTTCTGAGAAATTTCTTCATCAACTTTTAAATTCCTGTGATTTACTCATAGAAAATAGTTGACAACAAATACTGTCAGGTTGGATTCTTACACGTAGCTGAATTATTCTAATGAGAATTCAAACGTATTTCGCAATACAGAAAGAGCATAACTTAAGCATCATACAAAAGATTTATGATATATTTGCATCTTAACTACAGTGTGTATCCTCCTGCCTTAGTGACACAGAGCAAGACACATTTTGAAGGGCACAGCAGCTTCTTCTTTTCCTATTCAATGGATTTCCTTCCCAGTCTGCCAATATTCCATTTATTTTTCTCTAAATGGATGAAGCTGAGTGTTTTATCTCTTTGCCTCAACATGCTGTACTGACTTTTTATGCTGTCATTCTGAACACTAAATGAAATGCACTATATTTGCCAAATTTCTAATGGTGGCTTTCCCATCATGGGGAATTGACATATGTTTTTACTATTTTATTGGTGCTTAGAGAATATATTCTATTTAACTAAAAGTTCAAAAGCAAGCCACAAAACAGACTATAATTCATTTGGAAATAAACCCTCTGACTGCTCAATTTTGAATTTGGGTAGGCATTGTGGAATTTAGGGTTTTTCCTTTCGTATCAACAAATCTTGAATGGTTTGTTTCCACTTAGGGTGTAATCATCCACTTCTGACTTGTATTTCTATTTGATATTAGTTTTTTTTTTTTTTTCACTGTGTATTTATTTTGTATTTGATTTGTTTTTATAAAGTGTTTCCTATGAGGACATACTTTATAAAAAACACACTTAATGCCTACAATTACTCCAATCAGTGCTCAAAGAATTTGTTTTAAAGCAAAATAAACTCAAAATGGAAAAACAAAATTCAAATTTCTAAATCACAGCACTGAAAAGTGATTGCATTCCAGATGAACTAGAAAGAAGCTCAAGTGAAAAGGAATACTGTAAATTACTTTAATCACTAAAAGGATCTGTGAGGAAATTGTTTGTGATTTTGGTTAAATACATATCCTATTTTTCATTGGCCTGGGGTTCTGCTTTGCACATATGGGTATGCAGACTGGAAAAATCCTGCTGCTATTCTACAAGAAAGGATAACTGTGCCTTCACTGCCACAGGGAAGACTCAAGCCCCAATTAATTCATATTAATTAAGTAGTTATTAATCATAGTATTGCCTATATTGTAGTTATTATTAGTGGTAACAATTATAATAGGAAGATGGGGCATATATATATATATATATATATAAAAACACATATCTGGCAATCTTTTAGGAAACCTTGGAGTGAGGATGTCAGGTATAACAAACGCTTTGCTTCCTTTTGAAAAGAAACCATGACCTTTCCTAGGAGCACTTTGATGTACCAAGCTACAAGGGCAGGTGGAGTTGAAGGCAATCAGAACTCGAGCTTAATTTAAGCTATTTACAAGAACAGTTTGGACACTTGATCATGGGTTTTGAAGAAAATAGAGGAGAAATACAATGTGATTGTTGCTGAAGTAGAATTTCTACCCCCATCTCCAGCATACAGCAGAACAATGCAGTCAGGCTTTCAGAGGATTTGGGTGCTATGTCACAATCCACTACTAATATTAAATGGTGGGGAATTTTGAGCTGTGTCATGGCTTTTTGTGTTCATGATTCTTTTAAATTGCTATTTCTGTCAAAATAACTTGCTATTTTGAAATTGTTGCTTTAGTTCACTTGTGAACTGCAGTGTGAGTCTGCAGGATAAACCCTTGGAAAAAGATAAATATATACAAGTATGGATATATAAATATATAATGCAAATCCTTAAAATGCCACAAAGTGATTCTCTGTTGGATGTATAGATACATGCCCATCTATAAAATTACAGTTGTTTTTGTCAAAGATTCCCAGCTAATTCCAGTAAAATTCTCAAAATTTTTTACTAAAGAAAAGCACTCTCCTACCCTAACAGACTGAAATGGTTCATCAAATGCTGATTCCCTACAAAATATCTTCTTACTTCATATTTTAACTCACACTAAAGTTATTGATGCATTTGTAAATTCTGTAAATGACTAAAAATTACTGAAATTAGAAAAACTATTAAAATACTGAAAATCAAACCCTGTGTTCTCAGGTTGCTGATCATGATAGAAAAACCACATCCCCAAAAATTAGCAGTTTGAGGTAGGTACCTTGTCATGTCCCTCCTTGCTCATCTACAATGTAATGAAGTTGTTTACTGTGAAGAGGAAGAGAAAAACATTATATCTAGGAAGACAAGTAGTGCAAGTATGGGAAGTCTAACAACAAACTTTCTTCAGCAAATCTTCATAGGAAGGATTGAAGTGACACTGTAAAAGAAGACAGTAAAAATTAGAAAAATAAAAAATCTCTGTAACACACAAGTTCTGGGTACCTCAGAGAGCCATATGTCTGCCAGTTCTTTGGGGATTAAAAAAATAAGAAAATTAAACAACTGAAGACATTCTCACTGGATGACTTACACCATATCTGGTGCATGTTTTATTATCAGCAGTGTAGCTGAGGAATTCCTATTTCTCTGGTAAAATGAACAGCACTAAATGATTTTCTTACAGATTTCCAAGGTTGTATTGTTAAATCAATCGTGAGAAGTCAACCCTGACAGAAGCGTGTTCAGCCTCGTAATAGAGCTAAAGAGCTTGATTTAAATGAAGACTGATGCTGAAAAAGCCAATATTTTTATACTGCATCTGAAGTAATTTTGATGCTTTTTTGTTTTGTTTTGTTTCCTGTCTGGATCACTATCAGTTGGAATATTTCTTGGAAGTGGTTCTCATAGACATGGTTCTGATTGCAAAAGAGGACATCTTTGCCTGGAATCTTGTATAAGAATTACCTTGTACAAGAGTGCTACAGTGGCACTGTTATCCTTTTCAAGTGTTAATCAGTCATGCTTTGGGAAAAACATGAGGGGCACTAGTTGTCACTTGATCCTAAGGCACATATGAAATGAATTCAAGTCTTTGGATAACCTTTGTTGCACAAATGAACACTCTTTAGTTTCCCATAGAGTTTCTAGTCATCTCTTGTACATGCAGCTAATTTTACTCTTTTTGATGTTTTTCCTTCCTGAATTTTATTTTAATTTTATTTTATAGATACTTTAAATTCTTAACACTTTCTTAAAATTTTCCATTATAATTATTAATAACTTGAGTGTGTTATCTTGAAAGTTTCTATCTGGTTTTTGTATTAGAGAAATTCTTCTAGTCAATCACCAAGTCCATCAAAGATAATAATATTTTCAATATTTTACTTGCTATTTTGCATTTTTCTAAGAAACAATGGGCATATATCTAGTTCTCAGTCTTCTTTGCAGCTTTAGAAATAATACAGCATCAATCAGACTTGAAAATTTATTTAAAGTGGGCAATTTTATTTTTCTGTGCATCATTAAGTATTTAATATTTCCTTTTTGTCCTTCAGGGCATAAATTTAAGAAAAAATACTTCCCCTCTAAATGCTCTCACTTCTGCCAAGTGCCCCAAGTAAGCCTTTTCTGTGATAGATTATGCTTGGTTCCATGGAGCTTCTACCTGCTCCACTTGAAGATGCCAATCAGGCTTGTCCAGAGGTTTTGACCTCCTTGCCTGCTTGACAAGGACCCTTTGTGATAAATTTCAAAATAACCAATTTACATTCAAGGTCTTATGTTTGTGTTGAAAAGCTGAGCACGGTACTCTATTTTAACAAAACATTTAAATAGAAGTGCGAGTGTATATTTCTTTAAATTGCTTTGGGTGCAAAGTAAAGCAAGGAATTGATAATGAATGAGAAAAAGTATCTTTAGCATTATGGAGTGTTTCACATCTATTAGGATACATATGCTATTTACATTTCAACATGTACTTAACCTAGTTTACAGGTACTGATTTTCCTTCAAAATATTCTTGCCATATGAATTTTATAATTAATTTATAGGCATGGTTTCGAGAAAGATTAATCTATTTTTGCTAAACACTAGTATTCTGAAACTATGAATAATGAAAAAAAATCAGTAGCATTTCAGCACTTCTAAATATGATATAATTTATTATTATTATTATCTGTTCACATTGCTTTTCTGTGACGGGAGAAGGAAATTTTTTTGTGTTAATATGAAAGTTCACATAAAAAAATCTGTTGTCAAGGTAAACTTAATTACAAGTCAGAATTTTTTTGGGGATTGTTCCTTCAGGTGATAAAGATATATCACTCAATAACTCAAACAAAAAACTACAGAAATATAAACCTACAATATTAAAACTCAAAGTCTTAGAATTATAGTCACAGTCTCCAAATATTCCATGAGAGAAGCTTCTTCTCATATCAAAATAACTATAAATGATAATGGCGATCCCTTTGGTTTATGGAAACTTGTTGAACCTTTCAACTAATGTAGTGAGCCTGGAGTCAGCCACTTTTTCAAAGCATGATCTGTAGAAGAGGAAATTGATGCCCAAGAACCACACTTCACAACATCTATCAAGATAAAAATAGTATTGAAAAAACTGTCTCATTAGAAGCTCTGTCAGAGGCAGGTTTTAGACATCTATGCCATACAAAAAAAATCAGAAGGGAAACTACTCTTCTTCACACCTTTTCTTCTAGCCTGGTTCTGCCAACACAGAGAACTCCAGGAGGAGTCTCCTCTCTGTGAACCTGGCTGCTAGATTAGGGACAATAGTACAAGATAGAGCAATTTAGACACAGGGAATTTAGGGTCCATGGCATTAGAAAGTAATTCAGCAGAGGTTCACAGAGTCCAGGGGTCCCAGGGGTACCAGATTCACAGATAACTTGTCCTGCTGTGTTGCAATTTAACCAAGCAGAGCTGTTACCTCACCAGTTTCCATTTATTTGTTCTATGGACAGAACAGAGAACTCTTCCCAGACAGCCACCAGACAACACGGACAACTACAGCAGACACAAATGAGAAAGAAAATTAATAAGTAAAGGGTTCATGTGAGGTTTTTTTTTCCCAGAGCATTCACTTTGAAAATTCCTCACTAATATGTTCTTTTTAAAAGGTGTTTTTATACCAAAATAGAATGCATTATCCAGTGAGTCTCCATGGTAACTTTGTTTCTTATTAAATAGAAGAGGAAAAAAGCCTAATTAACTCATATGACCTTGTATTTGTTAAAGTATTCTGCTAGTGACTTTGTCTGCTGTATATTGAAAGATACTGTTTTCCTTTGGCTGCTTTTCTTTTTGAAGGGTTACAGGTTTTTCCTATTAAATGTAGATCATTGTGGAAACAGCAAATGGTATATCAAGGTAGAAAATGATGAGACTCTTCCTCTTGATGCTTTTCTTAACTTTCAGATGTAGTGATATTTTGCCTTGGTGCAGCAGGAATAGTCATTATGCTCCTCATTCTTTCCATAAAAACCTAAATGATAGGTTTCCAACAATCATATGTGGTGCTAGTCAAGTGCAGTCCTTTAGGCAGTTAGTTTAACTCCTTTACCCAGGGAAACAAACAAGAATAAATAACTTTATCCAAGCCTTTCAAAAACATTCTAGAGTAAAAATGATGAAAATTAAAGATAAAAAATTAGAATAGGATAGAATAGAATAGAATAGAATAGAATAGAATAGAATAGAATAGAATAGAATAGAATAGAATAGAATAGAATAGAATAGAATAGAATAGAATAGAATAGAGCAAAGGAGTTTTCCAAAGGAAAAAGATCAAGCAAATCTGTAGGGCTGGTTACAATTCACACTGTGGCATCTTTACTTTTGTCATAGTCATAAGAAAAGTATCCATTGTACATTAATGTAACACTGGGAAACACTATAGAGGCAGAATAATAAAACAAATATATTTTTTAAATATCCAAATGATCTTACTATGAATTTTCATGTACAAAAAGAAAAACATTTAAGAATGAACTTTGATTTGAATTTTTAAAATTTCCACAAGCAGACTGAGTGCTTATAATCCTTTGCCCTGTCTGTCCTGGCTGTTGCAGTTAAAAGATTTTAAAGAAAGTCTTCAGCAGCAAAGTTGGAAGTAGTGATCTCAAAGACCTTTTCCAACCTTATCAATCCTATGGTTCTCTGAAAGCTGCTATATGGCCCTTGGGAATGCTCAGCCCACTCTTGATAGCGAAAATTATCATTACCAGTGAGAATTTGGGGAAGGAAGAGGAAGGCTTTCAAACTAAGGATACCCTAAAGGATACCCTTTTATTAAAACTAAAGACATATATGAGACTGCCTCCACTAACCACAGACATCCAAAGGACTACTATTTACTTGAGGCCAATTCCTGAGCCAGCAATGGACAACAGCAGGGAGCAGACTGAGGGTCATCCTGGGCATGAAGCTAAACCTCATCTGTTGGGATGCAAACCTGGCAGGTAGTTGCTGAAGAGCTCTTGTGGAACACCTGGAATAGGGCTACCATTGTTCCTTGGTCCTCACTGCACCATCTAAGCCACACTTCCTCTGTGCACCTGGTTGATATGATACCAGTGTTGCCATGTAACTCTTGCTTCTCAGAAAGCAGTGTGTTCCAGTTCCTTGCCTTCCTTTAAATAACCTGTCACAGCTGGTATTTAACCTGCGTGTTTTGTCTGAAGGGACACTGAGGGATTCCTGGGGACTCAAGTAAATAAAGATATTTGAAATGTCAGTGCTCTGTGACAGTGCTTGGCCTAATTGAAGCTGGCTCAAGTAAAATAAGCAGACCTAGGAATAAAATGTTTTGAGCAATTGATTCCCAGTAGTGCACAATGTTCTCAATACAAATGAAATCCTGTTCTTATCCTTTACATCTGAGTACTTTTCTTTGGAATGCTGGCTCCAGAAGGTAGCTGTTCTTTATATGTACCTGCTTTGTATACTCATTTTTGTTTCCAAATTGCACAGTGCTCTTAGACACAGACTATATGCCTGGAGTGTGGCGTGAGAACAGAAATACAGTTGTGTGGAGGTTTTTAGAAGTGCACGAGAAAGAAGCTTTTTGAGAGGTACTCACAGAACGATAGGGGGAAAATCTGGTCCATTCTTGCCATTGCTGCATTTTGATTTCAGATATCATTTATCAGAATCATGCCCTAGTTCTGCTTTAGAGAAATCTAGTCCCAGGAATAAACCAACGTCTGTGCAACCAGGGGACTAGTGTGCTTCAGAGAGGACAGGTGTGGATGCTGAGACAAAATAGGAGAAAGCTCCCTTACAGAGGAAGGAAAGCAGGATTAAAAGAGCATATGAACTAAGGGTCCTGGGGTATGACCTATGACCTAAAACCTGAAATGGCCTTGCCAAACATAACCCAAGTCCTGCAGGATAACAGGTATTCCTAAAGACTCCCCATATGATATGCAACATAGAGATGGCTGTTAAGGCCAGAAGGCACTATATGAGCCTGAAATGAGTGAGGAAGGTCAGGCTTAGCCTTCTTTATTGGCATGTCCCTTGGGAACAATCTAGCAGAAGGTAGCACAGATAAAGGGTTGGAAAGCACTTCCCCATCGGACTCTACAGTTTGCTGTTCATTGTCTATACTTGGGGATGCAGCTCTCCTCAGACTCAACAGCAACAAAACATTCTAACTTCTGGCCTTTTGATGTGTGTGAAGTGTTGTAGCCATGTTCAAGACAGCAATAGCTCAGAGAAATGTATGGAGAATCACTGGCACACTGCTCGAGATATGTGACATGGTTACTGGATTTTGTGAGCTGTGGTTTTAGACAGAGCCTCAGCAGTGCAGGATGCAGAGCAAGGCACCAAGAATCTAGGGTTATTTTAGAGAAGTTCTCCCACCCCTTGTGATGGACTTGAATAGGAAGCCTCCCTCTCTGAAAAGACATCCTTAGAAAATCCATAACTGCAGCTGCCACAGAACCTGGTCACTTGCAGCTTCACAAGCCTTGCTTGAGCTCCAGCTTTTTGACAGCACTTTGGTTTCAGAGTTCTCTCATTGTAAATGCTGTGCATGAGAACATCCAAAATGTCACATCAGTCATTGAAGTGAATGTAACAAGAGCATTATAAATCTCTGATTGTCTGCAGCTCAGTGTAATTTCCGGAACTAGCAATGTAGCAGAGAAAATGCTTGACAGAGCAGTACACAGGGAAATGTTCACCAAGAACCATGTGAGTTTCAGCGGGCCAATGAAGGAGCTGGAAAGTCATTAAGGAACTGAATTAGCTTTTCACTTGTATGTCATCAGTTAAAAGGTCTTGTTTCCAGTAAGCTCTGCCAATTTGAGAAGCAGTGTATTAGAGCATTCACTTCCCTCTGGTGTTGTCTACAGGGCTTGGAAAATCTGCACAACTCCTTTGCCCTTCTGCACTAATCCATTCTGTGTCCATTTAAAATGGTAAATACAGAATATGACTCAGATCAGGCATGACTCTATGAAGGGTGACATTACAATAATTGTTCCTGTAACAGATTTTTATACTGTTACAATTGTTCAGGGGTTTTTTTACAGTAGAAGTAGTATATAATTTTCTGTACAAAAATGGTAATAATTCCACCAACAGTAAATGATCTCATATTTTAGAGCAATATAGCGAAGAAATAGATTAGAAAAATAATTGTAGTTTGGTGTCTAATGACCTCATCCTAGTAGATTTCCGTTTTTTGCAACTCTTTGTTATCTCCTCCAAGCTACTCCAGGTACCTCAAGAGAACAAGGGAACTCTTGGGTGACCAGCTTCCACAGGATCGTCTCCTATTATGTATGTATCAATTAACGTTTTATAGAACTGAGAAGCTGAAAAACACCTGGAAGGTGTTCTCTCTTAAGCTTGAAACCTCTTCAGCACTTCACTGTGCTGCTTGAAAATAATCTAATCTTGAAAATAATATAATCTACAGTTAATATAGCCATGGTTCATTCATACCTATGCCAAAGTGTCTCTTTAGCATAAATAGATCTGAATCTCTCTTGTCCTTCTCAGATTTATTTATAGACAGCTATGACACCCCTACTCAGCTTTCCTCCCGCTTGTCTAAGCAAGCCACACATCTCTATCTCAGCTAATATAATGTGTTTTGCATTGTCTAGAACAATTTGGTTAGTCTTCCCTGAGTTTAGCTTACCTGAGTTAACAGGTAACCAGAAGTCTATGATTTAGTTGATAGGACCTCCAGAGAAGTATATTGTTCCTTTCTCTCTCTCTGTCTCACTCTGTAGGAAGGGATACGCTCTAGATTTAAAGTTTCCTTTTTTCTATGTCCTCATATTGTTGGACATATTTCTTGTCTGTCATGCTCTTCCCTGAAATCCACCTGCACTTTCCAAGTATAAACACCAAGTTTACAAATTACAAAATTTACAAATAATTTCTCAGAGCTATCTCTGCCAACATGGCACTGCATGTTGTGCATAAATCTACCATTCACTGATTCAGTCTTCGTGGTCATTCAGTTTGGCTGCATTTCATTCTGATCTTGCTCAATATAACTAATTTCTGATGTAGCCCACCAGCAGAGTTTTATGTACTGTGGGGTTTTTCATCATTACTTTCATTTTTGTCTTGAAAATGTTCCTCAAAGCTAATAGTGTTTTTCAGCCTTAACATATTTTTTTATCAATGTCGATGAGATTCTATGTTACTTTTTTACAACACGTGTCATTTTGCCATGTAAGCACTCTTATTGATTTAATAAAAAAAATTGCAGAGTAAGGTACCACTAACAGGAACAGGATCTGCATTGTACTTAAAATGTAAAAAATACAATGTACATCTAGTTTACAGGCTAAGTAAGCAGTTATCAAGTACCTGGAGAATTATTCCTTTTGTTATGCACTTCTGTTAATAAATCACCCTTTGATCGGAAAGAGTTGATTCTTCTCTATAAATATATATGTAGAAAAAAAAGTCTCTGAGACTGTGCTTCCCCTTAAGCTGAATATTTCAAGAAGTATTATTGAACAAGGCACAGAAAAAAGACAGAGGATTTATGATGTGTGTAAATGTGTTAGAAGCTGATGTGAATTCATTAAACCTGAGGCCTCTAACAATAATGTAGTTGAAATAATTTCAATTATTATTCTTATTGGAGACAGTAAAATACTTTTTTCATTAAAATCTGTGGCTTGCTAAATGAACTAAGTCAGGCATCTTAAAAAATGGCATTAAAATTAATATGCCATCCATTATAAGAGGATACAATGTAAGATTCTATTTACTTTTTTTTTTTTCAGGGTCAAATCCTCATATACATCACCTTATTGTGTGTTTCAGGGATTGGCAAAGTTTGTAGAGCATGCAGTAGTGTATGTTGTAAGCATGTAATGTTTTGGGGTACACTTGAAAAGAAAGATGGTGGTACACACAATTTTCAGGACATGCATTCCTGTATTTTTTTAATTTACCCAAATTCTCCATCAGAGCAATCATTTGTTCTGGCTGCTGTTTGAACTTGTGCTCTCCCATCCAGTGCTGGTGCCTGAAAGCTGTTTATTTCCTTTGACTTTGGATTTTTTGCCTTTTACTGAACCTTTAGTGCGGGCTGCCTGCTCCTTGTGGGGCCAGGAGAGTGCAGACACCCCTAGGGGACCCCGAGGGGCAGCAGGGCACTGCCACATCAGCCAGCTGTCCAGCCAGTGCCATACCTTGGGGGCAAGCCTCATCTTAAACCAGCTCCTGGGCTAGGAGGGGGATTCCTCGCTGGGCTATCTTAGCAGACACGTTCAGGAGGAGCCTCCACTGAGGCTTTTTTAGCAGAGATTCTGTCAACAACTCTCCAAGGCCGGGCACCCGCACATTATCTCAGTTGGCCCTAAGCCCAAGCAGACAAATGCCCAGCAGTGGGACAATGTGCTCAGACACCTGACATTCAAAATCGCTGTATATATTGACTATCATAGGGGAAATAATATTGTCAAGCAGAAAAAAAGTGCCCCCATATGGCACATAAATCAATGGTACAGCTATTTCATTCATGGAAATTAGTTGAATGTGATTGCCGTCTGTCACCAAGGCTAAGTGGATGAATTGGTTCCTGACCAGATATTCTTTTCTGAGAGAGGCTCAAAGAAAAAAATAAATGAAATGTTTTCAATTTAGCTACAAGCAAAGTTTGATGTTTAATTATTTCCCTTAACTTTTTGAGACATTTATTAGGTTTGTAATAATGTGAGCACCCTAATGTCAACTTAGGTGTTGTGGCTCCAGGATTTTCTCAAGTGTCAGATAACAGCCAAGGACAGGAAGGCAGACTGCTGGGATAACTTGAAGATAATTACTAAAAGTGCCACAGTTCACCACAAATAAAACAAACAGGAAGCCAAGACAAAAAGAGAGAAACACTCATACCTTTCCTCAGCTGTCTGCTATGAAAAGAAGCTATTTTTTAAAGGGTGTTGAGTCTAGAAGAGGGTTGGAACTGCAAGCAAGGAAACCCTAGCCTTTTCATTCCTGCTGTTTTGAGAGTAAAAGACCTTAGTCTTTACTGTTCGTAAAAAACCAGGACAGCAACAAAGCTACCTGGCTCCACTTATTCCTCCTTCTCACAGAAATAAACTGCAGGACCCTGAATTTTGGGTAAATGCAGGGGTCAACACAGGCAGCAACATTTATGCCTCCTGCTTTGGTATCTGCTTGCATTACTGATAACATTTTCCATGCACTGTATTGAAAGAAATGTAACTCCTTCGAGTCAAAGAATGTTTGATGATCCAGCTTTCTCTGCTTCACTGCAGAGAAACTCTGCTTAAATTTAGGTTTAGAATTACAAAATAAAACCCATTTTTTTTTTAAACACTGGTCCTGTTTTTAAATATTTTCCTTACCAGGAAGATAGAATTTCTTGGTGAGGACTCTTATTAAAGTGAAAGCATGAGCTCAAATATACTGTTTTCACAAATCAAAACTCCCCTCAAAGATTCAGGAGAAAAAATATGGATACGAAACTATTTAAATGACAGAATCACAAAGTCACATATTGTAATTAGTATTATATATGTATAATGTAATTAGATATTCTATATTAGAATATATGTAATTGGAATTAGAAAAAAAAGAAAATGTTTTCCTCACTGCTAGACAGCTAAATATTACAATATTTGTAAAAGAAATGGAATCTCTTCTACAAGCATAAAAAGGACCAACACACACTCATGAAAAAAAATACAATAATTTTTATAAAAAGTAGAGTAAGATCTCTTAATGAAAGACCCTTTGGATGATTCCTATCAAACAGAAATATCAATTAATTTTCAATTGATATTCCTATTGACAAATAATTTACTAAATCAAGTACATGGAGTATTATTTTCAATAAGAAATATATTTTGACCATGCTATATCGTTGCTATTATCTTTGCTCACCTAACCTTATCTATTTGAAGACTTCAGTAGCTGCTATAAAAAAGTTGCTATATTTCCCTTGTTGGCTGTCTGGAGTGAACTCAACATCTCTGGAGAGCATTTCTGCTCACAAACCTTCCCTTCTTTCCTTTTTTTCTCCCTAATTTGGTTGGTTTATGGATAGCCTACCTGGGTGTTAGTGATTTAAATTTTGAATAACTATCTAGACATGAGCTAAGCAAATAAAACATCAGGAATTACTCTGCCAAATGAATGACTTGGGTGAAATCTATTACACCGGGGATATTAGTACATATCTTACTTACCATGTGTTTTGTAAAATTTCCTTCTTCACCCTCACTAATATGAACTACATGCAATAAGAGGAAAATCCTTATCTTGATCAAGCTTCAATTTGGTGTAATTGAAAAGTACTTAGTCTTTAAAGTTCCCATTTCTGCAGCGTTGTTGTTATTGTTTGGAGGAAGAAAAAGAACTTAAAATGTACATGTTCAGTAGTTGGACTCTTTTTTTAGTATTTATTTCTGTGAGAGACTTTTGTTTCCCTTGACTTCTTGTTCTGTTCTCAAACGTGTATGATAATCTCACTTGGCTCTCCTACTGCTACTGTTTTCAAGTGGCTGCAGTTGTAAGTAGCTAACCTGCTGAGACATAGTCTATTTAAGACCTGAAGCTGCCTTAGGGACCAGACATCCCTACAGAATACAAACAATTGGCAGTGGGCAAATGCATCCATAAAAAAATAAGATTCTATTCAAACTTTCAGCAGGTGAGAAAGATTGATGGGATATTTTTATGTACAGCGAATAGCAATCACTGAAAGTGTGTCCAGATTTTGTGTAAACTTGGTGAATTTTGAAAAAGATTCTTCTGATTGCTCAGTACTTTTATTAATTGTGTTCCTCATAAAAGAGGAGAATAGACAAGCAAATCTAGAAATTTATATTCTTTTGGAATGCATAAGAAAACATGAAAAGGAAAAATAAGGGAATAAGCATCTTGTACCTGAAGTGTCTGACTTTTCTGTTTAAGTTGGCCACAACTCTGAATATTTGAAAAACTTTGCTTCCACTTTGAGATAACTCTTCTAGCTCACTTTGAATGTCAAAAACCCTCTTCCTCAGTATTCTCATTCATTACCTATTCTTTGACAGTTGCCTCAGCTAAGGAGGATGACGGAGAGAGTGTAGCTTCCTGCCTGGGCCAAATCATATTTCCAGCTAAAGTCAGGGCAGAAATGTCTGTACATAAGTTCTTGCAATTAAAGGATGCATTTGTTAATAAGTCTTTTTTTGCAGTGTTTGATTCCAGTAAAAATTTTGTCCCATTGCACTATGGAGATCAGAATTGCCTCTTTCAACATTTCAAAACTTCTAAATGAAACTCCAATTATCATCAGATCAATTTAAAAGTAATTATGCTTTAAAGATTTTTCATTCCTTTTTTTTTTTTTTTCTTTTTGCCTGATTGCTAAACTGTCAAGATAAATTTGAACACGTATTCAAAACTTTCTCTGTATCTATGACACACAGAAGCTTTCAATTTTTTAAATGAAAGCCTGGATTACAGAGTATCCAGGAGATTTCAGAAGTCTTGACTGTAAGAAAAACACTGCAAATACAGAGGCACAGAGAAGTCAGTCCTCAATTCCACTCCCAGAGACACTATCTGCCCTAGAGATGTCACAAAGTGATTCAAAGGAAGCAAAAGAAGGTAGAAGAGTAGCTTTTCTTTCTAAATAAGAAATCAAAGTATTCAGAAGGAAAATCTGCCAACCATCAACACATTTAGGCCTAAGTATGTTCTTAAAGCCCATTAACTTCAACAGTATTCCTCAAGAACTTGTATTTATGCCCATTATGACTACTCTGAACTGGAATCTGTCTCTCAGGTCCAGGCCATCTAACTTCTGGCACCAGAAGTTACCTGCTGGGGACTCGTCATTGCTCAACAGAAAATGATAACAAATGCTACATATGTCTGTGAAAAATCCTTGCAGGTGTGTATAATATATATATAGTTTTTTGGTCTTGTATGTATTTCCTGGTTGTTCCAAGATGTCATTCCAATCACTTAACCACAGGAATCTTCTTTTCTGCATGATTTCTAGACATGACTGATTCACTGAACTGATGAAGTGGCAGCTTTAACTGGTGTGGGTTATGGGAGGCACACACTGGTTAAAGGAGAAGTTGGTAAGAACACAACACATACAGGCTCAGGCAGTGCAACCACAGGACTAAAGTCTTAAGAGTAGGAAGCCCTAGGTGGTAACTGAATGACTTCTTCCAATTTGAAACAGGTTCTTTTTTCTGACTGAATTTTGCTGATCAGTATGAGGTACTGGCATGGTACGGGAAATGCAAAGAATTTCTGCATATCTAGGCATGCATTGAGTAGCGTCAACTTTGCACCACAGAGTGGTGAAATCTCGTCAGACATTGTTGTAGGCACCTTAAAGCAAGATAACCCTGAAAGAGAACCAATTTAGAAATACACTGAGAATTTGTTTGTGTGTGAAACAGTTTGCAGGTTCTCATCCTCTGAAATGCACCAAGCCTCTGTTTAGATCTCTCAGGTATGAGTGCCTTATAGTGTCAGAATTTCCAGACACCTTCCAATGGTGCTAGATTATTATATGAATATTGTTTTGGCATATAGCTGTTTATCATTCTTATCATATGAAGATGTACATATTTTAAATTTTTTTTTCTTTATTATGTCAGTATCTGTTCAAAGGGAAAACATCACCTGCTGAAATGTGTGCAAAAATGTCTGTGACACTACACACGATGCAAGAAAAAAGTTTTAAAACAGAATAACCTATAACCTAACACTAAATTTCAAAATAATATATTGAATAATTCATGTATTTTAAGATTTCTTAAAAGATGTATCTAAAAAGCACTTAAGACTATGAGATTTTCAAGTTTTAAAAACTGTGTAAGTTAACATTAGTATCAAAGGTTTTTAGACTGTACCTCTGTCAGCTAGAAATATGTGCCAGCTCAAGATTTCCACCACTGTGGGTTGTGCAAGTTTTGGGGAAAAAGAAAAAAAAAAAAAAGAAAAAAAGGTAGAGTTCAAAATATTGAACAGATGAGAGAGAAATATGATGGTTATAAAATACAGACAGAAGAGAATCTTCTTGAGTAAAAAATTGCTTTGAAGAAAACTGTAAAATGTATTCTGAGGATTAGAGGTAATTTGTGGCATTCAAGGACTGGATGGGAACTGGAACAGACATCTCTGAAATACTGCTAAAAAGAAATACTCTTGGGAATTGTGCAATGAAAGATTTTAACTTCCCACATACAAACTGGTGAGCAGAAACAATAAAAGTGAATTACATGGTCAAGGTTTTTCTAGAAATGTTGGCTCAAAGATTTAGTCACATAAATATTACATGAGTAAGAAATGCTGTTGGTTAAGGTGAGGTTTCTAAAGCACATGAGAATATAAAGACTGACTTTAGAGTACAGTCTTGAACGGAATAATATATGTTGGCTTCACTCTATTGTAAATTTATGTAGGCATAAAATTAGCTTTTCGTCTAAGATTTTCATTCTCAAAGGAACAAACAATCTTTGAAGACCTAAATGGTACAGAATAGGTTCTCTAATGTGCTGTAGTTTGGACTTTCCTTAAAGCAAAGTTTCAAAAAGTCGTCAGAGTTTGAATCTCAAGTAAAGAAAAAAGGTGAGGGTTCTAGTTCTAACAGTCTCAAGTGCTCCTCTGATAAAGCATGAGGAATAATCAGGAGTAGGAAATGAGACAAAACAAGACAGCAAACATTTAACAGATCAGGAAGGAGGCAGTTCAGACTTGCCCTGGGTCAAACAAGTTTAGGTTTTACATTCAAAGTTAGAATAAACAGAGTTAATTTTTTTCAAGTTGTTTAAATGAAGAGCACAGTGACAGTTCCTGAAAGCTTGATAGTGGCACCTATACTTTTGTGTTATTACCTTTATCATGGCAAATGCTTAATGTATTCTTGTAAAGATTATATTGAGGCAGAGGGATTTCCGTTTTGGCCTGGTATATTTTTTGCTGTGTTTCTAAGAAAGAAAATGAGAGGAGATATCCTAAACAATAACCATGGTATTAAGGTTCAAAAAGATTTAATTGTTTCTTCCTGCCATCTCCCTTAGCTGTTTCAGTTAAATGAGAACCATAGTATAGATTAAGCAAGTGAAGACAGTAATAATGGAAATAATGGACCTATGCATCATTTTTTTTAAAAAAAATTACCTCAAGCACTGTAGAAATCTCATTTATAAAACATGGTATGCTTCTATCAGAAAAATCAAATCATCACAAAATCTGGAAAATTGTTGTGCAAGATCACAAATCTTGATATGAAGTTTTAAAATTTACTGTCACTGTTGAGTGGTGCTTTATTACTGGAAAATTACCTATTTCAAACCAGGAAGATATGGAATAACACCAGCTGATTTCAGCTGTAAGCAAAACTTTACAATAAATTTGAAGAAATATTAATAACCCATAAATAAATGCTATAAGAGCATAACACATTATGCATGCTAGAATAACACTCTCTTAGAAAAGTATTTTTTTAGACAAGGAACTAATGTATCTGACATTCACTACAGTGCTATGGTGGCATTTGAGACAATAATACCACAGAAGAGAGAGGAAAGTTTAAAGAAGACAAGGATGAGGAGACTGATTTTGTCAAAAGAGTAATCATGAATCTAGGGAATTATCCCCACCAATGTTCCTGAAGGATAATTTCAGGTTTTTTTTTTCTGTCAGTTTATTAATGATGCAGGCAGAAATCATAGAAGTCTACCAGTTAAATATGAGAATATAACAGTTTGGACATTAAAAAAAGAAAATTGTAGATTTTCAGTAAGTATATTCAGTCAGAAAAGTCAAGAGCCTTGTAAATATGAACATAATGATGTTCTGCATGGCC
Source organism: Cyanistes caeruleus (assembly GCF_971803275.1). NCBI lineage: Eukaryota > Metazoa > Chordata > Aves > Passeriformes > Paridae > Cyanistes > Cyanistes caeruleus. The sequence continues at coordinate 66,377,585 of NC_141703.1, forward strand.
ATTTATTAAAAACAAGGAAAAAGATTGATTTAAGTCAGAGAAAGGTGAGTTTTCAAAGACCTACTACATAAAGCGATTGTCTGCAATAGCAAGCTGTTGTCCTTGGTGACTGAAGAGTTCCTCTCCAGCCTATGTTCCTAGGAAAAAAGCAAAAAATCAGTACAGATCACAGGAGCATTGTGATAGTCAGATGCTCACTCAAAGAATCTTTCAAACTAATAGAAGCTCCAAAATGTTAAAAGCAACCAGAAATCCTTCTCAAGATTGCAAATTGCTTTACTTTTAAGGTATTTTTTTCATAATTAATTGCAAGGACCTGCCATCCTTTGGAGTGAAATCCCTGAGAGTCCCTGGCTGCAGGCAGCTGCCCTGCCTCTCACTCTGATGCACAGAACTGAACCTTAGCCAAGAAGATGCTCTGTCAAGCATCCTCAAAGTTCAAGTGTTAACCATTGCATTGGTGGCTTCACTACCAGAGTAGCCATTGGTATGGAATTATATATCTAAAAGAAGTTTATCTAAAAAAATTGCAATTTATTTTTTTGTCTATTTGAAAAACAGTCTAATTTGAAGTCCCTAATAATTAAAAGAATACATGGCATTTTGGTAAAAAATACATATTCCTTTTTATTTTAGGAGGGGCAAAAGGTAACCCTTTTGTGCACTATGGGTAAAGGAGCACAAAAAATAAGTTGTTGACTGAGTACATTTTGATTCTTCCCCTGCTCTACAGGAAAGGGAGCTGTGTTTCTCCAGATACAAATGTGAAATTTCATTCATGGTCTGATAACAGTGTTGAAGTTAGAGCTTTTACAAAATTAGGAATGGTTTTCATTATTTGCCACGGGGATTGTATTACTCCACTTTTCAAGTTTTCAAAAGTAATTGGATTATTTAGCTTCAAACTTTAAATTACTGTGGAACAGTAAAGCAGCCTGAAAACCTGATGAATAATAACTCCTGAAAGTTGTTAATGACTGAGATTAGACAATGTGGATAGAAACTTACACAGTAGCAATGAAGGTTTTCAGTCTCACATGTTCTACAACTGCAGTATTATTCTTCAGGTGATTGATCAGTGCACTTACACAAATCATGGGCATACACTTCTATTAGCATATCCTTTTTCTACCTAATCAATTCACAGTTTTCCTGCTGTGTGAGATGTTTGTTCCCTATCAGGGGTGTCAGGAGACAGCTCCCTTTCCTGCAATACACTAACTAGGTTGAAATAAAGATGAAGTTCTGCCTGGAAATTGTCCTAGTTTTAAGGAGATCCCAAATAGCATGCTAAGCTGCTTTCCATAATACAGCTAAACATTTGTCCGAGTATAATTACCCCTATACAAACACCATCCTTTGTATTTTTTATATAAAGAAATATTACAGGCTTTCTGTACCTGTAATAGAGGAGCAGAAGTAGCACATTCCCAGCATTTTTCCTCCACAGATTTCCTTGGATTACAACACACTGTCTTGGAGCAGTTTAAATGCACTGAACCCCATAATCCATGCTTTGCTGTGCATGATGCTTCCTTAGGTAACAGTAGACTGGGTTCACAGCACTCAGTGCTGAAGAGCTCTGTTTGGGGTTCTGTGTGCTGAACTGGACCCTGTTATTTTCAGGCTTGCATTAAGACATTGTGCTGCGGTTTAAATTTTCTTGCTCAGGAGAGGCTTCATGAGGGTCAAGGATTGAGCTATGAGCTTAAGATGGAGTGGTTATTTGAAAAATACTGATGAAGCTATAGCCTTCTTTGAAAACTTTCATTCATATCCTACAAAGCTTCTTCATTTTTCACCCTTTATGGTAGCTCTTTGATAGACAAAGACTCATCAGCCTTAGTCTTTTTTTTTTTTCGTGATAAAAAGACGTACCATAGCTGAGTTAGAAATTTGATAAAGAAACTGAGATTTCTGTTAGAACATATTTTCCAAATATTCCAATTTGTTATGTGATGTAAGCTGCAAAAGCAAGAGAATATTTTCATATCCTGTTCTCAGAGACAGAGGAAATTGTGAAGTTGATGAATGGAAAAGCTTTAGGTCGACTCACAGTTTTCCTTTCTTAATATGGCTATTCAATTAATATGTTCCTCATTATATTTTTCTTTCACAAATGCTATTTTATATTTATGTGAGCTGCTACATATTTTAAGTTTGCTTTATTAACAGAAATATACATCTGCTGTCACACTGGTCAGCACTATTTTTTATTTTACTCATGTAGTTCTTTGGACTTGGATTTCCTCTTGACAATGAAATGTTGTTTGGAGCCAAAGACTTCTGGCAAGGCTTCCTCATTGATTTAAAACACTGAATTGGATTTCTAGTTCTGGCTCACACTGAGGTTAAGTCAGTTCTGCAGTAGTTTGCAGATATCTGGCATTGTAACAGGAATGAGAGGATGATGGCAATTCCAAATAACCTGGGTTTCCTAGTTCATCACCATCTCTCAGAGCCTCCAAAAGCTGGAGAAACACATTTCTCCACATCTCTCCACAGCAGTCTTCACTTTTCTCTTTCCTTTACATTCTCTGACATTTTGTTCTGACTCAGTTGTCTCAATGTCATCAATCAACTCTTGTTAATTTGTTGATGGCTCCAGGCTCCAATGAGGGAATAAAATCATGGAGTTTTTATGTATTTTGTCAAAGACAGTTAAGTTTAAGAGTTTAAATACAATAAAGCTACTTAAGTTTGCAATTCTTAAAGAACCCAAGGTGCAGCTAATGAACATGACATAAAAGCAATCCATATTCTGTAGCATTGTGGACCTGTGGAAAAAAATCCAGATTCCTGACCAAAAATTGTTTCAAGCCTCACTGCTGTTCATTTCAACATGCAGCACTATACTGGAACTAATCCAATAAAAACTCTGAGTGTTCACCTTCATCCTCCTTTACCCTCAAGGATTTCTCTTTTGGCAGAATCTACTGTGTTCACACACTGTTTTGCCACATTTGTTCCCTTCATTCAGATCCTTTGCTGAACTGGAAAGTGTTTCCTCTTCAGAGCTGCGAAAATATTTGTAGTTAAAATTACACTCAGACATGATGATTGAAAACACCTTATTTCACTGTTTACCTTGCAGTATTCAACCTTTAGTTTTTCCAACTTACATTAAAGAATTACTCTGGGTTTATTCCACCTTCTTATTGTATGCACTCTGGGGAGACTCACTTTGCAGAAGCCATGAGTCTTGGTAGAGCATTCAACTCTCTTCATGTGTCACGGACAAGTCCCTCTGCACACTTGGCATGAGCTTACTTAAGGATGAGAAACTTGCTATGATCCCCAGGATGATTCTGTATCATCAAGCTTTCACGGTGTAAGGCTGTATTAGCTTTATTCAGTTTTTCTCCTGTCACATTACAGTAATTCCTGCAGAGAAAATCTTCTGGGCAGGTTCTGGGATCCAGAGCTAGGTCCTCCAGGGAGAAGGAAAGTTTATTCCACAGTACCTCTAAAGACACTGCTGAGAAAACCCAACTCAAGGCTAGCAACACTCACACTGTTGAAAATAAAGGAAGGGAAATTCAGAGCCTTCATGCTGAGACATCAGGAAAAATATTGGAGAAAGCTTTTAGGTTCTTGTGAAAACTTCTGGAACAGAAGTAGTATTCCTTCCTTCCTTCCTTCCTTCCTTCCTTCCTTCCTTCCTTCCTTCCTTCCTTCCTTCCTTCCTTCCTTCCTTCCTTCCTTCCTTCCTTCCTTCCTTCCTTCCTTCCTTCCTTCCTTCCTTCCTTCCTTCCTTCCTTCCTTCCTTCCTTCCTTCCTTCCTTCCTTCCTTCCTTCCTTCCTTCCTTCCTTCCTTCCTTCCTTCCTTCCTTCCTTCCTTCCTTCCTTCCTTCCTTCCTTCCTTCCTTCCTTCCGTCCTTCCTTCCTTCCTGCCTGCCTGCCTTCCTGCCTGCCTGCCTGCCTGCCTGCCTGCCTGCCTGCCTTCCTGCCTGCCTGCCTGCCTGCCTGCCTGCCTGCCTTCCTTCCTGCCTGCCTTCCTGCCTGCCTTCCTGCCTGCCTTCCTGCCTGCCTTCCTGCCTTCCTGCCTTCCTGCCTTCCTGCCTGCCTTCCTTCCTGCCTTGCCTGCCTGCCTGCCTGCCTGCCTGCCTTCCTGCCTTCCTGCCTTCCTTCCTGCCTGCCTTCCTGCCTGCCTTCCTGCCTGCCTTCCTGCCTTCCTGCCTTCCTGCCTTCCTGCCTGCCTTCCTTCCTGCCTTGCCTGCCTTCCTGCCTGCCTTCCTGCCTGCCTTCCTGCCTTCCTGCCTTCCTGCCTTCCTGCCTGCCTTCCTGCCTTCCTGCCTGCCTTCCTGCCTGCCTTCCTGCCTGCCTTCCTGCCTTCCTGCCTTCCTGCCTTCCTGCCTGCCTTCCTGTCTGCCTTCCTGCCTTCCTTCCTGCCTTCCTGCCTTACCTCCCTGCCTCCCTGTCTTCCTTCCTGCCTGCCTTCTGGCCTTCCTGCCTTCCTTCCTCCCTCCCAATAGAACAAGGTAACAAAAGGTGAGAAGTTAAAAAAAACACAGAAATTGAACAAATGGTCTTGGTGGGAGCGCAGGAATCCAGCAGAGGCAGATGGACAGTACTGTTTGAGTTGATGAATTGTGTGTCCTCATGTAAAGGAGAGGACAGTAATGATGAGGGAAAATTCTCAATAAATGAATACCCAGTTAGATAGGGCACTATCTAAAAATAAAATTTTGTGGGGGAATTATAAAAAGCCCAGAAATAAGACGAGGCAAATTGTGTGCTTTTAACTAGCATATTCTGCTATAAATATGTAAAAAAAAATAAAAAATAAAAGAAATGGGAGGAAGATTAATTAGAGACACACTAACAAATAAGCAGAAACTATATGGGAAATACCACACAGAATGTAGTGTATTTGATAATGTGGAAATAGTCTAATCAAATAAAAAATTTCAGTGTTTCAGGAAATGTTGATGCCCTGCTGGATGTTCACAATTTTCATTGTAAATAGGAAACATCTAGTACTACACAACTATGACAATGATTTTATGTGACCTGCTCAGAGCAATCATCAAACCAAAAGGCCAAAAAACAGAAGAGGAGCAGAGGAGGTTTGCCCATGCTCTTGTTGAAAGGATACATGCCACAACGGAGGTAGATGCTGAGACTAACATTTTAAACATGACTGGCTGATCTGTAGAGCAGCAAGTAAGGGCATGTAGGAGGGGATGCAGCTTGTGGCTTGCCTTCACACAGCACACAAATTTTTTTTACTAAATTTTTTTTTTACTTTATACAGTACTGATATCCAAGATTTTAGCCCTGGCGAGCTCCTTGTCACCCAGTCTTCCACCCTACTATTTAATGTCCAAAAGAAGACCACATAACCATGACAGGATGTTGTTTCTTGTTTAGAAAGAAGATATAGGGGAGACCCACAGGGTAAAATGTGTTTACATGAGGCAATGTGCAAAGTGCATTAAATAGACAACATAGGATATTCACAGAAAATTCATATTACTTAAGATGTTAGAGAGACACAGAAAACGCTCAAGACAGAAATAACATCCTAAAAGAGTTCTGATAACAAAAGGTAACAGACTAGATAATTTCCTTTGTCAAGAACTCACCAAGTACTCTTACAGAAATAACTCACATGAATTAACAGGAACATTCTAAAATGATTAAATACAGGAAGCCAGAGCAGTAATAAATGCTTTTCAAAGTACATGGAAAAGCTGAGCTATCACTCCCCATTGGAAACAGAGATCCTCACTGCAACTGCTCAGTATATTCACAGATTATCTGTAAACAAGAGAAAATAATTAGGTGACAGTTTGCTGATATTAGTAAGTTTTAAAAACACATGTCAAGAGGAGAATTGACTAACAAAGGTTGTAGAGAAGGCGAAAGATAGTGAATCACAGTGTAATAAAATGCTAAATAAAATCCAATAAAAAGAAGCAGAAAATAATACTCCTATCTCAATGCTTAGTAGCACTGAAAAAGAAATGGAATTTTATTAGAAAAATACTGGGGGGAAAGTAGAAAATAAAAACATAGCAATCCTGCTGTGTAGGCTTATTGCATTCAGTATTTTCCATGCCACTTGTAATTCTACTCAGCTCTGAGATGATTTGGTAAAATTGGAAAATACGTCAGTTACAATTGGGGTCTGCATTGTGACCAGTATTATTTAATATCTTTGTTAGGGCCCTGGATGGTAAGATTGAATGTACTCTCAGAAAGTACTGCCACCACACTGAGTGGTGTTGCTGGCAGGTACTCTGGAGCTTGGGATGCCATTCAGAGGGAAAAAGTTCAACAGGGCCAAGGGCAAGGTCCTACACTTGGGCTGGGACAATCCCAAATATGGATACAGGCTGGGCAGCAAGGGAGAGCAGAAGAAATTCTTTACTGTGAGGGCAGTGAGGCACTGAAACAGGTTTCCCAAAGTGTGGATACTTCGTCCCTGGAAGTGTTCAAGGCTGGGGCTTTGAGCAGCCTAGTCTAGTGGAAGGTGTCCCTGCCCATGGCATAGGAAGTTGAACTTGATCATCCTTAAAGGTATCTTGGAATCCAAACAGTTCCATAATTCTGTGACTGTGATGCATGCTGAGTAGCTAGCTATATTAAGAAAGAAAAGCAGTGAGTCAACCTAATGAATTTCTATTCATCAGTTGCTCAATTTCCTCCGTCTCTGAGAACTGGATATGAAAATACTCTCTTGATTTTACAGCTTATGTCACATCACATCACTTGATGTCAGACCTAGGAAAGAGGCCAAGGCTAGTTATGTTTACTACTACAAATGTGGCCTAGATTGGATCTGGAACATACTGGGCTGTTTGACCCTAACTTGCACAATATAGTCTTGGTACTACCAAAAGCTTACAAGATAAGATGCTGAAGAACTCTTTTTTAAATTGAATTTTCATTTTGGAGACATCATAAAAATACTGCTTTACATTTACATTATCCTGGCATTTTCCTGGTGGTTTTTAGCAGAAAAGGATGGTAGGAGAGAGGACAGAGGGGAAAGACATCCTAGGATTTTTGTGGAAAATTGGGAAAGAGCTTCATGAAAATTAATTCCTTCATATAGAGGCATTACTGTCAAACAAAAGAAGAAGAAATCAGTTCAGCTGTGAGCATGTCCTTGTCATGGAAAAGTTCCAGTCCTTGAAAGAAACTCAGGATTTACCTATAACTCTTGGATATAATTAAAATCATAAGTCAATATGTGTTTATCCACTGTCTTTAAGTCTTCAAGATATATGCTCAAAATATTAAAGTAATTTTCTCAGGTTTTCACTAGTCCTCTGTCACATTTTCCATCTGACACCAATTATCCTGTCCCAATTAGACTCTGCTTTTTGCTTTAAAATTTTAGGAGTAACCCTGTCCTAACCTCTTTCTTAGAGGTGGGCAGGATAAGAAGTATTTTTCTGGAGCCATTGTCTAAATTTAGTATGATTTCACATTTTATATTGCACCTTTTACAGATAGTCCTTTAAAATTTGGAAGTAACTCAAAATACATGAAGGTTCATCAATTTTTTGTAGTACGTGTGAAATTGACACTATATTTAATGTAATAAAAGGTCTTTAGTATTTTTGAAAATAAAACTCATACAGTTACTACTCTGGTATTTATAAGTTTTTATATGGGTTTAGTTGTAAACTTGCAATAATTGAGTTCATATGCAGAAAATAGAATCACAATGACTGCTTGCACAAAGCAATAGAGAAGAAATTTGCATCAGAAGAATGACTTCATTGTTCCTGAAGTCATTTTGGAACTATTTTTATAGTATACTACTTTAAATATTGCTTTCTGTATAGAACAAAGTAACTGAAACAAGATAAGAGCAATATCACACACTCCACGACTAAAAGTGCAAACACATAATGTGAAATATTTGTCAGAAGTGCAGAATTTATATCTCACCTCAGAAGCTATTGTACTATTCTAGAATCTAGAATCCACAAAATTTCTACCAAAAAAAAAAAAAAAAAGAAAGAAGTCATCTTGTGAGGACATGAATTGTACATTTATATTAATTTTTTAGAGAAATTTATCAATGCCATTTTCCCCATGGTCTCCTATATTTATGTAAACTTCTTTTTTATGGCCAAAGTAATGTTCTAAACTAATATCATGTTTCATAGTTGAGAAAACCATTTGATAATGGATGCATTAACTAAGCTCTTAGGTTTGTAGTTAGCCCAAGCATTAAAGTGCTGCTTGCTTTTCTTTCCTTGACACCCATAGAAGAGGATACTGATTTGCAGTAAGACAATAGTAGCAAAATTCATCTTCCACTTGTTGATCCAAAGTCATTCCACTGCTGACCTCTCTAGGTTATAGTAAATAAAATCACACAATCCCATTCAAATACCTAAGCCTTTCATACATGCTGGCAAGTCTTCAGTGGTGTTCTAGCTCTATAACAGTCACTAGACACTGGCTTGCAGTGCTTTTGTCCTGTCTGCCATTTCAGACGAGTGACCATGTACAAATGCCAAAAGAAATAAAAACAGGGTCATTTTTAACAGTGCTGATCTTCTCTTATATCCTTTACATTGCTTAAAGCACCTTTACTACTTTAGTGCTTTAAGTGCTCATTGTTTACCTTTCTCAGAAGAATTTTCTTCCCATGTAATTTGCATTTAAAGAGCACATGGCCCCTTGACACATTCCTCCATGCCCCGATGTGTGGCTGAAGGTTTTCTATGTTCCACAATTAATCTTGATGCCAACAAAAAGCCCAATAAAATAAAATCTGACCAATAAAAGACAAGGTAAAACCCCACAGGCCTATTCACACCTGTGAGCTATACCAGAGATCAGCAGTGCTCGTGCTTCCCGTCTCATTTGTGTGTGTCCCCCCTCTGAGACAGTCTGGGGACTTAGCAGAGCAAGTATGTAAATCCTGACTAAAACCAACAAACTCTGGTATTTGTTTAGAAGCCTACATGCCTCTGATATTGGTTTGTCATCTTACATGCCACAATTCTTTTTATGAAAAGTTAATCAGCTTTTATTGTGTGGGATTGCCTCCTGCCCGGGTGGAGTTTAGTGTCCATTTAGCCTCCATCTCTGTCCATGTTGCCTAATCTCCAGTTTAGGATCCCCCATCCCAGAAGTGTCCAGCACTGCTGAACCTGGATGTCATTGTGCAGCTCACTTGCAAGGGAACTTTAAATTTTAAACTTTAATGCTCTGGATAGTCTAATAAACATATTATTAACTGTTACAGCTATTATTGAGAGATTCTGAGCATTTCATCTCACCTGAGACTGAGGTCACTGTTCAATATTCTTTTGTTTTATGCCAATAACTGTTTTAGTTTGCACATCTACTAAGGAACACAGTTACTGATCCAGTTTTCACTTAAGTAATTGGAAATCTTTTCAACAAGTTCAGTAGGAGTTAAATCAGATCAAAATTGAAGACCAGTAATAGACAAGGACAACATTCCATTCCTAAATTGATATTCTTTAGTTAGAAATGCTATTTCTGTACATCTTTCTTCTTGCCTGTAGACTGCTACCTTTTGTTATAAGATCTGGGCTCTGAGATATAGTTTAATAAATTAGTTGTTTGAGGGAATTGGAAGATATTTTATGGAAAAATTTGAGATGCTGTTTGATCTTTTATTTTTCAGTACTGATATGCTAATCGCTGTAATGAAACATCAAGATGTCTTTATAATTCATATAACTAGAACAACTCTTAAAGTATTTCAGAAATTAAGAATACAGCTATATAAACTAAATGTGCCATTACATTCTCTGCTATTAAAATAAGATGGCTTTTAAAAAGTGAATAGTTATGTGTTTTTCAAATTTAGCTATCTCATTTCTCTGGAATGTTTACTGTAGAAAACTGCTTCTTGTACTTAAGATATTGTGCTGTGCTGAGATATTGGCTTAGTTGTGCTGTACAAGTCAAGCTGTGTATGTGTACATGTCATCTGTGTTGTTATCAATTATCACAATTTTATCATGATAGATATGATTGCAAAAAATGCATGAACCTCTGGATCTTAGTTTTATTGAATTACTGAAATTTCTGTGAATTAAATTCCTAATCTTGGTTCTAAAATAGTTTTCTGACTAGATCAATATCACATCCCCATGGCAATTAATCATGTGCAGAACGTATCTCTTAAAGGAGAAACACAATCCTTTTATATTCAGTGCAAAATACACTCTTTGGGACAGGATTTGGAGTCTGCTGAAGCTGCACTTGGTGCAGGAGGAATTGTTTACTAGTGTTGATAAGACACTCTTAGACCTGAATATGTGAACAGTGTTTAGAATGCCTGGATACCTTAATGCAAATTTCTGATTATCCAAATGTCCATCTTTACCAATAATTACTTGAAATAAGTACCTTATCGTAAAACATTAAAATATAACTAAATTCTGGTGGGTTTTTTTTGTTTTCTGCTTTGAAATACGTACATGCTTATTTGCCTAACATTGACTTTAACCTGCAGTTTTAAAAATTTTATTTTTCCACCAGCAACCTACTGAGTTTGAAAAGGTCTATAGGGTAATAGAAAATGTATAGTGGTGATAAGCAGTAATTTCACAGTTAACTGATCATGATGTTACAAGATGCAGTGTACCCTCCTAATCTTTCCTTATTGCTTTTTTTTTTTTTTTTTTTTTTAGCAGCCTAATTAGTATTGCTTGGTAGTTTTATACCAACTAATGAACCAAAGAAATAAAAGAAGCAGCAGAGAAAGTGCCTGGCCCAGATTTCCAGCTGTGGTCATGAACTTGTTGTACTCAGGGGGATAAGAGGATGTTCTCTTCTGAACTGAATCTAACACGTCCCTACCTGTCAGGTCTTGAGATGCAGGGAGATCTCTTTACATTCTCACAGGGAAGTTTAAGGTAAAATGTTTTATTTTACTATTGAAATTGCCTAGGACTATGCATCCTGACAGACACCACAGCAGAGCTCATGAGTGGTTGCTTGTTACACATCTGTAACATTGATCTTTGCATTCATCTGTATCTATCTCAAATCTCAGAATGAGCTGAACTGGATCTTCATATGTCTGCATTTTTTGCAAGTTAAAAAAAAGAGTGGTTTCATTTCTAAAAGTGAACTGATTGGTGTGAAGTAAAATTTCTGAATCTGGTAACATATTTTACAGCCAGACTTGGGGAAGGATGCCTCAGAAAAAGCCCAGTAAAGAATGACTGTAAACAGTTTAAATGAGTGTTGCAAATTTATTTATTACACTTTAGATCTTTAGATCACACCAATTCAAAAGGCTGGGAAAATATTATATACTTTCTCTTTTAATAAAGGAAAATATGTTCAAGGAAGTACAGAGCAGGTCAAAACCTATTGACCTTCCTTTCTAGTTGATGTATAGCTGAGCATCCTACAAACTGCCCGTCAGCTCATTAACTTCTCAAATGAGCTTTGCATAGACCTTTATAGCCAGTGTTCCTAGTTCGATGCAGAAGTGCCAACCCAAAACCCTACCTGAGTAGTTTTATAGCATCAGAATTTCCTTGATAGAGCTGAATCCTGATACTTTGATTCAAACCATCAACATCTTTTATTCTGGGTAGATTTTTGGTTAGTTTCATTATTCTTAATCTCAAAAGTATACCATTCATTTTCTGTATATGCTTCAGGGACACAAACCCTTTTTAAAGGTATAATCCTACTGTGAAAAACAACTTGCATTTTACATAAAAACAACCTGATCTTAACTACACCCTCCCATTAATACTTTCTCTTTGCCTATAATACCATGAATGAAGTGGAACTAATTGATTACAGTAGAGTGAATGAGTTTTAAACCTCTAGAAGAAGTAAGCCAGAGATATCAGCAGTGTCTCAAATGTGTTTTGCCTGATCTGTGGTGGTCTTGGGAAGGAAAGTCCCTTCTCTGGCTCAGAGCATAAACTGGGCTTGGATTTTCTCCTGATTAGCTCAGTGAGGTGTCTACTAAAATGTTAATGCAATCCACTTATTAAACAAATAAAAGTTTTCTGTTTCCAGTCCCCAAAGGGATTTTTGGAACAATTTTATTCTTTAGTAAATTATTGCAAACTGTTTAATTTCACTCCCGTTTAGTAAGAAGCCATGTAACAGACTGATCAGCAAATTAACCTCTGCATTGCATTGTGCAGGTTGCATTAGTTAGGAACTTAAATATTTTTGGAGACTTACACTGTTCTCACTAGTTGTATTTCTATTTGGCCCAGTGCATGTAGGAGCAGAATCTGCATAGAACTTTCAGGATAAGATACATAGTGAAGTTCTCGCAATCAGGTAACCCAGTTATTAATTCTGTTGCATTACACACAAACAAGGTTTTTACTCAAATAGGCATGGGCCCAACCTAAGATTTGAAATGGGGTTCATTTTTCCTGAGACAGGCATCAGGAAGGTCTGACCTGTCTACTGTATGTTCTCTTCCCAGTCAGTGGAAAGCAGCAGAGGCCCACTAAGAGAGGCTCATTTGCCAGTAAAGAATTTCTGGAGCAGATTGACTGATTGGCCTGCTGGGGTTGTCTGTCTGCCTCTACTTGCTATTAAGGGTAATTATCTCAGACAACCAACCTGGACACGTGGTGAGCAGTCATGGCAACTGAATGTATATGTCTCATGACATTTTAGATTCTGTAGAATAAACAAGGTGTCCATGTGGATATGACTGTTACGGCGTAACAAATAGTCAAATACTGACCTTTTCAAGTTCCTTTCTTTAAAAAGTATATTTTCATACTTCAGGGACATTTGAAGAGGGTCTCAGCTGAGGCTATAAGCCAAATTGATATGCACGTTTGGAGATCTGTTCAAACAGAACAACCTAATATGGTGGATATGAGGAATCAGCTTGGTTAAATTTGGCTTGGGGAAGTAAGCAGACATCATAGTTACCATTCATACCCTCTTGTCATCAAGTTGCTGTGTTTTGTGCAAGTACAAAAAACATTGCTAAATTAATCTTACAGGCATTTGTAGAAGAGGTGGATGGAGAATGTGTCAAGTCAGAGAAACTGTCAACATCTTTGATGCTGATGAACCACGGAGAAGGAAAATGACATGTAGTAAGATTTCTTCTGAAGTTACAAACTTCTCAAAAGCAAAAAAAATCAAAGTTGGGAAGTTGGAGGTTGATAAAATACCCTTTAGTGACCAGAGATAATATGAACTGCTTTTCAATCATATACCTGAGAAATTTTGCTTTTCTTTTTTTTATTGTCTTTAGTGATGGCATAGCTTCTTGGTACTATTCCCAGAATTCATGTGAAATAGGAAAATTTTATTTTTTGGGAAACTAATCCTGACTATCACAAACTAGTTTAGGAAAGTAAAAGCTACAATTCAGGGGCAGCTAAAAGCAGAGTGGGGCTCAGCAACCAGTGACTTGAGCCTTTGTCACGTGTATATCAGACTAAAATTAATGCAAAAGATCATTAGATAAGAATAAAATTTTACATTCATGCAGCAAGCATACTGCACACACAAGGTAGAGAATATCACTATTTAGCAAACAGAAACTGACAGCTGGGACCAAACCTTGAAGAGGACTGAGTTGCATAGAGATTATACAGTGCAATGCTTTGCAAAGGTGGGGCAGATGTCTGTGGTCTGTGCCCATTTGCCTCATGGGGAGAATTTTGTACCTTGATATGGAAACCAAAACAAACTCTCACTGTCTGTTCTTGCATGGAGTGTCAAGGATCAGTACAGAGCATTTTTAACATTTAGGAAGCGCTCAGTAAGTTAAATTATTCCAGGTGGCTTCGTACTTACTGCACATGGCCAGAATATCTATGACACGTGAACTATAAACCTAATGCCTCCGAAAACCCCATTGGATCTGATGTGTTACCATCCCAGAGTGCACTCCAACATTTTCTGTTGTTACACAAGTCCAGCATTCCCCACTGAGCACTCACAGTGCTATTGCTGCAGGGCTGTACCGTTCCTGGAGAACAGGAGCAGCATGCTGCTGGACATCTGGAAGAATCAGTTTCTTAAATCACTCACAGATAAGATTTCTGGGTTACAAAAGAAGCTGTGTATGAGAAAATATTCATATATATTTTAGTGTTTCTCCTAGTGTTAGGTAGACTTTACTAGACTGTTAATGGTTCCTTTCAGAAATTCAAGGCTCAGAAAGAAAGAAGGAGCAGAAAACTTGATACTCCAGCTAGGAACTGGGACATTCACCCAGGCAGGAACTGTGTGAGGCAGTCAACAACTGTTTCAAGATATTGCAGATAGATGTTCGGGTTGTTTTTTTCCTCAGTCAAAAAAAGCACACAGTTCCAAGGCAGATAACTGTCCTTTTTCAGCTGACTATATTTGTTCTCTCTGTTTCTGATTATAGAATTATTGATTTATTTTCCCCCGGGCAATGATGAAACTTGAACAGGAGGGGAAAAGAATTCCTGCACTCATTCTAAGCTACAAGTATCTTCCTAGGGCAGTGGGGATGAGAGACCAAGGTTTAAACTCCTCAGTCTGACATGGGAACAGAAACAGGCTCCCACCTCCTGCCAATCAAGAGCTCAGATGTTGGAAGCAACAGGGCCAAGATGCTCAGGTGGCACTTGAACATGCCTTTAAATAAGTGAGCAATGTTAGCTCAGTAGTCAGTAGAGGAAGGAGGAAGTCCCAAGGGAAGGCAGGACGTCCTCATTGGGAATCCATCACTGGTGAGGACCAGAGAGCTGAAGAGCAGCTGGCTGGGCCAAGATGCAGGGTTGTCTTCCCCTCCTGAGCCCACTGATCACACTTGTTCCCAGTGTGACCTTATGATCACAAGTGTCAGACAGAACATTTTGCTTTCCTCTGCTTCCTGTCTCTGTCTTCCTTGGCCGTTATTCTGTCCAATCACACACTCTCCTATTCCCAATCTCATGTCCTTTCCTAGACACTAGTTTAATGTGTCTCCTTACTGAATGAATGCTCTTAAGCTTCCACCTCTGAGTCTTTGAACCTCTGAGGCTGGTATCCAGCTACTTAAAAGTTAGACATTGGAGCACCTAATTAGCAAGTGGTCAGACAGCTTCATGGCATCTATTTATAGATGTCTCTGGGTAATGAGTGATGTGCTTGATGTTTCAGAGGAGAGTAATTCTGCAGGGTAATGCCTGCAGAGCAAGCTGTTAGAAATCAAACAGAAAATATGCCCACAATGGGGTGGAAGTTTAAAGATTGCAAAGTAAGATTATGTGGGATCAAAATTCTCATTTAGATGCTTCATCTTTTCTGTGATTATAGCCCACACTGAAGGACTTACCAGTCTTATGGGATACACCCACTGTGGATCAAGTGGTGATAATGCAAATGTTTATGATTGCATGTAAGATGCTTCTGACACATAACATCTGGTTTATTTTCTGTATATGGGCATTCAGGTACTTTAAAACACTTAGGTCCATTTGATTAAAAATGAGCGAAGCTAGAGACAGAATTCAATAGTCTTACTCTATGAAAAAGCCTTTCAAATCTTTTATACCTTAAAGCTCAATAAAGCATCTAGAAGAAAGCAAGAAATCTTCACAATTTGTAATTGGTTTGTCTTTAGGATAGTGGTATGCTCTCCTCTGCTCCATGGTAGAATTTTTTCTTTCAAATGAATGCATTTATTTCACAGATAAAATTCCTCTACCATTCCCTATCCTCCCTTTAAACTCAGTGCAGAGACACAGATGCCCTGAAGGGTGATTCATTCATTCCTGAAATAATTTTCCAAGATCTCTGAAATTAATATCTCTGTGGAGTTGTCACTTTCTCTCTGTGACTATGGAGAAAATCTGTACAATTAACATGGGCTACACATCAAGCTTTTGTATAACCCAACTTGGGTGAAACTAAGCTTGCCCTATGCCTTATCCCCTTTTCCTCTTTTTAATACTTCCCTTTTTCGTTTCACATCCAATGTTTTCCCTGGGTCTAGTCTGCCTTCATCTTGTATACAATGTATTCCATATATTTTAAACCTATTTTAAATCGATAAGAACTGATGGCATTCAGCAAAGTTAGCCTGAAGTCAATGAAATTGACTGTGTGAGTCAATCTGAGCACAAGCAACAGTGTTTGTCAGAGAAAGTTCTATACTTATTTGCCCAGCTCAAACAAGCTAGCAAGTGCAAATCAGCATCTTTTCAGGATTGATTTTATGCCTCAAACTTGTAATATTTACATGTCTCAATTTTCTCATGAAAATGACTTCTTGTACAAGAAAGTTGTCTCTCACTGTTCCTTAAATGTATAATAAAAACATGCAAACAAAAAGAACAAAATGAAAAATATATTTAAAAAAAAAGAACAAAAACTACACTTCTTATGTTAATCAGTTTGCTTCTTCAGCAGAAGGGAAGAAAAAGATGCAGGGCAGAACAATTTTCTGTATTTCATCTGTTTGTACCTATATAAAAGGCTCTTTCCCCCTTGTCCTTTTTGGGTGTTAGAAAGAGGTTGCCATGATGGGAGGCAGGTAAGGCTGCTCATCTTAGAAAAGCCTTTTTGCTGTTGGTTATGTTTAGCACATCGCTGTGTTCCCTGCCTTGGTCAGTTCACTCCAGACCACAGTAACCTCTGTTTTTCCCTCTACTCACAATATGAACCTCAGTCATTGAAGTGGAATATGTGCCATTGCAACTTATGTGTTATCATGGCAGGTCATTGCTTGTGGCAGCTGAGAAAGGCTTTTTTGCTAATCACAGAATTGTAGCCCATCCTTTACAGCGCACGGCGTAAGGGAATGCCTGTGGTTGTGACCATTAAACAGCCTGAGAGCAAACTGACAGCAGGGTCTGTGGGATGCCCTGGAGTGGCTGGCTAGCTAGGAGGTGCCATGACCCTACACATCAGTGTTGCTGAGAAGAGGCTGTCATTTGTCATGCTCACCCTAAATACTACATCAGTCCTCAAGGCCTGGGTGGTACCAGGCCTTGAACAAAGACCAGCTGTCTCAGATGTAGTCAGGAAATGCTCAGCAGTGCTCAGCCTTTAAAGAGACAATTAATACCAACCCATTACCATTAAAATTCCAGCTTTTCAGTTACTAATACTACTCTGGCCTGTTCCCTTACATGTCTAAGATAGGGAAATATATAACAAGAAGAAAGACCCTCAGCCTTTTCCCCAGACAGAAAACGAAGGACTGCGATGTCAGACAGTCACAAAACCCAGACATTTATGAGTAACCTGCTCTCATTGTAGTAGAATTCAGACTATTCATGGATATAGGAGAAGCTTGAGACAGTGTTGAGGGGAATAATAGAATACTTGCAAACAAAAATGTGATGGGAAAAACATTTCCCCAGTATTGGCTCCTAATTAAACACCTCGCACTCACTTTTTGCATTTCAAAACCTTTAAGAAGATCAATCTATCTCAGGTGGTGTTTTCCCATGGGCTCAATTCTTGAAGAGCAGAGAAAATCATGGAAAAAGCATATCAAAACAAATTTGCACAAGAGCTTCCCAGATTATAGAAAAAGGCCCTTTAAAATCTGTAATAAATAGGCATAAAAACTTCATATATGGACAGTTATGCTACAAAAATGGTTGAACCAGATATTTTTGCAGCATGCCTTTATAAGGAGTTTTATCAAAAGGAAAAAATAAAACTCCTTTTTGGTAGCCATTCATGCTGTATTAGATAGATGACAATGGATTATGGCCTTACATGTCAAAATAATCAAGACAGACAGTGAAAAGCTTAAACAGAGTTTGGGGTAACTCAAGAAATCTGCAAAAAGAGTCACAGGAAAAGAAAAAAAAGAGACATTGCCATAACAGCTGTCATGGGGAAACAGTAATTGATGTTTTGTGTAATGGAACACAAACCTCATACTAAGTAATAAGTACTCAGTCATCATGCCACTAATTACTCAAACTTCATTATAAAGAACACCAGGGCCACAATTAAATATTGTATATTACCCCTCATTCTAATTACATAGCTCTTTTAGTTGCACTGTAAAAGCAAGACATTATTTAATTATTTTCATTTAATGCATTTTAAAACAATATTTAAAACCTCATTCAACACCATAGGGATTTCAACTAATCATTAAAATCCCTATTCATGTGTACAGTAGCAGTTCTGTAGCCACATAAAGCTGGCATCCATTTCAACTTCATTTATAAAAATCAAACTTGGAAACCCACAGGCTTAAAAGGTCCTGACTCTGGCTGCCAGAGCTTTAATGTGGTTTTGCAGATGTAAGCCAGCCTTAATTATATCCCTAAAGTGTAAAATATCAGGTGTAAATCCTGGCCTCTTCTATCATGAGCTTTCAGAAAATGTATGTTCCTCAGAGAATTATGCTGGCACACAGCTCAGTGGTGAGCACAGTGGTGTTCGTGGTCCTTGAGAGCACTCCAGGGGATCCCCAGGATCTTCTTCCCAACAAGGTGAGTGGGTTCATAAATGAGATCACAGCATCAGAGAGAAGCCCTGTGGATTGAGGCGCCCAAGTGTCTAACTCAAGACAAAAAAAAAGTGATGGCCTATTTCAGCTTTCTTTTTCTTTCTGATGGAACTGGAGATCCAGGGAAAGCTCTTAATATGACTGTGTCTTATGTGAGTGAGAAAGATTCATCAGAACTTTAATTTTGGAGAGTTTAGGAAATTTCACTGCAGCTGTAACATGACAGCCAATATTTTTTTCAGCTACCCCAAACACTGTGGTCTACAGAAAATACAAAACTATCTATCTTGACATTTAGAGATGGCAAGTATAGTCTAAAAGAAGTAGACTGTGTATTTAATCAAACAAAGGTTATTTAATGGTGTCATCTTTTTTAGACTACTTGCTTTCATTAGCTATGACCATATGGAGCTCACAGATGGCAAATAAAACAGTGACGTCCTCTTCAAATAAGAAGGAGGCAAGAACAGTAAATAAAATGCTGGCAAAATCAGGATGAATGATGCATGTGATATATATGTAATAGAGTACCCAAAATGTCATGTAACAGTTGAGTCTGGAGTGGTTTTCAGTCTGAACATCAGGAACTTTTAGGCTGACATGAGAGAATACCTTAGAAATTAATATTAGGGAAAGGAGAATTACTATTTAAATCCTTGGAAATGTGAAAATCGTCTCTATTTCCACTTTGGTTCTCCCATGCTGGGTTCCCTCTTTTCTTCCTTCCCTGAGGGTATTGTCATGGTCACTATCTCTGATTCCTTTTCTTTAATCTCTTGCAAGGTAGAGTATCTCACTGCATTCAGTGTTGCATCTAGCTTGACAGGGAGACTTTCTGTGAGCAGCAGGACCCTTTGTTTCAGTCTAAACCCAGAGATACAGCAAAGGACTGGCTGTAGACTAACTGGGAGAACAGTTTGAGGACCATGAAGCCAAAATACAATTCTTGTTCACTAAACTTGAATAACTATTTACCCTTGTTTCCAAAGTTTTACCAAAACCTGGTTATTAAGCTATATTACCTGATAGATGAAGTTGGGGCAAAACACCACAGCATATTAGGGTGCTCTGGTGGCGGGCTGAAATGCCATGAGCAGTGAACAGAGCTCAGCCCACAACTTCCACCAGCTGAAAAGCATTTCTGCTGTTCACCACTTCCACCTTTAGGAGACTGATCTTCAGATCTTCTAAAGCAAAGGCAAGCAGGGGAGCTTAAGATGTAATTAATTACTTATTGGCATGGGTGCTTCAAATTCACCCCTTTGGACAGGAATAGAGTGTTACTCCACAGCACAGGCTAACAATTTCCCTGGGTAAGTGGCAGCAAATAGCACTTCATCTGCAAGAATCCAGCTCTTACTGCCTTGTACCTAAAATGTGTCTGAATATAAAAGCCAGCTAACAATCAGAAGTCTCACTACACCAACCTCTGACCTGAACAAGCAATATAAACAGCCCCTAAGTCAGGTGAACCTCTGACTGATTGATGGTAATGCTTTATTCAGAAAAAGATTAATAAGGGACATTTTTGAGCATAAGTCCTATGAAGAGTGGCTGAAGGAGCTGGAAATTTTAAGCCTGGAGAAAAGGAAGCTGAGGGGACCTTATCGCTCTCTACAGTTATGCTAAAGAAGGTTGTAGTAAGATGGGGATTGACCTTTTCTCCCAGGCAACAAGCAATACAACAGGAGAAATGGCCTGAAGTTGAGCCAGGTGGGGTTCAGGTTGGATATTAGGAAAGATTTCTTCCCTGAAAGAGTAGATATGACATTTTGCGATATGGTATACTGGGTATGGTGATACTCAGTCTCAGGTTTGACTTGATAATCTTGGAAGTGTTTTCCAGCTTTAATGATTCTATAATTCTAGTCTATGATTGAGGTGCTGACTCAGATCTGAGGAGACTGAGATGACAGATATTTTGGGAAGCTAACAGAGATGAAATTATTCTTGCTCAGAGAAGGTCAGTTGCATCTATTTTCCTCTTTTAGCTCCGACATCTCCAGCTTAGCCTAACATGAAGCAAACTAGGCAAACCTAGACACAAGAGCATGTTGTTCGTTCTTTTACTTTCATACAGAATTTTAAAATACTGAAAAAAAAGAACTCAAGAATGTTATTCATCTCAATTTGCCAACTGCATGACAATAACACCTGGTCACTGTTTGGCTCTTTCTTTCTGAGGTGAGAACAGAGGATTGAAAATGTTCACTTCAGGCAGGTAAGGATAATGAGAGAAAATATTTTAAAAGATACACTCAGAAAGATAGACAAAAGACTAGGGAACAAGTCTACACTCCAGAAACAAGAAAAAAAGGTTACTGTTTTTGTATTGACTAGTCTGTATTAAACTGTTGTAGGATTTTGGTTGTTCTTCTGTTTTCTACCTAGATAGCAGTCTTATTTAAATGGGGATTGTTTTATGGTTTTCTCTTGGTGCAGCACTGTGCACTCCTAAAATGCTGTGCTGATATGTTCATAGGTACTCTAACGATACATGCAGCTGAAATGATGCTTTCAACTTTAGATTATTTGTGATAGGAATATTGGGTGGACAAAATTAGTAAAATAAGCATGAATATTGTAGGAATGAAAATGTGCTATATTTAACTAAAGGTTTCTAGTAATTTCTGAGTATTATGTTAGATAAGTGAAATGTTTAAAATTTTTAAGAAATTATTAAATGCAAACAGTGCTTAGCCAAGGGGATAAAAACTGTGAGATGCCAGGAATGTTTCATTTCACCATAGCCCACTAATTCTTTTGAAGCTGGCATTATGCAAGATTTCCTTGGCATTCTTTAAGATATTCAGTGTTAAAATTAATTCTCCATTCAAAAGCATGAGCATGCACAATAGCTGGATACAATAACATTATGCCATTTAATACTCACTCAAAAACTGGGTATGGTCTGAATAAAGAAAAGATCAGTTTGAGAAAAAACATATACAGAGAGATGTGGCATTAGCAATTACAGGCCAGGTCCAGAAACGTATTTAAGTGGGTTTTATATCCAAAGTCCAAAATCAAAGCCTCAAATTCTCTCACTCATTAACTGCTTTACACCAAAAGTCTCTAAATGCCAATAGTTCTTCACTTCAAATCTGAAAATTGCCTAAGGTGTCCCTTCTTTATGTATGTACAGATCTACCTGTTCCTAATAGTTAGATTCTTCATTCATTGTAATCCCTCTTGGAAGCCAGAAACTTGTTGTAGGCACATAGTGAAGGTGTAGCAGTGAATGTACGGGCAGCATGTATAGTGTTCTGACCAAAATAAAATAATCATAAAATAATTTGGATTGGAAAAGACCTTTAAGATCATCATTTTCAACTGTTAACAACATAGCACTGCCAAGTCCACCACTTAACCATGTTTCTAAACACCACATCTGCACATCTCTAAAGGTATGTAAGGACTCCATCACCTCTCTGGGCAACCTGGACCAATGCTTGACAACAATTTCAGCAAACTTTTACTAATATCCAATCTAGCCCTCTCGTGGAACAACCTGAAGTTATTTCCTCTTTTCTTATCACTTGTAACCTAGGAAAAGCTAATTTCCTTTAATCCTATGAGTTTTCTAGTACCCTAGCTAGTTTGTTTCTTAAAGGCTAACGTTTGTCCTTTAACTACTTTACAATTTAAACACTCCTTTTTAAAAAAAAGGTCACCTTCAAATATTGAAAGACTTGTATATTTTTGAAGAGGATGGGTCTGTACACCAGAATTAAACCAACTAAGCAGAAAGACTCAGCTCCAGTAAACAGTATAAGTTAAAATAATTTTAAAGTTAGACCCAGACCCTAGTTTCACACTGTTTACACACCATTTACAATCTTGTAAAAATCAATGTATGGATGGATCTTGATTCTAAGTGCACAACTCTTACCATGATTAATTTTCTCACTAGTTTTAAATATTTATGTGTTTTGTTTGTTAATGCTTGAAATTATTTGAATTTCACTTCATCCATTTGACTTAAATATTTTATGGACACATTAATGTAAAAAAAAAAAATTAATTGTGAAAGCAATCCCAGTTCATTGTGACATCTGTAAATATGTTGCAGATGGAGACTCTGCAGTAACAAAGAGCTATTGGCACTAGTTGTATTTTCTATTAATGCCTCTATCAATGTAAGTCTGTTCGGATAAACTGCTTTACTTCCCTTCCAAAACTCTTGCAAAATTTCTTAAAATGAATTATTTTTCAAGCATTCTTACAAGGGGTATTTTAGTGTGGTAGTTCTCTAGTGATACTTCAGTTCACCAGCACTTGCAGGAAAAAGAAAACCCAAACCAAAACAAACCCAAAAACCCAAACAAACAAACAAATCTTTATCAGCCCACATTATTTATTTATTTAAATGCACTCTCAAACATAAGTAAGAGCCAATCTTTGATTATTCAGTGGATGCTTAAGTGTACACCTTGTGTATATACACCTTATGTGTAGCTAAGACTTAAAAAAAATGGATCTTTTGCAGAAATAATTATAAATAACTTCTGATCTCTGTCTTTTTGCAAATTTACCTCCTCAGAAATCTTTCAGGCAGTGTATTTTCTCTGGGTCCTCCTGTTTGAGCTAGTAAGTTACCTCAAGGAAAACAGTGATCTGGGAAATCTTTCCTATATGAAGAAACATCCCCTCTGCAGGCTTAACACCCAGCAACGTTGGTGGAGAAAGCTCTCTTTGATTTGAGTGGGAACTGTTTTGGAACCTTTAATTGGGTATATATCTTAATCAGGACAAAAAGCTGTTCTGTGAGGTCTCTTGATTGAGCAGATATTATTGCCCATGAATGGGTAACCCTTAGCTCGTTTGCTCAAATACTGCTTCTTTTTCATACATTAATCACACCACAATGAAATAGAAATCAATCCTGATCAAGAGAGTTCACTAATGTCTGAGTTTTAATGAGAGGCTTTTTGTGTCAAAAGGCCACTGCATCTTTTCTAACAAGGCATAAAACCCAGATTCCAACAGTCCCCAGGAAAGACTTTTTATTCTGAAATTAGTTTTAGAAAGATTTATGCGTTTGTCTTTTCCAGCAGTTCTACGTGACTGCAGCCAATGTACTAATGAGAAATAAGGTTAATAAAGACAATAGGGTGACATTCAACCTCCTTAAAATATTTGAAGTCACCTATAGGTGTGATGACTAGTTAGAGAACAAAAGCAAAAGCAGAAGTTAAGTAGAAACATGGAATAGTAATAATAATTAATAATAATAATAATAATAGGAATTGAATCCATTAGCATAAAAAGGAATGTGGTTCTAAGAATTTATCTCAGGCTACTTGAACAAAAATATGCAATTTCAGCTTATGAATCCATTTTAGCCTGTAGGATGGTCTTTGGTTTGTAGAATTCATAATATGCCTGGGGAAAAGTTAGAATCGGTTTATTCTGGAAGAGTAATCATAATTTATATTAACTTTGGAAAGATTTTATGCAGGTGTGCTGCAAGATACTTTGTGTGTCAGTGTTAACATAGTGGCTAAGTTTTTACCCTGCAAGCAGAGGACAGGAGTTACTGAGTCTGCAATCCATCCGTGTCTGGAGTGAACAGCCATCATCAGAGTATTTCCAGTGAGAGCACGCTCTTTTTCATGTTTGCTGTGTTTGTCTCTGTAGTGTTTTTCAAGGAGTGAGGTCTCATAAGGTGCTTGAGCTGAGGAGAAGGATTTGGGCAGTGAGAACCACACATCACACACCACCTAAGTGCCTAGCTCAGCACAGTGAGAGACACTAGGTTCTCACCTTAATGGGCCTTCCTGACTCTGAGCTGCAAATGAAATGCTGGGGGGATAAGAGCTTTCCTTTTTACCTCCCACAGTCTATTACTCTAGTAGTAGCAAGGGTTTCTGCTCCCCAGAAGTTAGCAAAACAATATGCCATTAAATATGGGGTTTTTTTTCTTTCCAGTGATGCATTGGATTCTTCACAAGAGAAAACCTATTTTAAAAGTCTGGAAACAGGAGAAGCTAAAAAAGTCACCTGGGGAAGTGTCCTCAGGCTTGAGGCAGAGCTTGCAGGTAGATAGACTAGCCAGCTGCAGTGAAAAAAGGCCACTTGGAAGGACTTACCCAGAAACGCAGCAGAAATCAGTGGAGCAGAAATATTATCCCCAGAAGCTGATTGTCTGGCCTATATTAGGAGCCCCTGTTGTCTCAAACCAAGCCCCTCACCACATAACCCCACCTAAAGCACCATGAACACCCGGGCACTTCTGCTGCTGTATTTTCTGCCTGGCCTCCATTCCAACTCATCAGAACAAAGCATTCTACTGCAGTTTCAGATACTCTTAGCTGACATGTGCTGGTGGTTGTACTACACAGACCCAATTAGTGTGTTATTTTGCTATTAACCGTTTATAATAGTGCTTCTCCAACTTTGTTGTCAGTTTTGCTCTGTGCTGTAATGGAGGCATTTTACTGATTTCTCAGGTTAGATTTATGTATACACTCTGTGTGTGGAATCCTTAGAGGATTATCATGTACATGGGTCTGCCCTGTGGATTGAAGAACAAATTTAGCACCTGCAATCCTGTTGCCCAAAGTTTGTTTTTTTTTTTTGTTTAGTCCTGGTTATATCCCAACACTTACACTCAGACTTTGCTCAGGGTAGGTACCAGCTGGTGTTGTGCCTTGCACAACCACTTGCACTTGCAAAAATTCTGCAGATTATACTGTATTATGCTAAAGCTGTGCTACTCATCTCCAGAGTCGGGGAGATGTTGAAGTGCATCCACCTGCAAACACACATCTGTGTAAACACTGTAAGCAGCTCCCAAGTGTGAAATGGGAAATGGATTTAATGCTGCAGGTAATAGCGCTGTGCTGCATTTCCTGTAAGTTTTTTTGGGGCAGCAGGGGTGAGGGTGAGGGGGAAGGTGCAGCTGTTTCCTGCTGGAATCTCAATGGCCTCACCCTGCTGGAGAGCCCCTGTAAGACAAGCACTTGTTTCTCGCTTAAGGCCAGGCCCTGGCTTTGCCCCAGGCTGTTGCTTAGAAATGGAAAGTGTTATAGTACATGAGTTAATAGAGAAGAAAAAAGGCAAATTAATAATGAAGTAGACTGAACTTTACCAGCACTTCTGCTCTATTCCTCTCTCAGAGGATTAAAGAGATGGTACTGAGATGGTTTGTTAAACAAATCTGTTCAGCTTCTGACCTTCACCGCTGCTGAACAATTTTCTTCTTCTATAACCATCTCTCTCATTTGCAGAGAGAGAAATAAAAAACGTGTGCAGTAAGTTATAGATCAGGGTGCACTGTTTGGCTGAGACACGTGCTCTTTGTGACACGGGTGACCCTGAAGCATATGATACAGGACAAACATAACTGCAGGGAAGCTTACAGCTAGTCCTGCCTTAGTCACTGTCAACACGAGAAATGTTGGCTTGCCTTCCAAGGCATTCTCTGGATTGAAATAGCTTCACATCTTAGAGTCACTTTGAATTTTCCTTTTTTTATTTTAGACTTTGGTTGATATACCAAAGTGCAGTATTATGTTAAAAGGATGTTCCTGCCTGTTTCCTTCCTTGCTCTCTCCTCCCTCCCCTCTCCACCATTCTCTTTTTCTCTTCCATTCCCAACTCTAGGTTGTCACAGTACTAGTGTATACCCTTTAAAAAAGCTAGGAGCTGGCTCCTAGCTCTGATCTTTTTCATTATTGGAATGTTTAAAATCACTGTCAACTGCAACAGAAGGGTAGGGGAGGAGGTTATCTTCTGGTCCTTTTGTGCAGCCTAAGATAATAAATTCAAAACCTGTAGATAACAGCTCCCATACAGGATTACAGAAATAATAAAAGAGCCTGGGAATCCTAAATGAATAGCCAAACAGGACAAAACTTGAATGTGAAGGAAAATATCTGATGAAACCCTAGCTTTGGCTACACTTCCTTTCTCTAGGAATAACAATTTTTTTTTTTTCTGAATTAACTTTAAAGCCAATTCACTATAAGCATTGAAAGTAAAAGCATAGATTTTCAAGAACCCCAAATCAGGATGCTTTGCAGATAAATTTTGCAATCATTTCCAGACCACAATAAGCAGAAAAAATGTTTTATTTGATGTACAAAGAGATGTATCCATCCCTGCACCTCCATTAACACAACTTGTTAGTCTGTGTGCATCTGTATGCCCAGCCACAGGAGCTGGGAAGACCTAAGTCCCCATTTTGGATTAGCTATCTCCTCTTCTCCAAGCTCCTTTTGTTACAATAAATGCATGTGTATCCTAGCCAACAATAACTCATTAACACTTATAAAACCACCTACATATAGTTTTTGCTAAATATAAAATATTGAATCATAACAGCTTTTCCATACACTGTTTCCATCACCCTCCAAAAATGTCCTTGTTGCTTGCTAGTGAATCGTAGATGTCCCATTCCTAAGTGGTCCTTATGTGCTTAAATTCACATCTAGACTTGTCCACAAATGGGAAGTCTCAGATATGTGTGGTTTTGGTACAGGGAGTTTCATGGATGTCTACACAATATCATAGTGCACTGCTCAACAAAAAGATCCCCAAGGTATTTGTGTACAAAACAGCCCTCTATTTTATGGAATGAGCTTTATTTGGGATGATCTCAGTGCTACCCTGTGTTTCATGCAAGTGTAAAAAAAATGTCTGTTTCCCAGCATCAGACTGTATTTCAGGGGTCAGCAACACTGTGGCTTTTTAATAAAATAATTCAGTTTTAGGGTGAAAAATACTAGGTCTGGGATGCTGCCTTCACATGATGTACAAAACTGACTTAGTGCAAGTTCAGTCTACCATCTGAAATTGCTGTAAAATTTTTGAAGGGGTAACTTTGTCCCACAGTGCACCAGGTATCTGTCTTCATACAGCTGACACAGAGCCAGCTGAACACTGCACAGTGTGTTCTGGTTAACCAGAATGAAATGCAATTGTGTTCTCACACAGGGCTTTTGTATTTGTATGGTGAGTCGATCTAGAACAAGCAGATCTACTATTAACAGAACCAAGACCAAGGAGGTAAGTGGAAATGATGTTAAAAAATGGGATACTTTTCTCAAAAGCCTGGAGATGGGACCAAAAGTTGGGTCTGTTTTAGAAGATGAGAAGGAAGCCTTTTTTCTCATCCTGAGAATTGATTGCCATACGTTGACATTTCACTCTTGGTAGAGCTCCTGGCCATTCCCCCAAGCTACCACTGAAGCCAGATCTGTCCACAGCCCTGGGAGAGCTACAATAGGATGGAGAGCCCAAAAAAGTGAGCTACAAAGAATTTTTTTGTGAATAAAATATTGATTGGATAGAACTAAGAAGATGCTTTCACAATTAAAAACTATTGAATAAAAAAGGATTAGAGTTTTAAAACCTGTTTGTCTTTAAAGAGTTAAATATTTAGTCTAAACATAAATAACAAAACAATTCTTTTCAAAGTGAATACATTTACTACTTCTGTAGATATCTTGAAATTAGTTCTTTTGTTGTAGCTCTAGGCACTTTTTAAGCAAATTCATCCTACACTGCATCAAACTGACTTTGATGCTCTTCTCCATTATCTAAATAAAATGAACTCCTGATCGAACCCTGGAGTGGCATCTTTGATGGATCCTTCATTAGTTCGCAAAGACGTGTGCTGTTCGTCCCTGATGTGGGAACAGTGCAGGGAGGATGCCAGTGGAGGAGGATGTTGATATTGATGCAATTTGAGCAATTGTGTTTGTACCTGAAGGCTGAATCCAAGCAGTCTCAAAGGGAATCAAACGCACCAGAATAAATCAGTGAAATTCAGATGTGTGAAGTACCTTTGAAATGGAAATGGATTGAGTCATTGTAGCATTAGGACATGATTTATTTTACTGAATGTGCAGATGATTTATATATATATATATATGGATGTATGTATTTGGATTTAGACTTGATGATCCTTGTGGTTCCCTCCAACATGAGATGTTAAATGATTCTATGGTGTGAATTTTTTTGTTACATGTTAGGCAGTGTTAATTACTTTAATGAAACAATTGTATTATTGACTGGCATGCTCTTCTAGAGTTTTAGCTGAAATTTGTCTTGTACCTTAATAGCAGTCTGATTTATTAAGATTTTACAGTGAGTTTAATTTATGTTAGTTAATTAACAGTGTTGTTAGGGAGGACCAATAATGGGTTTGAAGTATAATTTGCTTAAGTCTATTTAAATTTTGTGAAAAGTTTGCAAAAGGCTTGGAACAGTTTGAATTCCATTCAGGTATGGCAGTTTTAATGGACTTGCTCTACACTGATTTTTTAAGTAAAGTCCAAGAATGCTTTTGTTTATTCCCCTTTTTCGTTTTTTTCCGTAGAAAAATACATAAAATTTTACATTAGTGCGAAATGTGACAATGATGCTGATGTGTCACCATTTCTTGCTTTCTCACTGCTGTCTGTCCTTTCATGAGTGAAACAATTTCTTTCACAGTCTTTTGCCTTCTTTCTGCCTCAGTGTGTTTTTTACTTACACATTTTAAATTCTTCTCTTTTGTATTGGGGAAAAAAGATCCCTACAGGAAACCCCTCCCTTCTTCCTGTCCTGATCTTTTCTTCATTGACTTTATGCATAGGCATTTACTACAAAGAAAATAGTAAATATAAATATGTGAAAGAAGAACAAGGAGCTAACCCTTAGTCAACAAAGCCAAAATACTTAAATTAGTTCCGTGACACCAGGCATTATGAAAAGTGTGAATGCAGAGCTACATCTTTGATAGAAACAGCTTCAGCATCAATGAAATCACATCAGCTTGCTGTGGCTTAGGTCTATTCCTACAGTCCCAGAGTGATATCACAGTTTTTTAAGGAAACAGAAATGCTATATAACTTTGGATCATATTCTAAAGGCCTCTTGAACACTGGAAAGAAACCTTTGGCTTCCATGGACTGTGAACTGCCTTAGTGCTCATCTTACTGAATCCCACCAAGAATTTCAGTGCAAGTCTTCCACAGTTTTACCAGTGGCCTTGATCAGCATAAAGGTCTCAAATGAAAGAAACTGAAATTAATAATTGGAAAAAAATTGGTACAGTAATAATAATAGATAAATTAATTACACTTTTTTCTAGAGACCTTCAGCACTACAACATTATTTGAGTTTTCTGCAAGAAAGCTTCCAGATGGATATGCATTTTTTATAAAAATGGAACTTAAAACAAAACAGAAATATTAGGAAACCACAACCCCAAGATATAGATGTATTCACTAATGTTAAATCCCACATAGAAGAACTATTATCTGTTGTTAATAAAAGCAAATATTTTATTGTCAGTTGCATATTAAAGATACTATATGAAAAGCCCATACTAGCTAACTATTTCCAAACTGCATTCTGAAGCAAGGACTCTTAAACTTCTTCTAAGGTTTCTTTGTTAGATAATAGCCTCTGTTTCTCTGAACTGGGAAAAAAGAGTAGCTAATTACCAAATGTCGAATTAAAGGTTACTGGGATGAATGATAAGTTTAAGCGCTATGTCTGCTGTCTGATATTTTATGCTTGGAAAATCTCGATGCTTCTCCATGAAAAATGAAGAACAATCTGAACTTTTAGAAGCAGCATGTACTCTACTGCTTACAATACAAACCTTTTTTCCTGAACTTGTCCATGGCCGTAGTCATGAGAATATTAGGATCAGGAGACTTGCTTCCTATATGTATTTTAGATGAAAAACCCTTATACAATTCAATCCAAAAAAATACAAAGTCAATTCTCTTTCAAGATCTTTAAAGGGTGTTAAAGTCATTGCAGTTAAAAAAAGAAAAATAGCCTGAATGATCTAAAAAGATCCATTTCATATGGCATCTATTTTGTTTCCCGTAAAAAAAGTTTCTGCGAGTAACATGCTAATTATTTCATGATAGCAGATGCAAGATGTGGTATTCAGCTAGTTGTAGCCTCTGTAATCCAAGGGGAAAAAGGTCCACTCTGTGTGTTCCTCTAGAGCAGAGAGAGAACATGCCTTGGTTATGAGATTTATATATATTCCCATACTATACATTAAAATCTAATTTAAATTAAATTTTCTTGTGTTTTATCTACTAAATTTTAAATTCATTTATCTGGAGCACCATGGGTTTGAAACAAAACAAAACAAAAAAGGAATAAAAAAGAGGCAAGAAACAGCCCCTGATTTGAGACCATCTCATACATTTAGAAGACCTTGGGTAAAATCTGATTCCACTGATGCCAGTAAATTTATTAATTGTGAAACAGGGCACAGTTTTATTTCCATTGTGTGCACCTCTGAGTAATAACAGGAATGATCTTACCTCTTATTGAAAGAAAAAAGTATATCAAATTCAAGCAAGGGGAAGAAGCTTTATCCTCTCCTGCTGTCTCTTCTCTTAACCAAATACAGCTTCTATAGCAGTTTATTCTTATTTATTCACATATATATGAATATTTTTAGCATTTACCCCTTCATTTTCTACTTGGTTTTAATATGATAAACTCTGCCATTGTCATCCTATCACTACCTCCATTCCAGATACTGAAACTGATTTCTTCTTCTTCATTACTTAGTACAGCCTATGTCCTTTCCTTCTGCCTTTAGGATGTCTAAAATAATCACCATAGTCTTTATCACTTACTACCCATGACTCCCCCACAGACCCATTTCTGTAGTTAGTAGAAGGGAGGGGGATAATTTCCCTTGACTGAACTCTGCTCCAACCATCACCACACATAAAAGTTATGCATATATATATATATATGCTTATTATAAAGTATAGTACAAGTCTGATAGGTGGATGATGAGGCTGCTACTCCATTAAGCACTTCTGACAGCAAGACACTAAGTTCTAGCTGCATAAAGCAATTGGAATATTCCACTTACCTCGAATTTTTATAGATTTTTACTTTCTTCCACAAGCTTGGCAATTTTATTTTCAGAGCTGTTTACAGTCCCCAAAGTGTAAAAGAGATTATTTTACTGTATACATTCATATAATATTATGTACTCTCTCAAATTACTTTCCTGTTATGACATACTGAAGAGTAATAAGAATGAAAATAGTGTTTTTATATTGCCATTTTCTCTTGATTTTGGTATAACTAATTTGTGCTGACATAAATACCAGATTAATAATAATAAGGATATGACATTTCGCAGTATTATGTTGTTCTGTATATAAAAAGACCCTATGCTGTCCCAGTTAAAAATAATTCAGGATCTCAGGCCTTTGTTGCCACATGATTTTCCAGAGCTTATCAAACATAATAACATTTCAGCCTTAAACGTCTCCAGTTCTCTGCTTTCAGTAACTTTAGTCAATGAGTGAAGATCCAGCCCTCTGTGACAGAGGTTTCAACCCTTCCTTGTCAGCTGGGCATTCATCAAGCCCAGTGGGATGACCACAATTTGCTGGGAGTACTGGGAGCAGGCCAACAGTCTTCCTTCTCTCTTGCATGTGCCTTTACAGCAGCCAGTGCACAGCTTGTTTGTACACCAGAGAGTGACTGTTTCACCTCCTTTTGTAGGTATTATCAATATTATTTAAGTACTTTTGGGGAGGAGTAATGGTTTAGATGCTATGGATCACAGCACACGAAGAAGAGAAAATACAGATTCTCTGAAAATTAAGACAGTTTATATTAACTAATAATGAAAAATACCTCACCTGGTTTTCACACCATGTCTTCAGAAGGTGTCTCACACATTCTTTCTCAACATAATTTTCAGTTGCCCATCCCTGTGAGAATATGTGACTGTTAAAGCTGATTTTCTTACACATGATCTCTCACTTAATTTTTAAGTGTAAGCAAAGGCAGATTAGACACTCTAGTAATACTGAAGAGCTTAATTTCTCTGTCTTCTTTTCAACCTGTTTGATACCTGGACAGTTCCCTTTAGCACTGGGTGGTTCTGTTACTGCTAGAAATAGTGAATAAGCAGTCCTTATTTGCCATTTCTACATAATTTTAAAATTATATATTTAATACTAATATTTTATATTGGTAGTTTCACTATGATCTTTTAAGAAATTATGTCCTGCCTCATTCTTTTCCACTTTGGATGCTCCTAGTCTATTTTTTTTCCACAAATTGCAGCCATGTGGTCATCCAGGTTTCCTTTACTTGGAATTTTTCTAGTTCTCCTACATTATCATAGACTTGCAGACTCATCCATATCTGTTTTAAATGGCAATGATCAGTGACTCCAAGTCATTAGAATAATTGATGATTACTATCACCTCTTTGTCTGAACAAGTCTGAATAAAGCTCCTTTCCCCCTGTATTACTTTGCACTAATGCCATCAGTGTGGCAGGACAGCAGCTGTGGATCTGGGTGCACGATTTAGGCTCTCCAAAGCAGAGGTTAAGGCTCAGGGACTGGAAAATCAGAAACACAGAAGTCCATGTCTCCTAAGGCATCAACTTTCTCCCACAGACTCCCCTGTGGTGAGTCTAGAGGTCCAGACAGGGATGGAGCAGGAGCATAGGAATTTTGCTGTGTGTGAAGGCCTGAAAAAGCTCAGCCAAACTACATGTGGAAGTGGCTGATACCCACTGTGTGCCTCTGGATTGGGATTCCTCTCAGAGTAGAAAGATGGGTGGGATATACTCTGCATAGAGGACATACTAGTTAAGAAGTTAAGGAGAATAAAAAACCCCCATCTTTTTACAGCTTGTTATGGTAGCCCTGTGTACAGAAAGGATTTTTACTCCATTGGAGTTAATATCATGTTTCCAGCCTGATATGATCCCATCCCAGTGTGCTTGTAACATAGATTGTTGAGGAATGGATATCTCCTTCCAGCAGCCATTCAAAGAAATGGTGCTCCAGCTGGATCTGCTCTCATGCAACAGAGCTTCAACAGGTGCAAGATAAGGATGCTCTGGGCTGCTGCTCAGGTGAAAGGCTGAGAACTGTGCCATCTGTAAAATCCTGAGCTGCAAGAAGGAGGGGCTCAATTCATGATCAGGTGACTTTTTACCTTCCTCCTTCACCCCCCATTCCAACCTTTGCTAGCACTGCATGTCATGGTTGGGAGAAAGAGCCATAGGAATATTCCCAAAGTCCTGCACTGCTCATAGCACCATGTTTCACACAGGGAGCAGGGAAGACAGTGAGCAAACTGGAAGGGGGCAGTGTTTCAAGGCTGGAATAAAGGTGATATTTGGGCTGCAGTGTGAACACAGCTGGGTGTGCTGACACAAAGTGAATCCAGCTGGTAAAATCTCAGCACTGACCTACAAAAACAATGGCAATGCAGATATGGGGACTTCTGTGGGAGCTGGATCAAGACCATGCTTTTTCTAAGCGTAAACTGAAGCTTTTAAAAATAGTAACAGATAATGTTTTTAAGAGCATAAATAAGTAATGTAGTGGCTCACTTAACAGAAATACTATCATTATAAGTGGTAGGAGAATAAATTAGGGCACTTAGCTTTGCTTCAAATTAAACCATGGATTTTCTTATGTGCATAAAATTAAATGTGTTCACAAGATGCTGCTGAAAGACTGGACATTGATGCTTAAATCAATTCACATACTGTATTTTCAGGTGCAATTCAGTACAACTGAGCCACTGCACAGAATTTCATGGACTCTATTAGCCTGTCAGCAAGGGATCAGAGAGTCATCTGTGTAAATTGCTGTAAGGCAGTGGTAGTGGCAGTCAGGCCCCAAGAATGTAACTGAGTTTTAATGCTATCTCGTATAATAATGTCTGTGGATTTGTGTGGGCTGTTTGGAGGAGAAGAAAAGTCTAGGCTAATAAGAGATTTTTTTTTTATCTTTGCCTAATCTACTTAATCATTTTTCAAGCCTCATGTTTACTGAAGTACAGGTCAAAAAGAGGCAAATACTTAAAAGCATAAAAAATTACTCGCTGGGGTTAGAAGGTAATAGAGACTTATTTCACTATCCCCCTCTGAAAAATAAAAGCAAATTTAAGAACAACTGAGAGCAATTGAGGCAATGACTGAGATAATGATATATAGCATCCTCTCAGCTCTTGCCTCTTGTGCAAGTGTGCTGTGTGCTTCAGCTTGGAGGCAGAAGAAGCAGCTTTCATTCACCCCTCCTACACTGTGTGCGACTGTCAAATGACAGCCCTTGAAAGTAATCATTAGTATGACATAACAAATGGAGGATTTGGAGGAAAAAAAGGAAAGCAGCCATTAACAACTTATTCAAGTTGCTATCTCTGCTGCGTTCACTTATGTGTTACTTTCTCTATGATAAATATAAAAATTATTGAAATAAACAATTATTTAAAGTGCAAGCTTTAGACCGAGAAATATGTTTTTGACTGCACTCTTTCCCTACATGCTGAAAAATTTACACCTCTAGGATGAAAAAGCACAGCTTTTACACTTTCTATAACTCTGATTACCAAACACCCACATTTAATAAATATACCCTTTACTTAATGGCAGGCTGGATTTTTTTTAAAAAAATATGTTTTTTTACTTTGAAATCAGACAATGGAAAGAGTCTTGTTTTATTATGGAAAAAGGTTTTTTAACAAAATTTTTAACAAAATTTTTTTGTTTTTTTAACAGAAACAATCAGTTTTTGTTTAAAATCTAATAGCTGTATTTTTCATGCAACTAAGGAATGACAAGTAGAAAACACATCCCTTGTAACATGCATTTAATATCTCCTTATATTAAAAAGATTAAAGACTGCTTTAAACTTAAGTTTTTGGGTCTTACAAGATGTCTCCTGGAAAATCCTGACATGGACCACAGACATGTTAGGTCATTTGGACCAATTTTTGACGCTCACTGGAAGTAATCAAGAAGTGGGTAGAATAAATTGCTATTTAATATGAGAAAGAGGGTAAGAATTTTTCCCCCACTGGAGATTTGTCTATAAATATCCCATTTTATTGTTGGGCTTCCCAAGATTTTTACCATCACAAAAGCTTCTATTTCACAATTCGTACTCAGTAAAGCTCTTGACCATGCTTAAGGTTTAAATACTTGCTTAACAGCTGCCAGCAACACTGGAGCCTAAATGTACATACAAGTACTTTCCTGCAAAATTTGGACCTTGTCCCTTGTTCTGAAACTTTGCAAAACAAAGACTCAGTCACAGTTAGTGGCAGAAGTTTTGCTCTTATTTTATTTCAGTTCAAATGTACATACACGTATGTTGATAATAAATATTAGAGTACATCCAATATGGACATGATGCTATAGCTTTAAAATTCCCATGACCTTGCCAACACATCCCTGATTAAAGAAGTTTGCATCATCTGAGCTGTGGGAAAAGTGTCTTTATTCCTGTTCAAGTCCATCTGAGCCAAGTGTAGGACTCTAGTGGTGTCTCTGATGTAGATCAACAGTGGCAAAAGTAGGTTAAGCAAACTTATAACTTCAGGATTCCTCTGTATTTAACCTTTTTCTGAGCCTCCTTGTTGTGCATGTGAGGTTT
This sequence comes from Cyanistes caeruleus, assembly GCF_971803275.1. NCBI lineage: Eukaryota > Metazoa > Chordata > Aves > Passeriformes > Paridae > Cyanistes > Cyanistes caeruleus. Next base: position 66,413,386 of record NC_141703.1, read on the forward strand.
TAACTTTTATATGGCTGTACTGTATCAATACAGCTAAGCTGAAACTCTGCACAGTTTCTAAAACTGATACTTTTCTGGATGATTTTCTGAGGAAAATGACAGTCCATAGGAAACAGAAAAAAATTTTTGATCCTGGTATATTGGTGTGATTTGCTAACCTAACATTCTTTTACTTACATTTTGGTACTTCAGAAAAATTATCATAGGGTGATATTTCTGGTTTCTATTTAAAAGGTCTCACCTCTAAAAAGAAAAATATATTTAGAATTCACTTTTCTCTTTACCTGCACTGTGAGTACTGGACTAACTTCAAAATGTGCTTACCTTTCTCTAACTTTGCCCTAAAGGTATTTCAATTTACCCATAGTTCTATCTTACAGTTAACCTCAGCTTTACTGAAAAATGATTCCCTCTATCAAAAGGGAAACTTTTTAACAAAATTTTGCATCTGCCACCTTTTGTGGAGGTGGACAGAGATTTAATTTTGGATGGGTAAGGAGTGAGTTCTGTAATATAACATTATGTTTAATTTACATAACAATAGTGGAGGACCTCATATTTCCATCTGCTTGACAAAGGCAGAACAAAGACAGTGTTGTCTTCTGCTTCAAAGACCTTATTGTTTAAAGTGAGGGTGTCATCTCCTGCTCTGCTCAACAGATGACCAAAAACTGGGACAGGTCTTTAATTTTGTGTCCTGAGAGAAGAGCATTAGAATAAACAGTTTTGAAACAGTTTAAACCATGGATTAAAACCAAGGCAAGGACATTGGATAGTAAATTCAACCCTCTGGCCTGATGAATTTTCCTACTTACGGTTACTCTTAAATTTCTGTTTATTGGCTATAATGGAACTCCACAAAGAAGGTATCTCCATAATAGCACCTTCATTCCTGAGAAACCCTGATGTGTCCTGCTAGTACGGCATGAACTTTATTTCTGTGTTAACTTTGTCAAAAACTTCCACTGAATTATTTATTCATTAATTCATTCTTTCCTCTGTTTTCTTTTAAGAGATAATGCTCAGTGTGACAAGTGGTGACAGACTGAGAGGCAGGAAGACTGGAGTCTTCCCTGTTCCCTTCTAAGAGGCATGATGAAATGAGAAGATGAGTTTCCATTGCTGAGCCTTTATGCCTCATGTCAGATCTGTGACATTAAGTACTCAAGGTCAGAGGGTCTGTTTCCATGTAGGCAGATGTAATTCCATTAATTTCATATCATCAGCCACACTTGCATTATGGTTCTGAGTATACCCCTGATGATAACTCTGATTAGATGAAATGCCAATTGAGATGTGGACAGCCATCTTCAGGAAGCTGACTCGATATTCTTCATTTTATGAAGGCAATCAAACTCAGATAGGAACTTCCAGGCATCTTGAGATAATCTGCTGCATTTGAAATAGCAAAATATGAAATGAAAGAGGAAATCAAAGAAAAGCTGAAAATCTCTCCCAGATACACAGCCTGCCAGGCAGAGCTGAGGGTCCATCACTCTGCAGGTGAGGAACTGAGAGCTGATATGCTCAGCAAGGCAAGCAGAGCCTGTACTGACACTTTTCCTGAGCCAGGAGTGCAGAGCAGGCCTGTAAAAGCAACCAGTGTCAGACACAGGCTAGCATTCACCCCGCAAACCCACGGTGATGAGACAAGTCAGAGATGAAGCCAGAAAGTCAATGCAGAAGCTCAGAATCAGAGTAAATATCAGGGAGGCACCAGATGGAGCACACTTAAGGTTGAAATGCAGCTGAAGTTCACCTCAGGTGGGGGTCAAGAACAAGAGCTTCAGCTATAAAGCAGCTCCCAAAAGGAGGAGAGCGAGCCTCCTCTGAGGCTCTTGTAGCACAGCACCATTCATCTGTGACCTGGCCTTGAGCATGACCATCTAAATGCCTAGGAGGGGGAAACCATGCTCCAGACCTTTAACACCCCCATCATCTTGTGCTGCAGTGATGCAGGATACCAAATAAATAGACTGGGACAGGTCTTGGGCTCCTGGATGCAACTGAGCATCATGACTGTAGTGACTCCACTCTGGGGCAAGACCTGGTCCTGGTTCAACTACTTTTCTTCATGCCTGGACTCTTTAAAAATCAGCATCAGCTCATTGGCAAGCTATGATGCAGTGCAGATGAAATGACTAGATATTAGTTATCCAATTTTTCTTTTTTTCTTTTTAGTCAGCCTTATATTTGGGAGAAAAAAAAAAGGAAAAGAAAAAGAATATCGGCAAATAAAGCAGCATTGAAACATGCAGTTATGATAAATTCAGCTTGGACTTGCTAAGTTTTGGTCACAGTGAAAGCAGCAATAATTCTAGGAATGCCAAAGAGGTTCATTTGTACACTTTATAAAACATCTTTATATGCATTTCCCAAATCCCTTAATTTCAGACACTAAATAGAAGCAAAGACACAACAGGCTGGCTTGGCAATGTTATCAAGGTAAAAGCGATCCCTTGCTACTCACTGAGAAGTCACACAGTCTGATGATGATGAATGAATGTTCCTTCTCCCTCTCATATTTACAGTATCCTAGCTGCCATGTTCTAAGGTATTCCAAGTTACTGTCAGGCATAATGGAATGTGTGCTGAACCAATGGCAACATGCAGACTCCTGATGGAGATATTGGCAGAATGGCATGTGTGGATTGTGCATTCTGCTCACCTGCACACTCCCTTCTCTGTTGTGGAGTGTTTCAACCAGTGTATTTTGCTATAGCAGGGAGTGCCATGTGAATATCCATGTGAACTGTCTGGTGCCACTTGGCATTGTGGCTACACAGTGATCCATATCCCCTTTTGTTTCTGAGTACGGGTGTTGCCAGAGGAGAGACAGTGAGGTGTTCCAATATCTTGTCCTCTCCATGTTTCCAGACTTACTCTGTCTCTTCTGCATTCCTACTCACCTCACAAAGGCAGACTTTTGCCTTCAAAAGGCTTGAACACATTTGAATGTCTCTCAGAAAAGTGTCCGTGGAGGCCAGTGCCCTCTTCATTCATTTTACAGCTCCTTCAGGGAATGTAATTTCTCACACTCTCTTACCAAGGCTGGATGAGAGCACTCCTTGCTAAAACAGCTTTGGCCGGATGGATTTCAGGCACACTCAAGCAGAAAGCACTGGACAACACTCCAGTGGAATCTGTGAGAGGTAAGCAAGATTATTCACATCAGGCATGAACTACCCAGACACATTCTCCTTCTCCTCACTCCTCTTATTTTGCTCTAGTCCATCTCTTGCTTTTTAATCTGTCAAACATCCAAGAATGAATCATTTTACTCTAAATTTAATACCTGGGGGTTTTTTTGGTTTTTTTTTTGCTTTTAATTTGGTGAGAGAATTTTTTTCCATGTTTTGGTTTGGCATTAAAATGGAAAATGTAATTATTCTTATATCCTTAATCCTTATGGATTTGCTGCACATATAGGATGGTGAATAAGCAAGGTAGTCAGAAGACAAAAAATTGATAGTGTCAAGTATTCAGTAGGTTTTACATGCTCTATTCTTTTGGAAGCAAAATTTACCAGGACAGTGGATGAAACTTAGTTCAATTTAGTAAACTTGCTCTTGCTTGGATAATGAAATTCCTAGATCAGAGGGAAGAAGAAAAAAATTCATAACACTGGTTCTAAAATAAAAGATTGTAGAGCTAAAACATTTTATAGAATATACACTAAAGACTGGAAGGCCATAAGAAGTCATCAGGGTCTCATATTCTTACCATCCATGGAGTTTGGGCAAAATTGTCCCATCTTGTATTATTGTGCATTTGAAGGGAAACACAAAAAGGTCTCTGCTGATGTTAGATTTATTGTCTGTTGTTTTTATTGACCAGACTTCCCTTCTATAAAGACATACTTATTTAGATGCACAATATCTATTTTCATTATTTCAATGGGCAAGCATTAAGGAATTTAGCCTCTCTTAGTGGTGGAGTGAGGCTGCCCCATACCAGTGGGAGAAAACAAACATCCTTGAATGCAGGCAACAGACCCTAGGAAAGACATGAAATCTACCAGAGCCAACACAATCTTTTTGACTTACTCCTGCCTTTGCTGCCTTTAAAGCAGCCAACACTTTTGGAGTCTCTGAGATATAAACTACTGAACTAAGGTAAAGAGGAAAGCCCAATGTCTGAGCACCTCAGGTTCCTCCTGTCCTTCTTTACTCACCCAAAGCACACAGATCCTGCTACATCTGATGATGGCAGCAAAAGCACTCCTTTGTCAGTGATACACAGCACCAGCCTAAACGTGTGATGTGCAGCTGCTGGATAACAGGTAAAGGAATGGGATTAAGTTATTATTAAGAGCCCAGAATTTGATGTGTAGAATTAATACATCTCTTTCAATACATAGACCAATGGATGTTTTGCCCGTATAAAGACTGTGAGATAATCATAATTTAAATATGTAGCCCAGGTGCCTTAAGCAGCATGAGTCACAGACTAGGAATGAGCTTGACTTTGACCTTCAGGATTGCAGAGTTTGGTTCTGGACTGTTAATAAATTTTTGTTAAAGGCTCATTCCTTTAAATTGCTGGGCATACTGGTTCAAAACCAGAAGTGTTTAAGGGCCAGTTTAAATGTAAGCACAAGAGTAGAGCCAGTGTTGTCCATGGGACTTTATCTGTCATCCACGCATCAGTGGTCTGCTGGAGCAGAGAGAAATGTTCAGCTTCTTGTAAGATCAAGTGTTATGACAGTGTGTGGCTCCCACTAAGTTGTAAGTTTAATCGTTCTGCAAAATATTTCTCTTCTGCTACCAATTTCAGAATAGGTATTGATTTCACATCTTTCAAAAGCTTTTCCTCCTGCAATTATGACTGTACTTTCTTGTTCATCTGAACATAACATGAAATAGATATTGCCAGAACAAGGATAAGTAGATACAGGATATCCTTATTACTTTGTCAATTAATTCCCATGTATTATTATGTGGAAAGTGTACTCTACCATAAATATCTTACAATGCAATGGCTTGCTAGTGTTTGATAAACCACATTTTTTGGTTAAAAATTGATTTGTACATGCAGTCAGGCTGCTCACTGTCTTGTCTACAAGAGATTGTTCCTCAGGAAGTGAATACACCGTGATAATTTTTTTTTTCCTTGGTAATCACTTCCTTTTGAGATCTCTGGCACTGTAATCCCTTCCTTTATACGTTTCATGGATTAAGATTTCTTTTCTGGAATGACAGATTTTAAACAACTTAATGACTGTATTATAAATAGCACATATTATAAATTTCCTATATTTTAAATAATGATACATAGTCCTTGTGAACTCTGAGAATATAAATCAGATTTCTCTTGCTGTTTGCAGTATCAGAAAAAATCCACAATCGAATTACAGTCTTATGTTTGACCATGGACCATGAAATTAGTGGATAATAGCAATGTACTGAAACTCCTACTCTTTAGAAAGGTTCAGGAGTAGAAATTATCAGAAAAGTGGTTTTATGAAACTGCTGTTCATGTGCAGCCTGAGTCATTGCTTCACCATATAGAAGCAAAAAAGGTGAAAAGTCAAATTTACATTTGGTGGCAGCTGGTTATTAGCTAGTGTAAAGATTATACATATAGCCTTTAAACAGTAAATAACAACACAAAATCTACTGGGTAGTCTCTTATTACACTTCTTCCATTTTTTTATGGTGACTTTTATGAGTACGTTATGGACAGTTACTGCTCTGCCATTTTTACAGGAAGTATCTGCAGAGAGGTGTGAGGTTCATTTCGAAGGTGTAAGGCTCAGGCAATGCCTGACCTCCAGGACAGTGCTCCAGAGGTACATAAGGACAACCCCTCTTGGGAATATCCTCCTCATTGTATCTTTCACCACCCTGATCCCCTGCAGGGTCAGCCACAACCCCACTCCGCTGCACCACAGCCCAACAGCTGGCGCAGAGCCACAAGGTAGCCACTGATGCCAAAGCCCCAAGCCCAAAGGAATGGGAAACTGGAGCCAACCCCCTGCTGAAGAAAGCTGTCCAGCAGTCAGCTGTGAGGCATATGAGGTCTATGGGCCAGCATGACTGAAGAAACACAGTGTGCATTTTGTGTTTAACTGCTGTGGATTAAAACAGAAGATCAGGAGATCCTGGTCTGAGAGGAGTTAGATTTGTGTTCCCTTCTGCAAAGCCTGTTTCATGGCTTCACCAAAGCTGAGGAACACAGAAAACATAATACAAAAGGATTAGAGAAAAGTGACAAAATTTAATGAAACCATAAAATTCAGTGTGCATAAATCTAAGCCAAATTTCAAAATGTATCTGAAATACAAATGCTAAAAATACTATTATGGTATTTGATGCTTCTGTTGCTCTTTTTGTTGATGCCTCTGAAAGCACTTTCTGAATGATTATTCTTGATGTCTTGGAGGGGAAATTCTCCTATATTAAGCCTGAGTAACTGAGTTCAAGCACGAAGGGGCAGAGAGCAAAAACAACTCTGCAAGCTGAAACTCCCCACTGAGAGAGGAGCACAGGCAGGACAGCTGACCTGTAATGAGGAAAAGGATACTCCGTACTGTATGATGTTCTGCTCAGCAATAAAAGATCAGGGAAAGGAGAAGGAAGGAGAAAGTCCATGGTTGTGGCATTATTCTTCCTGAGGAACCATTAGAGGTGATGGAGCCCTGCTTTTGTGGAGGTGACTGGGCATCTGCCTGCTGATAGGAAACAGTGAATACATTCTTTGCATTGGTTTTGGGGTAGCTTTTGTTTCTCTGTGAGACATATCTCAGTGCATGAGCCTCCTCACCTTTCTGTGATTATCTCCTCATCCTGCCAGGGAGGAGAGTGAGTGGCTGTGTGGGTGCTTGTCTGTAGGCCAGTGACAATCCACCACAGGTTCTCAGGTCTGGTCTGTGCATTCAGTGCTAGGCTTCTGCTCCCAGAGCTAGAGTCAGCCAACCCCCAGTCAGCACCTGAGATTGCAGACTTTGAAAAAAACATATTTTCAAAGAATTCTAGAATAAGGGGAGCCAGTATTTTGCTAAATAAACAAAGAAGCACTGTTAAAAAACTTAGCTGAAGTTTATTGATCTCAACTATCCAAGTGGAATAATCCACACATCAAAACCATTACACTGTAATTAACAGTATTGTGAAACCTTCTGGTAGAAGGTTTCCATAGAGGACCTTTAGCATAACCAAATATTCTCTGAACCAATCAGGGAGTATCATACAGTTGTGATTTGTGTACTTGGAACAAAGTGGTATTTCTTTATTTTATTATTTTCTTTAAAGTACAGATAAATAATAATAATAAAAAATCTATAATGAAGCAGTGTTACAGATCTAGCTTTTAACTGAAAATACACAAAAATATTGATGTAAGAAACCAAAGTATGCTGTCAGCCCTACTACTTTGTCAAGAAAAAGGGAGAATAAATGTGTTTGACATTATCTGCTTCCTTAAACTTCATCTCGATCTTCCAAGACATGTGCATAATTCAGTTTTAGATTAGAATATTAAAGGGATATCTTTAGCCTAAAAAAGGCAAAAATGGTCCCCTTTGAAAGTGTTCCAATTTTATCACTATGATATGCTGTAACTGAAGAAGACTTAAGATATTCATCTTATTTTCTTCATGTTATTAAGAGTACATTTGGGTTAATTATTTTTCCTATGTGAATATGTCTTACAAAACCCATTGTAGGGTTAATAGTTGGAACAAGAAAAATCAGTCAACACCTTTCTCCCCATCAAATTTTATTGCAACAGTAAAATCCATAAATATGGCAGGAGGACTCTCAGATAGAGGCAAAATTGCATTTTAACTATTTTTGATTCACTGTGTTTCAGTCTGACAGTACTTGAACCTGGTTACTATTCTTGGACAGAAGTAGTTCTCATTCTAAGACAAATTATATGAAAACAACTTCTTTTTAAAGAATTGCAGCACCTTTTAAACAAATAAGGTCATTATAAAGCATTATATCACATATTACATGAAGGTTCAATGTATAAAATGGCTAATAAATTACAAAGGCAACAAAAGATAATTGTAATGGTAACCTATGACATTTAGGAATAGAATATCAGAGTCATCAGGTGATATTTGAAGATCAGTTAGGATTTTGTATCAATAGCTGCATATTTTTTATACATGTACATATAATTAAAGGAAATTTTACATGGAAAAAAGTAAAGCCAGATAAATATTACCCTACTCTGTATGACCTTTGGCTTAATGAAACAGTTGCTTTTTCCATAGATTCTCAGAAGCACTTTTGATACTCACTTCTCTTGCCCTTCCATTTTGTCTGATACACATATTGTCACACTGACCTGAAAATGACTTGGAAAAAGGTTTCTGCTGCGTTTTTTATCCCACAGTTTCTGTCCTCATGAACGCAGAATACTCTTCACAATTCCTTGGAGATTGAGAATACTTTCCAAATCCCAGTAGCCACTGTGACTGCACCCAGAAATGGCAGTGAGGTGGCAGGTCCTCCACACTGCAGGAGGTTTTGCTCGAGGAAGATGATGAAGACTTAGACATAGGAGCAGCTCTAAACTAACAAGAAAGAAATCCAGAAAGGAGAGCTGTTGACTAATCCCTTCTTGACAGTTAGGTCAAGTACCTCATTGTGCACCTTTGAAGAGACCTTCCCTTTGGTTGGGATTTATAGCCATGGATCAGCATATGGATCAGTCTGATTCCCCTGGGAAGAGGACTTTAAGCATGGCTTTTTTAAAAAAAACGGCTGAATTATGACTGTGAGAACCTAAGTCTGTTTGCAATTGTAGGATAGATGGGAGGTCAACCTTCTTGGAATGAGAAATACCTTTGCCAAAATTTTAACTGGCCATAATAAAGCACTACGTCATTCTGCAACTTTACCTCTGGAAGCGGGTAAAACCTTACCAGAGCTATGGAAGAAATTCTCATTTTGCAAGAATAGCAAAGGGTGACAATGCTTTAGTCATGTAATAAGGAAAGAAATGACAATGGGGAAGGTGGAACAACCCATGTAGTATGTGGTGAACTTTCTCAGGTGGCTACATCACATGCCTGTGTAATTTAGATGTCTTTGGAGACATATAGTGAGGCAAGCATTCTTCTTCAAGTTTACTGTTAGTGAAGCTCCAGTGACTCTGACTGAGAAAAATGAGAGGATAATTGAGTTCAGGGTCCCTGCTTTGAAGACTAAACAATCTAATTTAGGACCAGGGCAAAAAACCAAAACAAAACCCAATTAGAGAGGAAAGGGAGACAAACTCCCTCAGGTTATTGCTCATGCCTTTACTGGATAGGCTATGTGTCTTTAAATAGATCTCTAAATCACCGGATTATTAACATCATGAAAAATAGGAAGAAAGAGATTTCCCTTTATTGTGTGTCATTAGAGCACAAATATCGAAGTTTTGCATCAATACCATGGCTGATTTTCTGTTCATGTGTGATAAAATTACTAAGCTGATATTTTTGGAGACATCTGCAAAAACATCAGTGATTGATGTTCCTTTTCTATGAAACTAAAGAGCTTATTATCGTATTTGTCTTCTGTGCACCGCTTTCTCTCAGAGTCAGATCATTCCTCCTGCCCTCATGGAAAAGTACATGTGAGATCTCACCCCGTGTCTCAGCAGCTGCCACTGATGATTGTCTCGAATGACATATGACATAAAATGACTTATTGACATTATATGACATATTATGGCTTATTACTATTTGCATTCCTCTACTGAGCTGCACTTGGATATTAAGGTAAAACCCCTCGTTAATATGTATTTTCCTTTTAATCTCACATGACGTACTGGCTAAAGTAAAACTTCATGCATAGTACAGGCATAATATAGAATTGCAAGGAGAAAATTAATTCTGTTTCTGCCTTTTAGAGCTTGTTTGTATGCTTGTAATCACTGACAAATATTTTCCTTATAAGATTCAATTCTCCCACTTTAGCTCAAAGCCTTTACAATTTAATTCCTAGATGTGATACTAAAGTTTAATCTTTGAGGAAGCTGAAATGTATTTCCTGCAAAATGTTACGGGCATAATGCGGGAAACATATCCTGAAACAACAGACAGCTGCTGGAGTTTTGTGATTTTAGTTCTGTTTGTCTTTAATGTCAAGAGTAAGCTTGCTTTGCTTTGTTTCCTTCCTTTCTCCAATGGCAACATTCCAGCACTTCAAAGTCAATAGATTTTTAGCTGTAAACCCTACCATGTATGGGGTTCATCTTCTGGAAGACAAGCAAGAGAGGGTCAAAGGTAACAATTGTTGTAGTAAAAGACATTTCCCATCATACTTTGAGTGATACACATGAATGCTCTTTTCCCAGCTGAAGTTGTTGATAAACTCTATCCAGAGCTTTGCTTGCTCTACAATATTTCTTATAGTAATGAAAAAGGAATCTGCTGAACCAAAGAAAAAAATAAATCCTATCAAAAGGTTGGCGTTTCACTAGCAGATTTTTCAGCCAGCTGAATGCTAGTGCTAGTGCTCTGGTGTATACACATTGAAAGTAATTTCTCTTCACATCTGGTATTTTTCCCCACAAAATACATTTCATAGAATTCACTCTTTCTTTATCTCCCTCTCTCTCTCTCCAAATAATGGCTTCAAATTGCTGATAGAGCTTAGGCAAGGAGGAAAAGCAGGGAAGGAAGTAGGGTTAACACTGATTTGAATGTTTTTTGCTTAAACCTAGATTTTAGTATTTAAATATACTTAGAACCAAAATATTCCAATGTTCAATTATTTATCTCTGAGATTAGGGCAGCTCTGAACTTGTTCAGTGCACTTTTTGTAGTCTGATGATGTCAGCTTCCAGAGATAGGAATTTATTTATCCCAGAACACACAGAGGCTTCAGACTGATCACTGTCTGTCCATTAATATTAGATAAGACCTAGATTCTTTCCTAGCTCAAATGGGACACTTTTTTTTTTTTTGGTCAGCTCTGAAAAATGCAAATGAAAGAGTGAAATACCTGGAAAGAGCAGTTCTACCTATGTTAGATCTGAATTTCTCTCTTAAGGTGTCTCACTTTCACCAGAGACTGCTGATCATGAAAAGCATCTCATTTAAGTCCAGAACCCATGACACTTTAACATGTACACTGAGAACTATAATATCAGTCAAACAGAAAGGTGTTTTGAACTGTTTCACACAATGGATCTTTTATATTTACTCAGAAGACAAAAGAAGTCATAGATATTCTCACAAAGATGTTTCACACTTGGTAGTAGCTATGGAAGGCAAAGAAGATGACCAAACCTGGATGATCACTTGTAGAAGTTATGTCAGGCGTGTACGGCAGTAATAATGAATGTTGAACATCCCCAACCCATAAAGATTGTGAATGATATGTGCAGCTCCAGGGTCCAGAGAAAAAATGACAGATTTTTGAATGGAAATGGACTGTTAGGGAGGCTAAGGTTTGCAAGAAGCTCAAGCTACATTTCTACATTTTTACATGGGGAGTCACTTGTTTAGGCCACTGTCCTAAACACCTAGATACACTCAGCTGGAACAGACCAGGAGCCAGACAATCTCCAAATGTTTTGTTTACTATCTCCCTCTCCTGTGGCTGTGCAAACAAATAAAGTGAGAGGACAAGAACCAAGAAATCCTTTGGTGCCAGAAATGAAAAACACATTAACTGAAGGTGCTTAAATTCTGAAGATAAATCCAGAGGTATCTACCTAGCCACAAGAGGCACCTGAAACTTTCCCTGAGACAAAGGGGGTATTTATAAGACCAAATTTTGATCTATGCTTTGATCATGAATAGGATGAATGAGCGCTTTCAGGAAACGTTTCTTTTCATTCTTACTTACATTTATAAGATAGGTGAGATGAATCACCTGTCACAGAAAGGCTTATGTAATTGATTAAAAAGACAGTGTAGGATGACCAGCAATCAATATTGGTGTATCAATAGATTGATTTACATTCTAGGCATCCAGAATGAAAGGCAAGATAAACCTAAGGATTATTTGTCTAGAAGCCAGTCTAGCACATGTCTAACACAATCACCACCTTTCTACAGTGATTGACCCATGTGTGCATTTTCCACAGACACCAACACTGGATTTTTCACCTGGGATGAAGTAAGACCAGGAAGAAGTGGAAAGTGAGGGAGAAGTGGCTGGAGAGCAGCCCTGCAGACAGGAATCTGGGGCTGCAAGTTGGCAGCAGGCTCAATATGAGTCATACAAGTACCCTGTCATCCAGGAGGGAAAACTGCACCCTGATGTGTGTCAAACATGTAGGCATGGTACACAGGGACATGGTTTAGTGGTGGACTTGTCAGTGCTGGGTTTACAGTTAGATTTGGTGATTTTAAAGGTCTTTTCCTCCCTTAAATGATTCTAAATGAGTCTAAACACAGCATAAACAGCCAGTCGAATCCCACTGTATTGAGTGTTGGTGCTGAACGCAGTATATTGAATGCAGTTCTGGGTCACACAGTTTGAGAAGGACATGAAGGTCCTTGAATGTGTCCAGAGAGAAATGAAGTTGGTGAAAGGGCTGAAAGGAATCCCCTGTAGGGAGAAGCTAAGAACTCTGGGTTTGTCTGGTCTGGAGAAAAGGAGGTTGAGGAGCAAACCCAGTGCTCTCTGCAGCTTCCTGAGGGGCTGTGGAGAGGGAGGGTCTGAGTTTTCTCCCTGGTATCTATCAATAGGATACATGGGAGTTGTTCAAACGTGTGTCATGGGAGGTGTAGACAAGACAATTGGAAGCATTATTTGACCAAGAGGGTTGTGAGACACTGTAACAGACTTCCTAGAGAGGTGGTTGTTGCCCCAAGCCTGTCAGTGATTAAGAGGCATTTGGACAATGCCCTTAACAACATGTTTTAACTTGTGGTCAGCCCTGAAGTGATCAGGTAGTTGGACTGGATGATCACCTCACGTCCCTTACAATGGAAATATTCTATTCTATTCCTATTCTATTCTATTCTATTCTATTCTATTCTATTCTGTTCTGTTCTGTTCTTTCCATTAATTTGGCAACCTTACATGAAAGTCTTCCAAAGAGGCCTGTTTCATAACTTGCTGTCAGCCCATACTTTTCATGGGGACAGCCCCTCAGTGATGTTGACCTTTGGCCACCTCCTTGCACATTTAGTACCTAGCAATATTGAATATTTTAAAGGTCTCCAGTACTTCATTTTGGTATAGCACATGCAATGAAGAAGGTTACTGCTGCTCAGTTGAGCAAGAGACTGCATATATTTGAATGAAGAATTATTCAAAACACATTTAAAATGGAACAGAAACTCTGTATCAGGGGTCTTTATTTCAATGCATTTAAATCATCAAAGAAACAGGACACTAAATTGAAAATCAGGAATGACAACTGTTATTCTGTTTTGCACCATTCAAGTATTCAAGCTCATTAAAATCAACCTATCAGAGTTTTGGTTGAACTGATGAGGTTTGAAATACTCTTGGGCTTCTAAAGTGAAGTATCATCAGACAATCTCAATAATGATATATAAGTATTCCTCCATATCTGGAAACTGAAGGAAAGTACTTTACTGATGATAATCTGAAAGAGACTGATTCCTTCAGCCTCTGCTTTAGATTTTAAAAGCTGGATACTAATTAATAAAATTAAATCCTAGATAAAGAAACTGTTTCAAACAGAAGGCTACTAATACTTTTTACATTTATCTTAAAAAACATTGTTTTAATGGCTTCTGCTTCTGTTTTTTAAAGTGTGGTGTACAATTTTTAGGGTCCCAGAAGCTCAAGGTGATCTGAAATGGGCAATGACAACAGCTCAGAAGGATCCATTTCTGAAATGTTCTGTGTACAGTTCTAGCATCCTCAACATAAGAACGACATGGAACAATTGAAGCAAGTCCAGAGGACAGTCACAAAGTTGATAAGAGGCCTGGAGCACCTTTTGTATGAAGACTGACTGAGGAATTTGAGGCTGTTCTACCTGGAGAAGAGGAGGTTGTATAGAGACCTCATAGCAACCTTTTAGTGTCTGAAGGGGGCCTACAGGAAACCTGGTGAGGAACTCTTCATTAAAAGCTCATGATAGGACAAGGAATAATGGGTACAAAGTGAAAAAGTGGAGATATAGGTTAGATATTAGGACAAAATTCTTTACTGTGAATGTGCTGAGATAGTGGAATGTTGCTGTTGGACACACTGTATATCCACAGTGCCTTTTCCAGTAGCCTGAATGCAATTCCATTTGAATTCTGCCTACAAGCCCCTGCTGCTCTCCAGACAGCTGTGCCATGGCCCTTCCAGGGGTCAATGTGAGTCTTTTGTCTGCCTGACATTGTCATTGCAGATAGGCAGAAGGGCTTGATGGAGGTTACAGGCAGCTGAATGCGGTAATTGGCTCAGGATTAAAATTTAAACAGGGCTCTGTGAAATGGTCTCCAGTCGGACAATGCCACAACCTGAGCTAAAATCCCTCTGAGAGGTGATCTGTGTCAGTACACATTTAAGGTGCCTTTGAGCACACACTCAATTAACCAAGGAGCTAAAAACATGGGGTGGAGTTTGCTCAATGCCATGCCAAGCCAGTTTGCAATGCTGAAAGAACAGTGTAGTCTCCTTCTGGGTCACTTGGAAACCATCACACTGACTTTTGTGAAGATCTGAAGACTATTTCTAATATGAGACCCTTTATATATCACATGGTGATTCCTGTCTCCACTGAAGTCCACTAAAACTTTCTTGGATTTACCAGTGCTAGAGTTAACCCTTTGCCAGCAGTAAGACTAATCAAAGAATCACAGAATTAACTAGGTTGGAAAAGACCTTTGAGATCATCAAGTCCAGCCTATGACCTAACACCTCCTTACCAACTAAACCTTGGCACTGAGTGCCACATCCAGCCTTTTTTTGATGTGCTGCTCAGAACAATTTCTGAATATTATAGTGTCCAAACTTCTGGAGTGTAATTCTGATCTCTCTGCAGCTGCAACATTCATTGCTTGGCAGTTCCTCCATCAAGATAAAATTTTGCAGGAAGGCTGAGTCCTTCTTTCCAAATTGTCCCAAGCTGTGACTGCTCTGTCACATACACAGGGACCTGAACTCACCTTGTCTGTGACAGTCCCAGAATCAGAAGCCCTGAGAATGGGATAAAGCACCCTTATTTTCTAATTGTGAGGCAGATAGGGTCAGGGTGTGGTATTTTTCTGGGCTTATCTGTCTTCCTCAGCATCAAAGACTGTCTCAGGCACAATGCTGGGCTAATAATGTACTGTGTGGACTTACTGCAATCACCTCCAGGAGCTCAGGGAGCTGTGTGCTGTCCCTCATTAGGCAATAGAGGCATGTTTCAGTACAGTGGTAATTCCTAATAAGTCTACCATCTTCTCCTACATGACCAAAGCCTCCAGTGCATTATTCTGAGATCTAGTCATAGCTTCTTTAGAGCTCAGAACTGAAAATCTGTCCTGCAGAGGAAGGTTGCACACTTTTTGTCTGGCTTATTTTCTTAACATTTAAGGCTCCTCTGCTGTTATTCCTGTGCTACTGTCCACCTTCAGTGCAGAATTTTAATCAGGATGGAAGTCAGAGGACAGCAGGGGAGCAAAAGCCAGCCTTGGAAGCAAAATAAAGTTTTCATCTGGAGGCAGACATACTAAGAGTGCCCCTGATTTCAAACATCATTCATGTTGTGTAGGTGGACACCCCCAGCTTCCTTCTTGGTGAGATACTGCCGCTCATCACACAAAAATGATCACTTGGGTCAACAAAGAGTTGTTGGACAGAGATGAAATGTGCCACTGGCCATAGATCCAGCATTTGGGAGAATGTTTTACTCTAAAATATGTGCTGAAATTTAACACTTTGATTTAACCAGCTTTAGGTGTTCTGTTAAATCTGAGATAGCATCCTATAAACAGCTGAACAGATCTTTGTGCCTCCTGTTTCTTTTGTAAACATCTCTTCTGTTTGTTGGTTTCCTTGTCCTAATTAACAGAGATTTCTCACAGTGGTAACTTCCTAGTCCATCTTCTCATTAACCACTCTGGCAAAACACCACAGCACCTAAGAGTTCCCTGCTGAAGTGCAAATTATTGCCATTCCTTCATTTCAGGAATTACAGGGTCTTTTATAAGAAGCATAAAAACTGGTCACAGCTGTTTTAGGGGATTCCCACACTCTTTGGAAAGAGTTCTTTTACCTTTCCACCTCTAAAAACCTTCAGCTCCTGAGACAGGCAGCTCACATCTTGACATTTTTGTGCCTTAAATCTTCTCTGTGTGTCAAAACCTCTTCCTAGATTCTGAACCCACTTTCAGAGAATGTTTTGTGTCAAATTCACACACAGTCTACACTGAGAGAAGCACTTGTACTAAGCTTATTATGAAACAGAGGGTCTGCCCGGTGAGGCAACCTGTCAGTACATCTTTTGTGTTGAACACAGCAACGTACCCGCACACTCACAGTCGGGGTACCCTGGGAGCAGAACCCATCTACCTTTGCACTGGTGCCACCTGGCTGGCAGAGGACCATGAAGTGTTTCATGGTAAGGCCTTAAAACACCTGTTCCAATATGGGAGATGTGGCTTCCAGGCCTCACACAGCTATAGTTTGTGTAACTTAAAAACGTAGAGTTGCTGCAGAGAGACAAATCGTGGGAAAATGCAGGGGCTCACAACAGCCCCAGGCAATGGTACAGGCTGGGGGCAGTGGCTGGGAAGCTGCCCAGAGGAAAAGGGACCTGGGGGTGCTGGTCAGTAGCAGCTGAACGTGAGCCAGCTGTGCCCAGGTGGCCAAGAAGGCCAGTGGCATCCTGGCCTGTATCAGGAGTGGTGTGGCCAGCAGGACCAGGGTACTGAGAATGGACTGCCCAGGGAGGTGGTGAAGTCACCATCCCTGGAAGTGTCTAAGGAAAGGCTGGATGTGGCACTCAGTGCCGTGGTTTACTTGACATGGTGGTGTTTAGTCACGGGCTGGACTCGATGATTTCAGAATTCATTTCCAACCTAACTAATTTTGTGGTTTTGACTTGAAATACATTCCCAGAAGGTGCAATGTCCTTGGCACTCTGAAGAAAAGATTTAGCTAGTTTATAACCGTTGTAGTGGCTATACTGGGAAGCGTGGAGAAGGAAAATGTCTTTTTCACATGCAGAGGGGTCAAACATCAGGTTTGTAGATGTAAGGGATTCATAGCTGTGGAGGAGGCACCTGGGCACACATTAAAACTTGACTCTTGCCATCCCAAGGATTAGAAGGCTATTGGTCTGTGAGTGAGAATACCTATCAAGTATGCATACTGCATTTGGTAATTGCTTAAGAAAACTCAGGCTGTCTGTTCAAGTTAACAGACAAAAAAAATCCCTGTAACTGAAAACAGGGTTATTTCGTGAGGTGACTAATCAGAGAGAAAAATCCTGAAAAATCCAGAAACCCAAAGTGATAAGAACTGAGAAAAAGTGTGGCATCAAGTGTGAGCCCATGAGCAGCTCAGTGTCTCTGAGCTCCAAAGGGTAAACCCTGCTACCAGAGGGATACCACAACACTCTTCAGAATCTTTCTATATTGGTCCAACAGACTTATTTCAGATTGGTATGGCGGGCATCAACTTAATACTACCAGCTGTCACTTCACAAGCACAGGGGGACACTGTCCCACATGAAGAGTTGTATCAGTGCACTTTTAGTGAAAGGTGTGGAGTGCTGGCTGCTGGACTCAAAAATTTAGGAATTCATATGTTTAGGAACCCAGATTCTGGAGAAGCACCAGGACCAGCGAGTGCGAAGAGAAGCAATATATTTTTACAAAGTCCTTAAGAAGTGTAAGACTATAACAAGTTAGATCTTTTTCCTTCAATTTTTTCTTTAAAACATAGAATTTCAGAAACAAACTCACTATTACAATTGACTAGAGGCCTGGTTCTTCCTAACTCTTCCATTATCTTCCCAGTCATAAACAAACATAACAACTTTGGCTCAAAAACCTGCCAGCTACAGGCTTCAGAGTATTTGATGAATGTCACAACGTGCTTGCTCTGTTTGCATGCAACAGCACCTGCCATTCCTCACTGCTGGAGACTGAATACTTAGTTAGATCCTACATTGAGCTTGTTGACCTCTTAGCACAGTTAAAGTTTATTTTTAGTTTTTTTTAATCGAAATCTGTCATTAATTCATTTTTTAGAGATTAAAGAGGATAATTAAAATGGATGATTGAAGCACATGTAGAAAAACAAACTGCAATAATTACATAGGAACAGAGGAAAAACACATTGGCCAAGGCAGTACAGCAGTTTTATTTTGTTACCTGCAACACTAGTTAAAAGGCAAAGGAACTATCATATGTTTAACATTATAATTGGAACTATAGCTCTTGAAAGCACTGATTATGCCATGTTTCTATAGCTCCTAACCCTTGGCAAGATGGAATGCTAGAAGCATTATTCCCTGCAGCAAGTGCTTTCTTTGTGGTGTTATCTTCCAGGAAACACAGTTTCTTACTTAATTTTACTGTGTTAATAGATATGGATTAATTTTTTAAAAAAGCAGATAGAGATAATTAATTAAAAAAACAAAACCTCACCTCATTTTGGAGATAGTCGTGAACTTGATGCAAATCACTGGCTTATCATAATCAGCTTTTTCCAATAAATGAGTACTGAAGCTGATTACTTGAAGACTAAGA
Organism: Cyanistes caeruleus; assembly: GCF_971803275.1. Taxonomy (NCBI): domain Eukaryota; kingdom Metazoa; phylum Chordata; class Aves; order Passeriformes; family Paridae; genus Cyanistes; species Cyanistes caeruleus. The sequence continues at coordinate 66,431,999 of NC_141703.1, forward strand.
CTGGACTCAAGCTCTCCACTTTATTTTTTCTTCTCATGAACCTACATTTTCTCATACTCCTGGATGTATGCCCAGCTTAAACAGGAAGGAGGAGAGTTCCCGATGTATTAATTTAGTTTTTCTTCCAGGAGAAAAAAACACTGAATTTATGGTTCCCTCCTCTGAATGAAATGGGTCTAGAAGTCATGTTTCATTTCTCAAGCATGCTCACTAATCAATAGGCTGTAATGTAGGGGAAATCTGGATAAGGTAGGAATGAGGCAGGTTTTATGTAACTCATGCTGCATCAGGATCATGCTCACAGTGTTGAAAGACAGTGAGAAAGAAAAAGTCCCCCCTTCTGCCAAATCAGTTCCTGTTTAAGCATGAAATGAGCACAATATAGTCCCACTCTGATTAATGGAAAAAAACCCCAAAGAACAACAACAAAAAACCCACACACAAAACAAAACAAAACAAAACAAAACAAAACAAAACAAAACAAAACAAAACAAAACAACAAAACAACCCAAACCTGAGGTCAGGAGGGAATTTTAAACTGTAAATCACAGGGTGTAATTCATCTGGCAAAACACAGATGTCTACAACCTAGTTTCTCTATTTAGCTACTTTTTTAAGTGATGAGAGGAACAGACACTAAAGCATGACCTTTCTTAAAAATAGATGTCTAAAGGAAATCAAATTACTGTTGCCTGAAATTTCCAGGTTTTGTCTGCTTGTTGTAAAAATCATTGTCTTGACAAACTCAGGTATAGGCTATGATGGGAAGAATCTAACCTGGTGCCACAGAGGCATTTGCTCTTCCCTGAGATAGGTGTCACAGGAAATGGAGAAGAGAGTGCTACCATATATACATTTCCTGCTGACTGCTTGAGGTATCCTAATCTTCATGTATCCACGAAAAAAAAAGTCCTCATCTGTTGGATATGGATCATGAGAATAATCAAACTCATGAAAATCATCACAGTGATCTCCTTTTTTGCACATACAGAGAAGGCTGTGTAAATCATAGCACTCCCTGGGGTCTGACATCAGCTCCATGTGCAGTATAATTGCTTCCAGATAACCCAGCTCATCACCTGGGAGTGTAATGTAGTTTAAATGATGTACGATTTTTACTCTCACAATGAGTTAGCCATATTGATCTTCCCAAAGGGGACACTTCAGTGGGTATGCATCATGAGTTGTGATGTCACTGATAACTTTTCTAATTGTACAGCCTGAAACAGGTTGAAAAAAATACTAGATTTATAGATATTATTGCTTTGTGCCCAGCTCTTACATCTATAATTTCCATCTGCTGTGCAGCAAGGAAAGTTGTTTTCTTCTAAATATGTCAAGCTGTTAAATGTATGTTGCTTATGATCTTTGAACATAAAAAGCACATTTATCATCAGTAAAATGAACAATATGCCACCAACCCTCTTCTGTGAGAGCAGCCTGACCAAAAGCCTTTGTTCTACTGAAACTGATTTGGGTTCTTTAAGGAGAGAGACATTTTAATTTGGCTTAGCTAGTTTGTCCTGGTTTGTCCTGTATATTTGCACTGTTATATTGAGCTTGGTTACCACCCCATGAAAAGCGCCAATTTTAAGTGCTGCAGGATGATCATTTTGAGAACAGCTATGGTTTATGTATTAGAATGGAGGCTAGGGTGCAGGAGTGGAATTCAGATCTAATGGAGATTTAAAATCTTGACTTTCTTGAGGTCACTGGTAAAACTGGTTGGTTTCTGTAGAGCCAAAATTGTAGGAAGAGCTTTTCATTTGGTCCTCTATTGAAATAACACAACTGGGAGTAGAAACTGGATTATAAAGGACAGCTCTGGGCTCCTGGGATAATTCACAGAGATTAGAAGAAGCCTTTCTCTAGGAGTCCTGTCCTTCTTTCCGTGGAAGAAGAGTGCTTTGAAGGCTGTTCTTAGCATGCAAATCTCATTTTCCATAGCAGTCAGGAAACAGTAATGCCAAAAACTCCCAACAAAAACAACAAGATGCTTGCATACATGCCTTGCAGTTATTATTTTTTCATTTACATCTTGGAACTACAGAAAAGAGCACTCATTGATGCTTAATGCTCATTTTCCTGTTCATTGAGTTACAGTAGAGCATGTCTGATACTGCAAAAATTATTAAGGTCATATTAGATCCAATTAGATATTAAAATAAGTAGAATAAGTAGAAAACAAGTTGGACCTTAGAGAAAGTAAGGAAGAGTAGGGAACACTTGGTTATTTTTCATTATCAGGGTAGTTCAAAAGTCTGGAGCTATAGTAAGGACATCTTTCTTCCTCACTCTGGGGAGCTGGGATGAAAAGAAGGGAGGTTGATGCTCTGTTCCTACTCCTTCAGTACACATCTGGACCAGACAACACATCCCTGTCTGAACCAGAACCAAAGAGGGCATTTCTCAGCACTTGATTTGCTCTTTAGCAGCTCTGTTTTGTAAAGCTGGCTCCTGGGTCAGAGCTGCTTCTTGCTCAGAGAGCACCCGAGTTTTTGCTGTATCAAATGTACATGTGTGGTAGGGCATGCCTGGGATGGTTTTCATCCCTTTCAGATCTCTATCTTTTAATGATGCAGCTGGAACTGCTGCTCTGCCTTAAACTGGGTTGCCTGAGCTTGAACACGCCGTGGCACAGACAGAGAGTAGCTAGGGATTCAGAGAAAATAGCTAAAGACAGCCATGGATATCTGATATATTATCTGTGCCAATAAACTTGCACCTCTAGTCAGCTTCCCTACCTGGAATAAGTTGCTAAAGCTACAGGTAGACCAGCAAAATATGAGCTAAAACTCCACATCTGCAGCTGAGAATATGAGAAGAGCAAGACCGTGAGCATATTCCAGCAACTGGGCAACTAATTCCAGCCCTCTTGTTGTCACAAGGAATTCAGGTGCACCAATGGACTCAATCCTTTGGGTGGCTGGAGCTCATTTGAAATTATATGCATTCCATTCTTCCTCATTAGCCTTGCTGGACACCTTTTCAGGAGTTCACTGTGTCAGCAAATAAAACCTTTCTTCCAGTATCCAATTTTAATGTATTCCTTGGGCAGTCTGAGTCTTTTGGGGCTTGCAACAGCATTTCCTTCAGATTAAATAACTGCACTTTCACTCTGATGTATTTATAAAAATCAATTGCATCACCTCTCTATCACCTTTGTTTTGTTAAACTATCTAAGCATTAAATTTCACACAAAATATACTCTCTACTCCTCTGATTGCCAAAACAGGTATTCTCTGCGTCTGCTTCAGGCTGAATTCCTCTTTCTTGAACCAGACTAAAAGGATTTCAAAGGTTAGTTCTACAAAGGCAATTGGAAACTTTCAGGTGCTTTATTCCATTAATGGAATTCATAGTGCTGAATTTGGTGTTACAATTATTTTTGTGTTGGATGTGAAAGGTCGAATGCCTAAAAATGAACACAGGAATAGTGGGATTTATGGATATACCAAGACAAAGTGTCAAAAGGGGAAATTATGATATTTTATACATAAAGTAAGATTAAGATGCCTACTTTTACTCTGAATGTACACAATTTTTGCTGTCTTTTTCCTGTAAGTCTATGTGTTAATCTTATGTTGAAAGAGTTTGAGTAAAAAAGTTGCTTTTGCGCTGATATCCCAGACCAGTGACTGAAAGCTTTGAAGCAATGACCTACTAGTGAACAACTTTGCTGACTGTGTCATTTAACTTTAAACTTTTGCCAGCCATCTGGATTGTTTTGATTGACCAGAAAAAAAAACAACCCAAAAAACCCAAAACAAACCCACAAATAATTTTGTGGCACATTTTATTTTCAATAGATCATTAAAGAATCTGTTTACTGTAGGAGACTAAAGTAGAAACCTACATTTCACCAGTTAGAAGCTGGTGAGATGAAGCCCTCATAGCATAAATCTTTGGCCAAAAGGCCCCTGCTAGGACACCTATCAGTGGTGGACAAATTCCCTGGTTTATCTGTAGAGACTTTGCTGTCTGACACTTGCAGAAGTTCTGCTTTAATAGTTCTCTGTATATCTCACTGCTTTTGCATGCTATCAACCACTGTGTTTAATTCCACCCTTCTTTATCACAAGTTGAAGACAGACATAATGCTAAATTGAACATAGTTAAAAAAAATAAAAATAAGGAAAAAAATCTTTGAAACAAATCAGAGCAGTGTACTGGATGAAATAACAATGGATTTATGTTTACTTCCAGGAAGATCCTAAAGGCACTTTTCCCATGTGTGCTTTATGAAAAGAAAGAAAGAAAAACCACACAACATGACACAGAGACTAAATTAAATATTTGATCTTCTCCCATTTTGTTTCTTGGGAGGTCTGACCCACATGGTTGGTTGGTATCCCCAGGAAGTGGAAATCATCATGTCTTCAATTTTTTTGCCAGACTGCAGAAGTATGAGTTTGTTCCCCTACTTCCTTCTCCAAATGTTCCAGAAAAAATGTAGCCGTGATATTTAGCTTCAGATGTTGCAGAGGTTTTGATGAAAAAGAGAAAACTCCCTAACCGCTTTGTTCTTCTGTATTGTCATCACTATTACTTGGCACATTTTCCCTTCTCCTTCTCTCAGGTACCATCAGATAGACAAGTGTGTTCTGTGGTGGAAAGCTCTCTAGTTCACTGTGATCTAGCTCAGCTCAGTCTGGGCTCCAATTCCAGTTATCCAGGTGAGGCAGTCAATAAAAATATGGTAAAATGGATAAAAGTATGAGAGAGCAGGGGGTGGCTAATGGTTTTAAACAGAAGGAGTGTAGATTTAGATTGGACAGAAGAAGGAAATTATTTATGATGGGGATGGTGACATACTCTAGAACAGGTTGTCCAGAAAAGTTGTGGACGCCCCAGCATTGAAAATGTTCAAGGACAGGTTGGGTGGGGCTTTGAGCAACCTAATCCAGTGAAAAATATCCCTGCTCATGGCAGTGGGTTTGGAGTAGTTCTTTAAAAGTTCCTCGCAATATTCTATGAATATTTTATTTTTAAATTCCCATTTTCCATTTAAATGTAGTCATTGTAGGAATACACTCCTATCACAATAATGGAACCCTATTTTACAAAATATTTTAAATTTTTACTGAAAAAAACCTTAGGAGAACAGTAATTCACTTCAATTCTTATCACAAAATTATTACCATTTTCTGTTTCTACCTAAAATTGAATTTTTTCCATGTTCATCAAAAATGAACATGTTCTTCTTGTGGACAAATATTTCTGTACAGTCTATACCAGACAAGACCTCATCACAGGTCTTTTGGAGTAATGTCAGGGTATCTGACTGGATTGGTTTCTAGGCATGATGGAAATTAGCTGAATTCATACATTTCATTTAAGTATACAGGGCTATACCAACAAAAAACCTCTTAGAGAACTCATCAGAGCTCAGCTGCCTCTCCAAAGTGCACAAAATGCTCAGTGTTCTGAATGAAGTAAAAGAAACAGAGAAATGTTTTCTCTCTTCCTCAGATACCAAGCCATGTCACTACTTGGAACACTGCAACAGGTTCCACTATCAGCCAGGGCTGTCATGTTGTAACCAACATTTCATTTTATTCATCTTTGAGTGACAAGAACAATACTTCCCTGTAGTAGTGCCTGCTACAGGGAAGAGAAGACAAAATCTACCACCTTTCCCCTCTGGCACAAGCTGTTCAGTTTAGAGTTCACATCCAACATAAACCAAAACTCGCTCACTATTGCTTGTCCCTGGGAACAAATGTATAAAAAGGGTCTGTCTGGACTAACCCTTTCAAGGCTTTCTCAAACATTTATCAAAATGAGATCAGGATAATGAGAAGTAAAAGAAACCTTAAAAACAAACCTTCCCCCTCACCCCTCACTCTTTCTTGATCTGTACATCCTCTCCTGCAGCATTGCAGGGAAATGGGGAATGGGGATTGTGGTCAGTTCACCATGTTTCAGTTGCTGCTTCCTCCTTCCTTCCCCTGCTTGCTCAGCGTGGGGTCCCTCCCACGGGAGACAGTCCTCCAGGAACCTCTCCAGAGTGAATCCATCCCATGGGCTTCAGTTCTGCATGAGCTGCTTCCCTTCACAGGTTGCAGTTCCTCAGGAACAGAGTGTTACAGAGGGGTCACAAGTCCTGCCAGAAAACCCACACTAGGGTAGGTTTCTCTGTCCATGGGTGCACAGGTCCTGGCCAGGAGCTTGCTCCAGCATGGGCTTCCCTCATGCCTTCTTTTCATCATCCACCTGCTCCAGCATGGGCTATGGGCTGCAGGTTGGATATCTGCTCCTCTGGGGAAGATGTTTTCAAGATATGGTTTACTTCTCATTATTCTGCTCTGATTTTGATTGTTAACAAATTCAATTAATTTCCCTAAGTTCCTTGTTTTTTCCATAATGGTGCTTGGTTGATGCCTTGCTGAGGCTACCTAGAACAGACACTAGACAGTGTTAAAGGAATAAAGTAGGCATTTATTGTAAAGGCCTTCAAAGGATGCACCTTGGACAGAACAAGAGCCTGGCTGTGGCTCCACCCAAGATGGACAATGGGTCATGAGTTTTCACACTTTTATAAGTTTAGGTCCATTTACATATTGGGGTAAATTGTACAATTACAGCTTCAGGTTGTGAATTCCCATCCTCTCAGACTGCTCTCCTCAATTTGCTGTTGTTTATACTTTTTGGGCCCAAAGCTGCAATGGTGCCCTTGGTTCTTGGGCTGGAAAAGGATTGTTTTGTCTAACTACACTGTGAAGAGAGCTTGCTAACACTTTATATGAAGTCCAGAGTTATATACCAATGTAGTACAGAATCTGGAAAATACAAAAGCTAAAACTCCAGGAATCATGGTCAGTGATCTCTCCTGGTCCTTCCTTCTACTCATGGGGTTATTTTCTCTGCCCTGCCCAGAGAGAGTAGCATTGGTGGGTGCCTGGCATCCAGCCAGGTTCAATCCACCACAATAGAGCAAGCGAGGAATTGGTCATGCTATGTGATCCAGGGATTTTTTTAGGAAATCCCCCTGCAAAAATATAAGAAGCACAGTTTAACTAAAACCATTATTGTAACAGTTCATCTCAGCTGGTTTTTAAGTTCTAGTCTGTGGGATATTATTTTCTATTAAGAACCAAACTCTCAGTTCATATTCAAGTAGTGTTCTGCCATTATATCACATTTGTTGTTGTTGTTGTTGTTGTTGTTGTTGTTTGTTTGTTCTTAATTTCTAGCAGCAGCATGACATAGATGCTCTCTTTCTCTTCCAGAGTGAGACTGGCTGCAGTTAACATTAACTTTTAAAAGCAGAGAACAGCCAGCAAGCATACTTCCATTGGAGACCACTGTTAACAGAGAGGCAGACCCAGAACATTACTTTTTTTAAGGAACAGAAAGGCCTATTATTTTACAAAAGTGGCAGGTTCCCTCTCTTATATAAAGTTAGTCATTTTAGAAATAATTTTAGGAGCTTACAGTTCATGAGAATCCTGGCAGGAGGAAGAAATTTAATAAAAAAACACAGTATCATCACTATGTAGTGGTAAAATGAGGTGTTAAAAATTGCCTAGCAACATAGTGTTTTAAAATATATTCATAGAACACACAAAGCAAGAATATTCAGTGCAAAAGAAGACTCTTTGTTCTTAACAAGTGCTTCTGCATGGCTTTTCTGATGCACAGTATCACTTTTGTTACTGGTCTAGCTATATAAAGTTCCAGCTGTGTATAGGGTTGTGCATATCAGTTTCAGGAACTCAAAAGTTCAGCAGAATTTTAGGAAAGGAAAGCAGCCTCACACCAGTATTTCTGACACAGTCATAAATTAATTACTTTCCATACATTCAGAATAATTCTTTAATATTTCCTACAACTAATTCCTGCAGAAAAAAGTTGCTGAACTCCTTTTGAAGTGATGGTGTTCTCCAATGGCAGAATGTAACTAAAGCAAGAAAAATCGTATGGAAAGGAAACAGCTTATATAAGATCAATAGACATTACAGCAAAAAACAACAAAACTGTAGGCAGGGTTTTGGCCAAACCATTTTTCTTCGAGTCTGAAATCTAAAAGAATATCAGCTCGTTAAAATTTTACTCCCTATTGTATTGTAGAAAGAAATAAAGTAGATTAAAACTCATAGGAAAAGAGAAAATATGTGTCCCACCACACTGCCTTGAGACAGAGATAAAAACACTATGTACCCTTACACCAAAACCACTATGTACCACTGATCATTTTTGAGAGGCTGTGATGACTGTCACAAATTTTCAGAGGACTGTGAGAAACTAAACTCCACCATGCTCTTCAAGAAGGGCAAGAGGGGGCAGTTTGGGGAACTCCAGGCTTGCCAGCCTCACTTCACAAAAACACAATGCTCCATTGCAGGAAAGATCAACCCCCTCCCACACTGCATTGCCAGCAGGCCCAGGTTTCCTCACCTCTACTCACCACTGTCAAAGACTTATGTGCCGCGCTGTGTCCAGTTCTGGGCTCCACAGAACAAGAGAGAGATGGATTTGCAAGAGGGAGCCCTGTGAATGGCCATTAACATGACTGAGGGACTGCAGAGTCTGACAAGCAAGAGAGGCTGGAAGTTCTGGCATAGTTCTGCCTGGAGAAAAGAACATAAAGGAGGAAGGTCCTAAGATATGATTTGGCTGCAATAATTGTAATTAATTAAAAAGAAAAGATATTATAAAAGAGTATAGACATTTTCTGATTCTTCCTTTGCCCAGTTATGAAACTTTAATTTTTCTCTGTGTTTGTCACCTGTGTCCAGGTTTCAGTCAATACCCTACAGAAAAGTCTCAACGAAGTATGTATACTAGTTGTTTCTGCCATGTAATGCTATGTAGTTCTTGTCAAATCAAGACAATTTAGGCTTTGTATCTGAAATTTGAGGACACATACTCTTTCTCAACTTCCAGAATTGTTAATGTCACAGGCTGTGATCTAGAAGTCCATGAAAGTGACTTTTTATTGAAGGGGATAGTAACCTGACCATCAGTGGTCTTCCTCACATGCTCAGGAGAGGCAAATGTTTACACACACACTGAATCAAGTCTCTGGTGGCAACAGATTGGGTGGAATAGCTTTTGAACCCACCAGCTAAAGCCATACAGGTGACAATATTAACTATGCCGTGCTTCTATCTCCCTTTCCACCTCAGATGTCACACCATACAGTCTCCCCAGTGATTCCTTGGGTCCCTTCCTTGTTTTCCCTTTGGTTCATGTTGTAATCATTTTCCTGTATTCATTCTGTAAGACCATTAGCATTATGCAGTATAATGCAGTTGCAGAACATTGATGGCACTCTGAGTCAACCCAGCAATTACTGTGGAAAGGCCCAGAAAGACTACTGTACATTATAAAAGCATTAAAGTGTGAGCACTATGCGATAATGATGGAATTATCCTTATTTACTTCCTGCCGCTTTCTGAATGTCACACACAAATTGAATACTAGATAATCATATTCCTACCTGGTCATTTTCCACCTCTAGACTCTATATAATGTCATAAACAACTGTATCCTTTTACTGCAGCAGTTGCATTGGCTCTACTAACAAAAGCTTGCATAAAGTATTAAACGTGTTAATATAGCAGAATAATTTCATGTTTTCTTTCTTTCTTTCTTTCTTTCTTTCTTTCTTTCTTTCTTTCTTTCTTTCTTTCTTTCTTTCTTTCTTTCTTTCTTTCTTTCTTTCTTTCTTTCTTTCTTTCTTCACTTTTTGATGAGCTATATTTCTATTCAAACTCTAATTCATGACTTGGAAGAGAAATCAAATTCCCACTCAGTGTGATCATTGCTAGACCAGACTCTTCTTTTCTTTTTTTTATAATTTGTAATGAAATAGTTGAAGTCAATGGATTATGAATTGCCTAGCAAAGTGTGCATATTCATGGCACACTGAAGAACATGAGAACAGAATAAATGCCTGTCAGGGTCAGACCATGGGTCTATGCAGCTCCCTGCTCTCCCTTTCCACTGAGAGATGACAGGAGATGCTGCTTTAGCAGGGCAGACAAGCCCCACCATTTTCTGCTGTCTCTTCTCCTTAAACTCCTCACAAACCCAGCAGGTGTTAGAAATTATATATTAGAAAGTGTATGACTTTCTAAATATTAGAAAGTATATTACTTCTGCTTTTGGTATCTCTTTATGGACCTGTTGTGCTGTCTAACACTTTTCTGAACCTGCTGATATCATCTGCATCCATAAACTCTTATGAAATTGCAAAGGCTCTCTACCCTCCGGAGAGAGTTACTTTCTGTCAGATGTTTTAAATCAAGCTCCTATTGGTTTAAAAACCTGTCTGTAATTCAAGGTTTACACAGTTTGGTGAATAACAGTTCTAAATGATCTTGTCCACTGGTTTCATGGCTTTACAAACCTTAGTCATATTCCATCCAGATTTCTCATCTCCACAGACTAAGAGATTGAGATTTCTCCCCTGGCCTTTTTAATTTCTGCCTGTAAGTCCTGTCCCTCTTGGTCTCTTCTCATAAGGCAGATGATCTATTCTCTTGATCTTTTCATTGCATCTCCTGGACTTTTCTTGAGTTGAGCCTGAGAAGTACATGGACTTCCCTTTACTTCTCAAGATGTGTCTGCACCAGTTTTTTCATAGCAGTGAGATGTTATTTTCTGTTTTATTATCAGTTTTTCTCTTGATGAAGTCCAATACTCTGTTGGCCTTCTGGCTGCAGCTGCACTGACATACTGTTTGTATCTCAGACATTTCTACTAAGACCCATTCCCAGAAGCCTCTTTTACTGCTCACTATGATACCATCTACCACCAGTGCACATGGACCTGTCAAACAGTGTCCTTCTTATGGTCCCATCAGCTGTCATATGGCTGATATTGGGTAAATGTCATTTGTAGGAGCTTTTTTAGATAGACTCCACCACAGAGTGCTGAAAAGGCAACCCAGATTTGTAAACATTTTTGCCCAAGTTTGCTTTGTATGGGATGGACACATGGATCCTAACCTATATGGCCTGTTCAGGTCATGGAGAGGGCTCAAGGCACTGAGGCTTAGCTCAAATCTCCCTCTCTGGTTCAGCTTTGCAAGTTACAACCCAGAAGAATCCCTTCTGGAAGTTCAGGGTCCTATCAATTTGAAGTGCACCTACAGAGCTAATAAGAAGAAAAGTGATTGAGGGACATTGAGGGGACTGAGGGACTGAATAAAGCCCAGTGGAACAGGTCAAATGACCTCAAGGATGTAACACAAATAAGAGAGGTATTGACCAGATAGCTGTAAATCCTGAATTCCTGAAACTCGAAAATGCCATGTTCAACTTTTCATTTTGTGCAAGTATCATTGCAAGGATTTTTGAAACCAGAGTAATCCTCCTGTCAATCTCTACCCCTCAGAAAGGAGAACAGTAGAGTGAATATGTGCATGGGCTGATATTACCTTGCACCACAAGAGCTGAGCATCAATTGTTTCATTTGGTTTGTTTAGCAATTGTTAGCATTTACCTCCTTTACTTGTGTTTGAATAGGTTGTCTGAGTATTTTTGGCAGTGATTTATTTTTTCAGGCAGCTGCTCCTTTTGTGTTGAGGTTTTTAGTGATGTTTTTTACTTCTGGCTATGGGACTGTGTGTTGGATGCAGACCTGCCAACCTTGTACTATTCCCACTAAGAGAAAAATAACTGCTGGCTTGAGGGAGAAATTGAGGTAATTTCAACAGATCTCAAGCACATTATTATTTCTGCATTTAATAGTGTTAGTTTCCTTTATTCTGCTTATTATTCCAGCAGCTGATTCCATTTTGCCTCTTTATTTTTATTTGTAAAGATCAGCCAATTTTCAAGGACAGCAGCTCTTTTTCATTTTTTCACTGTAATTATTAATTAATTAGTTCACCATAATTTCTTTGCAATGTTCTTCACATTCTCTTCCTGATCTGTAAACAATGAGTTGTCCCTTCAACAGATTACTGGACATACGGTTCCTGATATGCATTGTTGAAAATGGGCGAATATAGCTATTTTTACATCTCATTTCTGTGGAATGGGTGTGATGGGAGTGCTGAAGAGGTCATGATATGCTGAATGCTACCAGAATTATCTGATTTTCAGTTCACATTAATTTTGTAAACTGGATTGTTGTTGCCTTCAAATATTGCCTATGAACCCTGATAAATCACAGCAAGCTAAGGACTAATGAGAAAAGGCTTGGTTTCAGCACTGCTGTTTATATATGAATTGGCAAATTCTGTCCTTCTTGTCTGGTAGAAACCTTTTGATTATAATTGGTTCCAAGAACCAGGTAGAAAAAGGGATGTAGTTGGAAAAAAACTGAACAAAGATTTTCTCCTTAGATTTAACAGCCATTTTCAGCTAACGTATCCCTTGTGACCTTGCATCAATTAGAAAGTGAAAATCAGATCTAAGTGACAGAGATAGAAAGTAATCATTTCTGCAGTAAAGGAGAAAGGAGAACAAGCTAAATCCATGTTAGCCAGGAAGTTCTTACCAAGAGATCCGTTTTATATTTAAAAAAAAGAAAAATCTCTGCACAAGTGGCTGGTGGCTCACTTTCCTATCCAGCATTGGCAGGGTAAAGGACCATAACAATTTTCTCTGATCACTTTCCTATTTTCTCTGATCACTTCCTATTTTTTATGACTTGCAAACCGAAGTCTTCACTTGAATGTTTAGAGAACACAACTAGACTACAGTTCTCTAAAGCATTCCTATCTCAAATCAAATGCTCTCAAGTTTTCCAGCTGAACCTAGCTTTTCATTCCCCAAAGCCTAAACATTCAAACACCATCTAAGCATGTGGATAGGATCTGCTCTTTTTCTGGAACAAGAAATCATTATTAGCTTTTTTCACATAGAATTGTAAAAATCCTTGAGATTGTTTAACTTGCTCTGTTCTGAAGATGCAGAAAATGTTTGTTTTATCAACCAGAGATGAGAGTAATAGTTAGGTGATGGTGCAGTGAGCTTTTACAAGACAAATCTAATCATGAGCCTGAAGGGACTGGTTCATTTGCAAACAGTTCAAATCAAACTGCAGCATTCAGTCTGCATACAAATCCCCATGGAATTTATATGTTTTCTAAAGTCATTGTTTTGAGTAAGTGAAACAAAACCAGAGTGTACCGACTGGATAAAATCTGGGAGTATGGTTACCTATGCAATCTGTAATCTGTATATGCTTAGATGTGCCTGACACATTTCTGCAGTTCCACACAACCAGGGTTCAAGGCAATGATAGACTACACGTGTCCTGAGCAGTAACAAATCACATGTCTTAAACTCATATTTGCTCTTACATCATATAATATCAGTTCTTTTTGAAAAAGGGCCCAAGGTTAATCTGTCCAGCAGAAAGTAGCTCTATGATGAGGCCACAAGGGCAGGTGCTTGTTTATAGTTGGGTCAGACCAAGTATGTCCAGCCATGGAAAGAAACACATGAATTTATGGTCATCCCACATTAATGCAGGTTTCCTCTATATTCTATAACACAACTGTGTAAGATGATTTAGGGCTCAAGAGTATGCTTGCAGCCTGGGCTTTCCATAAAGTGTAGATACATCAAGTATCGTATCTTCTTTGTTAGGCAGAACTAGGTGATGAATGGAAGGCCCTATTTTGTGCTATCAAATCTTTAATGGCTTCTAAGTCTATTACCATCAACTGCAGCTGTCAAATCAGTCATTCAAACTCTCATGGTGTCACAAGCATAATAAATATTAACTGCTTTTTCAGAGCAATTTTGTTGTGTTGTGCTCTCAGCAGACGAGCCTTCCTTAATATAGTAAGTAATGCATGGGCAGTATGGGTAGAAATGTTGTGGCATTTGATAAGGATTAATGTGTTTGTTTATTATGTTGGAAATTATAGGCTCTCCTGAACCCTTTTAATGTTCTTGTCCTGAAAAAATCTCTTCAAGGTTCAGCTGTAATGATGTAAAAGTTTGATCTCTGAATCTGAACATGTCACCCTAGATACCATGTGTACAAAGAAGCAGGCACTCAAGAGGGTGATGCTTAGATCACACATTTCAGGGCAGCTTTGCACTGCCCCCAACACCACCTGAGGGAGACAACCCCAAAGCAGGTATTGCTGACCCCCTGATGTACACATCATTGTTGCTTTTTCATGAAAACTGCCCACGGCCACCTTTGGCCTGGCCTTTTCTAGGTCTTTCACGGTGCCCCATAAATAATGCTCTGAGGGGTGGGATCCAGCTCAAAGCAGCTGAAATAATCAGGGGGCTTGTTTTGACATGTGAATGTGTTGTGTGACAACACTGGGGTGCAGGGTGGCTGAGCAACATCAGGTCTGGAGGCCTGACAGCTTGTGGGTCTGGGATGACCTTGGGTGCCATGGTATGCCATGCTGCCCGTCCAGGCAGGATCCCTCTGCTGAAAACACTCAGTGCTCATTCTTGGGCCCTCACTGGCCCTCAAAGGAAGGTATCCAATGTAGATAATCTGGATTTCAGGATCTGGGAGTGAAATGGAAGCTGATAGTACAGATGCCAATCCTGGGATGAGTTGCATCCCCTCCACAGATATCTGTTCCTCCATCAACTGTAAAGCCATACCAGGAAAAGTACACAGACTTTAACTTGTGGTTTCATAAGCTAAAGCAGATTACTTTCTCCATGGACACCAGAGACACTGTTTGTCTCTTGTCCCCTTAGGCTCATTGTGCAGAACTGCTATACAGGATGGGGCCAGGTGGAAAGGAAATGGTGAGGACTGGCTCATGTCCCTACTGCTGAGGAGGAACCATGTTACAGCAAGCCTCTCCACGGAGAGAGATGGCTCAAGCAGTTCAAATCAGCAGGAGGAATTGAGCACCCTGGACAGTCAGTGTCCAAGCTCACCCTTTCACATAACCCTCTTTTTAATGCAGCGGTACACGCCTAATCCAGGCAACGTGTTGGAGCATGCAGGATTGCAATCCTTACAAGACAGAGTAAGGATCTTTCTCTGGAAACCCCTGGGGAGGAGGAGGTGATGCTTTCCTCACAGAAGAGATAGCTGGATAGAGCACTCTCATATTCAGTGCAGGATACTTCTACTTCTGAAAGCTGTCTGAATTCATGTCTTCCAGAGCATACCGTAAACCACCAGCCAGTAGACTGGTCACAGAGGAATTTTATATGGAAGACTTTCCCACCTGCTCTTGTGGGATAGATCTTTCCAGAAGTAAAACAGGCAAAATTACCTCTGTCTCTCACATACTGTCAAGCTATTTTATAAAAATATTCAGTCTGGCTGTTGTTGTCTGCTGTTATTAGATGTGCAGTGCAGGCATTGTAATCTTGGTGGCAGTTTACCAGCTGTCTGAAAACTCCACCCCTAAACTTGTTTTGTGAAACATTGCTGTATGTCTAGTTTGGTAGCAAAATCAGCCTTTTTTTCTGTTACCAAGGTGTAGCCCAAACAAAAATAATTTATCTAGCAAGGTTATAGCACACCCGTGTCCATGACAAAGCTCTCCCATTTCTCCATGTCTAAAACCTAGGCTGTGATGCTTCTGACTTCCCTTGATACATTGATCAGGGCAACGTTTCTGACTGCTTCTGCCTCGCAATCTGATTGTTCATGTTTCACCTTGATTCACCCTCTGTTCAGGGAATACACCTTTTTTTTGCAGGACTGTGCATATTGTTCCACCCTTCCAACTGAGTTAGCACAATCTTGAATAGACAACGTGTCTATCAATCACAGCTGTCTCTGAGGACTGCTTTAAGTGGTATTTCAGTGAAGCTGTTCGATGAGTATACACGGTGATCTGTCCTCCAGCAAGGCCTGCCCATTTTCTCCTCTACCTGAACAGTGATCTATATTTCATTTTAGAAGAAAGAAAAAGCAGGGATATGAGTTTGCAGGAGAGACTCCTGGGTTGTGAAACACCTGTGGAATAAAACATGTTCTGAGGTTGCCTATTCTCTCTGTCCCTCTCCCCGTGATCTTCAGCAATTCAGTGTGATTGGTTTGGAGAGCCACAGTCTGAGTCACCAATTCTTTTCTTTGGTTATAAGAATCCAATTACCTAAAGCAGGGGTTTAGATGTCACAGTGGAAACCAGGTGCTTAAAAGTTAGGTCTTACAGTGTCCTAAATAGATTTTCGTTCATAAAATTCCGATTTGTTACCCACAATAAAGAAACCAATGACTACATATTTGGGAGAGACACTGATTACTTACTTCAGAGTTGGGCAGCCTGGGTGCTCGGTGGTATTCCACAAACCAAGCACAACAGCTATCAAAACTTTTTACTGTTTATTCATTTCAGCAAACAAAGAATTATTATTCATTGGCTACAAGCTACCTAATTCTCTTATTAATTAGTATTCTATCTTCTATTGTTTAATGATTCTTTTGATTCTCATGCTAATTAGTCTGCATGCTCAGAATTTTTCTTCTTTTGAGTTGGTGAATTTCTCGGGTGGTCAGTGATTTGCCTTGGTGGAATTATCTTTTACTTAGTGGGAGATGATTCCAGCACAACAGCTGACAGGACTTTGTTAGTTTCTTCCTTACCTTGGGCATTCAGCCAAATGTCCTTATGATCCATAAATTCTGTATTTTTTGTGCCCACTATCAGTGGACATCTTTCTTCCCAAGCTTTTTTTAACCTCCCTCTAGGTCTGAGAGAATTGTCAAGCTCTAAACCTTCCCAAGGTTATTCTACCATCAAGTAATTTGTTTTTCTAACACCTGGACAGCACTTCAAGCTCGTTAGCAGCTCTCTGTTTCATTGATAAATCTCCCTTCTTGTTGATTAGTAAACAACGATAGGACATCAAACATTCTTTCTTAAGAAAATTTTATATATTCCCCATTTTGTAACAATTTCCTTTTGCTCAGGGCTTGAATGACATATTTTCATAGCAATTTCATTCATATTGTGACCAATTTGTAATCAACCAGTGCCAAAAATGAAAAAGTTTCTGCATACATAATGTGTGCTATAACCAGTTATGAAATACCATTGCTGGGTGCTATCTTTTCACAAGGACTAACTTGTAGTCCTGGCTCTTAAGCCAAATAATTTTCCAAGCTCTTCTTAGGAAGAAGGAAAAGTGAGTACATTACTGTGCATCAGTCTCATGTGGCTCTGGTATGGAGAAGAGCACACGTAGATTAGGGAACTGGGAAGCATCTCTGGTGGTAGTAGTGTGGCTGAGTTGCCATGTAGATTTTCTCTCACCCTCAAATATTTCAAGTGAACATACTAATACTGTAAATACAGCAACTCCAGTGTCATGAGGAATGGAAGATACAGTGTAATATAGTTGAAATAAGAGCATTCCTGAGCATTTATTAATTTGCAAGTTTAGAAGTATAGAAATCCAGTATATTCTAACTTGAGAAATTTTAAAATGCAAATTAGAGGAAAATAGAAATGCCAGCAGAGAATAATTTGGGAACTAGTATCCAGTCCACAGTACCTACTGCTTTTTAAGCATAACTTTTAAACTATTAGACAACTAATTTAGGACCAGAACCTCTGTACTGATGGATATGTTCAAACAACATATGTCACATTCTTCTTACATGTATCTAATCATATCAAACCCCTTTAAACAATATCTATTTATACTTTTTGTATAGATCTGGATTTCATAATCAGGACTCAGAGTTAACCTACCATTACTTTTGCTTTTTGAGGCAAGCAAATTTTATGCAGCCACACAAAATCAAATCATCTGAAGATGGAAATGCATACATGCCTATTTCATTCATCCCTTCTGTCAGCTCAAGGAATGTTAAGGATTTAAATTAAAAATGTTTGTCACAAATTAAATAAGATATTATTTTCTTCACATACAGACTTTTTCCAGTGAATAGTGTGAGAGGTATTATGTCCACCCCCCTAGCAGGTTACATGACTCAACACATAGGACCTGCCTAGTCTGTGAATACCAGCTACATGAGTTAAACCAGATCCTATTTTTGGTTACACTTATGCACCTTTGGAATTTCTCCATTGCCAGCATTGTGCCTTGGGGAAAAGAAATGATACCATAAAGATTGAATTGGATCTCTCACAGGTTTACTTTTTTTAAAAAAGTAGTAACCCAGCTGATATGCTTACCCATGTGACTGATTCTCTGAAAACTTTATAATTGCAATCAAGGATGCACTATCCCACAGTCCTAGAAAGAAGGATTCCACAGGTCAACTGTTGGCCAATACAGATTTACTGGTATAATACATACAAGGACAGCTTTACTGTCTCTCAAAAGAGAAGAACTAACCTAGTAACCTCTAGATGGCTGACTTTTTAAAGCAAACTTCACTGGTCTGTCACAAAACTATTTATGTGAAAGACTGGCACGTTTTCTGCACAGAAAGTTCTGACAAAATTGATTGCTCACTTTTTTCTTCACATAAAGTGCTCATCATCTCTAGGACTTCTAAAAAGCTTAACAAATCTGTGACTTTGTAGTTGCAGGTATTAGTAATGTACATGTATCAACACTTTCCCTCTATTTCATTGAGAAGGGACTCTACACATGAAGGCAGGAAGGGAATGAAAGGACTTATTTACTCTAGGCTGGACAGACCATCTCCTCTAACTCTAACTCTCTTACAGATTCATCTACAAAAAAGACAACCAAAAGAAAAACAACCAAAAAAACCAAAAAAAAAGGCCCAAACAAAACTCAAAACAAACAAACAAATAATGTCAGAGAAAGAGAAAAGGAAAGAAAATAATTGAAAGAAAATCACTTCATGTATACTGGACAAAAAAATCATGTAGGACCACCTCTTTAATAAATTTAAACAGCTTTCAAGCTTTTCTCAAATGCTGTGACAGTGGGAGTTTTTTCAGACTGCTGGCAATTTACTGCATAAAAACATGAAAAAATCAGAACCTTCTCATGTCCTGGTTAGCCCTAAATTCTGCTCTTGCACACACAAAGTTCAAATCATTTATACCTCTTTTCTAGAGGCTGCACTTCCAGTGAAACTATCTGGTATCATTTTTCCTTAGATAAATTAAGTTCTATTTCTTTATACCCTTGACGTTATTTTCAGTCTTATTTTCACATCTGAAATCTCTGTACCTTACATCACCATCCTTACTGGTATACAATTGAAATAACTCTTTGAACATGAGATTGAATGTAATAAATATTCCTGTGATGGTCCCCTGTGATATACAAGAATCATATAATATGCAAAAAAGAGGGAAAAAGTCAAGGAAGCTCTTCAGAAGATTATATTTCATCCTCTCATACACAGTGTGCTTCTTCTTTAATCCATGGAGATTGTGATTCAGGAATAATTTTTAGGTATCTTCCTTTCACATAGTGTTTCATTCCACTGTCTTACCAAAACTTTCAGAAGGTAAAGCAAAAATAGCATTCCCAAATGGGAATCTGCTAGACTGACTGATTGAAGTAACTATCCAGTGTGTGTTCATCTGTGGGAAGTCTAATGTCTCTACTGGATGGATGGACCTGAGGGCATGAGAAGGTCAAATCGGTGAACTAGAACAGGCAATTCCTAGGAAAGTGCTAGCACTCTCCTCAGATAAATGCTATCTTGACCATATTGAAATTATCACAGTAATCAAACTTTCCATACCAGCTGGATCCTGGCAACTCCGCTAAGTTCTGCTTCCATTCATACAGCTTTACTAAAACCACAAACTTGGGCCACATTAAAACTGGATAGCTCTCTAGGCTACTAAAATATGATCATCCAGGTATTGATGTGGGTGTGGTTCTCCCTCTGGAAAACATTATTCAGTACCAACACAAAAACTACTGTAAATAGCTTTTGTACCTAGAGAGAGGAAGGAAGTTGGTTTATTTTCTATGTAATACTTTAGTTACATTTTCATTTAAATCCACATTTTAAAACTACTGTTAAAACCCAAAAACAGACCAGGTGGCAGGTGCTAATGCTCTTTCCATCACAGCAAGACATGATACAGTATTCTTTTTAGATTTACCCGCTCTTCCATTTGTCATTCAATACTCCTGTTGCCATGGATGTCAAGGGAAATTTTGCCATCTAATTCATCTGTGACATTTGGACATTGTCCAGCAATGCCTAGAAAACTCTTTCATACTAGGAAGGCAACATTTGTTCTTTCCTCCTTATCTGAGAGCTGTTGCTGTTGCTCTTCTCTCAGGATGGATGGGACAGGGTTTCAGGATTTGTGAGGAAGAAAATTATGCCTTTCTTAGAATAGATCTTCTAAGAGGTGTTTTATCTATAGTAGAAGGGGTTCACATCTAATCATAACTGTTTCAGTGTCATGCTAAAATTTACAGTTGAAATGGTACTTCCTGTCTTCTTAAGCTTCAGTTCTTTTAGTTTATTCAGTACTGTCACTGCTTCCTCATCATTTCCCAACAGGTTTGTCCTCAAGATGAACATAACAAGAGTGCTCCTTGAGTTCTGTGTTGGGGTCTGCTGTAATTAGTGGGTCGGAGGTGACCCTGTAACTTACAAACCACAGCCATGTCAAAGGTTTATTTCAGAGAGGAAAGATGAAAAGAGTAAGGAAGACAGTGCCTGGAGTTCTGTTTTAGGCAATTCTGAAGCACGGAGAGAAAGCAAGAAAGCTTCCTCTGTACTGGGAAAATGATCTTGAGTGCTGAAACCCATCAACATCAATGTTACTTAATTATTAATGTGGTCCTTGATCTCTTTTGGACTGTTCAGATGAGCTCTCACCAATTCCAGTGCCAACATAACAGTCAGGCTTACTTCCCTTTCACCTGCACTGGTATAATTGAAACTCCTTCCATCACTGTAAAAGTACAGCAAATCAAATTACTTTTTTTTTTAAATTTTATTTTTTATTCTTACATGTTGAGAGGATCTTGGTTCTCCTAGATAAGAGTTAGCTGAAATGAAAAATAACTGAGAATTCGTTAGTTCTGGCAAAATAGATCTTGATTTCTCTTCAGCCAATCTCATATATATATATGTTTTTTGGTTTGGTTTTGGTTGGGTTGTTTTGTTTTTGTTTGGTTGGTCATGGGTTTGTTTTTTTCATTGGCATATGATGAGGCAGATGTATGTATGCATTGACGTGCTCCATGTTCCATGAAATATAGATTGACGTGTAGCAGGAAGCTTTCTTGCTTTCTGGTCATACTTGCATGACAATTAGTTCTTAGAAGAATGTGTTTTTTCTCCTAAAAATATTCACCCATGTTTATAAATTATGTTCTTTGTAATCATCTATATTCATCTACATCTGGAAAGATTAAACACAGAATGTTCTTTTAAAGTCATTTTGGGAATTTTATTTGTCAAAATGTCCATCAGCAATGCTTTATAGAATTCTGATAAAAAAATAGTATTGTCTGTAAAAAAAGACAGAAATATTTCTGGTAATATATTGAAATATTTCTGGTAAATTCTGTGGTATTTTGATAGAGTTACACATTTGTTATGTCCTAATTATGCATTTACAACAATTTTTCAGGTTGTATTTAATCTGATTAACCTGAATCAGCAGTACAGAATAGTAGAGCCTTGCCTCTACAAATACAGCAGAATTAATAATAATTCCTTCCTTTATCTTTATTCAGCTAGTTCATTTTGATTAGAATTGCCTGTAGTAAAATGGAGTTCTTGATGTTCATTAAGTGCTGAAACTCCTGATATGGAAGGAATCTTAATCTAGTGAAGATTATTTACCATGCTGGGTCTGTAAGGACATGTGGGATGGACACATGACTATAAACTCCCTTCAAGCAAGCATGGGTAACTTATGGTGATAAAACTGAAATCTTAGAGAAGAAGGATCTACATTGGTGTTAAGAAGAAAATATTTGTCCTCTTCCCTGCTAAATACGCTTCGTGACTTTTAACACAACCACCGGCCTGAGGTTCACATGATGATCTAACTTAGATAAGCATCCAAAGAGAATGGGACTCTTTTGTCGTCTTTCATTTGATCTTTTTCAGATATTACCATCAAGTCTGAAAAGGTTTTGGACCTATGTGTCAAATGGCTCATTCCCCAAAAACAATGGAACGTGCTGGAACAGTGACGGGAAGAGAAGCCCCAGAAACCCGAACAGAGGAAATGAAGCGCCCGGATCTGGCTCATTCCAGGACAGTCTCAAAGCATCAGCCGGATTTTCCAGACATGCCACCAATCAGTGGGTCAATAGGATATGCTTCCTCCATCACCTTTATACACTGAAGGGGGTTACTCCCTGCAAGGGTCTGGGAGACACTGTGAGGCGCAAGGGAAAATTATCTTGGATTTTTACAAACTTTTGTATGAGGGATACTTAGGGAACAAGAGAATGTGGGGGAAAAAATGATCAAAGTGTTTTGGGGAGGTATCAGAATGGTACAACAGAATGAATAAGGAAATAAATGTGTAGATAACGTGCATAGAGGTTGCTGAGTGGTATGCTTGCCCCACCACGTATAAAAAGATCAGGGAACTGGTGCCATTTGTGTTGTGTGGGTTTTGTAGTGTCTGTCTCTGCTGATTTATGTGGCTTCCCATGAATTTAAGCACAGGTATTGTGTGCATATGCACAGACATTCTTCTGACTGGACACAGGGACATGGAGCTGCAGCACCCGGAGCTGCAGCACCCTTGCCTCTATCAGGCTTCTGGGTTTGGAGTCTCCTAACACCCTAGAAGTGCTGGTTGTGTTCCTTGACCAGAGAGGGTCTAACTCACCATTTCACACTAAGTCATCTATGAAGCAAATGTCTACATGTGGTCAGAGAAATCCCTTTCTGGGAACCTGAATGAATGATCAGCTAGTACATGGTGCTGCCTGTGTATCAGAAACCATTCCCCTTTTCTACCTCTCACATAGCCTAAAGGAGAAACTGCCTGAGCAGTCTGAAAACATCCCACAGTGTGCAAGCACAACTCTTCTGAAATCAGCAGCCCACCTGCTTTGGCAGAGAGTGGCTGGGGAGAGATTGCTACATCAGTAATCTGCAGGCTGGGCACAAAGGTTGTGTAATGTGCTGTTCTCAACTCCAGTGAACAGTACTTTTGAATTAAAGAAAAGTGAAGGCTTAAAAAGGCTTCCAGGCTGAAGTGCCATTTCTACGTGCACAAACAGTTCTCATGCAGCGAGATGTATTTGTACCTTTTTATGCAAAATGCCATGAAAAATTAACAAGGGCAGAGTATGTGCAGTCCCTGGGATCCCTTCCAGCATGTGTGCTTTATTATTTCCATAGGCCAAAACACATTGCCCTTCTGATCTAAGCCTTACTGATTTTTCTTCAGGCTGTTAACTCTCAAGTCCCCTGAACATCGGAAAATTCTGGCCATTACATCACACAAATGGGACCCACTTCTTTTCAAACTTTGGGGCTGGATGCTGGGCTCCCCCACAGCAAATTTGTCATACTCTAAAGTGAGAGGGTCAAGCCTGGTTTAAATTAGTAAAAATGGAAGCAGAAACTATTGCAGAGGTTTCAGTTCACAGAAAGTGTGATTTCCACGTCAGCTTACTATTAATTCCTATTTTCCCAGACATATGATGAACCAATAATTAGAGTACAGAGTAATAATGAAAAGATTACTGTTGTCAGCTGATCACACAGAGACACTCCCATTGCAGTCAGCAAGAAAAAGTATTCTTCTCTTTAACTCATAAAAATTACCCTAGATTGCAGAGAAAGGGAAAGTATTTTGAAGTGGTATTGTTTGGTTTATTGGAAAAATGGTCTATATTGTAAGTAAGCAATTTATAACATGCATTTTCCTTCTTGACCACTAAATATGTGTTATATCATGGAAAATCTTGTAGCAAAATTAACTTGCATACTGACCTTTCACTTTCAGTTTCTTTCTCTTCTGCTTGATCTACTCACAGTCTCAGGATCACTGTATGAATAGATACAATTCTTAAAATCCCTTGATATTACAGGTCTTTTCTCTTTTTTTTTTTCATTAATAACTCATGGGTCTGTCTAGACCATAGACTGTCTAGACTTGCAAACAAAATAATCTATTAAAAATACAAAAAAAAAAAAAATCTGGCTCTTTAAATGTTCACTAGTTGAATAGTTAACAGAATAGGTAAGGGAAAAAAATAAGATTTTTCAGATGAGAATTTCGACAACACCGATAAGAAAAAGTCAAATGAATAAGAAGTGCATGTTATCACAGCACTCTACTGAGGTAATTCTGAAACAGGATATGCACCACGTATGTATCTAAAAACTGACTTTACCTTGGACCTTTCTGTTGTTCTGACTGATCGTGTCCTACTTTACCAAAGGCATAGCCATCTCCTTTTCTTATTCTGAAAAATTCCTTCTCTCTGTTAGGGGGATATTTTGCAAGATACCAGGAAGTGTCCTATTTATTAAGAATAACCTATGCTCAAGTGCCTTATATGTTTCTGGAGATTATTTGCACCACACCATATTTGCTTGCCTAGAAGACATACCCTTCCCTGTAGCTTAATTTCTTCCCTCCACCCTCTTCCTTGTTTTACTTTCAAACACAAAGGTCATGCCAAAAGGATATTCTTAAATTGACAATAATTTGATTTTGTTGCAGGCAGAGGACATGTCCATTTTTTTGCATACATTAGTGTATGGTACAAATACTTCATGTCACACTCTTGTGCTTCTTCTACAGTTTCTTCAAGGCAGTAGGACATTAATTCCATTTCCTGGCTTTTCTGACATTCTCTGTGTGTTGCTGTCTGAGCAGTAATGCAGAGAAGCAAAGAAACAGAAAGCAGTCCCATAATTTGAATATGCAGATATGTAATGATATCACAAATCATATATTGTCCAGATATTTTGACACCTGAGAAGTCTACTATCTAAGTTTTTGAACATAAGCAGGAAATTCCTGAAAGTTAATTGGTATACAAGTACACATTGTCCATATGATTTAATTAAGCTTGTCACAAGTAAATTTAGATAGAAAATACCTGTTTAGGCAAATACATTTCAATTTAAATCTTATTTGCTGATGCCTATGGGTATTAGGAAAGTGAAGGGCTCCAAATGCAGAATGAAATGCAGGAAGTAAATGGTAACATCAAAGCAAAACCTTCTGGAACCTTCAAATTGGTTTCAGATGCATGTCCATCTCTGCAAGTGTTTTATAGTTCATTCTCAAGAGAGAATGTCAAGCTTTTGGACTCACAGATAATGACATGACAGCCCACAAGCTCTTCTGAAATTCTGCCCTTTCATTAAAAGGAAAGTCCTGAAGGTGGAGAAGAATACAGGAAGAAAGACAAATGGGAGGTGAAGAAAGATGTCATATGAAAGAGAATCAAATTTCTTTATTTGATTTTAAGAAGTGTCACACTCCATATTTCTGATTAATCTGTGTTCAAAGAGCTCAGTGCTGTTTGTACCACTGGAAAGATTTTTCTTTTAATAACAAAATTAAAAGCAGAAGAAAGCCAAAAAAACATACTGGGGTAGATGTCCCTTATTTTCCTGACTCCTCTCTTTTCTTTCTTCTGGACTTCTTTCTAGGCCACTAAAATTCAGCTACAGAATAAAGCAGGTGGTCAGTAAGTGTTGTTTGGTTATTTTCCTTCAGGAGCTATTTGGGATTGAGAGTTAAATTACAGAGCTTTTTGTTCCCATCTGCTCTGCAACTGGGGTTTCATCTAAGAAAAAATAGAAGGCAGAAAAGTGTCATGCCAGTAACAGTTCAGATGGATCTCAAAATAATTTTTGTAAACCATTGTGGCTTCTCTTTATTTAATACACAGATTAGGATCTCTATGTAGCACAGACCTCCCAAGACGTGTTTCCTTTTCTAAATGTGTAATGCATCTTGACTCATTTGAGATATCTGCATCTCTGGAAGTGCAGGGAGATATTTGGATGTCTTTGAGCACACTGGACAAAAAGACATGAGCAGTAGTTATTAAAAAATAAATTAAAAAAGCACATTAGGAAGGCTGTGGATGAAACCTATATTTAACTGTGAGGATCTAATATTTCCAAGCTCCTTCTGTTGTCCAAAGGAATATTTCTCCTAGGAACAATTCAGAGTGGGAGCCCAACTCATTATTCTGTGAGTCTGGAGTAGCCCCAGGCAATCACAAAAGGCCAAGTCAGAGAAGAGCTGCATCCTGTGGCTGCTTTTTCTTGTGGGACTCAGCTCATTCATGTATGGGCAGGTCCCCCATCCCTCTGCTGCACTGAAAGGGACTATCAAAGAGCTGCATGTTATAATTTTCTCTGTCAGTAGAACTGTAATCTATTTATCACTCCCTCAAATATAACATAATTTGTTAATTTAAAACACAGTCTTTAAGAGACATGTTATTTTTTCTATATAATGCAGGAAATTTGAAAAATTAAATGTATTTTCAAACCTTCCTCTATGCCCTGTTTTGAATGATGACTAGGATTTCATTCTAATTCCTTTTCTAAGACCAATCCACTCACGTTTTGAATTACCAGTACCCACAAACCTTGTTGTGTGAACATTAAATTCAAATTAATACCATTCTCTTTCCTTTTCTACATGAAACATAAAATCCTTAAATTTCCTCTATTCATTTTCAAACTGTTTGACTTCGGGTTTTTTTCCCACACTATGATAATAAATTAGAAAGAAGGCCACATTTAACCAGAGTACACACTGATGTGATGGCAAGAATGACAGAGACAAATTATAGGCTGCATTTCGGCCATGTCTTAACTTGGCAAAGTTGTTCCCATTGAACTGTGAGCCTGAAAGCTGCCTGGTCCTGGAGAGGTGAGAATCTCTCAACTTAGTAATGGGGCACTTCAGATCTTATTAGTTCTGCATTGTTAGTGCTTGGTTATGTCCATTTCTGGCTGACTGATCTAAAGAAATCACCTTTTCCCTTGGTCTGCAACTGTCTCATCTGTTTGTTAGTAGCACCTGCTGTCAGCTACTGTTTCCTCAGATTCCTTCATGAAATCATTCCTATCAAAATGAGGACACTTATCAAATGTGAACTATTTGAACTGCCCACCTCAATCGGACAGAGATGAGTCAGAGGGTCCTCACATGCTCAGAATTTCAGCAGGTCTGAGTGAGCAAAGGACCTCAGAACAAAAGCAGTGGTGGCAATTTCTTCAGCCAGCAGAGACAAAATAAATGATTCTTGTCTCATTCTGTGCTTGTATACAAGCAAGCCCATGCAGGTGCCCTCCAGAGCCCTAGGAGAAGACTACACTTAGGAAAGAAGAGTTTCAATTTCCAGGTTGACCATGTTCTAACTTCAAAGGATGCAAGGCAAAGGGCTGGAGTTTCAATGAGCTTTATATCTAGATCTAAAGCTTATATTTAGACAAAAGTGGCTTGAAAAGACAGGAATTGTCAGCTGTGTCTACTTGCAGCAGCCTGGACAGCAATAAGGCATGAGTTGCATGTCTTTTGTAAGTTGGCTAGAACATCTAGCACATCTAATAGTGCTCTTACTTGCCTTGAGGTATTTTTGGGTTTTTTTTCCCTAAAGTTTGCCTCTAAAGGAATAAGTCAAATAACTCTCTTGCTCTGTAGAACTGTGGCTCACATTTCTCAGTTTCAAGCAAGCTGGATTCACTTAGCCTCATTACTTAGCCTCATTACTGGAGTCTCTTTAACTTATAGGGTGTGACTTGGAGCATATTTAGGCTTGTGGGTCATGTTATGTCACACAGGGAAGAATATTTAGAAAGTGCTATTAAAGAGATTTGATTTTCTGGTTTGCCACGTTCCCTGACTACAGAAAATCCAACCAACAACCTCTCCTAGTCTCTATTCCCAGAAAACCTGGTTTGAGACATAGTCTGGAATCATTACATACTGAATTACTTTAATGAATTCAATTTGATGGAATAAACCTGCAAAGTGTTTTTATTGTTTTGGTATTTCTACAAAGGATGAACAAGCAAATGCACATTGAAAGAAGGGTATTTCTAAGCTGAGACTTGGTGTAAAATTATGTTTAATGCCTAGCTTATCATTAAGTATAATTTTGCCAAGCAAATTAAAAGAGAGAGGAAACTAAGAACAACTCATACTGAATCAATTAGTAAAAGTTTCATATTTTAAATGGCAATGTCCATAAAAATTATTGCAGTATTGACAATTTGGAAAATTAATTTGTAACAGTGATAGGTACATTTATTATTAGCATGATTTTGTGGAAAAAATGTGAAGAACTAGCTTCTTTTCATTCCATCAGTAGTGAATGCTCTAGGTAACACAATGAAGCAATGAAGCAAAGGCCAGGTGTTCTGATAATCTATACACAGAAATTTAGCACTTGTGGGAGTCTGAAATGCTGCTGAGCAATCAGCAGAGAAGTTGCCTAATTCTGAGGGCTTTTTTCTTTTATGTGAAGGGTTTTTCATGTAAATTATTCCCTTGTGAGCACTGAGGTATTGTGGGGATAAAAATTAGAATGGCCCTACACTGGGCCCATACAGACCCTTGTAGATGCTGCATATAACCAGGGCAAGGCTTTGGACAGCTGTGTTTGAGTGCCTGCTCAGCCTGTACCTGCCTTCTGTGGGTCTGAAGTGATTGATTGGTTCCTGTAAGGTCCTGTCAGGTCCAGGGTGACTCCTGTTCCACTTCTGCCTATAAGCATTTGCATGTCTGCATGAGTGGACAGGCACACAACATCGACCAAAGCCCCAGTAGGATCCAGGTGGGAGCTGCAATGCCCTGTGAGAAACCAGGTGGGTGCTCTGGGCAGAACACACAGCAGAACTTGCAGCCTTCACTTTTAGTATCATTGCTGCCTTTTATCAGATGCAAAATGTAAAAACAGCCCTGGGATCAAACTAAACTGGCAATTTAGATGTTATGAGTGCCATAACAAGATGTTTCAGAGCCATGGCTGGCCTGGCCTGTCGTTTTGTGCTTCAAAAGCACCCTGGAGTTACCTGTATGATCAGGCATAACAAGAGGACAAAGGGTATTTCTACAGAGTTTGCCTACAGCTGGAGTAATCTAAAAAGAGAGTTGGAGTCAGATTATAAACTTGTATCCAGATTTTGCACTTCCTAAGAAAAACTGCTAGCCAGAAGTGTGTGATGCAAAGGGTAAAAGCCAAGCTGAGGCATATTGCCTTCTCTGGTTACATTTTGCAAGGAAACGAGTAAGACACTAAGGAATTTACACTCTAGAGTGGGAAAGCTTCCACAAATTTCCACAAACAATTAATGAAATGAATCATTGAAAATGTACTGTGGAACAGACTATGCTATAAATTTGACCATTTTGTTAATTAATTTTATTTTGTTTTTAAAGGACAAGGTCTAAGTAGCTTTTTTATTTATTGGGTAGGTCTATGATTGTGAGTAGACAAGAAACCTTGTGATTTGTTTCTGTATCACATAAGCTGAAATGTCTATATCTTTTATCTCGTATATCCACTGCTGAGGTAAAGGTTACATTCCCAACATTAGTCTTTCAGACTTAATTATCTACAAGGACTGGTGTAGCCACATAATGGGGCAAGGGAGTTTTATGGCTTGTGTACAGTAAGAGACAAATCAGTCAGACCAAATGACCCAATTATTTGTTTTTTACTGAAAAAGAAAGTTATAAAATTAGTCTGCAGTTGTTACCACTCTGAAAAAACTCACCCATGACTCATTTGAGCCACGCATGGCTGCCCAAGCTGGTTGAAAGAAAGTAGAGTAACGCTGTGAGATTTGGACTTCCCCATTCAACTGAGCAAGGTTTGACTCAGCTTCCCTTGATCATCTAAATTTTGGTGTGAACTGTTCCACTTTTCAGGCTAATAAACAAAGAATTAAAAGCAGAAGCAGAGAGCAGTAGATACAGGGGCAGGGGAGAAGCTACAATTCCTTACAGCCAAGCCAAGATTTCATGGTAACAAAAGTCAGACTCAAGCACAGTAGGTCCAAAGAGAATATGCACCCATGACTTAGCCAGCTGCCCTATGGAATCTGATTCCCATGCTTCTAAGTGGAAGCACCCACTTGAGAAAAGATGGCATTAAATGCAAGATCTGAAGCATGCTGATCTGTAACATCATTGCCTTCGTAATTTCATATCATTAATTTAATTGCTAATGTTCACATTTCCCTGGATTTGCAGCATACTCTGATCTTACCCAGAAAAAAGTTCAGTACTGATCCTTGATCTTGCCATGACCTTCCAGTGCCAGATTGGACAAACCACTTCCTTTGTCTATGATTCAATTCCATTTATGAAAAATTCTCCTTATGAAAAATGAAGATAATATTATTTCCATGATTTCCAAGCCATGTTGAGGCTAAATGAAAGAATGGTAACACATACAGTAATAAAATATGAAGGAAATTGCTTAGTTTAAGGATTCTGGGGATAATATCACTTTTTGATTACGGAAGAACTTACAGCAAAAAAATACATAATGCAATTTTACCTCTAAGAATTTATGAATTTCTTGCTTCAAACAAGACTTAATGGATTTCTGTGAGATAAAACATCACTAATCCCAATTAAATCTTCACAATTGCTACTGATCCTAGGCAAGCACTCTAAAATCTTACTTGTATAAAAAACATTTCTCTCAAAAGCCATTATTTTGTGAGAAACATCTCAAAGCTGTTTTATTTCTAGCAGAAAAATACATTACTGAAATCTCATTTTGAGTAAGCTGCATCTAACATATTAGAAGAGTGGTAATGCCAGAGTGTGAAGTGCTTTGTGACAAAAAAAAAGCCTCCAGCACACCTCAGCTATAACCAGTCTGCCACTTTTGAATCTCTTACTTTGAATTGATGGTAAGCAGGGTGTATGTTTAATAAATAGACATCACACAAGCATATATAATAAATGTCTAAATGTACACTTATCCCAAAGATGTAGTGCTCAGGGTTTTTTAGTCAGATCATTCTAAAAGTTGATTCAAGTGACTATTAGTCAGTCACCATCTATTTTTAGGTAAGATCAAGAGGCATATTGTCCAGAATGATCACATTAGTGTGCTAACAGGAATACAGAAATGGAATATCAGATCATATCATCTTTTCTTCTCCTATTTTGTCTCTAGCACTGATGGATTTTATATTAAAAATTAGCAAAGAACACAATAGTCTCCTTCCCCAAAAGTTTGTCAAATTTTCACTTGGTGACATCTGTTGTATCGCTTGTCCTCTCTCGAATACATAGCATATATTTTTATATCTATTATATGAAGCAAGAGTGCTTTGTTTCAGCTGTCATTATTCTTCTAGTTTATATTTCTATTTTTTTTTTTAATTTAAATCATGATAAATATACAACATGGTTATGTGAAGAAAATAAATTTCCTATGAAATTTGCTAACTATACAACATATAATTTATTTATATTTATCTTTTGTATCAGCAGTAGTGTGGCCAGCAGGACCAAGGCAGGGATTGTCCCCCTGTACTCAGAACTACTGAGGCCACACCTCAAATCCTGTGTTCAGTTCTGGGCCCCTCACTACAAGAAGGACACTGAAGTGCTGGAGAAGAGCAGTGAAGCTGGGGAAGGGTCTGGAGGTCTAAAGGAAAATCAGTTTCATTTTGATTAAATTCAGGTATGTCTTATTATTCTCCTTTGTTTCTTTTCCAGGCTTCATTTCTACCAAATTCTGTCTCATCATTTTTTCAGCCCAATACTCTGTGGTAGTGATAGTGCTTCAAACTCCAGATTCTAGCTAACATCTCATAATCTGTTTGGGTTTTTTATCAAAGTCATTTATTGTATATTACTGCAGACACAGTTGTCTCACAGCAGGTATTGTTGTCTTACTCTTCTACAACTTTTCATAGAAATTAATATGCCATTTGCAATCAAAAAAAAATTAAATTATGCTATCAGATCACAGATTTTTCTGGCAGTTCAGACAAATATTCATATAGCATGTGTAGTATTTACTCTGCAGATTTGCAATAGGTTTGCTAAATTTAGAGCAACCTGGGGCCCTGAGATGAGACAAATGAGAGTAAACATTTGTCCTGTATCAAGGGATAAAAAATTGAGTCCAAAGAAGCTTCCTAATACCTGTCTCCTGATAATGCCTAGATTTCACTCAGCCTGAAATCTGGGGAAGAAAGCTTTGCTGAGTATGTATAGCTGTGTTTTTTTCTTTCTTTGCTTTTTTCTCATCATAATTTGTAGCAACAGAATTCAGTCACAAACTTTCCTGTCTGGCTTTTTATTTAGACCCAGTATTTGAGCATCTGGATATTTCATTCAAAGAGAGCATTAACTGGGTTTTTTTTTATCATGACTAAAGGGAGAATGGGCATCCTGGTGAGTTCACTTGGAGGGGCAGCTTGGGATATGCAGGATCAAGGGAATCCTTGGGTTCCTTTGGAATTCATCTCTGGAGACCAGACCTTCATGGTTCAGCACCTCTCAGACAGCATTTCAGTTTCTACTCAGATTGTTGACACACTAATATGGATGCTTAAAACACATCATTTCACTCTCATTATCCTCAAGAGAAATTCAGGGCACTATTCTGTTGCCTAAGTGTCATTTGAAATGTCCTCTAGCTGCCATTCTGCAAGTATGAGGATGTCTGCTTTTAGTTCAGATTTTTTTTCTGAGAGCTAGATAGAAAATAATAAGAAACCCTTTTTCTTTCTATCCCATGGAATTCAGCCTCCCTTTGAGCATGATGGTTGCTACGTCAGCTGAGAGCAAATCCTGATCCCACCAAAGCTGTGTCTGGGCCTCTGGCAGTGGCATACTCAAGACAAGGCATCCACTTTTGCTCCTCAGACCTGCTGGTTCTGCCACTCAAGAATAGATCCGGCAGTAAATAACCCTTTTCTAGGAGACAAGAAACAATATTACTGAAGCAGAGACCAGAACACAGCACTAACCCTCTCAATAGCATGATTTACCTGCTTAGGTCCAGTTTGTTCTCTCTCTCTTCACCATCCTCTGTATGGCATGCCATAGCATGGCATTTTCTCACACTGTTCTCACATCCCTTTGATTTTTTTCTTATGCATCTCCCTTTATATAAACCTTTTCAACAGTGTAATCACGCTTGGCACTCCTCAGACAATTTAGTTGGAGTTCAGGATGCTTCAAGTAGCCTAGTCTGTATTTCAAGCACAATTGTCTGAAGACAGCAGGAACAATTTCCTTCCCGTTGCTCAGTATTGACATTCACATCATTATTTTTATATTTTATGGGTGGAAAGGGCCCTTAGTATCAGAGCTCCATTGTATAAAACAGGGCACAAATATAACCAGGAAGTATATAGGTCTCTATTCCATATAGGTAGGTCTCCATACAAAATTATTTAGATAGGAAATATGTAAGAACAGGAGTTCTATTCCTTTCACTTTACATACGGAGAATGGATAAAAGAATGGAAATATCCAGACACCTACAGAAAGAAAGCTTGTGGGACTATCAAAAGTGACTCACAAGGAATTTGGGAATATCTGTTTTCTGAACATGACCTACTTCTCTGCCAAGAGAGTGATCTCATCATACCTGCTATTTATCTCTTGCTCCACTTCCCTTGAGGTCAAGAAGTTGTTTTCTCCTCCTGCAGAAACTGTCTATACTGTCATTCAGACCAGCTGAAAATATTAACTGATATACAAACACATCCTCTGGATTTCCCTTACTCTGATGACTTTTATTTTTCTATGTCAATGTAAAAGCAGTAGATACCATTTGCAGGAACTGACAGCACAGGAAAGCTATAGTATGACCATATTACATCTCCTCTATCCAAAAATCTAAGTTTTGTTCAGAAATACAAATGATAGAGTTGCTACTCTTTTGGAGCTCTACCCAGAGCTGTGATATAATTTTCCTTAACATGCTCAACTGCAGACCTAACTGGTTTCAACCTTTGCAAAGGGTAGCTGTGAGCCAGATAGCCTAAACTCTTTTCCTGGAAAGCTACTGAAGCAAATTCTTAAACCTCAGATTATAAGTACTTGAAGGATAATACAGTAATAAAAGCAGATCAATGTGGATTTGTCAAGAGCAGTCAATTCTCTCTAGTTCCACTTCTCAGTAGGGTGACAGTGCCTAGCGGATAGGGTAGGAATAGAAGATATGACACATACCCCTTGACTTTAGTAAAGCTTGTGGCACAGTCCCTACATTTTCATAGGACAATAGGGAAAATATTGTTGAAGTGGCTTTATCAAGGATTTGCTTTCAAAAAATGGAAAGTCCTGACAAATTGTGCAGCCCTGCGAAGTCCCTCTCCTTTAATGACCGATATAAACCTTGAATACTGTAGTGATGAAATATGTAGTCCCATGAAATCTGCAGATGACAATGTTGAGAAGTAGAACATGCACTTAAATGGTCAGAAGTAGAACTGAGAATGAATTTTAAAAATTAGAGCACTAGTCTTAAATCAATATAATGAAATTTAATAAGACTGAACTAAAAGCTCCCCAGGTAGAAAAGAAAAATTAAAATCACAAATGCAGAATGAGATAAAAAGCATAATTTACTGTTTAGCTAACAACACTGCAAGCAAGGCTTGGGGGGGGGGGTTGTTGCATGAAATGAGTCAGTGTTTGAGATGCTGTCACAAGAGAGACAAGTCTCATTCTGAAATGTCATTATATACAAGATTTACTGATAGCTAAATATTAACACACAAGTAATTATTAATATACTGCATAGCTATTACACTCCTTGGAACAAACCCTAGAGACTTGATGACAACGTCATGTTCCATTTTGTAAACCACCATTAGAACATTTGTGGATAATCTGGAAAGAAAGCCCAAGTGATAAAAAAAAAAAACAAACCTAAAATATTTGTAGTAAAAGCTAAAGAATATGTTCAGTCCAGAAAAAAGAAGACTGAGACAGGACAGTATAATCATGTTAAGAGATTTGAGACTGTTTGAACAGTAATCAACTGTTCTCAACTGGTGTGATCAAAAAGCACGAGGAATTTGGACTAGTTTATAATGAGATATTTAAATTAGACATTGTAATAGCTTTTTTGATGTCAAGATAATTGAACACTTTATCTAATTCAATTTTTTTAAATTTAATTATCTCTGGAGCTTTTGGATTTCCTGGAACTGGACATTTTGAAGAGCAGGTCCAGTTAAAGAAGTTTTTGTCAAGAGTAGCTCAGAAACTATGTTGGATCTTATTTCAGAGCTAGGAAAGGCAGTCAGTGACCTTCTGAGATATCCTTCTAGATTTTGTTTCAGTGGAGTTATGCTGGATCCATGGGTGGTATCCACGGGTGGTGACAATATTCTGCTTGCTCTCTCTCCTCTTTTTTCTGTTTCTTTCTGTCTCACTACCTCGTGTTCATTGTTAAATAAATTCCAAATTATTGACTTCTGCAGATCGTCTTGTTTGCACCTTAATTCAGGCAGAAGCATCTCTCACTAGTCTTTATCTTAACACACATATGCAGCTGTCATTTCATCAGTCAACCAAAAATTTAAAAAAGATCAGACAGCACCAGGAGAAGTGTGCAGCACCCGTTTGCCAGCATCTATGATCCATGTCATTAATGTGGCTGGGTTTTGTTTTGGATCAGTTTGCAGCATTTTGAGCTACACATCCTGATTCCAAGTCCCTGATGCTTAGTCACCTGCACCTTTCAAGGACCACTGGTTCACTGATTTAAGCCAACTCCCATCTGTTCATGTTTCACTGGTCTCTCCCTTGAGTGGTTTGCCCAGTCACAGCAGTACAATTTATTCAGATATAACTGTAAGTAGATATAGGAACCATAACACGTATATTTTAATCCAGTGCCCTAGTATAAACATTTATCACTCATTCTCTCTTTCTCTAGTGAAACATGAACTCAATAACATTTGAACTCATGTTGAACTTCTGAACACTCAATTTTGAGGCAAGCTTGTACTTAGCTGACTATGGAGGAATAAACAATACTTTGTCATTCAACCCTGGCAATTTTGCTGTAGTTCAGAGCCATGTTTCTGAGTATTTTGAATAATAATGACTATGAGAGTATTTCCTGAAGCTACTCACTTAAGTAGTGGCCCAGCTATGGCAGAAATGAAAACTCTATTCAAAGTCTCTCATTTTGAAAAAAATAAAAGAAAAATCCTGAAGGGGGAAAAATTGGCAGTGAATCAAGGATGGAAGAAGATTTTCTGCTCCCATTTGTAAAAGATACTCTCATTAAGCTGACGCAGAGTGAGCGCTGAAGACATGCCCTTTGGGAATGGGGCATTAAAGAGAGATAACTTTGAACAGAAAATCAGGGTGCAATCTGTTGGTATGAATAAATGTCTTTCTGATTATGGAGATTTTAACAAATATACTGTAGCATAGATGAAAGGTACTTATATATTTGAAAGATCATTTTCAGAGACTCAGATTTATTGGCTACTGAAATCTTTTGTATTTCCTTAAAAATACGTCCTTTTAGAGACACCTACTGTGCCTCTAAACTCTTATCTCATGAACCCCTTAGACAATCTCTGAGATCAATGAATGTATGAACTTTTACTGATGTATCAGGAGAGTTAGTCTCTAACCAGTGCTACTGAGTATTTTTATCTCACTATTTACTTTGGTCAATAAGTGCACATTCCCAGTGCACTACTGGGCACTGCACTTCATCAGAATTAAGCTCCCCCAAAATGTAATTCTGCTTCTCATTTGATTTGTCACTACAGGGGTAAGATATACACACCTGCATGTTACAGAGATGTTCTGCCTCACCTTTTTGTATCTTCTCTGCTGGTTATCACTGGTATTGTCTTATACCTTTCAGTTAATGACTTGGTTGTTGAAAGTTCCAAAATTCCTACTTTAAAGAGGATTTATCTTTATCTGGCTTGGCTTACACAAGCTGAGCCAGCTCAAAGTTGCTATACATCCTATTGGATAGGGGACAAATCTATAATGATGCACAAAGTGGTGTGTGATTTATATTTCCCTGCATGTATTCACAGTTGCATAAATCCTAGCTTATACAATCTATGAAAAACATAAAGGACTTATTGAGTAAGAAAGTTGATCAAATTATTTTGCTGCGCAAGTACATGTTAACAGATCTAGGCAGCTCCTTTGTACTGTAAGGAATTAAATCAGAACAGAAAACAAACACTTGTTTTTAGCAAGCAAGCAATCATTGCATAATTCAACACAATATTTAAACACTGACTTAATCCAATTGAAAACCTACAGGCTCAATATATGAAGACTATAAATATTCAGCAGAAGACTGTTTCTTATCACAGGTGATCATACACAGATGAGTGCCTTTTATTTTAACCAGGCAAATTTCAAAATTAGATGTGATTGGGTATGAAACTAATTCTGAAATGTATTAAGTGTGAATACAGAAATTTTAAAACAATAAAAACACCATAATCACTGCATTAAAAATAT
The DNA here is from genome assembly GCF_971803275.1 of Cyanistes caeruleus. Lineage (NCBI taxonomy): Eukaryota > Metazoa > Chordata > Aves > Passeriformes > Paridae > Cyanistes > Cyanistes caeruleus. Next base: position 66,469,245 of record NC_141703.1, read on the forward strand.
AACACAACATCTATTAAATTTTACCTGTAACTGATGGCTAAAGTCTTTTCAACTTCTTTCCAAGCTTCCCAGTGAGATAGCTAGATACCAGCATCTGTGTGCTTTATTAACACTACCAAATCACTTTCCCAAGTCAAAAGGTGTATAAATACTTAAAACAAACCCAAAGCAAATAGAAAAAGTAGGGTACATCAGGCTTTTCTGGATAAATGGTAGGACTGGTTAAGGGTATCCAGTAAGGTAAGGGTAAGGTTATCCACGGTAAGGATACAAACTCAGGTAAGCATCATTAAAGGCAAGAACTGTCAAGAGTGAACTAGAAGTTTTGTTTTGTTTAAATATCAGCATCTTCTCAATTTCACTAATAATAAGATACTCATTATTCCAGTTGTGTTTCTGGATGACAATTGGAAAGAAATTACATTAGGGATAATAGTTATTGATAATCTCTAGATTCCAGCTGTGACAGTGGTTTAAGAAAAAGGTTCAAAATCTTGTATATCTGAAAATGGAGTCGTTTGCTGTTGTTTATTGCCTATCAATTGTCTTGTTGCTAACCCTCTTCTTTTGGGGTTTCAAGACACCCCGTTTTAGTAAAAACAGGAAAAACCTCTGCAAAACACTATTACAGGTCTAGGGGGAAAAAAACCAACCAAACAAAAAAGAAGTTAGGGAGGCAATTCTGAGAGATGCAAATTGTCACCTTGTTTACACTTTATTCATCTTTACACTTACCAGTACCTGTCTGTGACATTACTCAAATACATGTTCTCCCTAACAAAGGCTGCACATCTGGTGGAAGATGTTCTTGCCTCTACAAGAGGATTGGGATTGGATGATCTTTGAGGTCCCTTCCAACCAAAACCATCCTATAATTCTATGATCTCCTTGTGTGCTCACTGCTTTTTGTGCAATGTCTATACAACGAAATATCATCTGATATCATCTGAAGGTACCAAGAGTGGAAAGGATACCTACTGCAGCTGTAATAAACATTTGAGTCAAGATTTGGGAGGGCTCATCTTGACATTTGCAGTTACCATTACATAGATATATAGCTGTAGGTCCTACTCAGCATCTTTCACAACAGGCACCCTAAAAGGGAAACAGAGAAAGGAGATTTTCTTGAGAGCCTAAGAACTTAAATTATCACCTTACTTTCCAGACTTGCTTTAACATGCAGAGAGGATGTCAAAATAGAGACTTCTCTGAAGGTGAAAATAGCTAACCACAATTACCTGATATCTAAAATAAAGTTGTGGTGGCAGTGTGTCTGCTGAGAATAGATATCCCAAGCTCTCAAAGGATACTTTTTTTACTGCAGCATTACATGAAAGAGGTCCCACCATTGTGTCCTCCTTCACCTTTTCCCAAAGAAATTGAATGTTTTTTAGAGAGTGTGGTCATGTCCAGGGATGCTTGCCGTGATCTGAGAACCGTGGTCACTTTGGTTCCTCTGCACATGGAATGAGACAAGCCCAGCTGTTTTCTGGATCCTGGTTGGGAGCCATTGTCTCTGCTGGGAGGACACTGTGGCCATACGTGCCTGGCATCCATCAAGGGAGCTGCACTGCCCAAACAGAGGAGCCTGGGTCTTCACCATGGATTTCAGCCCATCAAATGAAAAGCTATAGCATTTTGGCATTGATGTTAATGTCCTGCCTGGCACCTGGTTGTTGAGCTGCTGCCTTCAGCTGGTATCCTCAAATATTCCTAAACCTGGTTATTTAGCCTTTTCTCATTGTGTTAAACTGTAGAACACAAAACTGGAATTCTTGTTTTGGCAAGTGAAAACAAAACCTGTCCCTGGCATACAACAGATGAAAAAGAAAGCCCTAGCTTCAAAAAGCATTAATAATATCAAATGCCCCATATGACTGACTTTTAAATTGCACAAAAATCAGAGGCAGAGAATTGTCCTCAGTATTCAGTAGGCAGTTGATAAAATAAATCACAGCATATCAGATTTCTTTATTCTGTATAACTGGAGTCATAACCTCAGCTAACTGGATTTTCGCTACTTTTCAAGCCTGACTGTGGAAAAAAATGTGTGAAAATTGATTAGGTTAGAAAAACTGGCATGAAATAAATAATTGATAGAAATAAACTGAGTAAGAAAGGAAACAGCTTAGACACTTTCTCTGTAGGGCAGAAAAATGAGAAACATTTGTTATCAGTTCTTAAAAGAAATTATCTTTACAAACACATAAAATTGTTATTTTCTGAAGGGCGCATGGACCCATTACAAACGCTTAAGAAACTGTAAAATCCATCACTAAGGCAGATGCTGTTTTAGGAAAATCAGAGATTCTTTTAAATTTAATTAATAGTTGGCAAAATGTACTTATTCCTTTGCAATTTTAAATACTTTAATAGGATGCATTTAATTTATCAATGATTAGTAGTGATTATTTTTATTTCTACTCAAATATAAGTTTGGGGTTTTTTTGTTGAAGTGAAAAGACTAATTCAGTCTTAGGATTTTACCTAAGAAAAATTATTATTGCATTAAAGCAGAAGAATCTGATTGACCAAAGGGGATTAGAGCAGATATGTAGGAACAGATACACCATGCTGTTGAGGAATCAAGCTGCTATTGATATCAGATTAAGTGAAGGCTGCACATAAAACCAGAGCTGCATAGGTCACTTTGGGTAAGTTAGCAACAAGTCTAAGTTACGCTAACAACCCAGCAGAAGTGCTAAAAAAATCAAGCAGTCAAATGGTAAAAAGACATAAAAGCAGACGATAACTCATTCAAGTCCTGTCAGCTTCTACTCATTTAACTGGAAAGCCTCCCGGACACTAGCAGAAAGTGTATCCATTCCTAACATAGGTGCTGCAGCAAAATGACATTTGGGAGCTGCCAAACAAAAAAAATTGCTATTCCTGACATTGAAATATGCATGAGACCTTGTGTATACAAAAGCTCTTGTTAACCACTGGGAAACTAGAGCCACTGCTTAACTAAATGGTTGCTATTAACAATATTGTTTCACAAAATAATTATGAAGAATTACAACAAACTTCACTATAAATTGCATTAAGGAGGAAAACTGGCTGTTTGGCTGGCATGAATATAAAAGGATTGGTGCCTTCTAACTAAAATCTGAAGTTTTCATCTGTTATACTATAAAAATACATGGCCTGCATATACTTGTTTTTCTAGACCTTTTTTCAAAGTTAATTTTTTTAATGTTGTGAAGTAGATAAATTTGTTTCAAAGCCTTTATTTAGAAGAATAAAATATTAATTTCATTTTTGCTTTTACAGAAGCATCCCAACAGCCTATTCAGATCGCCAGCATAGGAACATGTTGCAGGTATAATATTTACTTAATTTCATAGGAATCCAAGGTCCAATGAAAAGCAGGGAATTTCAGACTGACTGCAGCTGTTCCTAGGGCAGACAGACATAGAAGGTTGCCTGTTGGAAACCTTAGTGTCTGTCTTGTAGGAGTAGCAAGAAAGGGTGTCAGACACTCAGGTGTCTTAGCCCACAGGTTTGCTGCAAAATAGGAGAATTCTGTTTCATGTGAAAGTCTGATACCACTTCTGTGACCACAGACAAAAAGTACCTGGTACATTGGGCAACGTGTACAGAGAAAACAGTTTTATTTGATAGTGCAGTGGTTTGAACCATTTCTACATGAGGGAAAATAAGGATCCCTGACTCTCAAGAGGTCTTTCTGTATTTTATTTGCATGACTTTTAATGCCAAATGTAGGTATATTTTTGACAGCAAAGACAAGAGTCAAGCCTCAGCCCACTGGTCCATCCAGTAGATATGACAGGCATTGTATCACATTCCTAACCAGTGAAATCATATTTTGAATCACATTGCTGAAGTGATAAAATGTTAAATAAAATATATTAAATAATATATTAAACATTAAATAATAAATAATAAATTAAACAAAATATCTGTATGCTTCAATCTGAAAATGGAGTCAAGTTTGCTTCCTAGAGGAGAGATCCACAAGCCAGCCTATTTCATAAATTTTATGCCTCTTTCTCATGCCAGCTTTTAAAAGAAAATGGTATAGAAGCTGGTAGGGAATTTAATTTTTGTGGGGTAGTAGGCAGCCTTTGAAAACCTGTCACAAGCTGTAGGAGAACTGCTGAAGTCATAAATTTATGCAGTAGTCACAACACAGAGATTCAGACAAGGATTCTGTGTGGAGTGGATGACTAGAAGGCAAAGTGGGGAAAAGAGGCTGACAAAAATGATAGAGAAGGGTCATAGGGTTATGGATAAGTACATTGGAGGAAAGAAACTAGAGGCCTGAAGGTAGCCATGCAGAAAATCTACTTTCAGGGCATGAAACCCAAGCTAATAGACTTGGACTATATGAACACAAAGACTGAGGCTGAGAAGAGGGTATGCAGAAGGCAGGCCTGAGGTGTATCTGAATAGAAATGATCGCATAGGTGTGAGGAAGGCAGATACAGCTCTGCACATTCCTCTCCAGAGCTGGGAGATGAGGCCAGGGAGCGGCATTGGCCTCTCCTCCAGTGCTATATGGTTTCTCAGTGGGGAATTCTGTCATCCTATACTCTGCTTATCCCTATAAAAATGATCCCCAGCTACTGCCATCAGCTGCTCCCTGAGCTGGAGTGGTGGAGCTCTCTGCAATGACTGCTAAAGCTTTATCCTGCAGGATGCTGGTTCTCCAAATATAACATTACTCTGGGCTTTGGAAGTAAAGCACAATCAGTACTCGTGCTGGTCTTGTTTTTATGTTGAACTGTCGATTGTGGAATTTCAATTTTCTTCTTTTTTTTTTTTTTTTTTTGTGGTGTGCAGTAAATATCATATGGATGTAATTACTGTCTATGTTGTTAATAATTGCCTTGCATATTCAAGAAAGTCAATTTAGTCAAGAAAAGGTCAGAAAACAGACTGTAGTATTACTCCTTCTGCCTTCTGACTTCAAACAGAAAACACTCTAAATTTTCTGTAGATCTCATTAAGCTTCTAAATTCAAATCTACATTTTTAAAAAGATGAATTTTCACAGGCAAGGCTCTGAACTTTTTAATTAACCTGCACACACACACACACACAGAGAAGAGGATTGCAATATTTACCAAAATCAATGTGATAACAGTCCAATCTATATTTCCATTATAAAGCTGCTTCCCTACTCCAGACACAAATCAACCTCTGCTGACCAATTTTTCCATCTAAATTCTACATGAAGAAAAATATTTTTATTCCTAACAATAAACAGAACAATTTTAAGAGGGTTTCAACAAGTCAACTCACAAATGAAGATAATTTTTATTGACTTGTACTGATTGCTTTCTTTCTGAAAATAAGGGATAATAATGTAAAAAAACCCCAACAAACCCAAAACAAAAAAAAACCAAAAAACAAACCAAAACACAAACCAAAAAACAAACAAAACACACCAACCAATATATAAAGCCATACTTTAGTAACTTTACAGGGCAAAAGCTGTGTGGAGACAGTTTTTTGGGACTTAACTACACCAAATATTTCATAGAGCTACCAGACTTAAGTAGTCAGAGGGCTTCTATTTTGACATGGGGAAATTGCTTTGTTTCTAGAAGGGACACTGTTTTGCTTTCTTTGCTTAACAAGAAGGATTACTTTTATTTTGACACGGGGAAACTGTTTTATTCCTACCTCCTGCCCAGCTCTGGCTTTGCTATGCCTTGCACTTCCCAGGCTCTCAGTGCTCAGAGCCTCCAGCCAAGCTGTCAGGCTGCCCATGCACTTTAAAGTGCTACAGGGAGCCACCTGGCCAGGAGCAAAATGCCAAGGAGAGGGGAAGACAAAGCAGCAGCTTAAGTGAGGAAAATGGTGGAGCCAGCTTATTGAAAGGGGTCGTCTGCTCACGGTTCTCAACCAAAACCCCACAACTTCGGTCACACATAAAATCATTTTCTTCGACAGCTCAAACCCTGGCAGCCAAAGCACACGTGACACTTTCTCCATGGCCACTGTGGGATTGCACTGTTCCTCTTCTGCCAATTAAGACTCAATCACAGAATCATTTAAGTTGGAAAAGACCTCCAAGATCATCAAGTGTGTCCTTTGACAGTCCTCCACCTGTCAATTAGACCATAGCACTAGGTGACATGTCCTGTCCTTTCTTGAAAATATCCAGGGAGGCTAAAGCAGACAATAACAGGTGGACATAGCTAGAGTGTGAAGCTTTGGATAAGACAGAAAGGTAGAATAGATATTTAGATAGAAATATAACATATTTTCCCCTTCCTCAAACCTCAGGGATGTCACCAAGGGAGAATAGGACATGCTGAGCCCAGTGGCAGCAGGCTGGCCCCACCTGTGGCACTGGTGTGAGCACAGACTCAGCCTTGCTGATACACACTGTTAGACATACTCAGCTCTGTGCCTCCTGCCACATCCTTCATGGATGACACTGGCTTCCCCTCTCAGCCACAGTCATGGAGAAGGCTTTACCAGCCTTCTCCTGCTCCTGGACAGGTACAATCCATGTTCCTAGCACATGCCATGGGAAATGGAAGTGAAACGGGCCAAGAGAGGAAGACTGCAAAGCACTAGCTATTTTCCCATCTGCAGAAAACTTACAATTTCCTAATAACTTCACTTCTGGGAATCTTCTGAGCCTCAGCTTGACATTGGTCTCTGACCTATTAGCCAGCAGCCAAACAGCTTTGCTGCTTTAGTCAGCTTTAGAGGCACTCAGGGAGGGAAAGCTAGTCACCCTTAGGAAGAGCAGAAATTGGGCTGCAGATTTGGAAATGCCAGTATTAGCCTTAGGGGCCTAAAGAGCTGTGGGGAGATGATCCTCAATTGCAGTGATTTTCTCATAATAACAAATACTGCTGCAGATTCACCCAATGGTCACATGGAATGGCTGTTACTGCAATGAACACACTCACAAGCTCCAGGGGAGCTGTGGATTACCAGTGACTTTATAGAGGCATTTCTAATAACCAGAGCCCAGTTTTCAAAGTTAGAGGAAAGAAAATATCCTTGTAATGGTAGCATATGGCTGTTCATGAAGATAAAATTCTTCAGTTTGTTTTAAGATTTATATCATGGAAATCATAACATGCACTTCCCTTGCTGTAATGGCATACTGTGAAATTATTTTAGGTTTTTTGTGGAGGATTAGGTTAAAGAAGTGCTATCTATGGAATCTAAGTTATATTAGTATGATGATGTTAACTTCAACAACATAGATATAAAATTAAATAGCAGAGTTTACAATGGAAAACAAATCAAGTTTAATTACACTTCAACTCCTTAGTGTCAGAACAGCAAAGTAATAAGGCATTTACAGTTTAGCCAAGGGAATTCACATTTTATGATAAAACATCAGCTTTATCTCTTCTTGTCTCTTGATTCTTCAAAGTTTGAATCCCATTGCTAGTGAAGTTGAATCTATCTTTAGAACTTCAACACACATTTTACGTAAATAAGCTATGAGACAGTGAAGAAATTACTGTGGAATACTGTACAGTACAATCAAAAGGCTCTGTGTCTTCCTGGAAATGTAATGTGGCATGGAAAAGGCGACACACTTCAAAACAGATTTCAAGTACCTTAGAAAATCGTATCATGTGAGTTTGTTTTTGCATCTCAACTGAATATTAATGAATTTAAGTGTCCACTCTGATCCCTCTATGATCATTCCAGCACTATAATCTCTTCATCAAGACCTAGTTGTAAAATCAACTGTGTATTTATAATTTATCAGAGTACCGAGTGAACTAGATTTCCCCATCCCAAGAAATGCAGAGTGCCTTCACTCCATTGCCTCAGTGGGAGATCTGGGAATTCAGTTCATTGCTGTATCTTGTTCTTTCTGCAATCTACTTGGTTTGTGTTGTTGTTCGCTTTGCAAGAATAAGATAAGCTTCTAAATTCTTGTTCAAACACAGAAGAATGATAATTTTTGCTAATATCCCTGCTAATAAGAGTGCTGAAATAGCAGAACCTAATATGAAGTCAGGCAGTCACACTTTCATAAATCATTCATGTAGTAAGCAGCTGGTGGTGCAAAAGTAATAGCTGATAAAAACATTTTGTCTTCTATGCTGAATTTCATTCCACCCCTCATATAGTCAAAAGTCAGTGAAAAAGTCAAAGAGTCAAAAGTCACTGAAAAAGGCAAAGAGAAATACAACAGCCCTGGAACATATAGTTAAAAAGTCAATAATTAATTAATTCATATTCCCTAATATCTTTTATGGGAATACAAAGCCTGAGTTGATGCATTCAGTCAAAACACACTTTACAGGGTGAGACAGGATGGGTGTGGAATGACCCATGAGAAGTTCTTACCATTCATGCTGTTCATGCAAGCACAGTTACTCTCAGGTGCTCACTGACTCTCTGCAGCCCCTGGAGAATCTGCACATCTAGACTTTATGAGCACCACAGAGCCAACACGTCTGCACTCTCAGGCTGAACACAAGACCCAGTGAACTCCAGCATCAGCAGCAAGAATTTAAAGATAAATTTCTGGTGTCCCATGCTGCTATGGAGCATGAAGTACGTGTTCAGCATCCATTTGGAAGGTGGGATTAGGAGGCAATGGTCATCACCTCTCCTCTCTGTGCTGTCTTCCTGGTGGCAGAGCCTTGGAAAAACTGCATATTTGCAAAGACAGGGGAGAGGGAATTAGCCATGAAATACAACAGCCAGAAAAAGAAATATATAAGTCTGTGTAAGTACCAGAAATACATAAACAGCAATTTATTTGTTAAATGAAATAAGATAGCAGCAAATTTTTGTTTAATTTGTTGTACATCTCCAGAAAGCCCTAGTGAGACACTGTGAAAATCCGTTCTTCCTTATTTGTTTGAAATGGTTCTTAATTTCATTTAAACATAGATTTTTGTCTGGAACAATAAGCTACTCTCAGGATATGAGTGCTCCAGATACAAGGATTGGCCAGAAGGAAATTTATAAGGAAACTTCTGGGAGTTACTGAAGCAAATATTGCTGATTCAGCTCTCTTTTACACTTCCTCAAGGACCTGACCCTTCTATGAAAATTAAAAAGTTTTTTCTCTGTGTGAGAAACACTGACATGCAGAAAGGCAGTGAATAGATGACCCAAAGATGTAGCCACCATCCCTTCTAACTGTGGCTGTGCATCAAATGCAAGGAAAATGCACACAATCTGACCACGCTGTGGTCAGTGAGAGAACACTGCAAACCAGCAGGCAGCAATAACAACTGCCCCATTCCTCCTTCCCAGGCTGAGCTTGTTTTCTTCCTGTGGTCTTGCTTTCAGGAACTGCTGATTAAGAAAGCCCCCAAGATATCATGACCCAAGTGGAGAAGGGGAGGATAGGGAGGGAAAAGAACAGATGATATTTATGATTAAGAATCTCAATCACTCTAGCATAAAGGATGAACTTAAGATCATTGGCAATAGAAATAGTTGGCTTAACAGATGGTAGGCAGCTCCTATCAGAGTAAACCATTTTGAGCATGAGCTTAAATGAATGGTTCAGATCTGTATAAATTAACATGTTTTAAATCTGTGCATGCATTCAGCTTGGCTTTCAGAATAATCTTTTAGAGGTTTTAAGATCCTCTAAGTGAAAAATTATTGTCAGAAATCGATTCCAAATTTTTAGATGCTTTTAGATAAGAAAAAATTAATGTCCTATTACCTATCTTCAGAAAGCAAATGTTTAGTAATGCAAGCTGTATTCTGCTCCTGGTGCTCATGGTCTTAAGAGTGTTTCTTATGGAAATTCTCTTAAATAATTCCTAGGGGTAAACATCTGCCGATAATAAATTTGTTTAGATAAATAATTTGAATTTACGGTAATTGCCCTGTTTGACGATCTTGCAGTAAAAAGTAATAATTAAAAAAGAAAACAAAATAGCAACAAAGCTTCTCTACAGTAACCCTTTTCTTTAAATTTTCACAGTACTATGGATTGCTGTGTGTGTGACAGGACATCAGCTCAATAAAAGAAATTGTTATGAACACCCAAATAATTCTTAACACCAGCATGTGCCTCAGTGCAATTGCTCATGGGAGCTGTAAACAAGTGCTGCACATTATGCTGACATTTGCAACACAAGTGTGAGCAGTGAATTTCTCTATATTATGGTGCAAATGGTGGGCTATTCCTGCAAGATAAAGAGAACTGAATTCAGTACAGGTAGAAAAGAAGGAATGAAATTTATTGCCTAGAAATATCTAAATGAGAGAATGGTGCAAATCTACTTAATTCACCAAGTTTATAAGAAGTTTAGAGGGTAGGGTTGGTACAATGGTGAGGCCTATTCTCCATGGTTTTACACTGTGTGGAAGCAATCCCTGGGCTGAAAAACTCTATGGAAATAAAGGCACAGCACAAAGAGTGAAAATATCTGCCTAAATCTCTGTCAAAGAGTTGTCTCATTTCACTACATCATACCCCCTAAACCAGGACATGGATCAAGTAAATTTGAAAAATTCATTTTTATTAAGTTTGTGCCCTCTGCATATCTGTGAACCTTCTCATGGAGTACATTTTCCACTGCTCTGATGTCTATTTCTCCTGCTAAAACATCACAAATATTCATTTTTCTATTATTTCTGCCAAGGTAAAAATGGTTTGAGTTAGGTATGACAGAACAGGAAAAGTGGCCTTCTGCCTGTTTTTTTGGCATCAAAGAACCTTTTCGTTTATGCAAATACTCTCTTATTTCAAGGTAACTCATATTAATTGCAGGTGATGGTCCAAATTCCCTGCTGGCCTGAGGCATTCCAGTTTCATCAGCTTCAAGGAACTTGTGTGCCCATCCATCATGCCTTCCTGAAGAAGCTGTTGTGAGTTAGTGACAGTATTGATCTACAGCAAACGCTTTACTCTGAAGTAGATGCCTCTGTAGCTTGTTCAGCTCTGGGGCCACCTTATTTCAACAGCACTCTGGTTACTTTGAAATGTAACTCCACATTTTTAAAACCAAATTGTAAACAAATTTGCCAAAAAAATTGTAAATTCACATAAAGACTCCAGGCCCCTCACAAAGGACTAAATACTTATGTCATGTGGGTCTCCACTAAAGTTGAATGAGGTACTGTACCCAGTTGTAGGAGGGATCCAGACCGGCCAGTGTGAATAGCATGAGAGCAAAGTAGGTGGTTATGGCCTTACCCTGTGTGAGGCAGGTATGAAGTTAATTTTCTTTTTCTTTGGATCATGAACAGTGAAAGACCTCTAAAGACTACAGCAGTTCAAAAGCCAGTTTTATCAGAGAAAAAAACAAAACTTAAAACAAGGTAAGATAGATGTTGCTCCCCACCGTGCCCTTCCAAGAGTCATCTTCCAACTAGGCTTCTAGTCTAGTGACTTTCAGCAACTCTCTGGGCTACCCTAAGTCCCCAGGAAAGGGCTACTGTAACTCCTCAGGAAAACCAGAGGAATTGCTTTTGGCCTATATTCTGCTCTACAAACCAGTCCTTTGTCCTCTTGGGAGTCCATGTGTTGTGCCACTGCAGCCATCCCTTGCTGAGAGTATCTCTAGCTCCTCTGCTGCCACACTCTGGGAGCTGCTTCTAGCCAAGCCTATCCATCTGCTCATGGGAAAGGCTAGACCAGTCTCCTCTTCCTTGGGATACCAGCTACTGAACCCTCTGCCTTTATTCAGGACAAAATAAGGAGTTCTCCTATCTCCTCATTGCCTAGTTATACCTCCTAGCAAGACATAATAGATGGAATATTTACAGTAAACTGTGCCCAAAACAGTTCTGTCATCTGTCACAGTTGTGAATAATGAGTTCTTCATACTTCCACAGAGTTAAGCATTCAACCATCTCCCCATAATTGCAGATAATAAATGTGGACACCTGGCATTCCACTGATGGCTGTATTAGTCCCAGTTTACAGATGGGTAAAACAGGGTATGAAGCTATTAAAGGTAGATTTTTAGCTCACCTAATGACAGATATCTAAATATAAGGCATCTTGTCTATTCTAGTTAGATAGGTTCTGTCTTTAGCCTATAGAAAGAGACAGGCACCTCCAGAGAGCCTTATTTATCACACATTTTCTGGACTCCAACCTTTGGAATTAATTGTCCTCTGGAAATTCCTGTCTGTATTCATTGGCTACACAAGGAGACTTGATAACCAAACCTGCAACGAAACAGCTCCCTTTTAGATGTCTAAAATTAGGTGAGATGATTTCATACAAGAGTTACCATTAGGGATTTAAGTAGTGAGCTGAACCAACTCCACAGTTCTGGCCTCAAAGGGCAAGCAGAATGTCCACAGGACTTCATCTGGAGGGAACATGGGATGAAATGGCAAATGTTGTAAGGAGTTCACACTTTTGGTATAGCTGCTGAGAGCTGCTTATGAAATCTAATCTTTGGAAATTGGCATCTTTTTGGTGGGGAGTGGGAATAAAACTGAAGGGAGGAAATTAAAGAAGGAAAGTTAACAGGAACCATAGTGGAGTAATAGAAGCACAGCAGAGGTTTCTGAGAGCACCAAATGATCGCTGAAACTCACTGAAATCCTTTTTTTCTCGATATGAGATTGGTCTTGTAGGTAGGACAGGTGGTTAGTAGAGCTGCTCAGGTTAGTCCTTACACCTGCCAACTTGGAGAGAGGCAAGATCCAGCTGAGCTAATGCCAGATTAAAACTTGGAAGATTTGGTTTCCAGCTCCATCAGTGACCTGAAACACAATTGCCACAGCCAGATCCTTTTCCTTTTTAATGCTTCACTTCCCTGATTTATTGAGTGAGGGTAGTTATTCTGTAAGATTTCTTTATAAAACATTTCTGGTTCACTAAATGGGAAATCTCACTTCCAGAGCTAAAGGTTCTTTATTACATCTCCAATGCCATCTTTTGAAGTGACTTGACAAAAGAAATCTCAATTTTACATTTTTTAAAAAGGGTAAAAACCTGTAAATATAGATAAAATTAATTACTAAATACATATATCTATGTAAATACAGGGAAACATGATGACACACTAAAGCAGAGTTCAGGCTCTGTTCAGGTGAATTAAACAGCAATTCTCACCTATATATTTAGTGTTAGAATTGAGCCAACTGCGAGTTGTGTGGTTTGCTTTCAGGGGTGACAAATGTCAAAGACAGCAATAGTTTACCTTTTGATTTCAGTGGAATTAGAGGAATTTGATGGATAGGTAGCAAGAAATTTACTGCACTTGGCCAGGGTTTCTCCCACGTTCTCCCTCCAACAACCTGCAAATGTCCCTTGGCTGCTCTGTGCACAGACTTAATAAACAGAGATTGAATGATGGGAGCATACCACTGAGATGGTTATTGTCATGTAGTGGGTGTGCTGGTGTGTTTAGGCAGTTGCTATGGCTCCTAATTTGTTCACCAAGTACGTATTCCTCATCCTTCCAAGGAGCTGGTTTCAACAGGAGCTTGCTAACAACAGCTTCGCTCAGGCACTATAGTGTCTGCCTGGGAACATGCGACTCCTTGCAGCAAAATCCTTTCCCCACTGAGATCAGTGGAAGGTTTGCCATCAAGGGAAAATCTTTACTCTTTGTTTCAAGGCTGATTTCTTCTACCTGTATATTTGTCCACAGTATTTTCAGACCCCTTTTGCACACCTGAAATAAGGAAAATACTTATTTTTGTGGAATCCTGAGATGAGTCTTGAAATCATATGATTTACAGCCTTTAAACTGAAGGACAGTAAGTGTATATGAGACATTCATTAGGAAGAAGCTACTTTCTCTGTGTATGGCAGGACACTGGAACAGGTTTCCCAGTGAAGCTGTAGATGCCTATCTCTGCAGGTGTTCAAGGCCAGGCTGGATGGGGCTCTGAGAAACCTGGTCTAGTGGTAACTTGCTTGCCCATGGCAGCAGGGCTGGAACTAGATGATCTTTGAAGACCCAACCCAAACCATTCTATGATTCTGATTCTATCAGTTGCCAGAAAGCAGAGGAAAATACATATGACTGTATGATATGCATCACCCAATTTTCAGATTTTTCTCTATTAGATTCTACTGCTGGTTTTACCTTGTCTATGCTGCCCTGGATTAACAATTAAATAAATAGGACATCTATACGGTCAGTTAAATACAAAGTTATAAACCCTATGGAAAGGATCAGAAAGTTAAAAGTGTATTTTCAAGTATAAGAGTTACCAAAAATGGGAATCCATGTGTTCCATCAAGAGTTTGTGCAGAAACCACCAGACCTTTCTTAATGAGGAATACCACTTATTTCTGCTTTAATCCATTATACTGGCAGTAGATAATGCATATATAAGAGACTGAAAAGTTGTTAACAGTATAGTTTATTGAAAATAAACAGTAGAAATGTACAGCTTATTTCACACCAAATGAAAAATCATTATTGGCAGCATCTCTTCTCAGGTCCCAGATGTGCACCCATATCTATGTCTTTGTTGCCTGTGAATACCACAAAGCTGCAGGATATGTAGCCACTAATATGGAAAAGACTCATCAGCTCATGGCAGACAGAAGTCAAGTTTTTTAGGTACTTATATATTGCAATTTTCTTAATTCTTTTTCTCTTGATGATAATCATTGTGGTGACAATATTCTTCCAGATTAAAGTAACATTTAAAACAAACTGTTTGGTTTAAGGGTCAGTGAAAACATTTGGTTGACCCAATGAAGATGTCTACCTTATGGTGAAATCAATTGTTAACTAGGCTGTGCCAGGAGTCTGGACACACAGCTCATTTCTTTTGCAGTAAGAAATAGCTTAGTGCATTCCAAATTCACACAGGGCTGGAGGCTATGACAGAGAACTGTGCCCACTGCAACTGCAGATGGAGACTAGCTGCTGCATCTGAGAGCACCCCCAACAGCCACAGAACTCCACTAATGGTCACTGAACCAGACTCTGAGTTCAAGAGTCTGGAGCTGAATCCTATCCTTAGTGGGTGGGAATTTATGGGACAATATCATATAATCACAACTAGACCTCCTTGGAAGAGCCAAGCTGTCTCCTAAGAGTGTCAAGAAGATTGCCACATTTTCTTTATTAATGAATCAAAAGTGCAAATTGCACAGACAATCACTGGAGTTTTAAAAAGTTCTGAAAATCTTCCAAGAATTCACCAGGAGATGGAGAAAGTCGGATGAAATTTATATTAGTAACATACTTTTATCTAACTTCATCCAAAAATAGAAAACTTGCCCTCATGCTTCAAAAACTGTTTAAGCAAAGTTTTTTATGGCAATGTATATTGTTTTTATCCATCGTTGAGACGGAGTGAGTAGTTGTCTTGTTAGCTTAAGTGAAGCATTTATGGTACTAAGCCTTATAAAAATTTTTAATAAGGATTTTTTGCAGGTTTTTTAAACTTTAATTGGCAGTATCACTATAGAATATAAGTTTAAGTTTCAATTACTGTTGATTTTTTTGGAGTCTTTAAAATACGTGGTGAAATTGTCTCTGAAGCCATGGAATTCAGAATGTTGAGACCCTGTCTTTGGTAAGGCCAGAGGTAATTTAGTATCCTCTGAGGTATTAAATGAAAACTAAAATTTGGTCTGAAATAGAATTCATTTGGTCAGAATCGCCATCAGGACAATTATTTTCCATTGACTCCCATGCAGAAGTCCCAGAAAAACATGGTGGGGATCCAGGAGAGTGTTAACCTCTCTCAATACATCTGCACCTTGCAGAGAGTGCTCTGGATGTGATGGAGAGACAAATGTAAAGAAAAAAAATTTGCAAGATGGTTGACTTTGAATGGGGTTTTTAGAAATACGAAACTTGAGGGTTTAGCCACCAACCCCTGCTTTCCAAAGGATGGGCCACACAACCTACTTTAACTGCCTAGATAATCTAGAGGTTTGTAGAGAGATACTGTCCATGAAAACTGGCCCTGGGTACTACATAGGGATAGTCAAAACCCTGGAGAGATCAGAAAGAAATCTTCTCACCCTCTCTGCAGCTTCGGTTTCTGTTCTTGGCTAAAAATATTTTGCCATTCCACACAGCTGTCCGAGTGGGCTGCACTCCTGTCTTTTTAAGGCTGCCTTATAGCTGTGATGATGATGTTGTTTATGATAGACCAATGGCATTAAAGCAGTGCTCCAGAAAGGAGTAACACGGGTTTCCAATCTCCTTCAGATGACAAGGGCTCAGACCAATACTCCCAGAGGTTGCCCCATAGAACACATTACAGACCCTTTCTGTGGAGTGCAGGGGAAGGGAAAGAAGATAAGAGGATTTGCCTAGCAGGCCTCAGCCTGACATGCAAGATACACATATTTAAAAGAAAAAGAGTGCAGAGAGAGCGTAACCGCAACATTTCAGTTCAAATAACAGGCCCCGTGTTTCTGCTGCCTCACCCCTGGATGATTGTTCAAGCTGAAAGCCTGTTGTGCATAACTTGTACAGGGATAGCAGCTTGTCTGAGGTTCCAAGTTAGCATGGACAGAGCGTAACTCCAGTGCCTGGGAAGCTTTCAGGTTAGCTGCAAGGTGCCTATTGATTTTGAGCTGACAGGCATTACACAGTGCTGCACTGCTGTCAAGGCAGAGATGGGTAAATTGCATTTAAATGCAGTGGTAGCCAGGGCTGTCAAGATGTGCTCCTAGTTCTTTGTCATCAAAACTTGGTGTCATAGAAATCATTTAATACCAGCATTTAATTTAATTAAAAAAAAAAAAATAATTGCAGAAGAGATCTTTCTAGATCTAGTGCAGGTAAAAGAGAATCATAGAGTTTACTGCCTGGCAGGAAAAGAGCACACTGCAAACACTGTTTTCAAATATTGAACAAAATTAAGTACAAAGGAGCATATCAATGGAGTCAAAGCAGCATCACTGAACACTGTACTAATTAATCACTCCCAGTATTAATGACTCTTATTGAAAAAAAGTCAAATTTTTGGAGGGTTCTCCAGGGAAACAACATCACAGCAAGCACCACAGAACCACAGGGGCACTATATACATTAGCTAAGGTGATGCAGATGTTATCAGGCTCACACAGGTGCCACAGTCATGCTGATACACTGATCACAGTATGAGGAAATGCTGACCAGTGGGATCCAAGTATCTTTCACTCAACCCAGTTATCACAATGCAAATCTGCCACAAAGTCTGCCTAAAATACATGGTAAGAATGGTATCAATTTGTTAGAAACATGGCAGCAAGAGGCTAGTTTTAAAGCAAAACATCAGCAAATGACATAATGTACAGAAAGTATGTATTAGATCCTTTAGAACAAAACAAAATGTTCCACAGTGGATAGAAGCTGCCTTTGTCCAATGTGGGGAAGTGTTACTACATTCATCATTGGCTCCATTTCTTTCCCTGTTGTCAGCAGCAACTACATCTGTCTTAGCAACTCAGGATATTATTAGGTAAACTATGAACATCCTCAGAGGCTGTAGGCTCTCGGGGCATCAATATATCTGTCACTTTTCAAAATCATCAATTACATGTAGAGAACTGACTCTTCTCAGTGTCACAGCAGGGAGCTGGACGGCAGCTGCTCAGTGCTGGCAGCATAGTTCCCATTGCACAAGTCACCCCAGGTCACCTTACCAACTCTGTGGGGCAGCTCACCTTTCCCAGCCACCAGAGCTGCTGCTGATGCAAAGGCTCTCCCTAACTCTGCCTCCTTGTAGCTTCAGTGAAGCAGTGATGTTGCCCAGGGTCTCATTTTTGCTCCAGGGGGTAAAATATAATGGAGCAACTGGTGCCAAAAAGGTACAGGCAGGCAGGACTATGGGCCCACCACAGCTCAGATGCAGCCAAGTGTGGCAACAGGTACAAAGCTCCTTACCACTCACCCACAAGCAGCATCCTCACTACAATAGCCCCATACCTCAGACATATTTGAAACACCTTAGAACACTTGTCCTAAGGCACCTTCACACTAGGCACCTTCAGCACCAAAGAAGCTAAAGGCACAATTTGCAGTCTGTCCTTGGGAACCTGCTGAGGGCACTGCACTACACACAACAAGGGTCCTCCTCATCCTGCCTGGTCTGTCTGCTGTGGCTGCTGTGGGCTACCTGCAGCTCCCTACAGCTTTGCAGCCCACCAGCACCATAGCCAGGCACCAGGCCCCTGGGGAAGGAGCTGGGGCTTGACTGTGGAGGCCATCATGCTGATGACTGTGCTGAGCAAATCGCTGCTACAGTCCTACTGCTGGGTGTAGGTGGTGGGGAGAGAGAGCTCCCTTTCTTTGAGAGTCTGCCATTGCAGAAAATGTTTTGTGACAAGTACCTTGTCTCAAGGGCTGGCTGATCTGTTTGCTGTCAGAAGGCTGTTGGGGTGTCTCTGGAGGCGTACGCACAATGATAGTGGCAAACGGCACACATATTCCCCCTTTAGGCAGTTTCCTTGCCAGGGAAGATCATTACAGACAGCATTTACAGCTCTTAGTAAGCCCAGCAAATGACATCAATTAAAAGTTTAGATTTTCAAAGGAGTACTGGGATCCTAAATGGTTTCTGTAAATGTATATCCTGCAGCTGGTGAAGGGCTGCAATGTTTTCCAAACCTGGAAAAGGCTCCATGTACCAATATACTTGATAAGAAAATCTTTGTTTTCTTTGCAGTCAGACTGACTCCATAATGTTTATTGGATACTACCATGGGGACATTACAGGGGAATAAGAAGCAACTTCAATGACTTGATTGGTTTTTGTATAAATGCATTTTTCCAAAACCTAATCTGGCTTCTCACACTTGTCTAGTAGAGACATTGTTGCCAAAGATGTTATGACCTTTATTTCTAAACATGATGATATTAAATAAGCAATAAGAATAAAATGTATATGTAGGAAAGCAAATTGAGACCTGGTATTATCCCACTGATTCTTTAGCATTCATAGGAAAAGATGAATTTGCACTCATATGCAAACACTGGCAATGAGGTGAAAGCTTCAATGGTTCTCTGTTGTGCAGTAAAGAGGCTGTCATGGACAAGATGAGATTCTCTAAATTACTGGATTGTCTATTATGATGGCTGCAGAACTAAAATTTAGTTTCCTATTTTTTTTTTCGTCACTGGACCTCATTCTGTTCTCAGCCATGCTGGTGTAAAACAGTGTCATTAGAGCCATGTTGGAGCATAAAACTAGCAGAAATAAAAAGAGCGAGGCTTCTTGGTTTCAAAAAGTACACATTAGCAATATATACTAGAATTAAGAAAAACAATAAATGTAAAAAGATAAATTTGAAATTCAGTTACATGTTTGAAAATTATTAATTACTATATTAGTATAAAATACTGAAAATACAATTATGCTTCCTGACCACTAAGACCAAAAGATATTTCAGCTGTCTATGACAACCAGAACACAGCACCCACTTATTAAAATTACCTTACCATCTTGCAGCTTTTGCTTAGCAAGATATTTATATTGTTGAAATACACACAGTAGGCATGCATTAATTAGTCTGTTGATTGTTATTAATACTGATAGACTGGTTGCTGAGCTAGATTAGCACACATTCTTATCAGCAGGAGCTGCTCTAAAAAAATGACAAAATAGGAACTGTAAACTATCATCTGATTTAATCCTGGATGGGGTGCTTGAATTAGAGACATCCCAGAAATCTCTGTTTATCAGGGTCAACCTTGTACATTGTCCTTCAGGTTCTTTCCTTGTGCTAATCTACAGTTCTGAAATCAATCCATATGGATTCCAAATGTTGTGGGTTTAATAATTAATTTTTAAAAATTTAATTATGGTCAGTTTTTAAATGAGAACTTAGACAATTTAACCTTTTTGAATTCAAGGAATCACACAGAAAAGTAATTTTTATAGTCTCCTCATTTCCCTTACATTTTTAGGCATGTTCTTCCCTAGTTCATTCCCACAAATCAATTCAAAGTCTTTGCAGAATCCTCTTCTAACAGTTGCATTAGTACAGACAAAGTAAAACTTTGGTTATATCAATATTGTCATGAAATTGTGATCTGTGTCATCAAAAGGTTCTTCCTGGGTGGGCACATGCACAGATTGTCTTAACCACTTTCCTTCATGAAATTGTGGGGATTCTAGTTTCTTTTACATAGTAAAAAAGGAGATTCGGGTATTAATAAGAGATTTCACAGGAATAATAGCACACTTGTCTTGACTTCCAGATGCCAAGATACACAATATGCTGAGGGTGAGAAACCAGACTTCAGTGATTTCATATGGGCACTTTTTTCTAATTCAGAAGCTGGCGGAAACTGATTGCTCAAAATCTCCTCAGATCTGATCTTTTAGACTTCTATTGCCAAGTACACCCCAGAATGAAATGTTCTGTAATTGAACGTACTGCAGATTGCATCCACCAAAAATTAAATCTAAGTAACATGGTCCTGAAATTATCTGACCAGGATAGAACCAAGTTCATAACTTTTAGAGGACAGCATTTGTATAAAATCTACCAAGTGAATAGTGATATGTAAATACAGCCTTTCTCAACCTCTTGAACTAAAGTCAAGGTTTAATGCTGAGGTGTCTGTAGAAAAAGGAGTGTTATAATCACATTTACATTCCTTATTTGAGATGATACACCACCAGGGAGGATGTTACTATTCAAAACCTCCCTATTTTCAATGACTGCTTGCAAACACCCCAAAGGAGGGCTGGTATAATCATGCATTCAGAAGGGGGTACAACTGCAATACATAGAGATAAAAAAAAATTTTCCTTGTCTCAGCACATACTACAAGTGTCCAAAGACCTTACTATATTTAATTGTTTCATGCTTGACAGTAGGATCAATCTTCCTAGTCAGTTTGGTTAATTTGGTTAAAGATGACTTGGACTGTTCTCTGTCCTGCTGCAAAGCATCATACAGTACATTACCCTTTTGCACTTGCTTTAATGACTTCCTTGCTGGCCTCAGCTTTTCCTTAGATGCTACCTAGACTTACTCCTAGTGTCCACAGCTGAATAAAAGAGGACTTTGAACTTGTAGGGCACTCACTGTAATAATGGGAAACTGTCTTGCATCATCAATGCTAAGATTCCCCAACAGCCAATATTTCTCAGACAGAGAGAGTAGATGTGAGCAAAAACTGAGCTGGGAAGAGAGGTAACAAACGGAGTTGTCAGGGCAGCCCTCCCTCATTTGTCAATCTAGAGTTACAAATATTTTTGTACTGGTACACTATAATGTCCAGCCTACCTAAAATGGTTGTTATGGTGTCTAATCAGTGGGCTAAACATGTGTTAACTTCCAGGATCTCTTATGCTTGGGATGGGTGCATTTTAAAGTGACTCATGCAGACAGTACTAAAACATGTCAGGTCTGTATCAAAACAGAGGCAGACAGCTACAGAGAATGAGGGAGACATCTGTATTGGTTATACCTGTCTCCATTCGTGTGCTTGATATTGTTTTTTCTTTGAGTGCATGAATTTAAATCTGGAGCATCTCTTAGGAGGAGCATTTCCTTTGCTCAAATAGAAGTTATTGAACTCACTACAAGGATAAATGGGTGAAATTAAAGGTCCTCTGATACATATAAGATGAGAATAGTGCTTCTAATGGTCCCTTCTGGGCTTAAACTTTATGAATCTATGTTTCATTTCCTGCTTGCTCAGTGATAGAGATAAGATATCTCCAGGGCAAATACCAAGAGTCCTTCAGAGAACAACGGGTAGGCTATTAATCTCAAAGTGCCTACCTGCCTGGTTCAGGCTTAGGTTAACAAGCTTATTGTCCCACTTCTATGGCTTGAGATCAGAGGACACTTATCTGTTTTAAAATCTTTCTAGAGAGGAGAAGTGGAGAGCAAAGAGACCTGGGGGAAAGCCATGTAGGGGGGCAAAGAAACAAGAGGAAGGCAACATGGGGTGACTGTGAGACAGTGACTGCAAGAGATCATTCAAAACATCATCAAAAGCCTAACCAAACAAAATGTAATAAAGCCTAGAAAATAAACTCAGCTGCAGGTAAACCTCAGTGCTAGTTTAATTATAATCCCCACTTAGTTAAACTAGCAGAGAAAAAGTACTCAACTGTGGTCTAGAAAGTTTTTTTAGGATCTGTTAGCAGCTGCTGAGGGCAGCTTTGAAAGGATAATTGCTTCCTGAGACCAAGCCCACTTAGATCAGTCAGAGACCAGAAAGCAACACCAGTAAAAGAGACTTTGGAACAGTCAGTACAGGAGTGGCTGAGCTGCGGGGTTTTGGTGAGGAGCCGCAGAGCCAGTGTGACCCAAGTCAATCTGTACTCGAGACACTCAAAAGGTGTAAAGAGCATACAAACACATGTTTCAGCCATGCCTTCCCAAGTCACAGTGAATGGCTGATCAACATGTTCAGTGCTTTCCTAACCTGTTCTCTGTCACTATAACTCACAATGCTTTGCAATCCACTTGGTCTTACTGCTCCACAGCACATCTACTCCTATTTCCAGATGTTGTGTCCATTTGAAAAGTACTAAGATATTTGCTGTCACAGCTAAGGCGTAAACGTGGAAATCAGGAGGCAAGGCTCAGTCTGCATCTTTGCCAGAAGAGTGTCCATGATGTGGTGTGATGCCTAGCAAGACCCTGGCTCCTCATAAATTGAAACATACCTGGAATACTCAAGTTAAATATTAAAGATCTGTAGATGTCCAAGGTGTGTAGACTAGCTAGAGTGCATACTGAGCATATTTCTCTGCAGTAACATGGAATAACAGCACAGATTATAAGTCTTGACCTAGACTCTGCCTTGCTGTAGCTGCTGATCGAACCCACTGGTCTCAGAACACATTAATTTTTCTAACTCATGTATGCCTGGTTAAGCTACCATCAGCTTTTCCTCAGAGCAACAACAACATACTGTAAGAGAAACCATCCCTCACCCTTCCTTTGGTTTCACATGTGGTTCTCACAGTCCCTTGGGTGATCTTCCCAGGCACTATCCTCTCTTCCTTATTTGTCTTTGCTTCTTATGGGTTTGTGTCTGTTCCAATGAAGAATTGCACAGATCCTGTGTTATCTTAACATCACCAGTGACTAGTTCTGCTATTAGTTTGGTGTCTCTCCATTATTCTATCAATTTATTTCACCCAGAGCCATTCCACATCCCCCCACCCCTTCTCTTGTTCCTTAGGAGATAACAGGGAGATGTAGCCTCAAAATTCACCCTCAACAGCCTTCACATGCTCATGGCAGTTTCCTTTACCTCAGGATATTCAGGACTCCTGATCCCTTAAAAGGGTGTAGGGTAGGGAATAACTGCATTTTTTCAGCAATAAAACTTTTAATAGTATTTGCAGAGATGCCTGCCAAGCTGGGTTACACTGATATGTCAGAAGCTCTGTTATGATAGCAGGCTGTGGATATTTCAGTTCAAAGGTTGCAATATCCTGCCAAAATAAAGAGAGATAAACTTACATTATATAAGGAGTGTATTAGAACAATCTATCTGTAAAAGAGAATGGAGGAAGAGAGGATGTTATTTAAGTTCTGTCAAATTATATGAACTTCAATTTAACCCTTGGCAGCACTGTGCAAGAGTCAGGGACTGGCTGGAGCAGGTAATGAGGCCAACTAGGGCAACTCCTTGGCTCCCTGCTTTTGTTCAGCTTTGTGTCATTCCTTCCACAGCCCCATCCTTTGGGTTCAAGTTATGTCCCAACATAAGGCTGATGCTAATAAATGCCATTGCTTAAATGGCAACACTAAAAAAGGCATAGCAGATGCCTATCCTGTGTTATACACTAGATTAAGTGCTCCCTCGCTGTTGCCTAGGACGTACTGGTGGTCTCAAGAGCGGCAGTGAGAAATTTAGAAACGCCATTATGGGGGCCAGTATCAGATCTGTCAAACCTTCTGGACCCAAAGAAGAAGTATCAAGTTTTGATGTTTTTTTGTCAGCGCACCAAGCATTTCCACAGATGATTCATTTGCATGAGTAGTGTGAGCCAAAATTAAGTTCAAACTCTGCACTTATACCAATAAAGAGTGTAGGAGGTTGTGGATTTTTTAGGATCCTGACTAAGTGATGTCTTATGTAGTTTGAAAAGGATGCATTTATAAGTGCTTAAAGTAGCTCTTATTTCTTTCAGCTACAACCTATCCCTAAATCACCACTCTCCCCTGAGGTGTTCAGCCATGCACCAGCTTCTTCCAGTGCAAATGTCAACTGTTACACTCAGTGAGTGAGGGAAATGAACCATGTTACTTATATAATCAGTTCTCACTTATAGATATTGAATATTGTATTCTACACCTCTCAATATATCCATAATCCCACACATGTGTAAAAGGAAAAAATGTGAGTCCTTTGTGAATTGCAGTATGGAAGCAAATTTGCGTGAGTCTGCAAATAAATAATTAGGAAAGCGTTGATTTAAGAGATTAAAATATCTGCTTTCTATTGTCAAATCAGTTCTAAATGTATCTTCCAAGCTGCCAATGACTAAGAAAACAGTGCTGTTGGTGCAGGATTAGTCACTGTGCTGGGATGTGTTTCTGCACATGCCTTATGGATAGATTTCTGTGGGCTGAGATAAACTGCATGTTTCTGACATGGTCTTCAGCATGAAAATGTGGAAGTGAGTGAATGTATTTGGGTCTTCTTGTGTCTTTACCCAAAGGGCTTGGTACTAATCTCTGAAACTGGTTTTGTCATGGTGTAACGACATTATCTATATTGCTATGGTTTAATGAGTGAACCTTAATTTATTTATGCCTGTTTTGGCCCATAGCCAATGACTTTCAGAGACCAGGACACCTGACAGTGGAAGGCTGTCTGAGAATGTAACTGTGAAGTTCACAATCTCAGCCATGTTTTTTGCCTTTACCTTGGGAACCTGATCTTTTTATATTACCTAATGACTCCAAGGAATTAATGCAAGAACTATCTTTCTGTATGAAAGGAGCATGCCACATGCCATGGCCAGGCCATCCTTTATCACAGTAAAATCTGCCATGGTTATTTTGTCAGCTTTTCTGTGACACATTCCTTCAGGGAAAAGTATGTCCCTATTTAAAAAGGAGAAGAGGGTCCACCATGCTTCCAAGGTGTCCAGCAAGAGCTGCCCACCTGGACTCATTTGCTGGAATTTTGCAGTGTGTCTGTCTTCCAGACAAGATGCCAAATATCCCCACTCTTCTCTCAAACACAGTCGTGTTGCTCCATTGTGGCTTTTGTGCAATGCTCAGTACATCTTCCCAACCAGAGCTGGAGCTCAGCAAATTTAACATTCCAACAGAGATAACTGTGAGTGTTTGCTGCACTTTGCTTCTCTGGACATCAAAGCATTTAATAGACCCTACACAGCTCAGCTCACTCACACTTGCAATGCTGGCTTATTCTAAACACTAACCCCATAACAGTAGTTCCATATTTTCTCAATGATTATCAACATATATATGACAGATAAGAATATCAGCTTTGTTTCCCCAAATTCCACCCTTGCAAATTCAGCCTGGGTTCCCACAGTGAATTTTACTTTTTTTTTTATAATTATTATTATTATTTTATTTTTTTGTTTTTCATTTTGTGCAGCAGAAAGAGTAGCACAAATATTTTAGGACACTGAAACTAGGATCTGAGTTATCTGGCCAGATTTCGTGTCTTCACCTAGAGCGCCAATGACTCTTATTTTTGCAGCATTGATGGGTCCCTAGGAATTCAATGTGTGATGTGCACTGGTACTTCTTAAGCAAGAATGGACTCCAGCTTGCTTTCAATTAAACTCTGTTTAAACCCCCCTCAGACGGGTTAGCACCACAAATGTGTTTTCCTCTTCAACATAAGCAGGTGTAATCAGGAATATATATATAAATTGTTATGCTAAGTAAGAATGGGCTGGTATTATTTCTCACACTAAATGATTTACTCAAAGTCACATGTAGACTCTGCAAGAGAATTTCCAATTTCTAGGATGTCAATATGGCATTTTTATCACATGATACCTCCACTAGGTTAAAAAGAGATTGTGCCTTCTCATGTTATTCTTTCTGGTTTTCAAGTAAACTGTCTTGACAACTCAGTTACATTTTTCAATGCCAGAATAATACTGAAATGAAAGCAAACCCAGTTTGATTAGATTAATGTGGGGAAGAAGACTAGTTTGATGTGATCAGACTATTAATTTGGAAAAAATCATAACTAAAAAAAATATGTCTACTTAGGTACCATATCCGGTAATTTCGTATCCACAAATCAAAATATTTGCTTTTTTTCTCCTGAAAATTTGCAGGTATGTTTTTTTCCTTACAGCTTACATTTTTTTCATCGCCTTAAGTATAGGAATATTTTAGCAAATCTAATATCTGACATTAACTGATTAAATGGATTTAATATCAAAATTCTGCCACATGGCTCCTCAAGTGCTTTCCGAAATTGTCTTGATGTGCAAGAGAAGGACACTGTTGCACCCATCACAAGACAGTTAAATATGGACTATGAATTGGAGATATTGATCTCCCATACTAAGCCACACAATTGAGCTGAAGAGATTTTCTGCTATTTGTGCTGTGGTTCATAATTTAGTCTAAAGTTCTGAGTGAAACTTTACACGGTCTTGTATGGCTTCAGCCTATCACTATGCTATTACAAAGCACCACATTCTGCCTCTGTGGAGTCCAAAATGCCTGTTCTTCAGATAAGAGTTAGACCACGGTACATCAGAATACAATACAATGTTGTCACAAGTGCTATTTCAAAGTCCTCAGGGTGTTGTAATGCAGATTTCTTTTTCACTGGACATGTTAGCACTTTTCAGGCATAAAATGTTCTTTCTGCACTCCTTTAGTTTGGACACCGTCAGCCTACCTCCAAGCTATTGGCAGTGAACTTTAGCATCCTGCTGGGAGGAATATTAGAGGCTACTGATATCAAAGGCAGTTCACAGCACCGACTCAGGCCCTGAGTGTTTTATAACATAAGCTTGCAAGCTTGCAAATGGAAGTCTGGAGGTTTCAGCACAGAGAATAATATATGAAAATTTTCTTACATAATGTGCATACAAAGTTTTTCTTCTAAAAGACCTTTTTTGTTTTTATTTTTCAGCTGTTCAAATTGTCCCTAGACCTTTATGCCACACACAGATTTCGTAGAGACAGTCCAAATCATGTACACACTAGTTGTGTACCCTTGAGGCCCATAAATGTGAGCAAATATGGGGCTACTGCACTTCAAAGATTAAATATTTCACTTCGTTTTTGCTATTGCTGCTGCAAATTAAGATCAAAGCAATACAGTAACCTCAAGGGCAACTAATGAGACGAAAGTTAGTTGTTTGCTAGTGTGCTCATTATTTGTCTTGTGCAGTGTGCCTCGATTCCTCCAGTCCTGCCCTGGGTGCTATTCTCCAACACATTTCTGTTATTGTCAGATTATTTTGAATGTTCACTTGGTATGAAAAGCCATTCTTTAATGCATCCATCCTGCCTTTTCAAGTAGATGACAATTGGCCTGAACACTGACAAAATAAGCAGGCAAGAAGAGGCAGGCAGACTGAAAATGCTGAAGGGAAAGAGAAAGGTCTTGAGAGAATGGGTTTAAAACTGTCTGTTAACCCAGATATTGCTTCCCTCAGACTCTCTAGTGGCTGGCTCACATAGAAATTTCATTTTCTATTATAGAAGATCAACTGAAAAGGACTTTTTAATAAAAAATTAAAGTTTTACATTTGCAAGCTGCTGGAGAATTACACAATTAAAAATAACCTGACACAGTCTAGATGAGAAAACACAAAAAAAATGCCACTGAATAGGGTCAGAATTTTAATGACAGAGAAAACATCTTCAGCCTCCAAAAATGCTGATATCTATCTACTGTCCTAAGTCCTTAAGTGTTTGGTACCTCTCTACCAGTATTCCTTTCTTTCTGTATTTTTTTCTAACATATTTTCCTCCTTCCACATCGGTACGTTATGTTCAAAACAACAATCTCACCATCTCCAAAACCAAAACAGAGGTTCACTGAGTAAGCCAGCTGGAATATAAGAAAGATTAATTGTGAGTGCAGGGTTTAGAGGTGATATGGGCATATCATTCATGTCAGCAGTAAGGCAGATTTATAGCTCCAAACAAGAGTAAGAACTGCTTGCTTTAGGTAAAGAGCTGCTCTCCACCTCCTTTATTAAATCAATAGTAACAGAGGAGGCCATCAAAAGACAGCCTTGAGTCCCTGCTTGCAAACCCCACAAGGGTCACATTCACTCCAGTGAATGGTTCATCAGTCTATGGTCAAGTGCTGGAGTAGAGAGGCTCTCTATACCATCTCAGGCTTGCCTGACCTAGAACAGGTCAGCTATGTGGATGTTGCATAACAGAAGCCCAGAGAAGAGTTATATCACAGTAATTGGAATGGAACTTTGTCATGAATTTCACAGAAACTGCTCTGGGGTCTGGGATATAATTATTACTGCATGTATTTTTTTCTCAGCTCTGCGTTCAGAAGTAATGCAAATGTCCTGTCAATAAGAACCTGAGGCTTTTGTTGCCTGCACTGAGATGAAAACATGGGTGTTTGTGAGGATGAAGATCCTTCTGGGATCTTTAGGACTGTTCAGAATGTCACGAGCCAGATCTCGTACAGGCTCATCAGTACGGGCTCTTGGAACTGGTCCTTGCACTGAAGTACTTGCCTACCTGTGCCTGAGCACTGATTTCTAGAGACCTGCTCAGGGTGGTCCAAAACAAAAACCAGATGCAAAGAGAGCAATTTTCAGGTGTGAAGAATTTGCCTGGCCTCATCATTATTTATCAGAGTAGCTGTATCAGCACAACACCTTTGTAGAACTTTACTGGAGTGCCTCATTACATTGATCTAGACCCCCCAAGAGGCAAAAGTGCATGACAAAGCTGTGATAGGCATCAGGATTGTCCTATTCCCTTTCTAGTTTTGATGTAAAAACGTGAAACAATGTGCTCCTTTCCAGCACTGGAACAGGTGGCTTTTTTGTACGAAGTGGCTGCACCTCTAGAGGCAGTGCACACCTCTGCCATGTCAGGATGACGTGGACAGAAGGGAAGGCAGAAACAGTCCAACATGTTTATTGGGAAATCTTCTGCAGGACTTAGCACAAATAAAAAAGAGCACAGTGACTGTTTCTTCATCCAAAAAGCTCTTGATTGGGAGTTAACTGATGAGATTAAAATAGCCGAAAATAAGTCTAAGACATTTTATTTTTCAAAATGTAGATGAGATAAACAAGCACTTCTTGATGAAGATGAAGGAATGGGCAGCAACTGAGGAAGCAGAAGGAAAGATCAGCTTGACACAATGTTTTCAGCTAATTGCACAGATCATGGCTTGTTGTCTTTATAAGGGGAGACTCTCAGGTCCAAGTTAGGATGAGAATTATGATATGTAAAGCATTCACTACAGTCCACAGCTGTGCATATGTAATAACATCTTATTTCTACTGTGGCAACCATTTTTCCCATCCACTTAACAAAAACCAACCATCCAAACAAAAAAAGTACAAAAAATGACACTTACACTTAAAGCTATTCTACCTTCCATTTATTTTATCTTTTTTTTTCTGGCAACAGAGAATTTCATGGTGGGGAAACATCAATCTGTCTTGACCAGATCTCTTAATTATTCTAAGACAAAATCATTAAATTTTCTTATGTGGTCTCTGCTGGGAGGGTCTTGGAAATTAATTCCCCAGTCTTTCACAAGAAAGAAAATTAACACTGGAAAACATAATTCTTGTCTCTGTAGTAGGCTTCCAGAACTTTGTAATATGATTTTATTGATTTACACCCAGGAAGATTTTACCAAAGTCACACCATTCTTAAAGCAGCACTTCACAATGTCTCTTGGTATCTATGTGTAGTCACCAAGGACTTTATGAGCAACTGCCACAAGAAAACTTATTATTACACAGTTGCATTTTGACTGTGACTGTCAAAACTGTTGCCACTGGGAATTTGGCAAACACAGCAGAAATGTGTTTGAGCACTATGAGGATATGTCTAAATGAGTACATGCAGTGAGATTTGAGCTGACTTTGACCATGCTTAGAGCTGGTCCTGGAGTGCTGTGCTTTGCCTGAGCTAACACATCCTGTTGAAAAGGCAAGTTATGGTTTTGTAGGCTGGACCTGGGACCATGCAAACATGCTTTTTGAACATTCAGGCCAGTATTATTCTGTATAAACTGGGCTGGGGTTGTGTGATCCCCCATGCAGATGTGCCCACAGGTGCTGAATCTGGAATTCCAAAACACTGGCAAACTGAGGTAATTGCTTCTGCACACAGGAAATCCACTCCATGGATTCTTAGTGGATTTCTTAGTATCACCCTATGGATTATCAGTATTTCGACACTTTCCCCTTATTTTCACCCTTTTTTAGTACATTTCTGCTTATTTGTCTCCAAGACAACTTGATTTTTTTTTAGCTTCATTACAGCAGGAGCTGTCCAGTCAATCATAATTATCTCTGCATTGGTTGTAGGCACTTGTTACTGGCAATTGATGTCCCTACTGGACAACAATATGCTAACATTTAGCCCTTTATGAAATATACTTAATATAGTCAAAAGACATTGGCATCAAAGAAAATAAAGTTCTTCATCCTGTAACCTCTTATGAAGTCACCCAAACTGTTTTCATTTTCTGTTTTCACAGTGCACTTATTTAAAACCTTGGACATCTGTCACACAAAGTAAATGACTTATAAAAAGCCAATGAGATTTTTTTTCTGCTATGTGCTGTGTTACAGACTGTTCACATGGGTGCACACGGGTGCAACTGGAATTGCTGGTGGTGGACACCCCGTGGGGTTAGTGGTAATTATCCATGACCTCATCCATCC
This sequence comes from Cyanistes caeruleus, assembly GCF_971803275.1. Lineage (NCBI taxonomy): Eukaryota > Metazoa > Chordata > Aves > Passeriformes > Paridae > Cyanistes > Cyanistes caeruleus. The sequence continues at coordinate 66,499,937 of NC_141703.1, forward strand.
TTCTCACACTGCCGAAGAAGGGCACGCAGCAAAGCTATTCTTCACAGTGAGAGTCATCATCACAGTGTGCTTGCAAGCAAATTGTTTGCATTATAGAGTAATCCCTCTGAATGTACACTGCCTTAAGAGTGTTTTCAAAGCCACTTTTCTTGCCAGAGATGACTGTTGTCATTCTCCCATGTATTCTTCCCGTGCTAAGTGATATTGCCAGCAAAAAAAACAGTCACGAGGCCTATACTATAATGCATGACAAAATAGATTTGACATTGTCATTGGCATTATCTCTTCTGTCAACAGCCAAATTACGCTAGTATGTTTATGTCAATAGCAAGGAACCTTCGGTACCATCTCTCTCTATATGTAGCTGGCTGACAGACCAACTCACCTCCTGAGCAAAAGCTTTTTCATATGTGCCAACTAATTATGCCATGTCATCGGTCCAAATGGCAGCAAACTATGCTTCTGGTTCTGGAGGGAGGGCTCCCTCCTCCAGAGAAAACTGTTAGAAAGAAAAGCTGCTAATAGTGGCCTCAGACACAATGTACTTCTACCATGGATCCCCCGAACCAAAAAATTAAAACTCTTCCATCATATCTTACTCCTCCTAGTATAATGTCACATTTCTACTTCTGTTCCTCGCTGTGAGTAAGTCAACCTGTGGCTCAAAATTGAATTTGGCAATGGATTTCAGCAAGGATGGAAAACAAAACTTTTTAAAGTCTTAAAATCTGTTTTTTCTTTTTTTCCTGATGCTGAATGAACCTGAGCCAATAAAAGCCATAAACAAATGTACAAAAAAATTAGGAAAAGAGAGTTTTTCAAGAATAGCAAATTGTCTGGAGTCACAGCCCTCACCTGAGGTGGGAAAGATCCCTTTCTAGCATAATCTCTTAGAGTAATTTTAGAGCCAGTTACATTGTTGATTAGGGGTTCTTGACTGTGTTGGTTGCTTCTGTAGGTCCTGATGCATTTGTCTGACCAAATCACTGTATAGTCCTTAAGCAGGAAGAAAGCAGCATTTTATTGCATTCATTCTCTGTGTTCCTCTTTCTCTTAATTTAATCTTCATTGCCTTCTAGTAGGAAATTGTTTTGCACTAAGTAAAGCCACTCAGCCCTACAGGATGCAAAATAGTTCTTCAGAGAGCTAACTCCTGAAAGCCTTGATGTAGGACAAAGGCTCTATCCCCTTCCTCATGGCTTCCCCTTTTCCCACTTCTTTCCTCTCCCTGCACCCAAATGCTCAGTGCTCCAGTGTCACAGGTCATCAGCACCCCAGGCCCTATGCCAAGCAGAGTATGGTGCTGGTGGTGGTGGGAGTGGGGGTTTCAACAGCCATGGGCTATTGTTATGTATCTTCCATCTCAATGGGCTACTTCTCTTTTTTTCCATTTGAAATGTGAGATTTCATACACATGAGATTTCATATATGCTGGATACTTCTTCCTTGTTTTCTTTGTCAACCCTAAAGCCAGTTTAGCCAGTCCTCAGGACTGCATTTCTCCAACTAACCAATGACTATTTGTTTGCAGCAGGTTACCTCCATACCTATAATCCTCCATTCTCTGTCCCTCTTGGCAAAGACTTCTGCTGCACCTTTACCATTCCTTTAAACTACATCATTTTTTTTTAGGGTCAAAGATATTTTGCTCTGCATAAAAGAACAGCTTGGTAAATAGTATCTGTGTGAAAATTATGGTTACACCAGATGATTCTAGAAAGCTATGCAAAAGGAAAACAAATTAAGACAGTAGCCACGTGTTCATTAGGAAGCTGCTGGTAACAGCTGAAGCAAGTTAAAGCATAGATGTAGGCAGTTCAAGAGAAAGCCAGCCAAACCCTGAGAGTCTGGGGCCTCCTGGAGTTAGAGTGCAGCTCCTGGTGTCTTGCTGGCAGTGACAATTTGCATCTGTTGAGGTACAGGACTGCTCTTAGCTGCTCAGCACATTGACTCTTGGTCATCTTAAAGAGGGAAAATTCTTACAAATTTCACCAGAGTTCATAATAAAGATTTAAAGCTTCCAGCAGTGTTTAAGATCAGGAGTGACTTGTGACTTACTACCTTGGCAGCCGGGGTGTCGCAGATTCCCACCAGACCTCCACTCCTCACGGGAGCGAGGTGGGGCACTGCCCTCAGCCTGCCACAGCCAAGCCCCACTGCAGGAAAAGCCTGCTCTCTCCCTGCTGGGAGATGATGATGATGAGCCATGATGAGCCAGACACCAAGTTTCCTGGACTGCTCTATCCAGCTACGAGGGTCCTGCCTGACACCTGACTTAACTTTCCCATTCCTTCTCATTGGGAATCACTCACTCCTGCTCAGCAGCACCATTGGATGTCTTACTAGCAAGCTTCCTAACTTAGGATATTGGTCTCTGTTTGATTAAAATCAGCAGGTATCTGAGGATTTTATCCTAGAGAATTACTTGACAAATGATAGCTCTGTCTTGATATTGCAGCAATTCCTCCAAAATCCTAGAGGATCTGGATGCAAATTTCTAATGAGGACACTTTGTAAAACAGTCTCAGTGATGTTGTTCAGTTTTAGCACAAATTTGTGGCTTATTTTTGCAGCAACTGTAGATGGAAGAGGGATTAAATAGATTTTACCTTCAAATGTAATTTGATTTGCTACTATAGATGAAAACCGTATTTCTTTTTCACTGTATGTGTGAAATAACACTTCTATTTTTTTTGCAGGAATACCTGAAACTGGCATATGCTTTTTGCTGTGGAAGTCAGATGGTTTTTATCTGTCTTATCTTTTTCAATGAGAAAATACAAAATCAAATTGAAACAGCAGGCAAAGTAGTATATATATATATGCACAAAGAAACATGCAGTCATGCCTCCTCCAGGCTGGAGCTGTCGTCACTTACAATAAAGCCAACAGACTGCCTGTGTAAAATATGCCAATAACCCATCTTTCTCTTCAGTTCATACAGAGCTTTGCATGAGGTGTGATCCAAGGGAAGTATGGTTTTGGGAGAGAGACAATATCTGAGAATATTTTCCTCTCCATCTGATGTGAAAGTGCCTCAGTATGGTGCTGCAAACTCTAATGGATCTGGCTGACAGCTAGTCCAGATGTCTGAGGTCACACGTACCACCACACCCCCAACTGCATCTCAAGGAGACACGTGAAAGCCAGCACTTCACACACATCAGAAGTCTGTAAGGCTGAAAAAATATTCTCTGCATGGCATAAGGAGGTTTGGTGCCAAGTAGTTTAAAAGCCTTCCCAAACATATGTGTTTACTTTGCTCTGAGGCACCAAGTCCACTTCAACCACCACAGAAATCAGATCTATAAAGGCAATTGGTTTGAAGTGTTGAAAAAATTGGGTTTTTTTCCTTGTGTCTGAAATGGCTAGTTGCCATCTGCAGATTTTTTTTACATCATGGAAGCTTGAGGTGCTACTAAGAGAGACAATGAAGCAAAGAAGTACCCTAGAGCAACAAGCTGTGAGTAGTGGAGAAATTGGACCACATCAAAGCTGCTGCTGCTGCTGTGACCTTTCCTCCCCAAATGAAAAAAACCACTTACTTACTGGTTGCTTTTTTTTGGAAAAAAAAAAAAGTGTTTTTTTGCCAAGAGAACATGTTTGTCATAATGCATTTTCAACATTTATATTGAAAAAGAAGATAACATAGAAGAAGGCATCACTCTTAAGCTATATCACCAGTTGTAGATAAGGTGAATGTCTGCTAGCAAATTACTGTTTACTTTGGGAAGATTCTGGTTTTACTGATATCAAAGCAGGCTTCTGTCTGTCAAAAGTATCACTTTTTGTAGTACTAGTTAGTCCTTTCAAGCACTTGTGGAATTAAACACTGATACCTTGTCCTGCCAGAATGATTTGGGGAATACAGGAACACAAGAAAATCCATCATGTTTTTGGGAATTAGGATGAGGAGCAGCATGCTAATGTTAGGGCCTTTCCTCTGCAGGTGAGGATTTATGAGCCTGGGCAGGAGAAGAAATAAAGAACCAGGGTAGCTCACTGTACCATGTAGATCAATGCAGCTCCTCAAACACATTTTCAGCACCAGGCTGAGCCCTCCTCCACACCCCATGACTGCCCCAGAGAAATACCATTCCTTTATGTCACCATGCCTTGGGCATCCGCCCACTCCCCCATTCCCCCACTGCCCTGACATCACACCCACGCCTGGCCCTCTGTGGATCCCCCAGCACTGCTCAGCTCACAGCAGAGCTCAGATCCAGCAGGGAACAGTGCCCTGCAGCTTCTGGATGAGACTTTCAGGAGCAGCTCTGTATCTCTCCTTGTGCAAGGAGGTCCTTCTCTGGTTACCCTTTTGTTCCTGTAGGAAAGCTCAGTAGTGCTTTAGATGTCTCAGTGCCTAAGCCTGCTCCTGGTCCCTCACCCACTCATCATACATTTGTCATCATTAGTTGCACTGGTACTAACCACACTGAGGCTCTGGAGGAGCTGGGCAGCTGTGGTCACCTGCATAATGCATGATGTGCCTCCAGCAGTGTTGTACTCCTTTGCTCTGTCACAACAATAGAACGGATTCCTGGGTTTAATTTTTTTTCCCCTTTCCTTCTCTTCACCTGGTCTTATTAGCCTCTCTGGGGGTCACCATTACTTGAGGCATGGCTCCCTCAAAGCACATACCCCTGCACTGCTCACCCACTGCTGTTTGCTCTACTGCCAGTGCCTGAGGCTATCCTGAGGACAAGTTCTCTGACAGAGTGTCTAATGCAGTTCTCTGCATTTCCTTCTCATTTAAAAGAATAAACCCTGTTGTATTCCATCTTTTTCCAGGTGTACCACGACCGCTTTTTGCTATTTTCATGTTAAACGGACCCTTTAAAGAGACTGACTTTTAAACAAGAACATTAACAAAGAGCGCTCTAATTTTTTATTTTTCTTTTAGCACCTGTGGTACTGCTGCTGCCTGTGGCCACCTCTGGGGCTGCCCTCTCTCCAAGCCCAGGACCTGAAGCAGCTGGCTACCACGGTCAATGGGGCTATCTTTAGCTTTCAAAAAACCACTGTTGCTGCTCTGGCACTGCCAGGGACAGTTTTCTCTGTTGTTACAACTGTTCAGCCTTTCAAAGGTTATTTTTAGGATCCTAACCTTTGAGATGAACTTTCACACTTAATCTCACCAGGTACTTACATGACTGTTAGGAATAATCAGGTCTATGAAATTTTAAAGTGAACCACATTGATCTCTGAGCTTCACTTCACAGCTACATCTCTCTTGTCTATATACATAAGTCTGTGCATACACATCCATAAATGGGAAGGTGTTAATGGAGCAAGATGTCCTTGAACATCTGAAAGTCAATTAGTTTATTGTACCAAAGCAAATACAGCTGACTTAAGTCCTGTCAAGCCAAGGAAAACTACTGAAGATAAATTAATGAGATGAGAAAACAAAAGTTAAAATTGGTTATGACAAAACTCAAGTTGGTCTCACAATGGAGTGGCTCTACTAGCTTCAGACACTCTCAAATTTACATTTCTATGAATTTGAAGCAGATTAAAAATAGAATTAAAATAGTAATAAAAATTAATTCTATCTTGTGCCATTGGATATATTTTAAAAATTCCTTTGTTGTTCACAGATGGAAGCTCTGGTTCTCATTGGTACAGTGAAAGAATTTACTGTGCTGACACTACATTTAAGAAGGGTGTAGCATTCCAAACCTCACAACATTTTTTTGTACAAATGGCTATCTGAATTCCATTTAAGGTTAGAATCACTCAACATATACTGTGCAAGCTCTGCAACAGTTTTGAGACTATGACTCCAAATGTCAATAACAAAGTAATTTATTTTTATATACTGTGTTTTTAATTCCACAGGTATCTATTTCTTGTTGTATCAGTTCCATGTAAATTCCAGTGATACCCAGCACTAAGCATGCTTTTGATATTCTACCATATCAGATCTGTACAATATGTCAGTTGAGGATACAACAATGTCCATAGCATATTCTTTCTTATTTTTTTTATTTTTTTTTTTTAAGATTTGTGTTCCCTTGCTTCTTTTTCACTTCTTCTTGTGAAGAAGTGATGTCAAACTTCATCCCTATTGGCACTAACTACTTCTGTTAGTCAATTCAAATTTCTGCAGGGCATGTTTGTGTAATATAAACAGTAAAGACAATGTGAAAAATAAGAAGGATGGAGAAATAAATGAACACAAAGAAATAAAATGGCATTCATTCTGCTCTGGCATAATGTTGTTAATTCACAAATACTTAGGCATTCCCCTTTTTTATGGAAATGTTTATAAAATCTCAAAAGTTCAGAAATCTAATATAAAATGCTTTTGTCAATTTGTATATTTGTTATCTCTCTCTTTGTAAGTTTTCTTTGTTCAGTCTGTAAACAGACAGAGTATTCAGTGAAAGAAAAGCAATCAAATCCAGCATAATGTTAAGAACCCAAATGTGGAATATCTCTGTGTTGCTGCTGCATACAATTGTTGATGATAAATTAATTCTGAGATAAAGGGTAATTTCATTGTTTGAGACCACTGTAAGGATTCCACATTCCCACATTCTCCCTTTTATTCCCATCAGCAATCACAAAGCTGTTCAGTGTATGAGATCCAGTGGTAGACCATGACACAGAGGGTCATATTTTTGTAGGACTGGTTGTGGACACGATCAAAGAACTGAGCAGAACTGGTTGACATCTGTCTGCATGGTATGGGGCAAATATGATTAAGTATGGGGGTGATTTCCATCCACCATACACCAGGGCCCTGTTTCAGTGGTAACATAAGCTCCTTTTGCATAAGCTACTTGTAAAACCTTGCTCTGAATACAAATAAAACGCTAGGCCCGTGTTACAGTCTGAGCAGTAGTCTAATTAATTTCTGAGCAACCATTTGGGCATCCGCTGAGGTTACAGTGTTGGTTATACTCTTGTCCTTTATTTTTCAAGTCAAAACTCTACCTACATCCATTCTAACAGAATTTATTACTATGCCCATTACACAGAGTTTACAAGGCTGTATCACCCAGCTTTCCCCCTTTTCTTTAGTGACAGCAAAACTGCACATGAGCCTATTTGGCGTCACTGACTCTTTACAAATTCCTTTCATTCTTCCTCTAAAACCTTTTGTCTCATTTAGATATTCCAGTTCAAGGATCATGCAGCAATTTTATCAAAATGCATTATTTGTCTAGTGTGATTTGTTGACAGTAAGTTTAGGCTTCACCATCTCCTCTTACCAAGATTTTGCTAGGCTTTGAAATTGTTATTCAGTGAAATGAAGTGGTAAATCTGTCCTCATCCATGGTGCTCAGACCATTGACTGGAACATTTTTGACTGACATTATTAAAGAGAAATATAACCCCAATCTCTTTTATTTTCAGTTTTCTGTGTCGTCAGTGATGTATGAAATTTCTTTTAGGTTATTACAAATCTTTATCAATTTTTTTTCTTCACTTGTCATAGTAACACAGACCTTGCATTATGATTTTCACTACTGAAAGAGCATGACTTGAAGTTCAAGGGGGCAGAAATCTTTGCCTGGAAAAACTATATATTATCTGCAATGGGACTTTACTTACTTGGTCACACCAAAGTCAAAAGGGTGGGTTACAGTGGAAGTTTGATTTTGAATTCTTCAAGATGAAAATACCAGCTGTTGTATTCTGACTTCTATGGAGCTGTGTTTACCTGAAGTTTTTCCATGTTTTCTGGGAACATGTCTCTCTTCTTTAAGATGTCACAGAAGCACATTAATCTAAGAAAATCCTAAACGAGCTGTTCTTAGCTGGGCAAGAGGAATGACTCCACCTAAGAAGTCTTCTGAGAAATGGGAAAAAATGGAATAGGAGTTTGTAACTGCTTTTGGGAAAGGGAACAGAGGCTTGATATTAGCGATTTTTAGATGTAATACTTTAAGCACACATTCCTCTTTTTCCTTGTAACTCAGCCACTTCTTCCAAGATCTGCATGACAGATATAGGCCATGGAAAAAAGAGTTTCTCCTGAGTTGGAGCATTGCACAGGGCATGGCATCTAACTATTAGTCCAGAAGATTGACAAATTTTGTGATTATCAACTGATTATGCTGAAGTAAAAGGCAAATGTCATTCATTGCATGAATTTAGGAAAAGTGAAGATGCAGTCAAAGACTTTGTTGTCTTCTCTCTATGAAGATAATATAGGAATGAATATTATCCATGACAGGACTACTTGAACACTCTTATTGGAGTATTTAACTAGTCATTTCTCTTTCACTTTTATTTAGAGTAAATAAATGTACATTTAACTGTATGTTGCTGAAGGTCATTTTAAAATGTAACCAGGTTCTTTTCCTTCCCCATTCACTTTCTTGTGTCATACCTGTCAGGGTTTTTATGAACTGGAGATTTTTTTAAGTATTACTCTACATATTCACTTACAGATTTAATGAAGAAAAAATATGCATGAGCAAGTTACCATTTTCAAGGAGAACTTTTCACACTAGGTTCAGCAGATGCTATGAAAAATAAACCACGTTACCTGTCAGGTAGTCTGAAAAAGTTAACATGATGGGAATAAAAAGCATTACAGCTACAACTCCCAGGAGGAGCCATGACAGTGAAAGCAGCTGAACTCTGAACTACACCAGAAACCCCAAGAAAAACACCTAAGAAGACCCCAGCAGTAAGCAGTTCAGTAGACTCAAAGTGTTTCAAAGAACATTCTGGTCAGTTTTATGAAAGTGTTTTTTGAATTCTGTATTATTTTACACTATTTTACACAGTCTATTTCATCAAGGCTTCTAAATTCTAATTCAGAACAAGAAAAGATGTTAAGCCACCAGTATTTCACAGGCATATATGTTCCAGCTGTCATTCAGTTTTGCCCTCCATAATTCAGGTCCTTTATTAATGGCCATAATTAAGACCATTCTGCCATTTTAAGCATGGCTTATGGCATTAGTTTGACATATATAGAACATCCTTTGAGATACTGGGAACATTGTGGCCTCTCACAGTCTTACTGGAGAAAGATATTTGATTCAGTTGCTTACACTGGAGTATTTTAGATGCCCTAGGGCTTCTGGAAGACATCCACCACAACACAGGACACATGAGAGACTGGTGATCACCTAGAACATTTGCTAGAGGCTAGTGGGGATGCTTAGAGGCATCTCAAAAGAACCCTGTGCATGACATTGATAAGAAGTTACCTTTGGACAACAGAATTGAGTTGAAGGGACTTGTAATACCTAGTTTACTACTCCCAGCACAGATTCATGTGGTAAGAGTATGGTCTCACTAGACTCCCTAAGGCACCATTAAAATACCTAAATGTAAGTTTCTAATGGCTTTTCAGATACCTTGTGCAAAATGAGACATCTGGGAGCTGCAGGCTTGGCAAAGGCTCTATGGGACATCCACGTTCCCCCACAGGAGCTAAAGGCTATGCAGGTTGCTTTGGAGCAGGCAAAATGATTAAAGCATTAGGCAGCCAAATCCTACCTCTTGTGCAGCAGAGGAAAAAGTCTTCATGATAGGCTTCTTTCTAGATATGGAAGCTGAGAAACACAATTTGAGATGTCTTCAGGGAACTCATCTGGCCTCTAGGTGCTTATCCTGAAGGCATATTTCTCCTATAATTTGTCATGAATAAGTGGTTTAGGTTGCTCACGAAATGACCAGCCAAGGTATTGGCAAAAGCACTTTTTTGATATTAAAGTACAACAAAGCTTGCTGGTAAGGTTCATTCTACTACTTGCTAGTTGTTTAAAGCACACAGAGAGAAACTGGACTAGAATCTAAAATCAATCAGGCTAGAACTAAAATTAACCTAACATTATCTGCGTGGAGGCTAGGGATGGAAAAAGTTTATGGATAGGACAGATAAGGATAAAAACTTCAGCATGGATCCCCTTGTCAAATTTAGCCACAGATTTTATCAAAGGTTTAGGCCTAAAAGTTTTAACTGCACTTCAACTTAACACTTAATTAACAATCAGATTTTAAAAAATTAACAAAATATTCTACAGAATTTACTATAAGCAGGACAGTGCTTATACAAGCTCAGTTATAAGCAAAACTTACTTAGGAATCTAATGTACTTGAGAATCTGAAAACAAAATTCATATTACATTTGCTATAGCACATTCACACACACACACACACAGAGCCCTTAAGGAGTATGTACAAAGTATATATCTGTGAAAAATTCCCCTTGAATGCGGTGAAGCTGGATACCTTCACACCTTCTCAACAGGCAAAGAGCAGAGCCTCAAGGAGTGGGGGTATCAGCCTAGGATTTGCCATCATCATTTGGCAATTCTTCAAGGCATAGCAGACTTGAGAGTTCCCTGGCTCTGAGGCCCCACTCAGAGCAAGATTCCCTGCTGTGGCCCAGAAAAGCTAAAAAGGCCTCACTTAGGACCGCTGCTTATAGGGCTGCAAGTGTTGACTTTAGTCACAGTAATTTTCCATCCTGGCCACAACTCGGATCAGTAACTTCCTGTGAACGTTCAACACCAAATTGTTGTTCTACTGAAGTTGTTCAGCCAAGAAACAAATTTCCAAGGCTATCTGTAAAAGAAAACCCTCAGGAGCTCCTTAGACAGCTGAAGTTCCTCGGAGAAGACAGTGTTTCTAATAAGCTCAAGAGGAGCTTAACCCAGGTGCTTTTTGCTGAGGCCAAGGCCTAATGAGCACTTCTGAGATCATAGTGCAGCCCAGCGCGGGGCCGGATGCACCACTGCATAAGTGTAGTGTCAGATCTACTTGTAATCTTTAGCTGTCCTGTCTGACTCTGGCGTTTGAAACCACATCCATGTAAGGACAACCATATCAAGCCCCGAGGCTCAGAGGATGGCTGGCAATTACCTTAATATAGGTGCTTGGCATCACATCAGGTTGACTGCATCCCATGCTGAATAATTGTCTGGCTGGGCCCAGCTGCCTGTCTTGTGAGGTCATGGGGAAGCAAAAAGGAATGTGAACTTGGGGTAGAGCTAAATTAACTGGGTCCTCTTAAGACTTTTCTTGTTTCTTCTAACTTCTTTCCTCTTTTGATATGTAACAGAGAAGGAAAAATGTCCGGCTTGTCATTCAATTTGTGTTCAGGTAATGGGTCAAGCAGTTAAAAAAAATGAAGATAAATAAATCAGGAAAAGTAATGAATAACTTTAAAAAAAAAAAATTAGCAAGGAGGTGGGGCATAATTAAGGTTAAAGCTCTGGTACTTATGGAACAAGTCATATAATACAATTTAAGTCTTCTACATTTTGTCACTCTATTTCCTCCTTAACTGGGTGTTTCTGATTGTCACTGGGGAAAAAAAAAAAAAAAAAAGAGTAGATTAATTAGACACAAAATATCTCCGAGTGAAAATTCATAGTTTACTTAGTTGGGGTGACACATGTGACACTCATTTCGTACAGATTTAAATATGAATGACAAATTTAAAGTCTAGGAGTCCTGAAGGCTGTTCATCTCACAACCTATGCCCAAAAAACTTCAATATGTACCTCTGATGTTTGGAGAGGTGTCATTGTGACATACAGTCAATATGACATATCAGCCCGTTCTGTCCACTGCCTAAATACTACACAAGGTATAAAATAGTGTAAGACCAAGTATTCAAGGTTCATAACCCTGTAACATTCAAATTAACCTAGAGGCAGTGCAGAAAAATTAAAAACTACATGAAATTTCATATTTCATTATCCTTACTACCAGCAGTATGTCTTTAGACATTCTGTCTTCTGACTAATAAATGACCTAAGGAAATACTATTTATTTACATCGTTTTGCAAAGTAAAACCTTCTGAAAGTTTATGTGGGATAATTCTGAATATGAAGGAATGCATCAATAAACTTGTAATAAGAACATTGACGCTTTCCCCTTGGGGTGATAGAAATCTATCTATCAGTGTTTCATACCCCATAATTGTGTCATTGAGATCCCATATAAAATGGGAAAATGGATAACTAAATGGTTGAGAAAGCAAGCTAGAAACACTTTTTTCTTCTTTTTTCTTTTGCTAGTGGTTAAATGCCCTATTGCATTGTAAAATGAAGCTTTTGGGAAAAAACAACAACTACAATAATAGCAATAAAAATAAAAGATAGGTGGAAAGGCAGACCCACTCCAGGAAATTCTACCTGTTATTGAAATATGAACACACAAGAGATGAGGATGATAAATTTCTATCACTGTATCGTGCCTTGAAAGTAAACACTCTATAATTTAAAGAACATGGTAATCATGTAAAGTGCAACAGACAATACAAGACTATCATGAGCAAAAAGTCTTCAGAGAATATCATTAGGTAGCCAATGCATCTATAGGCAAAAAAACTACTTGTTGACTATCTATGAGCATCATCTATGAAGGTTTGGAAAAAATTGCTAAAAATGTCTCAAAATTCTAAAATTTTCTTGTTTCTTTTAAGCTACTACCCTGCAGTGGGACAATGCATATGGAATGGTGCCTTAAGTTTTTAGCTTTTTATTTTACAGGATTATTCAGATGCTGTATTGCATTAGTGTATAATTCTCAACTCTATATAAAGTGTGTTAGTAAGCTCTCTTCTCATTTAGGTCAGACAAAACAATCCTTCCAGGCCTGGGAACCAAGGTGACCATCACAGCCTTAAGCCCCAAAAAATATAATCAAAAGTGAATTGGGGGGAGCAAACTGGGGGAATGTGACTTCATTACCTGAAACTGTAATTAGACAATTAACCTCTGATATGCAAACAGAACAAACTTATTTCTGACTGAAAAACTCATGATCATTGTCCATCTTCTGTGTAGCCTCTGCGAAGCTTTTGCACTGCCCAGGGTGTATCTGTTGGAGGTCTTTAATAAATATCTACTTTATTCTTTTAACAGCCTAGCCTCTGTTCCAGGTAGCCACTCCAGGCATCATTAGGAGACACATCCACAAAGTTTTTTTGCAAATGAGTGTTTGAAAGTGATTGTGAATGGGCTAAATAAGTACAAAGGATAAAACAGTGGCTTTGACTAGTGCAATCTTCAATCTAAAGTAGGTGGCAGTGAAATAATTTTCATGTTCGAAGCTATCTCCCTGTGCCACCCATACTCAATATATTACAATGATCAGACAAAATGCTGCCACATATTTTCTTGTTACTTCACATATATTGATTTTAACATTAAGGGGAAGGCTTTGGGGAATATTACTGTACTTCATGATTATGATGTGGGTAGTGACTTTGTCACTTTTTCAATAATGTGGTGTTTTGTTCTCAGAATGCTTATGAGGCAAAAGAGAAAGTTGTCTCCAGGAGTACAGTGCAAGCTTTAGAATGTCTGCTCTTTCTTTTATCCTCCTTTTATCCTTCCTTTTTATCCTTGATTTCCTCTAAGTATAGGAGGGGGTTTTAGATTAGCTATTCAGAAGAAATTCTGTATGGTGGGGGTAATGAGGCGCTGTAACAGGTTGCCCAGAGAAGCTGGGCATACCCCATCCCTAGAAGTATTAAAGGCCAGGGTAGTTAGGGCTTTGAGCAACTTGGTTAAGTAGAATGTGTCCCTGCCCTTGGCAGGGGTTTAAGACTATGTGATCTTTAAGGTCCCTTCCTACCTAACCCATTCTATGACTCTGTGATTCGAGCAAAGGAGGCATTCTTACAGACTGCCATGTTTTTGAAGTAGACCCATTGCACTAATTCATTATTTTAATTTTATTTTCCCATTTGTTTTCAAGCCAATAAGCCTGAAGGCTCTCATCACACTGTCCTTCATCTCCCCAGAATGTTTCTGAAGCAAAATTAGCATGAATATTCATGAGAGTTTAATAGTTTCTCACCCCTGCTTCAATACATACAATATATGGCATCTTTCTCAGAGTGGAGAGACAGAGTTAATTACTGTTGTCTGCTTTGTCTTTCAGCCATTACCTCTGTTACTGACAGGTAGTTTCTTCTGGAGTGAGTTATGACTTGATTCTCGCTGTGACTCCTTCAGGATAAAGACCTTTAGAGTCCTGACCATAGCGTGTTCCAGTGAAGTACCCTTTTGAAACAAATGCTTCATCTCAGACACTGAGTAGAGTCAGGATGTTTCCCCATCTCTGAGTTTCATTACCCTCCAATACTTCCTTAACTGTTTATGTAGCCTTCACTGCACCACTTTGAGCGTGCCTGTGGTTCCCAAAGCTCAAGGCAATATTTGTACAAATCATTTCCTACCTTCATGAGTCTGTGGAGCCTCAAGAGTTACTCAGCAACCCTAATGCAAGCTCCTAGTCAATAATGCCAAGACCATTGAATGTAGTGGCTAGATTTCCATTCACTCTAATGGGAGTTTAAATACAGGACTTACAAGTAGACACCTAAATTACATTGAATCTAGAGCTGCACATTCTTTGTGCAGTGTCCCTCTGAATTCATAAGCCAAAACTGCACAGTCAATTGCTGCCATATTTCACAGCAAGACAATACCTCATTTCCATATGAGAAACAAATGACCACTGTCAAGGGGGCATCTTGGATGTGCTCTGTCATGTTGCAAGGCAGCAGGTTCATATCCATGGCAATCGTCCTTTGGAACATTCTACTAGTCTTGTCTTTCCAAAGGTCCTGAGGAAGAGTGTCATTCACTTAGCCTTGCTTCAGTTTAAGATTTGATTCACCTCTAACAGAAAAAAATGGACCAAACCATTATTTGATGTGTTGTGGTGAACCTGAGATATATCACTGACACATGAAGATACAGTCTAACCCCTGTATGAGTTCCTTCTCTATAGGATCTGGAAACCAGGAGGGATTCTCTGACTATCACAAATACCCCTAAGCAAATTGGTCCCATCCTTCTTCTCAGCTGGCTACCAGTGCTTCTAAGGAGTAACACAGTGACCACTGGGAGATTCAGAATCCCAGAACCATTGAACCACAGAATGGCTGAGTTTGGAAAGCACCTCTGGAGGTCATCTAATCCAGAACCATTCAGGCCCTTTTCTGAAAAGCTGCTTTCCAGCCACTCCAGGTCACTGGGTGATCCCCCCAGTGTATGGCACTTTCTCTCCTCAGGTGCAGGACTTTGCACTTCACCTTGTTGAACTTCATGTCATTTCTGTCCACCTATTTCTCCAGCCTGTTAAAGGTCCCCCTGGATGTGAGCCTGGCTACCTGGAGTATCAGCCACTGCTCCTGGTTTTGTGTCATCACGCTGTCATAATTTCTGAGGCTACACTCTACCTCATCACCAGGTCATTAATAAAGATTTTAAAAGAACCAGGCCCAGTATTGACCCTTGAGGCACAATGCTTGTTACTGGCCTTCAAATTCAATAGCCTTTGCCATTGATCATCACACTTAAATGATCATTCAAGGATGAGAGGAAATGTTCCCTGAGGTGGTCAGTCTCTATGTTCAGATCATGGAAGGAAAACAGAGTGACAGAAACACAAAAGACAAAAATCAGAGTAAATAGCCACAGCATGTCTTAGGACGGATAAGCAGCTTCCATGTCTGTGTCCACAAATACACTGCCATGTGAGTTTACATTTCTTCAAGACCATCAGTGGCTGTGAATACACTGGTTTAGTACAATGGCAAGCACTTTATTGGAGGCCAGATAATAAATCAATAAGTAATGCCTCCCCTTATCATGCCATTATTATTTTTCAGTTTTCTCTCAGATTGAAATCTCTGTCTCAGGTATTTTCCCTCCTTTTTCTAGAGTGGATCCTATGTTACTACATTGTGCTTTTGTTCTGAACTCTTCAAGAAATGATTTTTCCATTCACACAAGTGTGCTGAAGTCCTTATAAAGTATCATCTGGTAGTTTCATTAGTCCTGTTTATTTTCCCTGACAGTACAGCTCTTACCTCACCATATAATTAGCCCACAAGATACTGTGCTACTTAACGTTCCTTTTTCAAGCAGCATTTAGTTAGCTTTTTTGCTACATGATAGCACAATTACATGGATTGTGAGTCTTTAGAGTGTGAATACATTTTAAAGAATAAAGTTTAATGATATGCAGTAAGAAGCGTGTATGACTCAAATCCACATAATCTACTGGCTTTCCCTACATAGATTTTTCAGTTTGTTCAAAAAAAAAAAGCAAGCCTGCCTGGTAAATCTGCTTATGAACACTCCTGCACTGCACTGTAGTGTGCTTTGATGGTCTCATTCACCTCCATGTTAGTGCAGACTGAAGCAGCATAATGGGAAATCAGGCCTGCTAGTTCTCATATGGTTTCTGTAATTTGTTAGTATTGTTTCTATTTCAAAATATGAATTTGGCATTTGGGAGAATGATAATCTGGCACTCCTGCATCAGGCAACAGTTCTGAAGATTGCAGGCAGCCTGCGACATCCTTGGCTGGTGTAAATTGATCTTGCCCCAAGAGAGACTATTAAGGTGAAGTGATTTGCTTCAGACGAAGTTTATGAAATATATTTCTGATCTGATAATGAGCATCCACAGCACCCAAGAGCACAAAATGTTAGGCCTCTTTCTCCTGTAGATATATCAGGTATGTAATAAGCAGTTACTAGGAAAAAACACATTGCTTGCCATATGTTGATTTACAGTCCTGAGCAATAGCATTATTGTCATGAAGACGGCAAAATGGATTTCTCCCTGCGGGTATCTACTGGTAATTCTGTCTTGAACACCCTTAGCTACCTTTATGACTGCCAAACATAAACTGTGGTCATCTTTTCTCTTCCTGATATTCTGCGTAGTTTGCTCGTAACATGCTAAACTCTATTTTATTCTTAATTTCATCCAACTTGAAAATTCTCCTGTGGTGGAAAAAAGTTAAGACATAGGAAGTCTTAAGGGTGACAGAGCACTGGAAAAAATTGCTCAGAGGGGTTGTTGGAGTATCCTTCTCTGGAGATATTCAAAACCTTCCCAGATGCCATCCTGTGCTCATAATGTGAACCTCCTGTGTGTAGTCAGGAGTTGGATTAGGTGATCTCCAGAGATTCATTACAACCCTGCTTAGTCTAGGACTCTGTGATCGAGAAAATTAGGAGTCCAGAGTACTGTATGCCATCGCAAGGGGTGGCACAGGAATGGGGATCTCTCTTTAACTTTTCCTTGAAAATACCTGTGTCTAAAGATATAGCAAGATGATGGGTGGGACAACCCCAAACATTCACACATGGGCACTTTTTACTAAATTAGACATGTTCATTGTAAATTCACAGCACTAAATTTGCACCCTGCTGACTTGGGAAAAAATGCCATCATGCACATGCAAGTAATTATTCCTTGATACTTCTGGGTATTGCAGGTTCTGCCCTGATAAAAGGAGGAGAATATATCAGTTCCTGGGATTACTTAGCAAAATCTACTGATGATCTCACACCAAAACAGGGAAGAATTTTTATTATTTGGGGAGTTAAACGAGTGCAATGAAGAGAGAAAGACTGAGCTGGGCAAATCAAATCAAAAAATTGTCCCAGAAGCTTGCCTAGCAGACAGCCAGTGCCATGAAGCTCCAAAAGAGAGACCAGATGAGTGGCAAGCAGTGATTTCCAGCTCAACTTGCAGCTTCAGCAGAGGCTGGGGTGCTCATCTCTTTCACACTAGGCAGCGCTGCATCCCCACCTTGTTCAAGTCTGGGGTTTGTTTTGCTGTTTTGCTGCCAAGACAAAGTTCAGTGGGCAGAAAAAAAGCTGTTGAGATTAAAGGCTTTACACTCTCAGAGGCCATCATCTCAATGAAATTGGTTGGTCCCCTCATCCCCTTTGCACTGTCATTGTGGCCTAATCTTCTCCTTTGGTGGAATGTGTTCCTGTTCAGCACAACATGTTTGGAAGTTCAGCTCTATTCTGAAGAGTAGCTATCCAAAAATGTCACATACTAACTCATCACTTTAATGTGCTCAGAAGCAGATCTGTTCACTTTAATGGCAAAAGTAAGCTTTTAGTACATTTTGCCTGTGATAATCCTATGAAGCCAATACAGCTGAAGCATTGGAGAAGATTTAATTTCTTCACAGCTGTGCCGAAACAATTTATCAACATTTAGTCATGGACCCAATTGCCAATTCTAATTTGGAATTTCTAATTACAATCTCAGATCCACAGTCACCAAAGGAAGTAGATGAACGAATTCCAGGGTAAGATTTATTTACAGACAATGATGTTCTCAATGAAGTCATAATTTGAACAGTGTAAGTTATCATAGAGTGGTAAAATGGAGCCTAGCTTTCCAGAATTAAATTGGATCTACGAGGCTGATATCTGCTCATAACTTTTTTATCAGTAGAACATGGGGAAGATACTCAGGTACAGGATGGAGCACTGTCATAGCATAGCACTTCACATTTTTTTTAATGATTTTCTTTTCCAGAAAATTGAAACAGTGTTGTACAGTGCCATGTTGTGTTTCAACAGTGTTGAAAAATCTCTGTCCTTTCCATAAATATAAAAATAAAAGCCTCTTTGGGAAGGCCAGAGTTTCTGAGTAGCAAACAAATAGTCTAATTGACAACTCTGGGCCCACTAATGCTCTCCTAGTGCTGGCAAGGTTGTATTTTGCTGTCAAACAGAAGTCTGGGTAAAACTGTATTTACACCGGGGAGCAACTCTTCTTCTTGCACGCACTATGGCTTTCCTTTCTCCATTCAACATTTTTCCTGTTGCTAAGCTGTGATTTTCCTTTGAATTATATCTCCAGATAAAAATATGAACATTACAAAGTAACTCAATGTTATCAAAAGAAATCCTAGATTCCAAAAGCCCCCATTATTTTCATCTTATATTTTACTAGCCAATATTATTTAAATGTCATTTTTATTAAAGTGTCAACCAAGTGATGCTGTAATCAAGTTATTTACCACTCCTTTTTTATGCTGCTTTCTTTCTGTTTGTCATTTTAACAGTAAGAAAATTATTATCTATAAGAAAGCTACATATGGAAAAGTCTTAATTTTGTAAAGGGAGCTCTTTTCCCCTGCATAGAAAAGGGACTCTGCTCTGAGATTTTGGAGCTTTAAACAACACCAAAGGTTTAACCCCAATGTCACAATTAAAACAATCTTCTGAACTCGTAGAATATAAAAGTGAGTGATTCATAATCCCTTTCACTTTGGCGAAAGCATTGGGAAGTGCTGTTCAGTGTGGGTCAGAAATCAAGGGACTAAAGAAAGAGACAGAGATTGTGAGAGACTGGATGGGGTTAGGCATCTCCTAAGTCCTCTAGCAGGTTGAAGCAGAGCCTGGTAGGTCATGGGTATCTCTCCATCTAAATCTGATAGTGACAGACTATATTCTTATCCAGCACAGGGTGTTAATTATTAGGTGCGACAGAATTTTTACAACCTGACGTTTGTACATCCATTACTTGAACTAGATGAGCAAGGAAAATAATGCTGCACTGTTTACAGATATTACAAAATAAAAATGAGCAAACCTTGAAAAAGTATCTCATATCTCCCTCCTTTTCCACATAAAGCCAGTTTATTCTAGATTTCTAGACAGAACTCTTGATGTATTATAGTTGACTGGGAAGACTTTCCAGAACATACATATTAAAACCTTTATTGTTTTTTTGTTAATTATGTGACATTGGTGTTTATTAATTCCCTGAGCTAAAATGTAGTAACAAATTTTAAATCAATCTTGCAACTTGTGACTGAAAATGGCTCAGCCCTGCCAGTGAAATGGGCAGGAGCCTCTCTCTGTGCTCTCCTGGAAACTGGGAGTTTCTGTGAGGTGCCTAATTTTAGCAATTGGTGTGAGCTATGAGCTGTGTAAGCTGTCCTGGGTACTTTTCTAGAATTCTCCCAAAGCAATGACTTTTCAATACAAAAGTTCAGAACAGTCAAAAGAGACAATAAGCAACATCAGCAAAAAATAGAGGTTCCAGCTCCCTCACTCTTTCCAAGCCCTGTCCCCTTGGCAGTACAATAATTTCATGCAGGATTTTTGACACTAGTATAAGGACTGTTAGAGTGTTTATAGAGACACAAGGGAGACAGTCTTCAAAACTACTCAACAAAAGTCCAATTAAATTTTTTGACAGCTGTTAACCCATCTCAAAACTATCTTGAATATACACTTCATTCTTCTGGGAATAAACCAGTATAATGATGGAGGAAATATAGCAGTGTATTTGTTTCCCAAGCTATATTTTAAACTCCAAATGACAAAACCAGGCAAAAGTGTTCCATGAATTGTTGTTTATGTTTAGGTGTTCATGGCAGGTGACAAAGCAGAAAGAGTACAAGCTTCATTTCTCGCAGACTTGGCTGGTCCTGCAAGGCTAAATATCAATTTTTTTTTTTTCATTCATCAACATCCAGAAGCAGTCAGAAATTGAATTCCACAATAGATTTCTTTGAGGTCCATAAGTTTTAGGCAACCTCAAGTTCCAGGTTAAGAAAGTAATCACAAGAAGAAATTCTGCCAGAAAAAAAAAAAAGGTTTAGGCAAGTAATTCCCTTAGACTGGAGATGTTAATATTTACTGGCTTAATTGGATACACCTTTATTAGAATAAATAATGCAAAAACATTAAGTCCTAGCAATTCTAATAGAACCTTTGAACTTTCAAAAAAATTACATAATGTTCCATGTCTCTCTATGCTACTTCCTTTGCCAACTATATCTTTATCAGCACTAGACCATAGAAACAATTTCAAATCTCACAACCAAAGACTGTAGGATGAGAGCTGGATGGTGCAGGTGAGAGCATCATCATCATTTTCAAGGAGTTGAAAAGACCAAAAGAAGTATTTCTATTTTTAGCATGGACCGTATTATGAAATGTTTGGCTGCATCTTTTATTCTCATGCCCCAGCAATGGTTCTAGTTCTTTATTTAGAAGCAAAAGAAGAAATCTAGCCTTACAATTCTCTTTGCCATGAGGTTTTCTTGTCCCGGTTATAAGCCCCTCCTCCAGCTGCTCCACCTGAGGCTGAGAGAGCAGCAGGGACTTCATCAGGGCTGTGCAAAGATGTATTCTCTTTCTATTGCTGATCCAGGAGACAGTTATATCTGTGCAGTTTCAGGAACAGAAAGGCTACCAAAGCTTGAAAATAATCCAGTAACCAGGCCCCTACTCAATTACCTTCTTCTGAAATACTCCCCCCTCCTTATATAAAGCAGCACCCAGATGTCAGGGGAATCTGAGAGCATTACTGGGGCTCTGTTAGTGTTGTCTTCTGTGACTCCCAGGAGGTGAATTAAGGGCTGGGAATGCAATTCTCAGCTATTTTTTTTTGGAAAAACTCTTGTGCAGGAAAATAATTTGAGAAGACATTAAATAAAGCGAACACTGTGATGAAGTAAACATCAGAAAGGCAGTTTGATCCACAAACTTTATGTGGTCTTTTTTTCAGTGCAAATTTTTGGAAACAGTAAAATTTAATGCATCAGAATATTTTTCTTGGTTGTCTTTAAGAATACATACACATACACATGCACATACACATACACATACACATACACATACACATACACATACACGTGTGTGTGTGTTTAAAAATATGAGCCATGAATATTTTCCAGTGATGCTTCCATCTTATTGTAGTACTCCATTTCTATCCCTGAAAAAGCTGGAAGGAGTCATACACATTTGAATATTGGCCTCTCTACAGTGCTTCTCAATAAAGATACAAATTAGTGTCAATGGTGATGATGTTTTTTCATAGTATAGACACCTGCCTACTAGAAACTGGACTGAAGCCAGCAAATAGTACTCATGATATCCAAACACTTCCAGTGCTGGGCAGTATTCAAGTCAGTGACACAAAACAAAAGCTCATCTGCCCATTACAAATCACCCAAAACGTGCAGTCTCCCTGAATATATATAATGCTTCAACATTGATTAAAATAGCTTCATTAAAAAATGTATTCAAGGGCCCTGGAGTTTTAGCCTCTGATGCTTTTTATGTAGGCCAAAGAGTACTTGTTCTACAGGATTGAAGGAGGATTAATCAGCAAATTGGCTGCAACTTCCTTCACAAACAGTATGCTGATTTTTAACTACTGTATTTTAATAGTATCTCTGAGCCTGAGACTTGATTTTGTGGCATTCAGCATGTGATTCATGTTCTTTTATAACTTTGAATTATGCATTTGATCTTGTCTTCCAATTCTAGTTTTTACCCCCAAAGATCTCAGTCAGTCCTAAGCAAAACCAACAAGTATGCTTCTAAGATTTTTTTTTGTTTGTTTGTTTTTTGATTTCTTATTATTCATGAGGACTCAGAGACCCAAGTCCAGCCCCAGGCTGAGTACTTGTGCCTACCTGAGCACCTCTCATAGTCTCACCATCTGTCTTAAAGTGTCTCTTTTTCTCTCCAGGTTTGCTTCCTTTGTGAGACTTCAGAAGCCTTGCTTTGCTCACTGAGTGGAATGGATGTCTTTTTTGAATGCTTATCCACTAGGAAATCTATCTGCTGCTCTGCTACCCTGCCTCTTTGTGCTGCCACACCAATGCATAAAAAACAGCACTTGTGACACAGGTTGGGAAAGACCTGTCTGCATGTGAATCTCTGGCAGATAAATTGCTCCAGTATTTTTATTTTCCTGATTTACTTCCCTTTCGTGCTATTGGTAGGACCACAGGACAGCTCAGTTTGCAAGTGATTCTTATTTCTAATGCAACCTCCTGCCCCATGCAAGGTCAGCTTTCAGCTCAGCATCATCCCACCACAGACCACTTTGAAGGGTCTGTCTCTATCCTCTCTGTAGGTGCCTGGGCACTTCTGTTGGGTGCCCCCAAAGCTGTGTCCTCACCAGGCTGAGCAAATCCAGGTCCCTCCCCAGCTTCCCCTCACAGCACAACTTCTCTTCCTTCTCCCACTCCAGTGGCCTCAACTGAACTCCCTCCAGTTTATCAGTTTGTCTTGAACTGGGGAACCAAAAATGGATCCAGTAGCCTAAATGTAGAGTAACAAATGCTGAGCTGAGGGAGTAATCACTTCCTTTGCTCTGCTGGCTGTTTCTATTCATAAAGCCCAGGCTATTACTGCTGGCAGATCCACTGCTGGCTCATATCCAGCTCACCATCTACCAAACCCAAAGAGCTTCCCCACAGCAGAGGAAATCCATCCCCATAGTTCTCCATGCCTTGGGGCAGAACTTCATTTTTCCTTATCAGATTTCAAGAGGTTGCTGTTCTCCAGGCTACCCAGTTCCCTCTGAGCAGCCCTGCCCTCGAGCATCTTGACTGCACCCACACTTGTGGGTGTCAGCTGCAAAACTTCCACAGTTTCTTTAGGCAGTTTCTTCTCTCTTCTCATGTCCTCCTTCTTGCTAGATCCTATTTGTTTTTACCTTATCTGCTTACTAAACACAAGATAAATTCCAGCCTGCTCTGCTCTTTGAGCTGACAAGCAGAAGTCTCCTTGGTTTAATCCAGATCATGCTCCTTACACAATTCTTTCTCATTCATAATATCCAACCACATGGACCTGGAGAATGTAAATTTCCTCACTGCTGCAACAAAGCATTTTTCTAACAGCAGTGTAAAACCTTAATCAAAGCCTACAGTGTATTTTTGCAATGCATCAGTAAGACCAAATACCAGCTCTTTCCGTGCTAGCTGATTAGTCTAATCTCAGGAAAACCAGCTAGTGAACTGCGCTAGAAGAGTATTGCCAAACTGGATTCCATTCTCTGATATGCAAATAGTCCTTAAAAACTTTCAAAATGTTACTTTTATTTTAATGAGATTTTTTTCTCTTGTCATATGCAGGCTTTTGTAATCTTAATAAACATGCATTTTAAACACTGATACTTCTCATATCAGTGGGTTCACAGATTCTGAAAATTTTAAAGGAAGAATTGGTCATCCTATATGTGCTTTAGTTTTCTGGTTTATCATGCTAATTAAAGGATCATTAATTTCAAACACATTAATATATGCAAAGCTCCCTGCAAATACCAAACTCAAAGCTCAAATACTGTTCCACATTTTGCTGTTCCCCTGTGTAAAAAATAGGGTAAGGGTCACTTTGTTCTAAAAATACACAGAGAGTGTATTTTACAGCTCAAATATATGTCAGCAAGTATTTATGGATCAAAATAGGGTAACACCAAATAGATGATACTAAAAATGTCAGCGAAAACATTAGAATGGAAATACACCACCTATTTGTTTGTCAGCCAAGTAACAAACCTGGACTAATGCTTTTCCTTTGCCAGCCTTTTCTGGGTTGTTTTTTCAAGCTTGTGTAGCATTAAAGAGGAAATCATGCATTCTGTGTGCCTATAAATATTCACATACCCCATTTCCCTCAGCTGCTCTTTTGTCCCCTGACTGAGATATATGGATGTTCACCTGAAAAGCAAATGCCTGGCTGTCATTATTCATGTCTGAATGCCAGCTCCAGAGCAAGGAGAAGCCAAGGCTCTTGAAATAAGCAGCCACCAGGGGAAGCTTCGAATAGCATCCAGTAATGGTACCTCTGACAGTGGCCTCTTGATGACAAGGCTGTTGCCCTCCAGAAGGTCCCAGAGGAAGAGGGAAATCAGTGTCAGGTTCAGGATTTGTCTTTGTCCTTTCTCCAGACATCACTTGTTAATTTTATTTGCTTTGTCCAAAACAAAACTACAAACACAATAACATCAGACAAAGGATACTACAGACAGTAATCAAGGCATTACCCAGAAATACAATTCCTATTTATTTGTCAGTCCCAGTCAGAACGAGGTCTACTGACTTCTTTTCCCAAGCATGACTCAACATGATACATGCTTTGAGATCCCTCGGACAATCATATTGTTGGATGCCATCTCCCCATGTTTCCCAGAGAACAAGGAACTGCGGACTGGTTCTTTTAGCTGAGTACATCATATTTGAGCATATTTACCTTCTCAAGCCTTAATTTGCTACCTCAGATTGGAATAAATTAGCATTATTTGTTCTAGGTGTTTACAGGACTCCCAGAAAATTACACCAGCTAGAGACAGTTCGGGAAATGAGCTGTCAGTGCCCATCATCTTTCTGAACTTTACCTTGCCATAGTTATGCAGTGCTGCATGTTGGCTGTGCTACTTGCCTAGCATGGGTTTGATGACAATAATCCTCTGTGCCTTACGTTTTTTCAGAACACCAAAATCCATCAAACAGCTTTATTTCTCTATCTAAGGGTCTGTTTCATTTTTGCATTGCTAAAGCACATAATTAGAGTGGCAAAAACACAGTTTGCACCAAAAGAGAGCACACCTAAAGTAAGGTGAAGATCCTCAGATGCTGTCCTGATTGATATTACAGCAGTATATCTACAAATGAATACTTGTTAATATTTGAGTTAGCTTTTTGATAGAAACAAGCCCGCGGAAAGAAGGAAGAAATCTCAAGCTCCTAGCAGCTCAGAACAGAGACATTTCACATGTCCGCTGCATTTTCTGTCTGTGAATAGTTAGCTCTAGTTTTGCTATAGAGCAAAAAGTGTGATTAGCAGGAGAAAACTTACTTTGTATGGCATAAGAAGCACCTATAAGATCTGAGACAGTCTCATCAAGCGCAGATATAAAGCACCCAACAACCCTGTTTTTCAGCTTGCTGTGTTTTTCAAATGGAAAATGTTCCAGATTTATCAGATCTCTTTCCATTTGCAACATGAATTGTTGCCCTCAGTTTTTTTCTGTAGGTCTTCAATTTTTCAAAAGCAATTTTCTGCAAACTCTTTTTCTGCAAGAGGAAGAGAAGATGGAGAGAAAAGAACAGGCAGAGGATGCCACACTGCTCTTTGCACTGATGCATTCTCTCACCACACTGCTTGCAACAAGCAATATAACCAGTAATGGCTTCAGTAATCACAATGCCCCATGTTACATTGTAGTCTGGCCTCTCTCTAACAAAGTCATGTAGAGCCCTGGAAAATCAGCCCAAAGATAAAGATTTTCCAGGTCCTCACAGAAAAGCTATTAGGTGTAATTTCTGTCACTCTCTGAAAGACATTTGCAAGAACGTGCTTGAGAAATTATTGTCACTCAACAACCAAAATCTTGCTATCAGTATAAGGTCATATGAGATGTGAAAACAGTTTCTATTTTGTAATTCATAATGGCATTTTTTAGGATCTACTAGTATCTTCTGTCTCCAATACTGAGGGGCCTGATCACAAAAAATATTGAAGTTAACTGCAAAATGATCCTGGGAGGTAGAGAATGTGTTTTGTTTCAGTTTTATAAACATGAGTTGTCTTGTAGACAAACAGACATAATTTGTACTGTGACATGCTGAGGAGAAGAGGGCTGAAGGGGGAACAGAAATTTTGGGTGGAAGTCACCTCAGCAGTTCAAATATTAAATATAGTATAAAATAAGGTATGAGAGAGAAGAGAGAGGTTTCCCAAGCAGAGTACATCACACACTGAGATAGATGGCTGGGACACGCTGCCTGCCAAAGATGTCTCTCCCCGCTGGTCCTGTCAGGAGCTGAGCCAGCCTGAACAAACAGCGTTTTGACAGCTGAGGCCTGAAGTCTTCCCTTTAGTACTGCCTCTTCCAAGGTGACCGTGGCAGTACCTCCCCATTGGGCTGCCTCCTTGTGCAACCTAGGCCAGTTTTCCAGGCAGTTTGGTTCCAAAAAATTAAGCAGTACTTGTGTCACAACCAGCCATTGTGTTCCATCCTTAAATCAAGACTATTTTGCTAATCAAGATACAACTAGTGCTCTTGAACATAACCAACATCAATTATCTAGCATTTTAGAGTCATTTGCTCTGCATCCTCCTCTGGGCACTCCTACAATCTATATTTTTGGGTGGAGCATAGACTGTGCTAGCAAGAAGAGAAGACCAGTATTGGAGCTGCAAACAACGTAAGTCACAGGTCTGTGTTCCCACACAAAGAGTAGAGTCACAGAGTTCTTCAGTAGAGTCAAAATACATCGATTTATTTGCAACAGCCTTTCTCTATCTCATATCATGTGTCCCGAAGGAAGACAAGGAGTCATGCTGCTCTGCTTACTCATGCAGACAGAACTAAAATCTCTTATGAAATAATAAATGCACTATGAAAGACCTAATGCCAGTCTAATCACTCTGCAAATCTTGATATTAAGTGGCAAAAATGCCTGTGCTGCTCAGTGACAAAATCCACCAAAGCCACGTGGGGAGGAGGAGTAGAAGTGCTTTAATACGTCTTGTTTTCCCTTCTGTTCCAAAGTCATGGTTGAAAAGCCTGGTTTCTGCATTAGTAAGTGGTGATGTGTAATAGCAGTGAATTGGACAGCTGGTGTTAAGGGTCTGCAGGACACATTATCCCTGTTTCAGAGAGCAGAGCCTCAGGTAGGTCTAGTTTTGTCCCATGGACTGAATGGGACAGCTGGCTGGAACACACTGAACTATGAAGCCCATAATCTTGTTTATTTCAAACAAGAGCAAGTCCTCCTTTTTCAGAGACTGCTCCATGACCCCGAGCAAGGTGATAGGAACAATTGGTTTGCATGAAATTACTGATCTAGGTTAACCAGGCACTGTATTCATGAACTTGCTGGCAAACAAAACTACATGACTGAAGAGCTGACTCTGTGGCTTAGTCTATACCACTGAGATTAGATTGTCAAAGCTACCTAACAAACAGGCAGCTCACACCCAAAATAAGGAACTATTTTCTAGGCAGCACTACACCATATTTCTAAATGCCACCCTCTTTATTGTCATTTTCTACCAGAGTAAACTGCATATAAGTTTACATTTCCACGCTCCGAGCTAGTATAGCTTCTTTAGCAAGAACTATACATTTCAATATTTCATAAACTCTGTAAAGTCCATACCATTTTGAACCAAGAAAAAAATCCAGGAAGGATTCAATGCGCTTAAACCTTTCCCTGGTGAACCAGAACACTGTTCATAAGCACATTTAATCCAGCAAAACATAATTGACCTCACACACTGAATGCCTTCTTGCCAGTCTTATCTTCACTAATCAGATATTTGTGTGAGCTAGAATATGCTTCGTGTAATACTTAACTAATCATGAAAGGAATGTGGCCCAACTGTGAGAAACCTTTAATCCTCTCTTCCCCTTCCTAAAATATGGGTACCCATAACAACATAGTGCAAAACTTTTAACATATCTTTCCTTTGACCTTTCCCTGTGTCACAATATACATGAATTAGCTCCATGTTCTTCATAGTGCTAGGTTATATGAAAAGCAGACAGACAAGTCTTTTTTTGATATCTGTGTCTGGATCCAATACAAGATATGTGTACTTGAAAATAATTTGCTCTGCAAGGCCTCTGACAGGACTTCTGTGTCTTGAGGGTGCAAGAGCTGATATTTGGCCTCAAAAGGGCAATTATAAGCAGGTATATAGAAGTCGTCTAAGGCTTGTCATTAGGAGACACTAAGCACAATGAAAGGTCTCAAACCCTCAGCAGAGTTTAAATGAGGCAAGACTGGAGGAAAACACACTTTGATATATGTATATTCACATCAATACACACGTAGAGATGCATGAAGTCTGGATCCACAGCATGGTGTCCTGCTCACTAGAGAGAACCCTAAAGTCAGTTTTGCAAAGATACAGGCAATCCCTTCTTCGCACAACCAGGGTTGGAAGTGCCAAAGTGGTGATGAAGAAAGTAGGAAACAAAGGCAACTTCCTTCTTCAGCTTATGTGTACAGAACACCTTTTGGTACTTTCTTTCATGCCTGTAAGGAAGAAAGTTAATCCAGATGTGGTCAGTGTCCATGCCTTTCCTTAACGTGATCACACTATGTAGGAAAATTCTTGAGACTCTGGGAAAAATCAGAGAGCATATGAACTTCAGAAAGTGTGGTAATCAAGGCACTTCCCTGCAAAACAGAAAACTCAGGCTCTGATATTAATATCCAGAATCCATTCTGGGATTTTATCCAGGTGAATAAACAGCTGGATAATGGGTAACAAGTATGCCATGCCTTTCAGAAGGTACCACCATTATGGAGGAAGACTGATCCCTGTTCCCTGTCCTGGCTCATGAAGCTAGCGTTTTTGGACCTTACAGGTCCTGGCACAATGCCCTTGCCCACGACTTGCAGATCCACAAAGTGCTCTGCGGGAGTTCAGGCAGAGCCAAACTTGCTGAATGGGAGCACTGGTGGCCTAGGTCTCCTCAGAGACTGTGTCAGCTGTCACTGTGCAGGGGAGGACCTCCTCGGTCAGCTGTATGTCTGAAAGTAAACTCTTAAGGTTTCTGGGGAAAATAAACAGCTGGATGCTCAGTTCCGGCTATGTAGTAACATTTAGTCTTCCACTGGAGCACAACTCTGGGCACTTGAGAACATTTTATCACTAAAACTCAGGCTTTCAGCTGCTTCAGCAAGCTAGACACCGTGGAGAGGAAAAGGAGAAGTATTCTCTTGGACCAAATTATGTGTAGCCTGCATTCAAAGTTCTTAAACACTCTTTTGTTCCCAAGGTCTTTGAAAGTTAATCTGGGCAGGGAGTAAGCATCACAAGACTTTTTTAAACACCATTCACGAACTTCTCAACTGTGTCTTGATCTTATTTTGCACAATGATGTCTTGTTCAAGATCCAGCTGAAATTCTGATGAGTCAAATCCCCAGCAGTAAGGACAGAAAAAAATTGATCCCAGGCTTTTGATCATCAGCCATGGTGTCCTGGAAAATATGGATGCAGCTCAAGCAGGGTCCTGGTGTTTCCAATCTAGTGACACATAAGCACATCTGGAAATGGGGGCTGCAGCTGCTTCATGAAATCTGGCTGACTGGTTACTTGGACAGGATAAAGTGTGATGTTGGCAATGCAATAAAGTGCTTTATTAAACTGTGTGTAATGTCATATAGGTGATTCTTTGCTTTCTGCCCCACCTTCACTACACTTCTGTTCTCTCCAAATGGCTCTGCTTTTGGCTCTGAGTCCAGTTCCTCTTCTGTCTGTCACTGCCACAGTTGAACTACTCTCAGGAGGTCAGGCTAGACTGCCAGACTTTCTGGCAGCAATGCTCCTTGGAAAGCTTAATCTTGCTCTTTCTCTGTTAGAGAGAATGGGATGCTCTGTAGTACTGAGTTTTCAGAGAGGGAAATGAATAGTTATACTTAACACACCACAGAGCAACCCAATGACAAGCTTAATGAATTGCTCAAGGGAAAGGAGTTCAGTGGTACCGAGCACATATAAAAATAAGTGTGAAATCTTGAATCTTTGTAAAATGCAGATAACATACGGACTGTTAATCAATTTTTTCACCCTATTGATCTCAGAGCTATACGTGGATCTGGCAGAGGTATCACCTGGAATGGCATCATTTAGGGTTTCTGTAGCTCTCTGTTACTGATTGACCAGCTTGGAAAACTTCATAATTGGAAGGGTCAAGGCTTGAACTGGTAGCACACATTGGCTTCAGCTCCAAGCACTGCTTATAGCTAATCAAATTCCTAACTATTTTATGAGAAAAAATACATCTTGCATTTTGTTCCAGCCTTTTTGAAAGGGAAGAGTAAAAAAGAGGGTGCTTCAGACCATGACACTATCCTTTCTCTTCTCTTAAAAACATGGACAGTTTGAAGCATTGTGGGAATTACCACATGTTCTGCAGGAGCCTAAGCATCGTTTCTGGGCCATCAGTGATAAATGATAAATGATAAATGGGCAGCAGAGGACACTTACACATGGTGATTTCCATAGTCCTCCACAAGTAAGGAGCAAGACTATTTCAGCTGTCTTCTGCAAAAAAGACAAGTTGTAAAAAGTTGCAAAAAAGAGCAGAAAAGAGACAAATATGTCCCCACTGCAGATGTCTATAGCTAGTCACTGATGCCCACAGTAGGAAAATTGAGGTGTGAATCCCTGAGGAAAGCTGAAATTATTAAGGCCTACATTGAAATTATTTCAATATTTCCATGACAGTTTAATTACAGAAAATGACCACTGAATCTGCAGTTGCTTTAGAAAGGCTAAAATAAGGTTGGGTAGCAAGATACATTTTACATACTCTAAGAGCTTTTCTGTAGTCTCTATTTATCTTTTCCCATGTAATTTCTCTCATCTTCCTCAGTAAAGCTAATCTAAATAACCATAAAACCAGATTAAACCTTTTATATGGACACTCTTATTCAGAAAGAAACAAGGCTAAATTCAATTTAATTTAAATCACTTCTGAAGTCCAAAGGAAAGCAAATTATAGTGCCTGAAAGTAAGTTTCATTTTGCATAATAGCTTCCACTGGTTTAGGGGATTAATGTAACTTCAGTAATCAATTTCAAAATCACTATATTTAATTTGGATCATTTTCCCTCAGCATCAAAATGTAGGGAAGCTCTAAATGGCAACTATTTTTTGAAGTTCATAAACTGTTCAGAAAGGATTAAGAATGTTCTTAAAGAAATATCAAACAGACAGCTTCAGTTACCAGAGAACCACAAGATGAAGTCCAGCAGTTCTCCATCAGCCATTAGTGGTGTCCAGTACCATCTGGCACCCTGAGCTTCACCTGCAACCTGCTGACACCACACACTGTCAAGTGATAACAGAGTGCTGAAAAATATAACTTTTGGAGCAGCATTGATCACAGTGAATTTGGATGACCCGATTTGGCAGGGCTTGAAAAGGCCAGAGTTCTGAGCTCCACTGCAAACACATCCTGTCTCATAGGTCACAGATTAGACTTTGATACAAGCTTAGGTTTTAGAACAGCTTTCATGTTCCAAAAATGATGTCACAGACATGGGATTGAACTGTTAATTTGGCAGGATATCGTTCTTTTCACTAGCACTGTGACATATGGGGGTGGAGGAGGAGAAGATTTGGGAGTGAAAGGTGGTTGTTTTGCATCCCTACTTAGCTCACTCTCACTTTTTTCACATAGTCATCCATTGCAATCCCTGACTGAATAAGCTTGGCAAGCTCAGGGGCCAGATGTCAAAGCCTGGCTTTGACTGTAACTCTCCAACGCTGGCATTTGGCTGTACCATTGCCTTATGCATGGCCAGTCCATTACTTATTTTTAAAAGAGTAAAGCTATTGAGCTTGCATCATCAGCTCTCTGCATTCAATTCGATTATTTACAAAATAGCCATTTTTTAGCCACAGAAAATTCCAAGTGGCCAAGTAACTCCATTTCTTTTTTAATACTAGGAGACAGGTCAAGCATTATCTAAGTAATTAGCTACTTCCTTAGTAATCTAAAATCACTAATCTTGTTATTGAATCCAAATAACTCAATCTGTGAGGAGTTTGGAGAGCTCACCCTGGACTGCTTTTGTGTTTGTACTGTGGATGCCTGTAAACAGTAACGAGATGTCACAGTAACTTGTGCATGAATAGGGTCAGGCTCAGAGATGTCTATATATCAAAGCTAATTAGAAAACAAAATCCTGGAGGATGTGAAAGCATTTCTGTGAAGTGCTGCTCTGTTTGACAGCTGCAGACGTGTACCAGCTATTGCCACCTCCTGTGGGGAGTCTGTTTTCTTACACAGACTCTTCACCATGAAGAGGGGCAGATGAGCTGGGCCCATAATAAAGAGGTTTGCAGTTTGATTATTTTTGTGGAAAGAGCTATTTAGGCATTTGAGATGTATCTATGGAGCTATTTATTGCTGCCCAGTGATGGGGGAGGGACGTGTGAGATGTGTCATCATTTCAGCTCTCATAAGGGAAAAATGAAAGGTATTAGTTGGAGAAAACAATGCCAACATTGTCAAGAAGAATGAATATTGCATGGGAAAAAAATGCAACCAAAAGAAAATGCATTATAGTATTGTTTTTAAATATTAATTTCTAGAACTAAAACTACTGTTCTTTTTTTATTGACTGAGGTGCTTCACATTAATATTGGAAACATCTATATGGAATTTTCTACATTTTAATCATTTCTTGCCCTGCCTGGGATATTAATATTGGGATTACCTTTGAAAGAGTATTACTATTGGTGATATATGCAAAGTTCAGCAAGTTCTATGACTCTCCCAGTTTGAATTAAAACAAGCAATGGAGGAAGTGTGCTGTTATTATGACAGCTCCACATTACTACTTTTAGTAGTTGGTGTGATTGGCGTACTTGAAGCTTTAGCTTTGGTCAGTGTCCTGGAACTCTTCCTTTCCTTCAGCAGCAAATCACTAAGGGAGGAAACACAGGGGGACTTGGCTCCATGCACTTAGATTTAGGATTTTAATAATATCATAAAATAATGTGTTTCACCTGTTGCACCTGTTTAGATTCTGCTTTCAGGCCAGTGCTTTTATTGTTTAACTGTTACTGGTTGAGCTGTGTGGAAAGTTTGTTTAATAGATAAAATTTTCTGATTGTGTTAAGCTGGATATGATTCATCTCCTGGCATTTTGTCCAATTGGATTTAATTGTAAAGTATTTGTACCCACTGAAACTGCGTGTATCGGGTTTGTGTAGCAAGGTTTTGCTACAGGGGTGGTTTCTGTGGGAAGATGCCAGGATCTTCCCCCATGGCCAACAAAGGCAATGCCAGCTGGCTCCAAGACAGACCCACTTCTTCTCAAGTCCAAGCCTGACAGCCCTGGTAGTAGTGTCTCTGGGGTGGCAGATATTAGAAGGGGGAAAAAAAAAAACCCACCTGCAAAACAGCTGTAACCAGAAAAAGGAATGAGACTATATGAGAGGAACAGCCCTACAGGCACCAAGGACAACAAAGGAGTAGGAGTAAAAGGTGCTCCAGGCATAGGAGCTGAGATTCCCCCACAGCCCCTGGAGTCCTACAGGGGAGCTGAGATCCACCCACAGCCCCTGGAGGAGCCCACCCAGAAGGAGGTGGTTGCCTGAATGAGGCTGTGACCCCATGGGGAGCCTATGCTGGAGCAGGCTCCTGGCAGGATCCGTGACTCTGGGGTGAGAGGAGTCAAAGCTGGAGTAGGTTTATTGGCAGAGCTTGGTTTATTTTTCCTTAACCGGCTTGGATTTGATTGGAAACAAGCAATTTCCCCAAATCATGCCTGTTTTGCTCATGACAGTTATTGCTGCATGAACTCCCCCTGCTCTTGTCTTGACCCAGGAGCCTTTTGTGTTCTCTCCCCTGCCCAGCTAGAAAGGGAATGACAGAGTGTTTCTGGTGGGCACCTGATAGCCAGTCAGGGTCAACCCACCACACAGAGTTACTGCAGCTGTTCAATAGACTCATTTATCTCAATGATTTAAGATATTTAGAGGTCAGAGGATGTCACAGTGAATCTCAAGGATCTTGTTTCTCTAATAACTAATCTGGCTATGGTTCTTTCAAATTTCTAGAGTTGGCAGCAATTTCCTAAACCTGTTCCAGAGCCTATCAGAGCTTTCTTCCTGTTCAGCAAGAGGCCATTCTGCTTTCCAAGACAAGAGGGACAAAACCATGATGTCTGGTCATATTGGCAGCTTTGCTTTAGTCTATCCAAAATATCAGCTACTTCACTGTATTAAGCTGGAATCACTGAATTTTTTATCTGATCTAACTTGTCAAGGAGCCTATGGCTACCCCACAATGTTT
Organism: Cyanistes caeruleus; assembly: GCF_971803275.1. NCBI lineage: Eukaryota > Metazoa > Chordata > Aves > Passeriformes > Paridae > Cyanistes > Cyanistes caeruleus. The sequence goes on from NC_141703.1 coordinate 66,534,289, forward strand.
GCCACTTGATGCCCAGAACTGGACTATTTTTGTGAGAGAGGCAGAGTCTGTAGAGGTGGAAACTGGAGGGAGAAATACAAAAAAGTGAAGCTTTCTCATGGCAGACCAGTTGACAGCATTAAGCAGATGTTTTTCATTTGTAAAAAAACCAAAAAACATTTCTCTCTTCTCTTTCTTGCTGTGGTCAGTCCCCGTGGAAACCACTTGAAAGCTGTAGAATAAAGACAACATCAGAGCATGATACCGAGGGAGATAGTGAGGAATTTTGTTTTGTTCTGTTTTTTTCTTACTGTCCCAGTGGGAATAAATAAGAGACATACTGCAGTGCCCTATGGCAAATCTCACTCTCAGTTTTCTCCATGGAAAATGTGGTAAGAAAAGGATAATGAGGTTGCATTTGTTGCCAGTGATGACTGCCCCATGGGAAATGTGCCTTTACTTCAGCCCTGTTTTCACTCCATGCTATAGCTGCTCCGGCACCCAAGTGTGAAAATTTAGATCACAAATATGAGTCAAAAATCCAGGTTCCTGTATGATATCCAGGAAAAAAAAAAAAAAGAGTTTAAAAAAGGAGTCACAGAACACAGCACATTGTATGAAGCACGCCTAGTTCAACCAGAAGAAAATACAGAAACAGAGCACCAAAAGTCTTGTCCTTCTTTTGTCTTTGAGGAATATATTTGCATTTTCAGCTTACTCACTTAGTTGAGAATTGGTTTTACAGCTTAAAATCATTATGAAAACTGTGCTTTCTTTTAAAATATGCTTGCTGAGTCATATGAGCCATAAGACAGCCTTGGCATATAAGACAAGGCAGCATTGTTCACTTCTTGTATGGAAGGAAATAGACTCTGTTCACCAAGAGTATGGCCTAAGTCCTCTGCATCCTGGGCATGTTCAAACTCACATTGCAGGAAAGAACCCAAACCCTGGAAGAACACTACTTTCTACATTTACTTTTGAAACAAAGAAAATAACAGTGGGGAAAAAGACATTTGTTCATCCAGCCTTCTGCAGCCTCAGGCAGGGTGAAGACCCTCCAGTGAGAGATGGGATGCAACGAAGTTCCTTGCAGAATGACTGGGGTCCAGATGTCTGGCTCCATGGGTGGCTATCAGCATCTAAAGGGGTGTATAAAAGGCATTGGGTTGCACATCTGTTATCCAACTGAATGTGGTTTGGTTCTTCAGATAAACACTTCACAGTTTCACACGTGCAGGAATATGTTTTGCAGATGGAGAGAATAAAGGCATCCGCCTGCAGCACCTGCTTCAGTTTCTGGCATCTGGAGGTGGACAAGTGTTTTGACTCTGCCCTTCCTAGTTTCTTTCAGGCTAGCTCTAGACACTGCATTGTTCAGAGAGAGGTTTTGAGCCCTAGATACCACTGGGGGTATGGATGAGGTGTATTACACAGGCTTTTCAATTTCCATTCTGGTACCGAGACATTAACTCTGCCTTTTCTCTCCGACATCTTCTCTTTGAAGATGTCTTGACTTCTCTTGACTACAAGAAGTCAAATGATTTCTTATATTACACATCATTTACAAAAGCACTTCTTCATTTTCTGTATTAACAGGCTAAATAAATCCATCTGAGGACATAGTACAAAAGGTGTAGAACATGAGGAAAACATGTAAAGAGATCACAGAAAGCTGCTAGTTTAACCACTATTAGCATTATTCAATATGGTGTTGGTGAAACACTGAAGAATCCACCACAATTATCTGGAGTTAAAATTACAGTCCTTTATGAAACCCTCCACTGTGTGTGTACACCAGGAGCATATCTGCTGATGGCTACTGAAGAGAAGTTTTAGCTGTCTTTGAAATCAGCTGGATACACTTTATTCAAACAAGTATGTGAAGTTACTTAGAACATTCTGCTCCTCTGCCTGGCCATCATTACAAGGCTTTTTGATATTGTTTCATTGACAAAGGTGTAAGTTTTCTTCCTCTGCCTACAGAGCTTGCTGTGGGCAGAAACCACAAGGAGCAGCTTACCACCTTGTTGTTAGGCAGATTATTGCTAGCCAAAAACCCTCCCATGGCACTGTGACCAAACCTAGAAAATGTGCTTACGCCACCTGGGAATGTGCAGGTTGGCGCTCTCTCCTTATCACTGGAAAGAAACACCAACCATTTTTTTCCCAGCTCCACTCTAGATTTCAGTACCAACCTCCTGCTGGCTGAGGTCACACAATGTTTGCCATAAAAGGATGACTAATGGCTCCAGCACCAATTATTTAACGAAGGAACATACATACTTGCGTCATCAATATAGGTTCCCTCAGTGCTGGTACTGAGGGCATCCCAAGTGCTGTCAGGAAATCTGCACTAACCACAACCTCTGGATAATGTTTTTGGCACAGCAAGAGAGGAAAGGCAAGTGGCCATTGTCCTTGCATCCTTGTTTATGCTACTGGCTTTGCCTCAGCCCCACACAGCTCACAGCTGGACTAGTGACCTCTACCAACCTGGCCCAGCAGGGTGACCAGGGTGGGCTACTGCTGTGGGCCATAAGTACAGTTGACATGTTCAGGCCTCAATGAAAAAAAGTTAAAAGAGTAAGAGCAAGTACTGAAGATGAACAGCTTCCACAGTTTGTGGGGAATGCATTTTATTTCAACAAAGCTTTTTGTTTATAATGAAGAAAGCCTTGAAAAAAAAACATAAACAAAAATGAAAACAAATAAACAGATAAAGCAATAAAAACAAAAATGAAGTTTGAGTTTTCAATCCAACCCAAAACAGCCACCCAGACCCCCTACTAATTCCTCTCTTCACACAGCTCCTACATAGTCTTATGCTTGATCTGAATCAGTAGCTAAGAGTGGCTTCCTGGACCTAGGCCAGAAGCTGAGGTTAGGGCTGCTAAAGCCGCTGTGTACATCACATGTTCTCTAGAGCTCTCTGGACTTTGTCCTGGCCACTCACTCCTTTAAGGCCCAGAACCAAGGGAAGTCTGCAGGCTGTCGCTCTTGATAGCTTTCCATCAGAAAGAGCTAAGGCCCCAAAGCCTATGTGAGGGCGGGATGGGGGTGTGAGGGCTGGAGAAATCACAAGGGTACCTTTGGAGACCTCTGTGTGGTCAGGGAATACTGGGTTGGAACCATGCACACAGTTCAGATCAGCTTGTACTAATGAGCAGCCTGTGCTCCAGATGGAAACTTCCAAACACAACATCCTGCAAGCAGATGAGGACTGGGTATGAAATCCAGCTGTGCTCTAATGGGACAACATATATGTACCTTCAGAGATTTGCACTTTAAATCTGAAGTTTTAAAAAGCAGAAATAACTTTAAGTAGTTTCCTGTTTAAAAGCCAGATGGGCAGAATTAAAGTTCCTATCCAATGAAGGGGGGTGACAAAAGTCTTCTTGGGCCATATGTACTTACGAACTCATCAAAGAAGGTAAAATATGAATGACTACTCATCAGTATGCAAACTATTACTTAATTCAGTTGTCAAACTGAAATGTGTCTTTGAAGTCCAATCATGTATAAAGCATATTGTGCCTTTGTGTGTGTATGTGTGTGTATATATATATATGAGTAAATTAAATATTTAGAAATTTTATATATGTTCATACATACTATATGAATGAAGAATTTTTTATCTTCCTATTCAATTTCCCATTATTTTGAGTTCAAGGTTATCAGATTGTTGCTTGAGAACACATAAGACCACGTCTCAAGTACAGAACACTACATTTTTTTCTTGATCTAAATGAAGTGCCATTCAAAAACCCTAAATCAAATTTTAATTTAATCTACTTTGTTATTTGGAGTAAAACACACTTCCAACACTTTTGTGTTACAAATATGTGGTGGGAAATCTGGTTCCTCTGCAATATGAGCACTACAAATGTTAATTGGGATATCAGTAAAAATACAGTAGTTCCTTTGGACATAGTGGAGGAAAATTCAGTTTATTCCAGCATGAGTATGAATAGGAAACTCAAGTAAAGAAAACTGAAATTGCATTTCATAAAAGTTTTCTCTTTTAAACTTGTGTGGAGCAGAGAAGAGTATTGATTCATTTTAAGGCTCTACTTTCAGCTCTCTACAATAAATATCTTAAAACATTTTGCACTTCATCTTTTTCTTACCAAAAAGAATAAAAAAACCAACAAACCAAAAGGCCATTAATGGAATGAGTACAATGGGATTCATTAACATTCCTAAGTGATTCTTGAAGATTCACAAGACATCCAATGCTTTCAATCTGTGTGCAGTACCTCTTTACATGATGGCTTACTACAATTATGTCAACATATCAATGAGAAACATGAGGCTATCACACCAAGTGTGATTGAAGAACAATACAAGAAGACAGAAATTATTCCAGGAATAAAAGCACCCCCCCCAAGGAGCTTGCTGAAACCCTGAATGAGCATGCTCTTCACTGAGGGAATGTTTTCCAAATGCAGTGAGGGAGGAAGCCTTTAGGTGTAATCAGCTTCACTATGAGACCCGAGCAGTACCAGAGCCTTTTTACAGTCTGTCAGCACAAGCACGGCACCCATTCCTAAGGAATGCACTGCATTTACACATTACCTCAGGCTTACAGTCATACAAATACTGCTCTCCTTCCACCTGCACCTATGAGTTTCTCAGAAACATTTGTGTTCCCAGTAGGCTTCTGAAGCAACAGGGTCATATTGTACCACAGTACTGCTTTAACAACTTCAGTCAGGTCTGATCTCAGTTCAGAACAATTTAGTTCTGAAAACACCATGTGTCCTGAGAGCTACCTAATACGAAAACATGTAAATATAATCAGTAAGAAAGCATTATTATAATCACAGTCCATAGATAGTTAAAAGCCAAAGTAAACAAGACTGAGGCTGAAAGATGTTCATTATGTTTATCTATGGACCTTGATGACTAAGAAGAAAATAGACATAATAAAATAAGTGGAACTTCTCACCTGACTCAGCAATGTGTTCTTTCTTGTTACTCTGCATGTCCCTCTGTTCTTTTCCCCAGTCAGAAATACCTTTTCTGGAATATGAGTATCTTAGTGTCCCTATTCACATCTCCCAGGGAACCTTCATATTTCAGAGAGTCTTAGCACTCCAGTCAATTTGTTGAGACAAATCTTTGCTGGCAGGTGCTTGCATAAGCAAGAAGTCAAAGAGAATATACTTTGATCCATCATTGATCAGAGAATGCTTTCCAAGGGTCAGCCTGTGTTAAAATCCTTGTTCAACTACAGTCTTCAAAAACTAAGTGGTCTACTTGCCTATCAGACTTGCTTGACCAGACCCCTTGAGAAGAAGTACAGTAACATTCCACACTTACAATTGTCTAAAACTACAAAAAATTTAGGAGTACATGCCTAGTTTTATGTGAAGATTGACTGTTAGCTATTCCTAACCACAGTTATTCCCCTCCCTGCCATTTCCACCACATTTTTGCTAGCTCAATATTTTCTAGAGGAGACACCTTCCATAGGTTCTGTATTCAGCAATACTTCCTCCAGCAGCAATCACCAACCAGGTCACCTAAGACAACTGAAAGCCTATATTCTTCTCAGATATACAAGTAATCAACATCATGGGGATAACCCCTAAAAGACAAATCCACTTCATGAAGGAAAAAGTTGGATCTTGGAAAGATTCTAGTAATATCTTTCCAAAAACCTGAAATATAAAATGCCCCAAGCTCTCTTGTCAGGGCACTTCATTTTTCAAAATTAGCTGCACTTCAACAGCTTGAACCTGTAACTCAAAGACCATTAACCTACTTCCTCTTCCTTTCTGCAGGAAATTAATAGAAAGGTGTCTTCCAGTATCTTACATATGTATGATTTTCCAGTGGCTTAAAAAAGATTTACTCTACAGCACCTACTAAAATAAGGCTTCACTCCTCAGTTGAGACTCTTCTTGCCAGATGATAGCTCAGGCTGACATTTTTTTTTAATGGCTCAATATGTAGGCATATCTGAAAACTGTGGCTTTAGTGCCAACAATAGATTGACTTTTAATGAGAATAGCATTTACCAACGTCCCAGTAATTCACTTATCACATACTGTCATTAATGTACCAATAATTGTAAATTGCTTCTGCCTACAGAAGCTCTGCTCACAAGGTCCTGTGAAGTCAGCATCTAAGCCTTTATGTAGTCTGTAATATCTTGCTTGGCTAGTGAATGTACTGTCTCATTTATTTTTACTGCCTCATTTGTACATAGTTCCCATTTCTTTCAGAAGCTCTGTTCTGCTTTCCATGGCTGGGCTATCCATCTTTATAAAGGGATAAGAATCCTTTTAAAGGACGAGTGCCTAATTCTGCACTTTATTGAGGCTGAAATACAGGCTGCCACACTGTATTATTAAAAGCAAACAAAAGAACAAATTGAAGAGCCAAAAGATTTCAGAAAAGTTTTTTGAAGATAAAAAAACTCTCTGTATCAGAACCACCAGGATTATTAAAGGTGCATATGGTTTCATTCCCCCATGCACAGTTAGACACTCCTTTCCTGAACTGTATAGAGAGAAGAATACTCAAGAGCTCCTCATCTTTTTGGGACAGCACTCAGGTGCAACAATAATTAATCAAAAACAGAAAGAGGGCCAATTATCACTACACAGTTCATAAGAAACATTGTGCAAATATAATTTCACTGTTCAAATTATGTCAGGAAAAAGAAGAATGTAAAGCCTTCTGAAGAGTCACAGATAAATGTGCTTGCCATGTCTGTATTGCATCAATTAGGAACGAAGCCAGAATTTTTCTAGAGCTGAGGCTCAAAGACCAAACGTTGGGAAGAGGAGGCAAACACGTTATTCTGCAATTTCAACTGAACTTTCTCTGCATGTTACTGATTTTTTTAGAGCTTCTTTACAAAATTAACTTTATGAATTAATTAGCAACAATAGTAATGCAGAGATGACTGATTGCAAGATAAAAATTCTATACGTGTGCAAGTAATAGTTGCATAAAAATCTCAGCAAACAACCAATTACTTCTATGCTTTTTCATCAAAGAGGGGTAATACAAAATTTAAATAATCAAAGTGTATTTTCCATATCATATTTTCTCACAGAAGTGTTGCATCCATAGCCTGGAAGCAAGCAGTAGGTAAATTACCATTTATTTTAGATAGCCTTGCTTGGCCTCAATCTAGGTTTGTAGTGAAAAACTGGAGGGGAAAACACAACCATTACAGAGGAATTATAGTAATTTGCAAATGGAAAAGTGGGTCAAATCTGCTGCATAAATTATTCATAATGAATTGTTCATTCAGATTTATATTGGATAGATCTGAAAACACTGAAATTGAGATCACAATTCCTGTAAAGGTGAAATTACTTCAGCGTGTAACTGAGAATAGCTACAGTATTTTACTTTATGAAATATCGAGTTGACATTTATTTATTCATTAGGGTTACCTGCATTACAGAACAATCCATCCATCGAGAAAACTCTGAGGACAAAATGACACAAACAGAATGTGCATTGCATTAACGGCTAGCATTTAAGAGAGGATGGCAGAGAGAACCTGACTAAAAATATCCACTAGTACTAGAAAATCACACTCCAGGCTCAAGCTTCCCCAGTAACAGGGTGCAGGGCAGTTTGGCAGACACAGAAGCTGAATGCAAGATGCATCTCTCTTTAAGACTGACTCATCCTTTCTGCTGGCACAATCTGTTTTCCCCAGCATGCAAACATTTAATCCAGCCCCCCGGGGATGTTTATGCTGATAAATAAATGGGCTCTGTTTCGACCTCACTAACAAGCTGTCTCCCTTTCACTTCTGCTCTAAGTGGCACTAGACACAGCCATGGTTAGCAGAAGCCTGTTGGGTCTATCAGCCCAGATGTGTGCTCCTGCTTTACTTAGAAGTACAGCTGGGGAGCAGACAAGTTCTCCGCCAGCTGCTCCTCTGCACCCACCTTTGCTCACCCTGCAGTGGAGGAGAGTCAGGAAGGAGACCCAGGACAAGCCTTTGGGTGCCTGCTCAGAGTGGTCTCAGCAGCACAACCAGCTGGGCAAGGACTGGGCACAAGAGGCCTGCACAGCACCCTGCCACAGGAACTCGTCCTCCAACAGCGTCTTTCTGGATCCTTTCAGGGAATCATGAACTTGGATAAAATGTGTATTTTATTGGAAAGCTGCCTTATTTTCCTTAATTTATTTTTGGCACCTGCATTGGCTTAAGAGGCATGTCATGGGGAATTTTCCTTCTCTCGAGACAAATTTGTCCTTGACAGAACTGCACTGATTGGAGCAGTTACATCAGGGATGGATCTGGCCAATTATCTTTTCGATTTGGGTAAACATGACTTAGCTGCTTTAGCATTATTTGCTTAGATAATCAATACACACAGCAGACATACAGAAATTAAGGCACACCCATTGCATAGCTCCACTGGACACAGCTGAGGATGTATGCTATGATGTGGGCAAGACTACACAAGCCCTACAACTTGAAAAAGCATAGTGTGTCTCTCTCAGCAAAGGACTGTTCCTGGCTTTGATCACATATATGCCCAAAAGAACCCTTTCTAAATGCTCACAACTCCCACTCTTGGTTTTTTTCAGTACTATTGGTTCAAAAGAGGAGTACCTTTGGTACTTAATAGCGTGCAGGATTACACAGCATTAGAAAGATGACCTTTTTATTCTCTCCAAGTTACATGAAGTGCTTGTAAAACATGCTGAGCATTGCTCTCTGGGCTGCTGAGTGGCAGAGAAATTATAGCAGCTGAAAAGGTGCAGGTTAGGTAACTATTTTAAGAGGTTTTTTTCAGTCTTTTCTAGTAGCTGCTGACATTTTATTTATTGTATGTTTGGAAAAAAGTGCTCTGTCGAAAATTCCTCACTTCATGCATTAATTGAGGGGAGAGATTCTGCTTGAGAAATATGCTTTATTTTGCAAATGTTAAAACCTTGCATAATATTTTTGCATAGCCTCACTTATTACTGCACCTACCATCCACACTGAGCTGTGCTTTAGAAATGCCATCTGCTCTTTTATCCCCTGGGCACATGAGGTTTGGGTCAGAGTGGTTTCCCTGCCTGGGTTTGGATGATCTCTGGGTGTCTCCAAAAGGTTAGCACCTCTCCAAAAGGATGACCCCCCTGCTTACCCTGGGATCGGTGCTGAATGCCTTTCTCGGTACAGAGAACTCCTGCTTATCTTGCCCTCTAATATCTTCCAGAACTTCATCATGAGAACCAAGGATATACTAGTTCTCAAGGTCTCCATCTGGACATGAGTGGCCTTTTTATTTCTCTCCTACCTCACTTACTAGAGTTCAACCCATAGAAAAGCAGTTTCTTGGCTGATTTGGTGACTTCATTTCCCATGTTATCACCAAGAGCAAGTTAGCGGCTCCTAACAGCTATTCTTTGCTGAGATTTGAAGTTTTGTTCCAGAATGGAGGTTAAAAAAATAAACAGAGAAGTGATGGGGCAGACTTACAAACAGCTAAATGGTCTTTAACTCATGGGAACAGTTGGGGAATAGTTGCTTGATGTGGATGTAGGCAGACGTGCACTGAATAGTCACAACTAAATTACCCTCTCAGCAGAAAGAAAACAGCACTATCAGCATCTTAGCTTCCTCAGGTCCTCACTCTGCAAGACATTCCTGGTTTATCATTTCTGCCTGCTAAAAGTGCTCTGTCCATGTGATTCCCAGCCATTTTAATTGAAGTCCAAATTTATGTTACCAAAGAGGATGCAATGGTTGCTTTGAACCTGGGTCTCCTCTCACCTCACGGTGTTCTCATCCTTGTGGATAAGAAATAGAGAAGAGGGAAGGCTACAATACTCCCTCCTGGGAATTTTTCCTGTTCATCATCTTCTTTCTTGCTTAAAATCCCACATAAGTTGTCACAAGATAACTGCACTTCTCAATTAATATATGCCTTGAAAAAAATACCTACCAATTACTCTTGTTAGAGTCATCCTGGACTGAAATCATGATACAACCTCTTGTCAGAAAATTAAGAACTCCATACTATGGCCTTGTAGCAATTTCCAAGGATTCTTCTCCCTGACTTCTCAATGCCTTTTCACTATTTGTTCTCCTGTATGCATAGAGAGCTGCTTCTCCAGCACCCCTGAGAAGATACCATAATAACAATTTTGACAGAAAAGGTGAAATGGAAAGAGGGTCAGTGACAGGGCTTTGTAAAGACTCAGGACTGACAGAACACTGTAGCAAGGTGGTCCATGCTATAATCTGAGCTCTGTGTCAACTTGTGGAGCCCATCCTATAGGCACACATAAGTGGGGCAGTAGGTCATGAGACCAGTGATGGATGAAACTTTCCACAATTCCTCCTGCTCCAGGACTAGAACTACAAACACACAGAATAAGTTCCTACATATCATGCTTCATACTTTTACTTACATTTAGAAAGATTTTTCCAATTTTCAGCACTCTCATACAAACCCAGTGTCCCAATTAGCGTGGCTTTCAAAGTGTGCACTTCGGGCACCAATGCTCTCAGGTTAGTGCACTGCTCACCGTCCCCTCTGTCACCACAGGAAAATTTTAGAAACCACAAATGGACACCCACTCTTTTTTCAGGTGCTGCAAGTTTGCTGCAGTACACTTGCATCAGAATAGAACTGGAATGACAGACAAAAGAGCAGAGCAGGAGGTTTCTGTCTGCACCAGCCCTATCTTGCCCAGGACCTTGTGAGGGAATGCCTGTTTATTCCATCACTAAACAGGATGAGAAAAATTGGGGGAAAAAAAAAATCCCCATTGGCCTTTCAGAGGCATTACAAAATTGACTAAAGCTGCTATTTTATTCTTGTCAAATTTAGCTGACACCATAATTTTATTTGCATTTGATTCACAGGCACAATAAAGGGGAAGATAGAACACTAGGCAGAAGCAAGTGTTATGTGACAGGAGTATTAATCTCACAAAACTATCACCTGCATCAAGTGACTGGGGCAAGAAATAACAGTCTCTTAGTAGCACTTTGGTGTCACACACTTATTACAAACTGCATCACATAATTCCTTAAAGAGCTGTTGAAATACTTACTTGAACTATAAAATTATGTAATATTTTCAAGATAAATACATTCTAAGTTGATGCCAAAGTTTATTTCCTAATATTTCTCTTTCTGTATTGGATTCAGTATTCCTCAGTCATAGTCCTCTCTCAGTCGGATATAGTATTTCATGTGTCAGTAAATTTAACTTTTTGCCAATGAATGGTCATTAATTATCCATGAGCTGTATTTGAAACCTGGATGTTGTTCTTATTCAAATTGCAATCTGTTGGTCACACAAACGTGTGCAAATGCAGTCGGATTTGATTTGCTAACCAAGGAAGAACCCACAATTTCATTAAGAAACAGCTGAGGAAGGGAAGCTTTCTCCATTAATAAAAACAATTAGTGAGTTGCCCAGCTGTGTTACAAAGCAGCCAGTGATTTTTAAGCTGGCACCCTGGCAGACTAATAATTCAGTGCTAATTGGGATATACTAGGCAGGTTTTTCAGCTTCTGGTTCTTATTTATACTGATCTCCATTCAAAAGGAAATTTATTTATTACAAACGTTTTCTTTAAAATAAAATAAAAACTTCATTTGCTCTGAAACTTCAACTGGTGAAACCCTTGTTGGAGGAATATTTGAGAGGACTCCGAGTACAGTTTCCCAAGGAAGAATGCAGCCTCTTGCTGCCAGTGGGGTTGTCACAAAAACAGGGGAAGGAGTAATTCAGGACCGTGAAACACAGGACTGTAATTCCTTCTTCACCATGCTGACTCTCAGAACAAACTCAGTGAGAAAATACAAGCACTTCTCAGAGCAAGGAACAGTAAGTCAGACTCAGGGGACTGATCCTACAGTAGTTGGGGATCCTCAGCAAGACCTCTGCCTCTTTTGTCCTACCTTGAAGATGATGCACTATCTACAAACAAAAAAAAAGTATTGTTGATGCATGGTCATCATCAATAGGGTAAAATTCCCCTATCAATAGCTGCTTTTTATATTCTCTGAGTTTCTCACCTTAAAAGAAACAAACAAAAATGTAAATAAAAACAACAAAATGCCTCAAAAACAAACAACTAAAACAAACAAAAAAGCAAAAGTAAATTAAGAGAAAAACACAAAACAATAAGTGAACCACATAAAAACACACAAAATCCCAAGTCCCACATTATGTACTTAGTCCTATCAAAAATTACCATGGTTCCCCCAACCATGGGTGTAGCACAGTTATTTCTTTTTATCCCCAGAAATGTCCTCCATGCAGAATATTTGGACTGGAGTCAGCTGTTAGTGAGAGGCAATCAGATTCCCTGGTGACCTCTCTGCAAACACCATGCCCAGATTGGTTTGGTACCCTCTGCCTAACCTCAGCTACTTGCTCCAGTCTGCATGCTCAGAGCATGTCCGACAGACACCAGCAAAACCTGGGACATCCCAAATTTTCACAATCATAGAATGGTTTGGATTGGAAGGAATCTTAAATATTGATTAGTTCCAACACCCTGCTATGGGCAGGGATGTCTTTCACTAGAGCAGGTTTTTCAAAGTCACATCCAACCTGGCCTTAAACACTTCCAGGGACAGGGCATCCACAGCTTTTCTGGGCAACATGTTCCACTACTTCGTGACCCTCACAATAGAGATTTTTTTCCTTACATCTAATCTAAACCTACCCTTCCTCAATTTAAAGCCACTACTTGACTTGAAGCTATTGCATTACCTGACTTGAAGCCACGTTATTTATTTTCTTGACTTCAGATTTCAACCCTAATTGAGTAATTATGCCTTTCATTCATCTTTGGGAAATTTAAATATGACGCCTTAGATTCCTAGAAGTTCTGTGAAGATAGATGGAGCAGACAATTTCCAGGGAGGGTGTTCAGAAATATGTTCTTTCCTGACTTACCTCCTACCTATGGAGGCATCTGTATTCTGCTGCTGCTTCATCCCAATGAACAAGATCACACAGCACGTCAGGAAAAGAGGTGCCTATAGGTCAGGGTCTTGCCTTGCAGCAGTGCAGACACAGTACAACTTAAACTAAGACAATTAACTCCAACTAAGTGGAAAATAATACAAAGAAGCCATTATGTCAATTCTGGTATCATTTTCTGCCCCTAACTGGTAAATTATTTGGCATACTCAATGAGACAGCACCTGTCCTTTATTGTGAGGCATACTTTTGATTGGCAAATGAACCAACCTGGGGCAAACAAACAAAATTACTCCTTGTTTAGTGAAATCACCTTTGCCAAGCCACATAACAGAGTAAACAACCTGAAGGAAAACCATTTGTCATAGGCAAATGTATCAGAATGTAAATATTATATGAAGAATGTAAATATCCCTTGAAGGTGCCCCATAAATAGAACGATAGCAAAAATTAGTTTATTTGCTCAGGTTCTACATGCATAATATGGTAATCATCAATCTTTACAGGTAAAATGCAAGCAAAAAGCAATGTAATCAATCAAATATGAAGCTTTCCTGCAAATGAAAGGAAAATTGCTTTTTAGATGATATGCAGTAAAGCACAACTGCATGACCGTTGACTTGTTATCAACTTGGACACAGGCAAAGCCCACCAATCATGAAGAATTTCCCTGTTACTAGTGGGAAATTTTTTAAGATATATTATTTTGCGTATATCTGACCATGTGTTTTAGTGCATGGTTTCATGGTTTGAGACCTTTTTTTTTTTTTTTTTTTTTGCTTAATAACTATATTTAAGCATGCAGATGTGCAAATACACTCAACAGTTGTGAATTCCTACCAAGGTCAGACTTCACTAGTAAAAATATTTCATTCGTTGTCTTTTTTATTTTACAGAGTAAAGTGAGTTATACCACAGCTGATGAAATACACAGTTTGAAATGAAAGCTCCAAAGGGCTATCTCTGACCTTCACAGATTTAGGTCAAATCCAGCTATGAAAGTTAGCAACTTATGCATCTCCAAGAAAAAATTAGATATATCAAAAATTAAACCAAAGGCTTCTATTTCACAACACTCATATGGCAAATTGCATTACAGCTGTAGGAACACACCCTCAAGGGGCAAACATGGTGGGGGAAAACTGATGTGTTGTCGTACAGTGAAGAAGCCTTTACAATTCCATTATAATACAGCTTCCTTGACATAATTTCTCAGGCACAACCTTAACACATAATGAAAGATGGTACTTTCCCTATTTGCCTTTGTTACAAATGGCACAAACCATTCCTGATTCACCCAAACAGCCCTGTTGGGCACATGACCTATTGGTTTGTACTGGAATACATGATGAATTGCTTTTGGGGCTACAGCTGAGAAAGCCTAACTCCCACTCAGAGGAGAGGTATGAAGAGACAAATGGGACAATGTCCTTCTCCTCTCTTTCAGCTCAGTTACCATGTCCAGGGACATGCCCATTGCTCCTCACAAATTCCTGGCCTTTGTTATTCCTCATTGCATGTGCCGAATGATGCCATTCAGGGATTGCCTATTTTCTTTTATATGTTCTCTGTATACTTTGCACATATTTTTATAGCTCTGTAGTCTATTGTATTAGTGACTAGTTTTCCCAGCACTTTTCCATGGCCTTTCCTTAAGCATAAAGACAAAACAAATTCCAGAGCTCCAAGCCCCAGGTTGTACAAGGCTCTGTGCTATCTTGGCTCTTCCTGGGAACCAAGGCTGAGAACAGTTCTTTGAGATACATTCTCATGGACAAATTACAGCTAGTGCTGAGGCAGGGCTCCAGAGAAGGGGCTTTGCCTGGGGTAAAATTGCATCACCACTTGTCCTCCTAGTTGGTGCTTTTTTATCATTTGTGCTAATTTCCTAAAACCTATAAAATGTGCTCAGGCCTGGGCGGGGATAGTCTTTATGAACATCTTTCCATGACTGCTCCTGAAGGCCTCCAAATAAACATCCCCTTCCTAATCCTAACATCACCTTCTTACTAAAATTATCTCAAGTTTCATTTCCAGGTTGAATACCTGGAATAACATTTGATGGTGTATTTTGTCTTCTCTGCAATGTCCCATGACCATGGACAATGCCTCCAGCTGTGCTGGACAAAGGCTTCTCAGCAGGGCTCTTATGGCATGGGGATGTGAAAGTGTCCTTGCTGCAGAACAGAGGAAGATTTATCCCCTGCTGGCAGCAGCAACTGGTCTTACCCAGTGCCACTGGGTAAGATTCATGCCATCTCCTGGTGTGCAGGGCTGTGCTAAATGACACCCAGTCTCATTTTTTATTAAAACTGAAGACAAAATTTGAGTTGTCTATGAATCCCACTTGCTCAAAATACAGCAGGTGAAGTAGTAGAGCTCAGGATGCAGCCTCTGCCCTGTACCCCATGTCCTTCTTCTCTGTGACAGCTCAGTGGGCTCAGCACAGGGAAGAGGGATGCAGTTTCCCTGTGCTTTCACAGTGACAGGATTCTGGGAGCTGGGTGGCAGAGGGGCTGACCATCAGTCTGGAAGGTGCCTGTCAGTGACTCCTCCCAGGGCTAGCTGATACTGGAGGTACAGCATGCCCCTGCAGTGCTGTCTTTTCTGCCCACTCTGCCCAATCATTAAGTAAAAATTGTCTTCTACACATGTCTATACATTGCCTAGACTGATGGAATCTTGATCTCAGCTAGGGACTCCAAACTGAGCCACAGCTCAAATACAATAAATGATTCGGCAACAGGCTTTGTGTGCTTCTGACAGCTTCTTATTTGGAAAACAGGCCTGGGAAACTCCTGTACAACTCAGGAAGTGTCTAGAGGTTGTCTTTCTCTTAGTAAGTATAAGAAAAAGAAATCCTGTTGCACTGTTATGTTGTTTCTGGAACTTGTCAAGAGCTAGCTCACAGGATAGCATAACATCATGCCAGCAAAATTAAAGCACAGCTGGGAAAAGCAGGTTTTAGTTCATATTCTGGGGTTCATTTCTTTAGTATGAATCTATACAGAAAAATGACAGTTTTACGGTCTTCATGTAATAGGTTTACCAATGTATTAACTTGTATTTTACCTTGCATTTCAATAAGTTCAATAGTAAAAGAGGAGTATCATGAGTATCTACTGATTTTGTAGTTGAAGTACATCAGTGATTTTTTATTTTGAATTTTTTTTTATTCAAATGAACTGGCGCTCAAACCACTGCAATAAGAAGTTGACATCTTTTCACTGAGGCACTGTTATAATTCTGTTATATTGCAATGTGTGTTACAAAACGAAATGTTAAAATTACACAGACCAGTAGATAAAGTATTTACTGAAAATCTATCTGGCAAAGAGGGCATGATTTGTTTAAAACACTGCCTGAACAAATGTAACAAACAAAAAATTTATCTTCTGCCCACCTTCAATGCTCTGCTTCAGTTTAATTAATTTTCTTCACCTCTTCATGTAAAACTTAGTGCCTGTGAAAATACCATCACCTTAGAGAGTTAAATTGTCTGCCTGCTGTGGTAAAATGGATTGAAGAGATCAGATCTTTGTCTTCCCTCTGCTGCCCTGTGACTGCAATTCAGGAAATCGCAGAGTCTCACTCACAGTACCTTGGGGTGGGAGGAATGTCTCAAGCACAGACATCATGTCATAGCAGAGCATAGATAGCACAGAGCAGCACAGAGTGGGTAGCATAGCATAAATACATAACATAGAATGGGACAGGTCAGGAAGCAGCAGGCAGGCATGACAATCATTTTTCCTGCCATGCCGTGTAAACTGGGGCAACCACAGGCTTGTCCTATCTATAAATGCCAGCTTTGCTTTCACTAGTGCAGCTGATACCAGCCCAGGCTTGCAGGCATCCACAACTCAGTATTGTGTTATGCTGTCAAAATTGAAGACACTGACTCTTGGCTTAAGGTTCCTGTCAGTCTCAGCCCTGGTAGCAATGTATTTCCTTGGGCTGATGTCTGGTTAGACAACCCACAACCAGGGCAAGCTCACCCTCTCATATGACTTAGGAAAAAAAAAGAAAAACAAAAATATATTTCTATGCTTTGTTCCCTTCTTGAACAATTTGGGAAACCTGGAACTTGACAGGTATAAAGAGCAATACTTGATGAAGAGGGACCTGTATGCCAGCTGCTGATTTCTCTTTTTATTTTGTTCTGACACAACACTTGCAGGCCTTTCTGAAGAGGGTTTGAGTCAAAATGAGACTAATGCTGCCTGAAGCTGCCTCAACACTTCTCTGAAGAGCTTATATCCTCACAAGAGATAGATCAAGCCAGGTTTCTCACCACTTGGAACAATAATGTCTTTAAGTAATACTCTAATTGCTTTTACAATAGGCATTACGTGATCTCCCTTCCCCAAACTGGGATTCACAAATAAGTCTTGCCCTTACCCAGCAGATGGGGAAACACAGCAGCTCTCTGAGAGAAGGCCCGAATCACAGCCTGAGTGACTTCACATTTGTATGAAGATCTTCCCCAGAAAAGTGCACAGCATTTATCTCACTTATCTTAGAGGTCTGCCAAGCACTTCACTGCCACAGGCTGCTGAATTTATCAGGGCTGCGGCAGGATGCAATTGAGATGCACTGCCCCCACACATGCTAACAGCCTGACTTGTACAGGGAGAAGAAATAGATAAGGCAGGATGCTTCATCTTCTCATGAGTTCAAATCTAGATCTGCAAAAGAAAGGAGTCTGGGAACACATCCTAGATAACAAGCAGAAGGTCTGACAGGTGCACAGCTTCTCAGACAGCAAACAGAGGCAGTACAATCCTTATGGAGAGAAGTATCAATTAATTTAGGAAATTGCATACAGAAGGTACATGAAAAACCAGCTCCTAAAAATCTCTCCAGCCAAAGAACACCTCAGGCTGCCTGCAGAGTCATGGTTTGCTCAATACAAACACACTTTTCATTCTTTTCCTCCCCCACACAGTAACACTTTTCTTCTTTGCTTTACAGCTTGCAGTATAGAGGAATATCCACCCCTGCTTTAAGCAATCCCCAGTGTGACACATCTCTGAAGAAACACCCTGCACACGTGCCCTGCTTTTACACTCCCCTCTGGATAGACAATATTAGCTAATTCTGGACATGAGATACTGAGCTACACAAACCTAGCTGCCCTGACCTTGGGATGAGTTTCAGCTCATTGTGATGTAGGGTAATCATAAGATTTCCATGATGCCACTTGATCTCCAGATTGGCAGTCCTCTAAAATTCTCTTTGTAGATGTTCAGCATCTGCACCTCAAGTAGCATCCACTTGCACATGACTGACATTGGCACCTGTGCCAGTCTGTGGCCCTGGGAGGAGCTTTTGGCTCAGCCATGGGATCCAGCTGGATCTGCAATCCCTGCCACTTTGCAGCATGGTCTGTGCCAGCCAAGAGGCCCCAGAGCAGCACCTTCCCTATTGTATTGAGACTTCCATTAAAGCATGATCAAAAGCACTTACTCCATTATTATTTATTGCCCTCTTCCACCTTCTTTTTAATAAGATAAAAGTGATGGCAACATAAGCATAAACTGCCTCCTGTCACTTTAGTGTACCTCAAGGAATTTAGTACCTTCTAGGAATTTCACTGCCATGACAGATGGAAAACAGACAGATAAAAAGGCCTGAGTAGCCCTCTCTCACACAGATTTGGGGAAGTTTCCCAGAGAACATGAGAAAATGAGAAAAAATTACATTCAGGAGAAACTTTTTTGCTCTATAGCTACCTGAAAGGAGGTGGTGGTGAGGTGAGGTTTAGTCTCCTCTCCAAGGTAACAAGGAAAGGATGAGAAGAAATGGCCTTAAGTTGTACCAGGAAAGGTTTAGATTGAATATTAACAAAAATTTCTTCATCAAAAGGATGGTCATGCATTGGAAGAAGCTGCCCAGGGAAATGATCTCCAGGGAATCATCATCCCTGGAGATATTTAGAAGACATGCAGACGTGTCACTGAGGGACATGCCTCATTGGAGGACGGGGCAGTGTTAACAGTTGCACTCAATGATCTTAGAGGGCTTTTACCAAATGATGGTTCTATGATTCTATACATATTAAGCAAATGTATAGAGATACACCATATAAGAACTTGCCATTCTTACTGTATCTTCCTTAAAAATACAAAGTAAAAATATAAAGACGCTTGGAAACTACAGGAACATAAATATACTGGACACATTTGTCTCATGGACAAGGTCTCCTACACATTGTGTGAGGTTCTGGTTCAAGATCAGGAGTATTAACGTATCAGGAGTATTACTCTGGTTACACATAAAACACTTTTATTTATCATACATTTTATACAACATTAAAGATCCAGCTTACATCTTCTGTAACTGTAATTAATAATGAACCACTGGTATGTGTTTCAGACATTAATTTCTTTGATGTAGGAATGATTAAATCTAATACACAAGGTATGCTCTTCTCTAACAAAAACATGTTCAGCTAAAATTAGTTGTGTTAAAAAAACTAAGGCTCTAGTTCTAAATCCAGCTTTATTTTTATTCATTATCCTCCAGTTTTATGCTATTTGTTAGGCCTCTACATGGTAACACAACGGTACAATGGCATGCAAATTTTGTCCATGCACTTTAGCTTTTTAATGGTGTAAATACATCACTTGCAGGAATTATAGCAGAGAAAGAGATCTGGATTCCTTTAGCTTACCCAGGCTTGCTGGCTCTGTAGCTCAAACCACAATTTTTTGTAGTATTGCTTCTCTTCAGAGGTGTACAAGGCACTGAGTTAAAATATGACTCATACTCTTTGTGTTTGCAGGGTAAGATAGAGTTTTTTATCATAAATAGCAGAAGTTGAGAGATTCATGTGTCCAGCCTGCATTTAGTGTTTCCTGAAGGGTACAGCTTAATCCACAGTACAATCTTCATTATTTCCAATTCATGTGGTGACTTGCAGTGAGATCTGTATCACCAGTAAAACCCAACCAGGCCCATTTCCAAACAGTGGCACATGCAACACATCTTGACACTCCTTTGAGGATAAAGTGGAAGTCACCAATTTGAAAAATGAGAGGGAATTTTCCATTAAGAGTAAACTGCCAAAGATGTGAGATGATATATTTTTTCCTCAGATTCCTGGGCAGTCTTATCCCACAGAGCTCTCCTAGAAAGACTGTCTGAAAAGTTAAAAATCCTGTCTCTTCTGGACTAGACTGGAGTAGCATAAATTGCTGTAAAAGCAAAAAAAAACAAAACAAACAAGCAAAATAAACAAAACCACACACACACAAAAAAAAAAAAAAAAAAAAAAAAAGGGAAAGTTAAAAGAAAAAAGTGTATATGGTAGGCAGGAAGAAACCCAATGCTAAATATTCATAATGGACACGCTACAAAAAAAACAGCTGTATATCAGCATGCAGAGAATATTATTTCCCTTAAACCTTAAACACTGTGACAAAACCCTTAAGGACCTAAGAGCAGCAAACGGGAAATGCAAGAATTGCCTGTAAAACAAGAGCCAAACTTCTCACAATAAAGAGTCTTTGATATAAGACTCTTTATATCAAGTAACATTCAAAACAGAAGGGTCTCCTTGACCTTGCCATGGTTTGCTTCAAATCCTGTTACTTTGCATCAGTTCATCACTGGAAATAATAAGATCTCTCTTCAGAAGCAACTGAAGAAACTCTGCAGTTGGTATGCTCCACTAAGGCAGTCATGAGGAGAAAAACATGCCATCATTTCCTTCCCCCTGGCAATCCCTGGCTGTTTCAACCAACCACTCCCAACATATTTACAATTCATTTGCCTTATATATAAATTAATTAGACCTTTGTCTCAGTATCTTGTATTTTTAGTTTACCTAATCTCATTACTGTATCTATTTATGTTCTGAAGAATCTAATTAATCAAATTATCCATCTAGCCTGATTACTAGTGGTAGCTGCCCCTAGAGGTTGATTAATACATTCTCAAATTATTCAGGAAGGCTCTTGAAAGAGCCAACAAAATTTACCCTTCTTGCAACCACAAAGTGCCTTTTGAGTCCCAGAGTTGCCTGGAGGTTTAATATAATCAATAATCCATAAAGATAATTGTTCCCACATGATTGGTGAACAACCTCAAGCTGAGTGCATAAGGGCTAACACTGCAATTGATGCTTTTGTTTGGTTTCTACACTTAATGCAATTTCCCTTCAACAAGCCACCTCATCCTTTCTGTTGGACAGTAAACTGAGACTTAAGCTTTTTCTCCAAGGGATTTCACATTAAAGAAAAAATATGTCCTCTTATTAGTTAAAAACCTGAGTTTAGAAAAACTTACAATTTAATTGCTAAGATATCACACCTAATAACACTAATATTTTACAAGTGTCTACTAACTTCTGTCTCATTTGTTTTTTGAAATGCTGATAAGCACAATTATTTAGAACAACGCAGATATGTCCATTCAAGATGGACAATAATTCTTATTAATCTTTTAAGACTGCAAGGTGCCTAAGTACCTTAGCTAAAATCCTTCATCCTTATATCATTGTTGACTGTACTCCATGGAGATAATTCCTTAAGCTATTTCTGATTTCGAGAGATCCTCAGAGACTCAAAGATAGGGAGACGGTCACTCAAACTAAGTCGTGGGTGTTTGTTGGAAGGAATGAGGTTCATAAGCAAGCAGATAAAGAAGTCAATTAACCCAATATTCCATTATTAACATTAAACAGGAAGCATTACCTAAGTATTAGAAATGTACCAAAACCTTCCAATACATATATGGGAAAGGGAAAGGGAAAATAAACTTTCAAGAAGTGTTGTTGTGTCTTTTGGAGGAATAAAAATTTGATGCTTCCTTTCATTCCCCTAGCATCTTTCTCACCTACAGTTTTGTCTCTTCATTAGGATTCTTGAAATCTGTGGACATCATTGCTTTTTTTCTGAGAATGTTTCATCATATTTAGGAGAAAAAGTGTTCTCAACTTTGCAAAACTTAGGTGATATCACAATCCCTGAGCTTTTCAAGAATGTTTTTTTTATTTTATTTTATTTTTGCTCCCTCTTTACTCTTCCCCACAGATCTATAAGACTTTCTTCTCAATCCTACTTTGTTGCAGCAAATTCTATATTTTGCAATGCTAATGGTCAGATCTGTAAAGGCACCTACAAAGCACCCAGTTGGCTTCCTTCCTGCTCACGGTCTTTGGAGGTCTCAACACAGCCTAATCAGAAGGAAGGTGAAATATATATGAACCTACTAGACAGTTCAAAATCCCTTCATAACCTGTGATGAAGGTGCCTGCCAGAGAAGAAGCATTGTCCTTCAGGCTGTGAAATACTCAAGTGTCTCTAAAGGCCATATGTGGAGGAATACATCAGCTTCCAGCAGCAACAGCAGAGCTGTACCCATCTCTGGACTGCAAATCCCTGATCTAACACGGGGAAAAAAAAGTTTGCCTCCTTGTACAGTTACAAATCAAGCATCAGCATTAACCTGAATTTCCTCCTTGATAAAGAGGATGATGCATCTTGGAGCTCCTCCTTGACCTCTTTGTGATAATACAGCTTCCTATGATCACAAACTCCAAACTCACACACTGTTTTGCTACCATTTTAACTTCACACCTTATTATTATCAGCCAGTAAAGTGTTTTGGAGAAGCCTGTGTCTTCTTATTTTTTTTCCATAATATGAAGAGCAAACATCTGATGATGCAAATGAGTGAACAGCAGATGTTTTGTTAATCTGTAGGTGTCTTCTGTGTCAAGAACAATAAATAAATACTTATTTTACCAGGGATGACAACATTTTTCCCAGGCTTGGAATTCTTGCTGCCACCAGTCCTTATGTTGCCATCTAGATATGGAAGAGATTTTAGCCTTTGTAAATATAATGGGGGAATCCACAGAAGCAGAGATAAGGACTGAACAAATTTAGGCTAAAAATATTTAGGCCAAACAAATTTAGGCTCACAGTATTCTCCAGCACTGTCACCTTTTTTTTTCAGCACGATAGCCTCAGGGACTTTGTTTATACGGGCTGACTGCCTGCTGGGTGAAGTATACCCCTTTTTGTTTGCTTTCAACCTCTTGTACAGTCTCTGTTAAATTCCTCTATATTTGTATTGGAAGAGGCAGTGAATATATCAACCACTATCACCTTCACACAACCTATGATGTTTCATGCCTCTGTTTTATCCCCTCCTGTAGGGGCTTGATTCCCACTACTGAAAAGCCCTGGTTTACTTACTCTGAGCTCACTTGGAAGTTATTCAATACTGTGATAATTTTTGTTGCCCTTCACAAAATGTTTTTCAGCTTTAACATTTCCTTTTGAAAATGAATGTATCTGTATTTTATATAACACTGAGGATGTGAGCAAACCATAAATTCATAAAATGGCTTTATAACATTTTCTGTTATTGTTCTCTACTTTCTTCTAACAATCCTTAACATTTACATCTGTTTCTGACTGCTACTGAGCACCAAGACTGACATTTTCATGGAAATATTTATTGCAACCTCAAGATCTTGCTCTTGAGAGGTAATGGTCAGATAAAAGGCCATCACTTTGTATTCAAAGTTAGGATTTTTCCATCTGTGCACTTCTTTCATATTTCTACACTGAATTTCACCTGTCATTTTATTCTCCAGTCGATCAGTCTCATAAATTCTTTCTGTCAGTCTTCACATTCAACCCTCTCCTTTGTTGTTAGTCCTGCTATGAACAATTTAAAATCAGCACCCTTTGTTTTGACATTGTTCATACCTTCCTCCAGGTGGTTCATGAATATGTTGAACAGCCCATGTGCCCACTCAGACCTCAATAGGAATCCACTGGCAACCTTCCTCCACCACCCTCATGCCTCCAACTAGTTACTCAAACTTTCCATTTCAAGCAATTAATCAGCAATTAAAGGACTCTCTTCTTATTCCATGACTCAGTTTTCTTAATTGCTTGTGTTTGGGATGTTGTTGTTTTTTGGGGGGGTGTTTTTTGTGAGAATCTGCTCAAGATTCAAATGGAGTCTGTTGACCAGACCATCATGTCCACAATCTCACTGTGTTCCCAAAGGAATAACAGCAGATTCATAAGGTAAAACCTCTCCTTGCCAAGGCCATGTCAATGATTCTGAAGTAGATGATACTTACCCAAAGTGATACCCAACGGGAACCCAGTGGCTAAGTTAGGTTTAACTTAGTGATCCTCCATTCCAGTGTTTTATTAATCCAGTCAACTGTAATCAGATGCCAGCTTTTGACAAAATGAAATCCCCCAAACCACCTGTTCTTTTCATCTCTACTGTATAAAGCTCTTTTGTATACTGGAAATTAATAATCCTTAGATCATTATTTTTGGGCTATGACTTGGAAATAGACGTATATCTTAAACATTCCTACTGCCAAATACAAAATAAATTTGGGTTCTTTTTCTTGTAGAAACCTGTACGTTGATACATCACTGCTAGTTCAAGCTCAAAGCCCTCATCCAGTAAAATAATTAATTGTGAAATTTGGATATTTCAACAAAATTTCTCATTATTCTACATATAACTGCTCTATCACATGCTCAATACCTCATGAGCAGATATGACAAAAAAAACCTCCTTGAGCAGGTTTCCCAACTTGTTCAAAACAATACCTAATGAAGACACATTAGTACTAAGCAGATGTGTTCTGAAATTGGTCCTTACTTAAGTAATCAACACGGCATTTACTGTTAAAGCATGCACCTGTGTTTGCATAGTTCTATTCACCCATATATGCTTTATCCTTACAGATAAAACCTGGTAGTTAGGGGGAAACAGGTGTGCAGGTGCATGGGTGGCAGCTCGCTAGCAGCACCAGCCAGGACCACCCTCTGAGAAGGGGGAGTTCAGGTAATGTAAGGTGTTAGGGCTGATGGACAGCAAGGACTTGTTAGTCACACACAATTCTGCCAACTAAACTGCTTTAAACTCTTCCTCAAAAGTAAAGGATCATTAGAATCTCACAGAAAATTCAGGCTTCTCAAAGAAAGAAATTTAGTATGGGAGCTCCAAAAAGCTCTGAGACACTTGGAGTGCTGCATTTCAATTATGCTGTTCAGATTTATTTTGTTTCATATCAATATTTGAATAGTAAGGAAATAAGCATATATATAATATGTTATTGTCACAAAAATAAATGCCAAAAAAGTATTTGAAGCAAAATATCTGACTTCTTCCCATTAAATATTTGCAAAAAACCGCAACACTTTGCTATAAAATATTCTTATATCAGCAGAATCTTCCTTTCCGCTAGGAAGACTATTTTATTTAAAAAAACACACTGAATTTATTATCTGGTTACCTAAGTTGTCCATACTCGGCATCTGAACACATCAAAAACATTTTTTTCTCTGTGTTATTTTTCTTACCCGTGACAAGCACTTTTCTTCCTGGACTTTAATTATTGACATTTTCCATGGGAAAAGATATCCATATTGGAAATGCTCAACCTCTTAAGAAGGCAGGCAATAAACTTCCTGCAGGAGTCTAGCTGTAGAAAACTTTGGCTGAAAAGACAAAGAGGTAGGATTAATCTAATCCCAGTAAGTCATTCTTCAGTGAAAGACAGACATTTGGGAGCCAGTCTACATTCCATACACCAAGACACTTTTCAGCCTACCCATCTCCCTTGCTTAGCAGAGCAGCCAACACATTTATTCCAGGTGCTCTGGTATCAGTTGCTGAAGGTCTGTAGCCAGAGAGGATCTATTCCAGATGTGCTGGCAAGTACCAATGACTCCATTAGTGTAGTGAAGGAAGAGCTGCAGCTTAGAGTACAACTGAATATAGAGCCCAGCACTGCCCCTCCACTCCAGTAAAATGTGCCCATATCCCTGATGGAGAAGGACTCAATTTTCATATTGCTGCTGAACTAGAAGGCAGATAATCCATGGAAAGCACTGAATCAAACCTAGACTCACAAATTAACATTTAGGAAAGGAATAACTTCTGCTGCACAAAAGAGAAGCTCTTTGTGAAACGGGGGGAAACTTAAATGTGAAACTAAAATCTACAACCAATACTGTGACCTTTGGGTTCTAATAGTTTGAGGAGATTTAAATATGACAGGTGGTGTTTTTTGACCTTTGAGGTTCTATACTAATCAAAATTTTGCAATATGCTAAATAAGCAGGATTTTACAGGTTAAAAAACTTTGCTTGAAAATAAAATATTCCATATTTAGCGTTGTTTGAACTCAACAATAAGGAATATAGACTATCTTTAGAATGGCTCAGCTACATACCAGTTGCTACATCTGATGGATGCAACTTATTTTTTTAAGACTGTAGTTTATGATTACCATACAATTCCTCACACCTCTATAGTCAAAGCTCTATCAGTGGCTTTCCTGTATATTCTTCAAGGCTGTATTACTTTATTTGGTGGTACTTCTACATCTCAATGCGCACCCAGGAAGTTCAGTGACTCAAGACTATGCAGCATGTAAACTTAAAAAGGGTGGACAAGGAATCCCCCTGGACTTCCCCCTGGCACTAGCATGTCTCAGGAGCCATCCCAGGAGACGGCTGTTTCTGCTGACCACCTATCTAGCCCCAAACATCACTTTTATGAGACAGGCCTCATAAAGTTGTTGTGTGATATCTAATTCCTTGGAGATAAGAGAGAGGTTTTTAAGAGTTTTAATGATTCTATGATTCTCTTTATTCTAAATTTAGACCCAAATCAGAAGAAGCAGCTCTCTCACTGGAGTGTTCTTCAGCCATGAAGGTGCAGAGACAGGGGCAGCTTCAGGCTTTCCGGAACTTGCTGCTCTGAAGGGTGTCAGAGCTCTGGCTTTTCTAAAACGTCACAGCTCCTTAAGGAAGCTATTATTTTTTTTATTTGAAACATATTCTACCTCCCTGCTAGGAACATATTCACTGGAAACAAAATGGGAGGGGCTGTTCCTGGAAAGGCTTAACACATTTCCTTACAGCTGTCACCTCATCATTATCCATCTGAATGGAGAGGTTTCTTCCCTGTACAGCCGTGTGAGGTATTCCTGAGAGAGCACGGAACTGGTCTTGAGGAGACTGGAAATGACATTGCTTAAAAATCCATCTGTAAGACAGGCACACCGCCTGGCTTGGTAGCAGGGTGAGGACAGCTCCCCTGGGAGCAGCGAGGTGCTGGGCCCGCCGGGCTGAGAAGGTCCCTCAGCAAGTCAGCTGAGAAAAACAGGAGCCGATGGCTCGCTCTGCTTGCTGCCTGTCCTCTCTCAATTCCCTGCCCTCCCCAGGGAAAAGCACATAATTGGGGAAGTGCACAGCCTTGCTCAGCTCGCTGCTGTCTCTTCCCTGTCCTGGGGCAGGCCTGAGAGCACCTGGCAGAGATGCTAAATGAGGCTGACTCCAAAGATGCTGCTGGGGAAGCAGCCTGAAGCACACACCATGTGTGAGGAACAGCCTCCAAAACACCCTGTGAGTGAGGGGCAGTGAGAGCTCAGTCATTACCCAAATAAAATACTGTTTGAAACCACTGTTCTTACATGCAGTCATCTGCATTTAATTAGGAAAATAATCAAATAGGTGTTATTCCTAAGACTAGCTCTAGGATATTCTTATACAGGCAGAAATTTAGAAGCAAAATGTTTGCATGCAATTAGAACAATTTGTTCTGCCCTGGCTGTCTAAACCAGTCATTCACACTGTATCTGAGCTGCCAAGGAGCAGCAGGATAGAAACACCAATTGATCAACAGATGGATTTAATAATCATTAAGAGTGATATTCTCCTAGAAAAAATATTCTTGGGGCTTAGCACATCAGGTGAACATCAGGTCTCGTCTCAAACCTTCCAGCTGAGGCTGGTAGAAGGGTGGATTTACAAATTGTTATGTCCCCCTAGAGATTGCCAGTGTTGAGTGAAATGGTGACAGCAGAAATGTTGAGCCTGCCTCACAGGCCCCAGCTGCTGCACAGGCACCAAGAGACACCAAGAGATGGACCACCTCAAGGAAAAGGTGGTAGGGTAGCAGCTTTCACAGCCCTCTGGCAAACACAGACACAGTACTTTAAATGTTGCTGTCATGAGAAAAACACAAAGCTGAGGGTGAGGATGTTCTTCAGCCTTGTGTAGAGAATTTGTGGTATATAAATACTATTATAATAGCATTAAAGATGCAACTAGTCAATATGGACTTTAATTTTGACAGCTATTGCATGACCTCCTCAAGTTCAGTTATTTCAGGCCACAAAAAAATATCTGCCTCCCTCATTCCCACTGTTTTCAGCCTCTTGGGTCAGAAGCCCCTTCCCTTCCCTTCCCTTCCCTTCCCTTCCCTTCCCTTCCCTTCCCTTCCCTTCCCTTCCCTTCCCTTCCCTTCCCTTCCCTTCCCTTCCCTTCCCTTCCCTTCCCTTCCCTTCCCTTCCCTTCCCTTCCCTTCCCTTCCCTTCCCTTCCCTTCCCTTCCCTTCCCTTCCCTTCCCTTCCCTTCCCTTCCCTTCCCTTCCCTTCCCTTCCCTTCCCTTCCCTTCCCTTCCCTTCCCTTCCCTTCCCTTCCCTTCCCTTCCCTTCCCTTCCCTTCCCTTCCCTTCCCTTCCTTTTTATAAAGGCTCAGAATATTAAGTTTCTGATTTTTTCTTTGGAATGTACCCAGGTGACTTATATTGTGCATTTCCTAAGGGCTACCTGGAGTTTCTGCTTCCTGAATGTGCGCTGATGGAAAGTGTCTGTAGCTGTCTCCCCAGCATCCTGTTTTCTGCAGTTATTCTGCCCTTTGCCTGCTATAACCACATACCAGCCCAAACAGAACTTTGCAATAAATAACGGGGTAATAATGTGGAAGAACTAAATTCCTTATGGCTGAGTGCCAATACAATTTATGTACTAAAAAAATGCACATCTATCCTGTTTATTAAGTCTAATCATTTATATATTATGTTTGCATTTAACAGACCTGATTACTGTATAAGATACCTTCCTTATTTGTGTTCAGAATCTAATCTCGGTTTTATTTGCATGTATGTTTCCTCTTGACTGTGGAAATTCTCAAATGGTAATGAAATAAAAAAATAAGCACATTCAGTTTATTTGCAGAACACATCATTCAGTAATAGTACACTGCCTGCACCATAGCATCTGAAACTAAATAGTACAGTGGCTTTGTATTTGCGTAGAAAACTTTTATTCACTGTGTAATGCCGCTACAGGGGTGGCAGACAGGAATCTGAAAAGCAAGGATTGAAGGTTAAGGAAGGATAAAGAGAATATTAAACATCATATTGGGCTCCACTGGAAAGGAAAATGTCAAAGGATAAAAAAGGAGAAAAATCATTAAGAACAGTATCTGCTCCTATTGCATATTCTTGATGATTGGGAAGATCAGATGGAAGGAAGACTCACAGCCATGTAAAAAGGAGAACATTTGGAATGGATGAACAGCTTCATAAGGAGTAAGTACTCTCTTCTACTTGAAAAGAGAAAATTTACTATTTTTTATTCATTTAATGATGACATAGGGTATAGAAATAAAGTTTCAATAATGATCAGCATCTGCATTCAGCCCACCTTGTTGCACTCACAGCGCAATGCTGCAGCTGTCATGTGTAATTCCGGGAGGCTCCCAAGACAGCCAGGGTGCCCTGCTGTGCCCAAGCCAACCACTGCTAATGAAAGCTTTTGCACTGGTGAACAGAGGAGGCAAAGTCTCTGTGGAGACATCTGTGTGTTAGAAAGCATATGGGATCTAAAAGAAGTGAGAAGCTGAAAATTCAGACCGAACAGAAAGTAGCCTTTGGCCAGTTTGCTGCACCCCCAGCAAGTTTGCTGATGGCACTCAGCTGAGAGGCAAGGAAAATGTGTCAGAGGGGAGAGTAATTTTCAGAGGCAGCTGGGAGAGGGGGCTGGCAGGAATTGTATGAACAAGCAGGAGTCAAAGTGCTGCACCTGGGAGAAAGCAACCAAAGAGCACAGTGCAGAATCTGTGTATCTGGGGAGCACCTTGCTGCTAGAGACCTGGGGGTCCTGGCAGATGACAAGCTGAGCATGAGTCAGCAGAGAGCCACTGCAGCACTAAAAGCAAATCAGTTCCTGGGTTGCATTTGCAGGGGCATCACTAGAAGTATGGAGATATGATCATTCTACAATATTCAGTGCTTGTCAGGCTGCATCCAGTGTAATGTGTCCAGCTCTGGTCCCCATAATTCAAGAAAGATGCTGACTGACTGAAGAAGGTCCACAGGAGTGCCATGAGGATAATTAAGAAGGGCTGAAGATCCTGCTCTATGAGGATAGACTGAAGGAGTTAGATCATTAATTTCTGGAGAAGAGAAGGCTCAGCGGGGACCTCATCAGGGTATCTCAGTACTTAAAGGGCAGCTGCAAAGGTGAAAGATGCTCTCTACTCACTAGAAGCCAGATGGGGAAAACAGGAGACAGTGGGTATAAGTTGTATTGGGAGAGATTTCATGTTGACATAATAAAGAATTTTTTTTTTTCTCTCAATCTCAACAATCTCCCCAGGTATGTGGTAGAGTCTCCACCACTAGAAGATTTCAAGATGAGGCTGGACAAAGTGCTAGACAGTGTAATCTAGTATTCCTTTCCCACAAAATATAGAACCAGATGATTCTTGGAGGTCAC
This sequence comes from Cyanistes caeruleus, assembly GCF_971803275.1. Classification (NCBI taxonomy): domain Eukaryota; kingdom Metazoa; phylum Chordata; class Aves; order Passeriformes; family Paridae; genus Cyanistes; species Cyanistes caeruleus. Next base: position 66,564,766 of record NC_141703.1, read on the forward strand.
TTCAAGCTTGGGCTGATCTGGGCTGATTTGTTGTATTCTGCAGTGCTGGCAGTAGCAAAGCAAAAATCTCAGACCCAACCAGTGCTACAGTACCTGGGAGAGAAGCAGAAGTTCCAGTCTTTTCCAAATTCAGTAAACAAAAATAAACCAGCAAAGGAGAATAAAGACTTCACAGCAGAATCCTCTAGCAGGGGAAGGGAAAAGAAGAATGGCAGGGGGAAAATGAGGGACTGTGATGTTCTTTCTCCAGCAATACCTAGAGACACCCTCCCATGTAAATTTACTGTTTGGGGCTGTCCAATTATGTAAATGTGATAGAACATTTCTGGCAATAAAAGGCATACAGGTAGATATGAATACTCTGCAACTGGCATTGTTGTATATAAAACACCTGGAATAACTTATAGACTTAGGAGTCCATCTAGTATTTCTAATTCAGTTATCTGAGCATTACACTGAACTGAAGTTGTTTCAAATACTAAAAATCTTCCCCAAAACAATGGCTGTTCATTTTGTAAATGTTTATATTTGCTGCCCCACAGAAACAAAACATTTTAAAAGCCACATTGAAAAGCTGTTGAAAATATTAAAGAATCAGTAATGAAAGAACAGAAAGCAAAAAAGTAATGCTATTTTTATTACAGACATAAGTTACTTCTGAAATTAGATGTTATTATCCTAGTTACTACCCCAGTCATTAGAAAGCACTACTTCCCTCATGAAAAATTTCCCATCTAGGAAAATGAAATAAACAAAAGATGTAATTGATCTCATGTGACTTTAACCATGTAAAAATGAGGCTGTTTCAAAGCAAAGTAGAAAGAGAGAAACTCTTCCACAAATATTTTTTATCTGTCTCAGTCATGTCTCTTCAGATGTAGCATACTATCCTGTGCCAGCTTCCTTCCTTTGTCTTACTCCACTGGCTTCAGAGAGATCTCTCTCTCAGGTCAGATACCCAGTTCCTGTGTGGCCAAGTTGAATGAGATCCAGAATGTCTTGCCCAGTGGTTATGAAGTGCTCAGGCAGCAGCAGGATAATGCTAATGCCCATGGGCACACATGTGCACAGAGACTGCAGGGACTGAGTTCTGCAGGGAAATCCAGACCAGGAGGTCTGCCCAAAGTCACAGATAAAAAAGTCAGAGGCATTTTGTTTCCACTGAAAACTCTTGGTAAAGAGTCTTCCACTGAGAAATGGAAGGTTCTGAAAATCAAGAGGGCATTTTCTGGGCGCCATTTAGCGTAAGTCTAAAAATTTTTAAATAACCGCAAGTTCTTGACAAATTTCTGTTCAAAATAAGTTTAATAAGCTTAGACTATATCCAGGGAAGGAGATAGCAATGGTAGGAGGGTTTTCCTCTCTTTATGCTAGTCTGCCTGCAAGAAACTTCTACCTGGCCCTGCCTTCCACAATCTACCGCTATTGTTTTATCCTTGGATGATATGTATGCTAAATATCTAAAATCAAAGCAGAAGAAAATAATGTAAAAAATTGATAGAGAAACAGCAGAACTGGAAAATCACAAGCCTGATGGCTGGTACCCTGTAGTTTCACTGTACACCATTTGATACATTTCCCTGCACCACCTTACTGCTTTTTCTTTAAGGCCTATCCTTGCAATTTACAATCTACGAGGATGCTGAGCTCAGTGGAGACGTTAATTTGCCACCTCTTCAAGGCACAGACTTTGTCTTTACACCTGGAGGCACACAGGATGCTATGAGCACTACACAAATATTATCTGAGACAACGTAAGTAACCACAACTCCTCCACCAAAGGTGCATTAAGGGTGGATTTAGAGCTCTCCAAATGTCTTCCATCAAAGTGGACAAACAAGTAACGCATTAAGCAACCAGTTCTCAGCCCTCAGAGGACTAGCCTTAAGGGATTACCCAGTCCCATCACATTTCTTACTGACACCAAACACTAACAGCATCTCCAGCATGCACACACGTCAGCAGTGTTACCATCACCCTCAGTGCACACATCAAACAGCTGAAAAGGACCAGCTAGTCATCGGTAACGTGAATGAGCCCTGCAACATCAGCTGGGGCAATTGAATGCCCAATCCCAGTGTTACCTCCAAGGTGATAAAAAACTAAATAGTGGAAGAGATGTATAGAGTAAAATAAAGCTCACAGTCAAGAAACGTCAAGATTCTTTATGGAATTCATTGAACTAAATTAATTGTATTGAACTACAGAGAGCAAGGAGCTCACCGAGTTCCATCCATGCCTGAGGCCAAGTAGAGGAAATTCAGACTGAGACCAAATCAATTTATTATCAGCCAGGTCTACATTTTTGAACAACAACTGCTCCACAGTTGATGTTCTGGGTGTACAATTACTGTCACTAAAATGAACACTGTTAATCCAAAGACTTAGAGCCGTACAAAATGGAAGGAAAATATCCTTCACGTAAATTATGTCTCTCCCAAAAAGACACAAATGTTTGTGCTTTAGTCTCATTTTAAGGGCCTTTTAATGGTACTTCGATGGTGAAAATAGGTCAAAGAAAACCTCTAAATCAGGAAAACACCAGGCAAAGAGCTATGAAGGTGTGCCTCTTCCTCCTCACACTCACCTTAGCCCAGGCTCCCAGAGGATGTCCCTGCTTAGGAATATACTGGGGGCTCTTGTCTCAGGATTTCAGTGTGGCCTCAGGTGTCTGTCACCTCCCAGGGAGCAGGCACACAGGTGTGCAGCAGCATCCACCCTGTCCCCATGCACACATCCACAGCCAGAGCTGCACAAAGCCATTCTTTCATCCTCTTTGTGCTCTTCCCTACACAGCCACCTAAGTCTGGAATAACTCCATTACTGCAGCAAAAGGGCAGCAGCGTAAAACTGAGCGTGAATGAGGTCAGATGAGTACAGCTCTCAGCTAATGTGTAAAATGCACACTCAGTTTCATATCATTGATTTGATCCACCATTCTGCAGTTACCAATCAAATGGTTTTCTAGCAGCCTGACATCCAGAACCAATATTTTAAATCAGGAAAAGAAGACCATCCAATCACATTAAGGAAATGGAGAACATGAACTGAAATTTAATATCTAATTGCATTATCCATACACCCAGTATGCATTCAGATTATAAAAATCCTGAATGACTAAAATACGATTTGCAAGAAAAGAATCCTAGACTCTGCTTACTCACAGGCTAGGGAATGAGAGTCTCCATGCAGAAAGAAAGGAGTCACACACAGCATCTGCACTCACATAATGAACCTGGATTCTGGGGAAAAAAAAAAAAAAAAAGGTCAGGATGGGCACTAGATCTTCCAGTGTTTCAGATAGGGAAAAAAGTATGGATTTTAAAGAAAAAAAAAGTAAAACACTGGGCAAGATCCAACCCATCTCCTTCTAGTACTCAACCTATGGATTGCAGTATGCATATTTGGAATCTGACTCTCAGCAAGGGCATCCAGCTTTGACCCATCCCTTTGTGAGTAGTAAAGTGGATAAAACTGAACCAGAGAGAATCTCTCTGTGTGAGCCCTGTCCTAGAGACACTCAATAAGAAAATCACTGTAAAAAAAAACTCCCACCCTATTGTGGAGCTTAAGGAGGCCAGTCAGACCAATAGAAAATAGCTCTTCTCAGAGTGCAGATGTCCCAGGCAGGAAGAGGCACCCACATGCACAGGGCTCACTTATTTTAAAGGTGCAAAGGGAGATGAGCACTTCACACAGTGACCCTGGCATGCAGAGCATGTCTGAGATCCTGACCTCACACTGTGTTGCCTGCTGGATTTGATGGAATGTATGTGAAAGGAGTACACTGAAGCACCAGACTTTTGGGGCATTTGGATGAGAGAGAGGAGAGAATTCATACTTAAGAAATCTTCTTGTGGCAACTGCTCTTCTGGACAGCCAAAGAGGAAACTTCAGAGGCTAGAAATATCTAGAGCAAAGGACTGTGGCCCCAAAGCCTCAAAGTTAGGGCACTTAGGTGGGAGAAGGGAGTTCTGGTTCCTTCCTCTGGCCTTTATCTGATAAAAATCTAATGTAACATGCGTAAGCAGTCCAGGGACTTTTGTTGATCATTGTCTTAATTGGCTGAAGTGCAAGGAAACTGTTCTATGTATTGATTTCCTAATCAAATTACTGTCTAGTGTTTACCCTCCATGTTTATTCCTCTGCTGTGCAAGGCTCTCTAATGTCCCACAGGGTTTGTGTCCAAGTTAAAACTTTATTGTCCATTGCCTTCTCTGAATATGCACAGAATGCATCGGGCTCTCATAACCATTAACAACCAGCTGAAGGGGAGAATTTATTTATCTTTTTCATCAACAAAGCTGCTGACACAGAATTAGCCTTGCATTTAGGGAAATCAGTTTCATTATGAATTACACTGCATCAGATTTCCTCCCTTATTACATAGCCTGACTTACTCTGCCTTGGTTTCACACTAAAAGTCCTGGGTGTGATGAAGATGTCAGAAGTTTTAGGCTGGAGACAGCAGTGATGAGACCACTGAAGACTCTGCCACACACAGCACTCTGCAGGATGCAAGTCCTGAGAAGCTGTATTCTGTCCTCTATGTATCCAATGGCTCCTTCAGCAGGTACTCCATTTATTTGGCCTGGGAATGAGTCCTGAGCCAGGGGAAGAAAGTATTATACACTTTTCAGAAGCATCTCATAATGCAACAGGGGGAAATCTTGTTACAGTGCACTCCAAGCAGCCTATTCAAGGTAATCACATTTATATTTTTTTAAATGAGGCAGCATTCACAAAAAGTCAGCATTGCAGCCAAGACATAAACAAGCCAGGACATAGTCCAGAAGCAACAAAATGGTTTATGACACTTCCTGTTCTCAGCATCCTCCTATCTACTTCCTAATGAACTTTAATAAGAGGATGTACCAATATTTATGTACAGTGATCTCTAGGCTGGCCACCTCATATAAATGCCTTTCTCAATAAAGGAAATACCATGCAAGGTGAAACATTAAAGATGAGTACCAAATTTCTTTCTCTATAATTTAGTTAATTATACCCCAAAAGAGCATCTGCAGTAGGTTTTTAAATATTTATTTTATGACAAATATATTTTTTGTAAAATAGTCATAATTTTGCTTTCTTTGCTTATCCATTAATTTATTTAGTTACCCCATAGTAAAAGATAGCAGATATAAAAGTGGATCTGAGTCAGTTAGAGGTTTTGGAGAAACAGCTCCAGAAGTGGTGGTGAGGTTTCAAAATAGGAAACAACCTAAACTAAGGGAACAATGCGAGGGTATTTCTTCCACTCATGGATTAAGGCAAAATACACCTGAAGAAAAGAGTTTGACTTATTTTCATTTGAAAAACATCAAAATATGGTGCTAACCCTCTTCATCTCAGAATTACAGCTTCTAGTATTGATTAAACACAAGCATAAGGTAACACATGCTTTTAATCATGAAAATAAACATATTTCAGCAATGTAATTAAGTCACTCTTATATGGCTTCTTGAATAAGGATGAAATTCTGAACTTCATTCTGCAAAATGTTGTAGGGCAAAATTTTGAAAATTAATCTGAAAGTGCCAATACACTAGCATCACATTTTAATGAATTTGTACAGAAATAAGCAAAGAACAATGGATTCAGGATTTTCTGGCACATCCTCTCTGATAACAAAAACTACTATATTTTAAGATAAACAGTGAATTTCAAAAAAACTGTCCTGGCAAAAAGGAGATTATATCAGAACCTGGAACTTGTGCAACAGCATGAGAGGCAAAGCCACAGCTGATTACAATCAAAATTAAAGCAAAAAAGTCAGAATTGTCTCCCTATAGCAACAATGCTCAGTTCTCAAGAAAGCTGAAAGTTATTGTGGAAGCAGCATGATGTCATAATTAGATTTATAAGCTGCAAAAAAATACCTCCACAACTCTGCTACCCACCAAAAAAAAAACAAAACAACCAACAAAAAAGCCTCACTCAAAAAAACACAAAACAAACAAAAAATCACACACACACACACACAAAAAAACCAAGAACAACAAAGAAACAAAACAAACCAACACCCACATAAGACTTAAAATGAAAGAGGAATTTCCAGAGCGACAGATATGTTGGTCAAGATGCCTACCTATTTTCTATAGTATTTTACATATCAAAACACTTTTCTTTCTAAGCTTCAAGCTCTGATTTGTCTTTCATTTTGATGTGGCTTTCAAAAAAGACAAGGCATTGTAGTCAGACCACAGTATGAGGTCTGTAATATGCTCTGATGGGCAAGGCATTTCTGCTGTCTTGGTCTCACAGTCATTTATTAATGGATGGGCTGATAATGCTTATTATGTGCCTGAGATAACCTCAAAAGACAAAGCAAATACAGCTAGAGTCAAATACTGTCTGTTCTTGTGAAGGTTTCTTAGCAAGAAATTGGATTTTCAATGAATGCAAAATATATCACATTTTTGAAGAAAGAAACAGCCAGACCTCTGAGAGCATACAAGATGTAGAAGGTGTTTGGGAAATAAGCAAGAGCACACCTCATGTCTTCAAAATAATTTAATTCATCAAAGGGCAAAGAAATCAGTATTTCATTGAAACACAACATTTTGTATCTTTTATTTCTGATCCACGTGAGGGTAGGGAATAGTCATTTTCTAGTATCACATTATCTGTAAGAGGTATTGACAAAAATGCAGTCATGTCATCCAGACTAAGGAGATGAGGCATCCTCTTTTATTTCCTTCATTAGTGTTTAATCATGTACTTCAAAAGAATTTCTGAAAACACAGGTTTTCCTAGTACCATTGCACCTAAAGATGCACAGCTATGTTTCATATTGAAGCATTTATTTGTATCCAAATGTATGTTTTTGAATTAAATTAGTCTTGGAGCCTTACTCCTCTGCCAACTGCTATTTGTCCTGCAGGAAAACAACTCCCCAAAGAAATGCAAATAATTCGTGGTTCTTGAGGGCTTTGGGACAATTACTATGCCATTCAAGTTCTCAAAATTGCAGTAAGTAGGTTATGTAGCCTGGCATCATCATTCCATATGGCTGCATCTGAAATAAAATGCTTAGGTGGGTTATAAAGTGACATAGTTTGAATACACATAATTGTATCTTAAGCTCAGCTACAAGCCCTACTGGCTCAATAAGAGTGCAGACATGGGTCAATTAAATTCTGTGAACATTTTATTATCTGGGAGATGAAACTCTTTAGCTGAGATTAGACAACTACAGGTCTTCACAGTTTATAAACGCTGCTCTGACACACTGCTGCTTTATGCAAAGAATATCATCTCCCATCACAGACAAAACCTAAAGGAAAATCATGCGAAAAGGTAATTTCAGGAAACACTAAAGTGCAGCATTGATTCTATGCTTTACACATGGGAGACATTAAATAGGGCTACTTTTGTAAAAGCTACATGAGCTTAAGTGAGAACATGGATGAAAACATTGGCTTTTCTAGCATAAAATATTTCTGTGTTGACAGACTGCATTTTTCACTGGAAAAGGTATTTCCACAAAACTCCTGTCCAGCTCTTGTCAACTTTTCATGCTTTATTTGTGATCACCAACATGACAGAATTAATATAAGACAAAGGAGATTTTTTTCTGCATTGTGTTACTGTATTCTTATCTTAAACTGGACTGACTTGCCCAGCTCTTTCCGAAACCCCACCACTCTCTTTGGGAGAATGTACCATGGGGGCCAGCAGCTGCACTAAATTTTTATGCTATTCTTCCCATTCCTTTCAGTTTTTGAATGTTTTCTGTTATCCCCATGGGACACACTATTATGTAGACTGGGAAGTGTCAGACCACAGAATATTTGGGACTTTTCTGCTTTCACACTTTCCTCTCCTTTCCCTTCCTAATCATGGTATAATTCTTAAAGTAATTATTAATTTATTTTTAATTTAAGATACTCTTAATTTGATTATTCTCATTATTCTTGCAAAACTTATTACTTTCTTTCCCCTTTAAAGTATTTTTAGAAAGGATTTTCAATGCAAGACGACTTTGCAAATGCAAATTTTAACCAAAAATTAATGCAAATCAAGATTTATTATTCAAAAATAGATTAGGAGTTTATTCATTTTTTAGAAACAAGTATCCTATCACTTCACAAGTATCCTATCACTTCACAAGTTCTTGGATCTTGGACTGCGTTCTGAGGCACTTACAATTCAATCTTGACTAAAGATATAAGAACCATAAATCAGTGTAAGAGGCAAGGGGAAACCATATTTCTTTTCCCTCAAGCAACAGCCACCTGACTATGTAGCGCCAGTGGTGCCATCAATTTGCTGAACACATGAATAGATTGCCTTTATTAACAAATATGATTCAGAACTGCAGATTAACTCGGTTTTCTGGAGCACACAATAGCTGGTATTTTTCATTGTGATATCACTCACAGAGCCTTAACAGGTATTTCTTCCCAGTTTCCTAAAGAAAAATACTTTGTCTAATATAAGCTCTAGGTCCAACCACACCAAATGATGGGATGATATGTAAGGGATTTGTAAAACTAAAAAAAAAAAAAGGCAGAATTTTTAGAAGATAAACTCATTTAAGAAGCTCTAAGGAAAAAGTGCCCCTGAAAGGGTGTTCGGGTTTTTGTCAGGTCCATCACAGCTATGCCTTAGTTGAACACTGCATTGTATTGTAACAGCTATCATCCCATTTTCTGTGGATATTTCAGAAGATTTACTGAAAAGGCACTGGAAAGGGTGCATATAGCAATGATAGGGGAGATTACTGTTTCACAAAAAATATAATATTTGGAGTTGGTTCAAAAGCCAAACCACTTTGGATCTGTATTTTCCAATTTGGAATTCTCAAGGTAGATATTCCAGATTGTGTGGGAGCATACAAACAAAAGTGGCCTGGTTTCCAGTGGCACCAAACATCCCAATTAACACAGGAGTGCATGTATTCATGTCTGTGAAAACTGGAATTCACACTTTGCCCTGAGGCTAGACACTTACTTTGGAGCAGCCAAAATCTGAGAGGTTTTTACTTAGTTCAAGGTCATTCACAAAATTAATACAAAACACTGAATGACCAAAGAGGTTTTCTAGGTTAGTATCTGTTTATTTGATTTCTTAAAATAATTGCAGGTACAGGAAGCAACTGGGAAGCTGGGAAGACTTGTATATGGTGTACTGGCTTTATGTGGCCAGGTTTTGGTAGCAGAAGGTCCTGTAGACATGTGGAGAGAGGAGCCCATGCTGGAGCTGGTTTCCTGGTAGGACCTGCGACCCCGTGGGGGACCCATGCTGAAGCAGGCTGTGCCTGAAGGACTGCATGCATGGAAGAGTGACCCATGTTGCAGCAGTTCACAGAGAGCTGTTGCCTGTGGGATGGACTCTCACTGGAGAAGTTCATGCAGAACTATCTCCTACGGGAGGAACCACATGCAGAAGCAGGAATAATGTGTAATGAACTGACCTTAACCCCCATTACCCATCTCCTTGCACCATTGAGGGGGAGAAGGTAAAGCTGGGGTGGAGGGGATAAGGAAAGTTGTTTTTAAGATCTATTTCATTTTTCATTATCCTGCTCTGGTTTTGTTAGCAAAAAATTTGCTTCATATCTTTTAAGTCGAGCCTGTTTTGCCTGTGATGGTATTTGATGAGGGCTCTGTCCCAGTCCTTATCTCAGCTCATGAAATCTTTGTTATACTTTCTCTGCCCTGTCTAGTTTTGGAGAGCAGTGATAGAGTAGCTTTGGTGGATGTCTGGCATCCAGCCAGGGTCAACCTACTAGAAACAGAAAGGTACTAAATAAAAATAAACCACCGTTCATGATTTTTAATAGAGTAATGCCTAGAAGCCAGACACTTCTTTTTTGTTGGACACATCTGTGCATAAAACAGGGAGAGATACTTCCTTCCCTGAGTGTTTTGAAGCCTAAAATCCTAACAGCTGTTTTGCATTAAGAGGAAAAACAGCAAGGTCTATAGACCTTCAAGCAGTATAAGGACCATAGATGTCTGCATTGCTTTATCTCCACTCATTACACAGTAGGTAAAGAATATCCAGTTAAATCCAGCTGCTACAAAGATACGTGGGTTTTTGTGAAAAGCAACTGACTTTGGAGTTCACTGCTGCAAGGTGCCTCTGCGAATCTCTGCTGCTGAGCAAAAAGAGGAGCAGGGAGATTGCTCACACACTGGATGTTCAGGCATTGCCTCTGCTTAAATATTACACCTTCCTCAGCAGCTCCAATTTGGTTTCTTGCAAAGGCAGGTCTGGGAGAATTCCCTTTGGGCAGCTGTTCTTACATGAACAATGCAGCAGTTTTTCTCTTTCTGCCTTCCAATGATATCCTCAAAGGATCTGATATTCCCAGATGCACTCCAGGCCATGAGAGATGAGTCCTCAGTTTCATGTTGTGAAAATGTCACTCTCAAAGATCTGACATTTTGCTGACATTATCTCAGATATTTTGAGTACAAAAAAGAAAAAAAAAAAAGAAAAAAAAGAAAAAGAAAAAAAGAAAAAGAGAAAAAGAAACCACAGAAGGAATCATTTGTATGTCTTTGAACCACCACTTGGGCCAAGATGCAGTATGGTAGGCACACTTTGCTGCAGAGTGGCAGTGTGAGTACAACCCAGTTGGTACCAGCACTCCTGGAGCTCATTTCCTGGCCTTTCAGCACTGTGAGATGTGCCACATCTTTTACCCTCAGGCAGACAATGGGTATGCATCTGCTTTATTTACCGGTGTAGATGTAATCAATGAGACCAATTAATTACGAGGACCAAAAAATTATCTGGTATTTGCAAGAGACCATGAGGACCTACACAGCTAAATCAAATACAAAATAAACATGCAAATCCTCATGTTTCAGGGCAGCAGTTAGCAAAATTCCTGCAATTAGACAGAAACTACCACATACACAAGTACATAAAATAGGTAATTGCCCACAATGGTTTCCCATCTTCCTTAGTACAAATCTCCACATCCACTATCTGGATGGAGTCTGAAAACTTCTCTGGTCCTAATATTCAGTCATTTTTCTCTTCAGCTATCATACCTCCTAACACATGATGGTCAAATAATTATTCTGCTGCTACTGGTGTCTTTGAAGTTTATGAATGTAAAGCATTAACCTATTTCCAGCGTGAGATACCATGTGATCAAATTAGAATATGTAAATTGCTCACAAGAGTTTCCTATGGTGCATGAATTTGCTGTTAACAAGCGCTTTCCAAATGAAATAAGTGTTCTTAACTCCCCTTAGTGAGAGTAGGAGGCATTAAGCATTTCAGGGTTATAACTGAGCCCCTCAATCCTTGCCTGTTTCCTGGCAAAATTTATCATCTGGCCTAAATACCAAAAACTCATCTTGCCAACCAGCACATTGATCCTCCTGCGATTGAAACACGATGGTAGAGAATTGTTGAATCAAAGGTAAGCATCTGAGAATATGATCTAATGTGACTTAGCTGTCTACAGTCTCTTAATCAGTCATGAAAGGAATAGAAAGCTCTACAGATCAATTAATTGAAATCTGATGGCTTTAACAGGTTTTCCATCAATTCTACAGGACTTCCGCAGAGACTTATCTCAGACATTAGCAACTGCATGTGATATCAATGTTTACCAGTGTTTACCAATAAGTGAGGTGAATCCCACAGCAGCTTTCATGTTTCATGTAACTTCATCAGTAGGACTAGACAGTGTTGCAGGTAAGTCCTGCAGTGTCCTCACCATAAAAGAAACTTTTCAGTTTGCTACAAAAGCACATCATATTTTTCCAACCTTACTATCTGACTTGGTACAAATATATTATTTCTGCAAACAAAACTCACTTTGGCATTTTTTTGAGACTGCCACAAGATACCATAACTACCCTCATTACATCAGCACTTCTTCATGGGGGAATAGTCAGCAGCACAAAGGCCAAGCAATGGCATAAATGAGCTGAGAGTGTTGGATTACAGCTGAGACATTTCAGCCGAGACATGGGCTTTCCTCTGCCTGTATCCCAGGTCTTGGAGATTGCCACAGCTGTGGGACTCAGTGCCCAGGGCTCAGTACCTGCGGCAGCCTTGGCCTGATGCTGAACCAGAGTGAGCTCTAGGTGCACACAGCCCCATACACACCTGGAGCCACTTCTTTCCTTCCCTCTTCTTCTCCAAGTTAATTCCCTTAGCAAAACCTGCTGATGGGCAGAGACAGAGGAGGGGGGACCACATCCTGCAAGAGTATTTCCTCACCACACACAGGAATGAGGTCAGAAAGGGAACACGAGTAGGAATTTGGTGAAGTTTCTCTTCAGGAAAGGAAGAGAAAAGGAATAGGAAGGAGAAAAGGAACAGGAAGGAGAAAAGATGGAGCTCCAGTTCCCTTATTCAAGTCCTCAGGAACAATGTACAAACACTTCTCCTCATCCTTTCCTCAGTTGGCTTGGGTGCTCCTGTAGGATAAATAAAGGAGATAAAGGAGTTAAACTACTGATGCTGAGGAAGGAGTCAGATCTCCTACTTCATAGGCACTTCCTGGTAATCACCTACTGCTCTCAAGCACTGAGCCTATAACTGTGTATTAAAAGGAAGCAACCACAACTGCATTTGATGGGGAATCAAATATTTGCACATATGCTATATGGTTTTGGAGAATGCTGATTGAATTCGTGACTCTAGAGCTTGCAGGCAAAAGAATTCTTATTTTCTGGGCCATCATTGGGCTAAGGCATCAACTAACCATAAATTGTTCAGATTGGAGGAAATTTTGTCATAAAGGGAAACTTTCAAATGATGGCTCTAGTACCCTGGAGGTCAGTGACATCAAGAGAGGTGGGTTTAGATTGAAACTTTGGGGAATTTCAGACATGTAATTTTTCCCCTAGGATCAAATCCCTTTGTGCAGTGTTCATATTACTTGAAACAGAAACTATCTTGCAGATGAAGCAAGATAATATTTAAAATTAACATGGGGAACAATGTGCTAGAAGGACACAGAACCTAGGTAAAGGTAGAATGAGAGAAGAAACTGAGCAAAAAGTTTTAAGTAGAGAAAGGCAGAATTAGGATAGAGTGGAAGAAACTCAGAATTATAATTAAAAATAAACTCCAGCCACTTCCCATGTAGAAAGTTCACAGCTAGTAAGCTGATTGGCATCTTACAATTCTGACAGGGTATTACAGAAACAACTCTTAAAGTTACCATCATGTGTTTTATGTGTTTCATAATCACGTTTGTAAACAGGAAAATGCAAGATTTCATCTATACTAAGCTTTAGTAATTTACCACTAAAATCTTGGAGGGAAAGGAAAGCAAGCTGATGCTTTGCACAACAAGATTCTATATCCAGTCAGGATTAAATGTCAGATAAAGCCTCTGCTTTATTAATTTTCACTTTACTCTGAAACAAAATATATGAACCATGCAATTATTTCAAAATCCTACTAGCATTAAACTCTCCCCTTCTCTTACTTCTTCCTCCTCATACTTTCACTCCCAGCAGTAGAGAACAGTCTCTCCTGCTAACCTGCAATAAACTCTGCTTATAGCTGCTCTCAAAGGAGGTCCACCAAAACTTAAAAATAAATGAGACAAGACTAAGATTAATAAAATAGGCAAGGATAATTGTTCATTTTTTATGACCCAAATTCAATCCATTAAGGGAAGAGTATAAGACTCCCTTCTAGTTAAATTGACTGAAACATTCTGCAACAACGGAGAATAATAAAGCACAATTAAAAGTGAAAGTGACCTGGAGCTTTAAATACCCAAGAACCATGATAATGGAACAAGAAGGCCATTTAAAGGTCAGCAGCTTATAAACAGTATCCTCAGAGCAATTTCTCAAGAAGAAAATAATTTCAGATGGGCCTACTGAGTAATTTATAAAAAAGAAGGCTTCTCCCATCCTGAAGGAAGCCATGCAAAATTAAATGCCTACTACGAGTCTCTGGCAGCCACTGTTTCGTGTCTTATGTTCAAGAGGAGCTGTCCCAGCTGGTGTTCAGTGGGATCATCTGGCAGGGTAAATCTCACAATACCATGCTTACAGAGCCTTGCATTTCCCAAAACATTTGTTCCTTTGGAGATGACATCTGGGCTGCAGTCCATGAGCTCTGCCTGCACAGCTGGCAGGGGTTACCTGAGCTGCAGCTGAACTGCTGCAGAGCAAGAGGCAAAAGAAAACGCTGGCACTCACAGTTCTCTGTGGGCAGTGTGGGAAGCTGTGGCCACCAACCCCTTTGGTTCTCTGGCATATCTTCTGTGGCCTCTCCTGCACACACTCCTCCCAGCACGTCCTGGGGACTGGCACCAGTTGCCAACCTGCAAAGGGAGTGAGTGTCCTGGCACCGCTATGGAAGTCTGCTTTCCTTCCTTGCCAAGATCAGTTGTCCTGCATGCACTGGTCTATGATTCTGGAAATTTGCCCCTGTGAGGGAAAATACAGAAATCATTCCAGAAATCTAATATAATTCCTCGTGTTTATAGAGATCCTGCAAGCTCAACAGGAAAAAACAAAATCCTTCCCTACTTGGAGCCTTTTTTCTCCCTTCATTTTTCAGACTTTAAGGTAGAACCCCATTCTAGCAGGATCTGTACAGCACAGCTGGAAATAGAGATTACACCCAAAAAATATTAATTGACTGTGTAGGAAAATAAGGCTATTCATATAAGCATTCATTACAAATCTGTCAAAAATATAAAGCTAGAGAATTATTTTTCATCCAGGCAGGCATATTGAATACAGCAGTCCAACAACAGCTATGTTGCATCAGCATCTACAGCAAAAAGTAGTAGGAAGGACTTGCAGGATTCAGCAAGTTATTCTGTATCACTTAAATCCATAACCATGAGAAAACATAGTGATCTTACACATTTATTTAGTCTGTGTTTCATCTCAATCATCAGGAACACACCTCATAACCCAGTGTCCAGAGGAAAAGTCAGCAAAATACTAGACACAAGGTACTACCACATGTAAGGTATATTCTGTGTTTCATGCAGCTTCATCAAAACTGACATAAACTGGTCATTTCTAAAACCATCTAATGACAGATAAGAATTATACATAGGCTTTTGGTGAATTCTTTGCAGATGTGTGTTAATTCAAGAGTTAGCATAATAATAATGCTGCCCTACACAGCACAGGTTTCACTGACTACTTATGGGAATTTAATATTTCATTAGTTCTTTTTCTGAATGCCTTTCTTCTGCTATGTTCATTCTGTACTTTTTTTTTCCATCTGTCCTCTTCCCTCCTTTTGCACATCACAACTTCACTGAATATTTTACTCCCTGTTCCTTTCATGCTCTCTTTTATCCAAGCAACACATCAACTGAATGACTTGAAGCTTGTTCCCCCTGTGTTCAGCTTAGCCAAAAAATTAGCTGGAAGACATCAGCCACTTTGCTGTAACTGTGTATTGTCTATAAAGTAACATGAATCTCACATTGCATAGTGCTATTTCAAGAGAAGGAGTCTCTCTCTGCATTTTCTGCTGGTGCAGATCATTTACAGCAAGTTGGCCATGTGCCCACTATGCACAGACAGTGCATGCAGAGTCATAGGAACAGCTGATCAAACACAACCAAGATAAATTCAACCCAGTACATTTTCCATTGTCTATAAAAGAAATTTGGGTTTTATAGATTTTGTCTGCATCTCTCTTCTGAGATATAGGTGTAAAAATAAGGCAGGAAACTGGACAGATTTTCTTCCCTCAAGACTGTAAAATCACTCAATAAACCTCTTCCTATTATAAAAGCCTTAAAATGATGGTTGAAATCCTGGCTCACTGGAGTCAATAGTAAAACTCCCATTCACATCAGGAGCAAGTGACTTCTGGGTTGATGAAAGCCCTTTAACAGTACCGGGTATGCTACAAAATTACTCCATGTAACAACTTGCTATAAAACACATGTTTTTCTCCAGATAACGTCTTACACTTTTTTATTAATAATATATGTTAAAAAATACTGATTTCTTCCACCAGTGAAACATGGTCAATATATTAATGTCTATTAACACTGAGCAGTGGTTTAAAAAAAAAAAAAGCTTCTGAAGGCGGCATGGAAATGAAGCTGCAGGTTGAATGTTATATAGACCAAATGGAATGGTCAAGGCTGTTTTAAGTCTCTGCTGGAAGCTGGTATTTCTAGTACCAAAGTAAATGTTAAAAGCATTAATGGCCAAGATGGACTCACACTGACATCTGGCAAATTTGTACAAAACTAGGAGGAATTTGTGGTCTTCATTTGTATCTAACATTTTGATTTTGACTAACCAAAGCATACATGGTAAGCACCCAGACAGAAAAAAACAAATTCCATTATACTGCCTGCAAAATGCCAGCACAAAAGTATTTTAGAGAGAGAGATTCACATTGTCAGCTGTCAGTTCACAATGCGGATAAATCCTGGCATGTAATTGCAGCATTAGTCATGCTGGCTAACAAAGGCACCACAGAGCAGGTGGGGGACCAACAGTGGTGAGCAGAGAGGTCATCATCTGTCTGAGGCACCAGCTTTCCTCACCAGACTCCAGTGTGTGTTCAGCCAGCAGGATGAGGATTCCAAGCTGGAGCGCTGTGCTTGCCCACACCCTCTCTGTGCCCCACCACTGGCTTGCCCAGGGCTGGCTGCCAGCCCTGCTCCCCTCACAGGCAGCTGTGCATGGGCTCAGGTCCTCCTGCCCCACTTGTCCAGCACAGAGGGGAGATCAGTGAGCCTTCACTTTGAAGCTGTAACTGTGTCACTGCTCCCTTGGGCATGGAACAAGATAGAAGAGGAACAAAGGAAAAAAGCTTTTCCAAAACAGCCACATATCTGAGATGGGCTGCTTCTGAATTTAGGCTTTGGGTTGACAAATGTGTGCCACTACAAAGGTGGGGTGAAACTCACTTCTCCACACTCAGAAAACTCTTCTGAAGAAACCGCCCTACACAGTTTTGTTTGGGTTTTTTTCAGTAAGTCAGTAATTAAGTGAGGGCTTGAATCTGGAAATGCAGTCCTTGTAATGATTCTGTCAGTTTGTAAAGAGTAGCAGGGAAAGAATATTTCTGAGAGTGGCATCTATTACACTGTCACTGTTTGCACCTATGATGCTCAGAATTGCAAATACAGAACTATGGGAATAACCCATGAAGCAATGTGCTAGATTTGACATCACCTGAAGTCATTAAGTGTGGAAATCTTTGAAAAACATATTGTAGCTCAATCAGAGGACAAGTCTGTGCCATGGGTCTGCATTGTACAGCTGAACGATATGATGACAACAGCTCTTGTAGGTATGAAAAGTCATGAGTATTTGAATCTGCTTTGCCAGAGAGGTTTGGATTTCTTTTCATTCCAAGATTTTGGGGCTTTTCAGCATTCATATTTGTCAGCTTGCAGAGTAACATCAAAAACAAAGGTACAAAGCCCAGCCTTTCAGGATATAAATAGATAAATAGTTCCCAGAGGGAAAGGTACCTAAAAGACCCAGGCTGATTCTGAGCCATTCCAGGAGGATGCCATTAGACAAAGCCTTCCCCAAATCCCACTGTTAAGGGCATTTGAGGTGGAAATTATTGGCCACAAGACAGGCACTCAAAGCACACGACCTAGGAGGGTAAAAAGTTCAGAAGTGTTTTATAAGGAGCTAAAGGCATCTGGGGAGAACAGCTGTTTTCAAATAAAGAATAAAGGCAGGAAGTCTGAAGAGGCTGTCTCTTTCAAACCTTGGAGAGAGCTGATATTGATGAAGAAAGTGTTTCTATGGGCGCAAGCGGAGCACCAGCATTGCATGAAACATAACAAACCTTCACATTGCTCAGGTCTCCCTTGTCGCTGAGCACTCCTTCACAGAGGGAGCCATGCCAATTTATCCATCTCAAATTGCAAATTCCAGCTGAAAGCAATTATTTTATTTTTTTTTTTTTTTTTTTTTTTTTTTTTTAATTTCTGCCTAGTCACCAAGATCATATTGTTATAAAGAAGGAGGGATTCTCCAGAGCTAGAGATAAACACTAGCTGATCCTGCACAGAGGTAGATATCACAGGTCTCTCTGCTGCCACATCATGCAGGAATAGGTTGACAGGCCTGCAGAATCTCAGTCTTGCCATGAAGTGTGCCAGGGATTCACACCGAATCTACACGAGTCCTGCAAAACCATAACACAACTCCCAAACAGGGTCTTTACTTTCCTCCAAGTAATATGAGGTAATTGACAAGATTAATAGTATTTTGTCCCCATTTGTTAAGCTTTTTTGTCAGATTTTTGATTCTACCAGCATGCTGCAATGAAGAACTGGTCTCTCAAATCATCCCCAAGCCACACTGGAAAAATCCTGGAGCTTCCCTGTCTGTGGACAGAGAGGAGGAGTTTGGGAAGTCCATTACTGAAAAATGTGATCTGCACAAAGAGCAGCCTGAAATTTTGGACTTGATTACTCATGTCAGAGCCCTTTGGAGTCCCATAAAGAGCACATAAAACCTGACATTTCTGGGATGATGTAGAGGGAGAAGGAAAAGCAAGAGTGAGGAGACAAAAAAGGAGAGGCTGAGAAAGCCATTTTCCATGGTAATGTGATTAAGAAGAGCAGGAAGAGAAGGGCTGTACTCCAAAGGGTTTAGAGAAACAGAGGTTCAAATACCATGAATGAGGAGACATCATGGGCTGTCCTGTGTTTTGGAGCTAAGAAGCAAAGAAACAGGTAAGAAGAGGATTCAGACCAAAGAGGAGAGTAACATCTGTGAAAGAAAGAGCAGAGGAGGCTGGAGAAGTGGAAGTGGGGCCAAGAAAGAAGGGAATGGTATTTTTTTTCTCAGTAGTCAGTGAATCCGTCTTATGGTTTACAGACAGTGTTGCCTTCCCTTGGAAAAGCTGGTACATTCTCTGGAGGCTGACAGCTTTTCATCAGTGAGATGCTCTGTGTGCCAGAGCAGTTTGGTGCACAAAAAAGCAATGGACTTGTTTACACATTTTTCTAATCCATTGACAAAAAAACCAGTATGGTTGCAACAAAACTGCTCCCCTACACACCTTGCCTGGAAGAGGAGTCTCACAGTAACCCAGCAATGGTCGGTGGGGTGCTCTGGGGCACAGACCTGCAGGTTGGAAAGGGAACCACACCTCCTCTGCCCATGGATTTGTGAGAGATCCAGGAGAATGCCAGCCGGGAGTGCTGATTTCTGTGCGTGCAGGTACAACATCTGCCCTGAACATACCTGGCATGTAAATGCATAGGACTGAAGCTGCTTGTGGTCTCTCTGGAGGCAGTTCTGCCTTTGTCCACCCCTCCACCATAACCTCACCATAGACCCTATAATTCCCCAGCATCTTGACAAAAACATCTTGTTTCCTCCTCTGAAGAATGCAGCTCTATAATTAATATTAAGAGCTACCCCACAACTCTGCGCTTTCTCTCATGTTCTCAGCCAAGCAAATCCTTCATTTTGTCGGGTAATTTCTTTTTAATGTGGTGGTTGCTATTATTTCTTGATAAAAGTGATAAAAGACCTGAAGCAAAATTCTTTTCAGATAATTCAAAAGGAAAAAAAAACTTTGTTGGTGAAAGGAGCATATTTAATGCATGCAGAAGGTGTTAATTAAAAATCCTTAAAGCTGACATTATAGCCCTAAAAATCATGAATATTTTGAGTCTTAAATGTCTCAGTTATCATCACAGAACATGTCTGCCGTGGCATCCATTTCTTTGGCCTAAGGCATTACTATAAAATTAAAAATAGGAATTTGGAGCTGGTAAGCTTTGATCTAATTGAGTATGTGGTAGGATCAAATCATAATATACCCATGATTTGCTGATCTCATTTCTCCCTTCTAGCCAGGGTTTGTCAACGGATACTAATGCACTTATAACCTACTGATGTTTACAAAGTAAGCTGATTTTTGTAACTTATTTTTGTGTGTGTAATCTTAACAACCCATAGCCCACCCCATAAAAAAAAACTACACCCCACCTGAAATTTTCATATGAACTAAAGGGCAAAGGCAGCTTTCCAGCTGTTATAATTCAGTAGGTATGACATTTACCTCTCTGTGTTTTTCTGCAGCTGGCTTAGTGCACATCACACTGTGCAAAGTTGAAAATCAATTAATTTTGGAAAAAATTTCTTTATATACACTCTCTTCCACTGATCCAATTTTTCATCTCTTCAGGGAATTCTTTTGGCATGAACAGAGGTAAAACTGATGAATATTAAATCTCTGCAGTCTTATAGAGAGTAGTGCTTACCCAAGTTTTAGTGAAATACAGATGTGTATATACATCTACCTAGATATATACGTGTAGATACACATGAACACATGATCGATGCACAGGGTTTTTGTTAATTTATAGACATATGTTCTAAATAAAAAAAAATATTTTTTTATCCTTTAATATGTCAGAAAGAAAAACAATTACTTCTGCAAATGAGAAGTGGCATCAGTCATCAGAGAAAGGAGTGTATAGAATCTGAAACAGCAAAGCAATTGAACATGAAAAGTTTGGCATAGAAAAGAAGGGTGAGTAATTTAAACCCACTCAGGAACAGGTGTGACTTGTTCATAAACCAGTTAGGAAAAAAAAATTGTTCAATTACTTCTCTCTGGTAAATAACAAATTACCATAGTAACTCCATTTTCAAACAACATATGCATATATTTTGTTACAGCAAAGCTTGAGTCAAAACTGCATTTTGCCATCAAACTATGATTTCTTTCTTAACTTCAAGATCGAAATTCTATGAACTTTCAGCTCCTTACACTGTCTCATCCATGACCTGACAAGACCACCTTAAGGCTGATTGTATTGCTCAACCCATGCTCAAAATATATCCTGCCTATTTGTTGAGACTGTTACATTGAGCCAATTCAGCCAATAGCTGTTATGATAGGGAGAGTAGCTGTCATTTTGGGGGTGGATTCCAAATGATTTTTTAAAATCTGATGAGTTTTTTCAGCAATTACAAATGACCGGAGGCATATGCTTATATGCAAGTGTGTATTTACCTTTATAATTATATATCTATGTGGTGGTGGTGGTGGTTAGAAATTTTTAAGTGTTTTCATTTTCAAGGTGGCAGGTTTTAAATTAATTTAACTGAGTGACCATGCAGAATACAAACCTTTGTGTAGAGCTACACAGCCCAGATGGAGCAGGAGGAGGTGAAAACCCCACTGCTCCCCAGCCTTTGCAGTGCAGCAACATACACTCACTCACCTCCAAATCCTGGTCCAGACTTTGCAGAAGAAACGTTCATCAGGAACAATTCATCTGCAGCATGCAACAGCCGCCTGGTTTGAGATTAGTCTTTCTTTAGAAGCAGCTTACAGGCAGCCAGGGTCAGTGCCTCCAGAGCTGGACTAGAAAACAAATATATAAGGGTTATGCAGCCTCAGTTAGGTAATATCATTTTAACATCCTGAACCTTTAAAATATGTATGATTTGGATCTTGCACCCTGAAGAGTTACTGGTTTTGTTCAGACTCATCCTGAGGAGCATTTCACCTGTTCAGATTAACCTGTCCAGGATAAAAGTAGTCTCCAATTGGTCTTCAGACTTGGAGAGATGATCAGAATCTGCTGTTGTTGACAGTTTTCCTTTTAGTAATCAGCAGCAAATCAGACTTTACTCAATGTTCCCATAGCCATCTGTTGCCTCTATGATAGTAATTTCAGTCTGGATCCTTCTATCCTATTTATGTTTACACGATTCAGATGGCCAAAAATATCAGAATGGGCAGCAGCATAACAAACACCAGCACTTTCAATTTGAAAATTATCTTAGATTCATTTCTGATTTTATAAAAATATGTCAGAAGGTTGGCCCAATAAAGATATGTATGTACTTGTAAACTCTGGTACCCTGTCTTCTTTCTTCTAAACAATAAAGGAAGAAGATGAAGTAGAAAATATAGGCACTTAGTCCTTAGCCAGTCTCATCTTGTAGTTCATTGGAAATCATTTTTGCATGAAGAGATGCTCTGAACCAAACCACTCAATCATCAATAGATGCAGTGAAACAAATCTCTTCTCATTCCATTGGAAGTATGCAAACAGTAATACATCTCTTGCCTGAAGAATAATTCTCTGTTCATAGCATGGTAATTCGTCTCACTGAATTATCTTGCTTTACTTATTAATTCTAGAAGATTTTAAAGGAAAGAGGGAAAAAAAAGGAAGGAAGAGGGGGGCAGAAGGAAGGAAAAAAACAACAGCAAACCTCTCATCAACAGCGCAAATACAACTAAAAGTTCACTTGCATCCAGTGACTCAAAAAAATAGAACTGCAAAACTTTTTTCAGATCACTCTGTGTGGGCTGCATCTATAGCAGAATTGTAGTCTGTAGCAGGTGTGCAGTTCTGAAAGCCTCCCAGATGTCCCCACCTGCAGTACCTCGGGTGACATGACGGAGATGAGTGGAGTCACTGTGTGCAAGCTGTGCCCCTGCCAGTGGAGCTAAACTGTCAGATGCCTTTCAGGGAAGCACCCAAGGCACACCAGCCACTCTTAGGTGCTCAGTCCAAGCAGGAAGGTTAGAGCTAGGCCAGGGAAGGCCTCTTGAAATGCAGATAAACACCCAGTCCACAGCCTTAGCTCCTTGTCCTTTCAGATCCATTCCTCTTGGGTTGCACCATTTACTTATACATATACATACACAGGTTCTGCCACAGATCTTTGCTCAAAAAGACTTTCTTGCATGGAGTAATTTTTCAGGTGAATTTTATTGATGTCTTTGATTTCATTACCTCCTCCCACCTTTTCATCCTTGTATTCAGGTAAGAAATGCAATTCTGCACAGGTATAAAGTTATCATATCCTTGCCATAAACTGAGTGACACGATAACTTGTCTTGTCAGATAGTTTTACAGTGCTATGCATCAGCTGAAAGGCTGAGTATGAAGCAAATAGTCCAAGGTTTTTTATATCTCCCCTAAAGGCACAAGGAGATGTAAGTACTGATATGAAATGACACTACATTTTGTTTGGGAAAATTTTGCAAAGTTGCTTTAGCCCAAGATGTAAGTAGCAACAACATTTTCTCTTTTAAAGTCTTCATTTTCTCCTTTTTCATGAGGAACAAATGTACTTTGAGCTCAGTTAGCTCACCCTTTAGATAATGAGAACAGAGCAAAGTGCTTGAATCATCACATGAGACTTCCTGAGAAAAAAATATAGGAGCTGGTCTTGAAACAGCCCCTCCCAACACCAGATGCCTGAAGCATGCAGAGATGGAGTAAAAATACAGTACTTGCAGCTGGAAATGGGACAAAGCTAAAGGTAAAGAACTCTTCCTCTCAGCATTTCTTTTTTAGCTTTGAATTTTCAACTTTGAAATTTGTGACCTTTGTTGAAATGACTGTCACACAGCCACAAAGCATCCCTTCTGCCCAGGGCAGTCATCCCTTGGGCCCCGACTTCCTGTATCTCCCATGGGCAGAGCAGCAGCAGTGCAAAGCTGCTTCTTTCCCTCACCTCGGAGCAACATCTGGTCCGCCTGGGCATCCCAGCACAGCTGCTCCATGAACTGCTCTGCCACCAGCCACAATAGTGTGAGACATGCAGATGGAAGTGAAAAGAGTAATGGAGTTGGTTGTTCTTCCTCGCCTAATTTTTCTGGCCATTCTTGAATGCTCCTTGGTCGAGAAGTTTCTCAGTTTTATTACAGCCAGTGCTTCACAGCAATCCACGAAGAACTTTTCTCATTATTCCCTATAGCTGCTGAGTTATGTTGCTCATAGAAAGAGCAACAAAGAGGAAAGTCAAAGAAACTTCAAGCTTCATAAATTTTTCTAGAAAACTGAATGATGAGACAGACCAAGGAGAAGTGATGCTTCAGGTACTATTTCTCAACTTTTTTACACTGAAAATCACTACGTCTTTGCAACACATCACTCCTTTTCATTAACAGCCAAATAGAATTTAACCTAAACTTTGAATAGTCATCTATTAATTCTATTTTTTCCACATCCATATTGATTCTAATTTTTCCACATTTTCACTTATTTGCATATGTAGAAATGTGTGCATTTTGGGTTTTATGTGCTTTTAATGGATTTGATCTTTGGACCAAGGTTTGCTATCTCCTGGACCTCTCAGTCCCAGGGGCAGCAGGTTGTTAAACCCTTCCGAGTGCAGCTACAATCTTCTGTCGGAGACTGATCTTTATTCTACTCAGAGACTATAAACAGTCAGGCTGCTGTAGGTTTTATGCTCACAACCACTTTCTTTTACCTTAGCTGAGAAATCTCCAGCACCTAAAAAAACCTACACTCTCGTTTCTTTCATTTGTTCCAAATATTAGCTGCATTTTTAAACCCTTTCAGTTCAGGTGAACTAGTGACAGTAGCCTCCTTGATAAAGCTCCTTGTTGGAGGGGTCCCACAAGGTCAGCTCTGTCAGTCTGGCTCTCCTGATTTGATTTTCCTTCCTTCATCTATGTCAAAGACTGGCTTTCACAATCACAACTTATTTTGTTCTGTAGCTTCTTACAGAGTGTGAAATTTCACCTAAAGGATATAATGGCTGAGTCCCAACATTCTCCAAAAAGTAAGAGGAATTTCAAAACTACACGAGGATTTTCCCAGTTATACTGGCACATTATTAATCAATATTCAAACTGATTTTTTTTCTCTTGCCCCAACAGCAGTAGAGCAGCACAAGCTCTACATCCTCAGCATTTCAAGAGCATTTATGGAATTCCATTCTGTCACCCATCCTTAGAAGTAACCAGCCAACCTAAATAACAGCTATCCAGATATCTTAAATTCTGACTTTGCTTCATTGATTCTATTTTGCTAGTACAATAAAATGGCACTGTGTAATTTTACTCTTTTCTTCATTCATAATTGCCCTTTTGATTTTGAAAATAATGCTTCTCACTGACTGCAATGTGAGCTGCATTCAGTTTGCTATGTTATCTAAATCTGAGCAAATATTACAAAGCTCATGCAGTTCCTCAGAGGGACAGAATGTTCTCATTTCTTCAGTTACATTTGAATATAATGCTTACAAAGACGTTTTTACTTGTCTTTCTTTCTTATAATTTTAAACTATAAGATTAGCACTGCTGTTCAAAATAAGATACTTTTGAGTCAACAAGTCTGTCTAAACTTAATTTTCTTCACTGAAGGCTGCTCTTTTTGTTTGTTCTAGCTTTCATTCAGACATTTTAAAATGTTCTGTCTGATTTAGGTCCAATTTATCACAGAGGTCCTGGCCTAATTACTGCTGTTAAAACACTACAGCTATTGAAAACATCCTTCAAAGGGACAGGTTTTTCACTAAACTCAGCAGAAATCTCCCCATTACATGCAGGGTCACCGAGCTGGGTCTCTAGCCCTCCACTACTCAAGCATAACTATTCTCCTTGAGGCTTCTGCTTGCAGCTCCACCCTCACATCTGCACCAAGGCTGGCTGTGCCAGAGTTGGCCATGAGGAAGGACCTGACCGGGATCCAGGGCCAGGCTGTGATGGGTTTCCAGATTTCTCCAGCCAGGAAGCTTCATACATATAGATATAGCACGGTAAAGGTTTTGACCAATATTTAGAATTTGCTTTGTAGCCCTTGAGGTTGTATATTTCTACCCTTGGATTAGAATGGACATGGTGATCATTTTCAGCTCCATCAAGGCATTTCTGACCAAGGCCACTGCTGGCTGGAGAAATAGGAGAGCAGAGAGCATGCCCCCCCCAGGCTCACAGTGATATTCCCTGGTGCCCAAGGGACACAGACACACCTTCTCCATGGGTACTGGCACACAATCTGTTTTACACTGCTCTGGAAGAACAAAAACTCCTCTCTTTGAGCCTTATTTACTATTTTTCTCTTCACACAAACATATGTGTTTGCTTTTAAAATAGAGATTAATTACAGAAATGTGACAAGCTTTGATGGCAAAAGGTAACCATAAAAAGAAAAAGTATGAATTATAGAAGGTTTTCAAAAGCACACAACGTGAGGAAGGACACTGCCAGTTCAATGGCAGGAAATAAAGAAACACAGACATTCTACTTGAGTAGTATAGTATTTAATGTCACAAACTGAAGGGAAATAGAACTGTAGAATAAATAAGATACAGCAAGTGGATTAAGGACATAGGTTTATGTATATAGCACACTTATAAGTAGGAAAGATGTATCCATGTGCATTTGAATCTGGATGCATGCAGAAGAAGAATGTTTAATTTTTTTTTCACCCACGGGTATAGTTCTGAAATGCTCCTAATGAATCATTTATAGCAAATTGGCCATAAGAAACATCATACTTGAGGTCCAGCCTCAAGTAAGGAGTATTTTTTCTAGAGACTTGAAATGCTGTGTGGCAGCCATGCCTGGCCTGAACAGAAGCATCCTTTTCTTCTGTTTAATGAATTGGGCTGCCCTGCTCTTTATGCAGAGCAAGTACAGCCAGTCTGAGGCACATTTAAGTAAAACCATTCCAGCAGTTTTTTGCCTCAGATGAAAGAAAGTCAGGCCAGCCCTCAATGTCTTAGTGGGGTTTGTGTCTGCATATCCTTTTTCAGTTCCCCAAAAGTTATGTTCTCATTAAAATGTCACCTTACAATAATTCTCTAATGTACTGGCTTCTGCCTTCATTAGCTGTTGAAATAAAGCTAGTAATAGAAAAACAGATTACCCTGAATTTACGATGGGCTAATTCCATTCCTTCTAGCCATGAAGATAAATC
Organism: Cyanistes caeruleus; assembly: GCF_971803275.1. Lineage (NCBI taxonomy): Eukaryota > Metazoa > Chordata > Aves > Passeriformes > Paridae > Cyanistes > Cyanistes caeruleus. Next base: position 66,591,389 of record NC_141703.1, read on the forward strand.
ACCCTTTGTTTACAACTGAAAGACCAGTAATTTTTAGCAGAATGAAGAATAGATGGGAAAATATAGTTTTAACTCTTGGCACAGATTGTTTTGAGGCCCCGAAGCAACATGGTCAACAAGTAAAACATAAAATCAAGCTCTGGTAAAGCCCAATGAGCAGTGCTTTCAAATTGCACTTGTTTTAGTCAGTTGAATATCCTCTAAAAATGGGATTTGATCCATGTAGGGTTCTCTGCCATAAGGATATTGTTAAAAGTGAAATCCAAGTCAAACTAACAAAAAACTCAGGAGAGATAGTACTAGAAATTATTATAAAGTCAGGAGATAACTAAAACTTACTAGATCACAAAGTCACAAAGAAGATTTCCACAGACCATCTTTGGGGAAAATAATAATTTTATTATTGCTATGTTTTTATTCTGCTTTAAAGCACATATAGAAAAAGACAACAAATAAGAATGTTATGCAATGTCCCTCACTGACTTAGTACAGCACAGGGAAAGGTCCTACCTTCATAAGTATAGAAAGGAAGCAGGGATTCATTATCATGTGTTAGACAGACAATGCTGAACACAGATTTGTAAAAATAAGCAGAAAGATTATGTGTGAAGAAAATGTTCTGAAAATACAATTAGAAGCTTCTCCTAAAGGCTTTTTTTTTGTATCTGAAATTCTGTAGGAAGTAGATGAAAAATACGTTAAAATGATCAGGTTTTAAAGTAACAATTATATTTCTCCTGCAGATTAGTTTCTATACATATACAAATCTAATTACCTTCTTTTTATTTTCTAGCAACACTGATTTATCTGTTCCATTTTTACCAACTGATGAAAGAATAGATGCAAAGTCACAAAAAAAAAAAAAAAAAAAGGAATCTTTTGGGACAGAAGTTCCCTGAGGGACAAAATGAAATGGAACATTTTAGCTCATCAGGTAAATACCAAGTCAGCCTTACATAAGGGATAGTATTTTCATTTGACAGGTTCAAGTAAAGCAATCCTCAAAATCTGTTAATGGTCCTTTTGCTTTCCAAGTAAAAGAATGACATAGCTGAAGTATAGATTTATGTATTAAGGTGGAAAACTTTTTATTCTTTTTGTCTGCATTAAAAAAAAAAAAAAAAAAAAGCAAACCAGAAATGAATGTTTTTAATCTTTTTTTTTTTCTCATCTCACGTTCTGTTTGGATTATGACCTGGACTATGAGATTCTCTCATAGGATTCATTGCCTTGTTTAAGAAGACATTAGAAAAATAAGTGAATACACTGATAAAAGCTGTCGCTAATATAAGACATAATCTTCTTTAGAATACCCACAGACATTAGTTAATTTTAAAAATATCTTGCCACCATCTTCCTCGTAGCTTCAATAACCTAAGAATCCCATTCTTACTCTGGAGGAGATGCCAAATGTTTTCCTGCTTACTATATTCAGAAACAGATTTAGTTTAGTCCAGAAAGCAAAGTTTATCTGAGAGATATTTGGTTTATGTCTCAAATGTTATGTGCTGCAAACTCTCTTCCTCCAAACTGCAAAACAACTGAGATCTGCATTTTATTTGATAAAGTCTCCCTGGAGGAGTCTGTCAGTAATCTACAGCTGAGACACTGAGAAAATATCTTTCTTTCTTCAACCATTTGATTATTTCACTTATTTAAAGCCTAACTCCTTCTGGGTATTTTGTTCTTCAAACGTACATTGAGATCTTTCCTTGTACAAGGTTTAAGGAGATAATCACTGTTGTCAGCTGTCCCATTTTTATTTGGCTTACAGATAATTTGTGTTTTTCCTGAAGTTCCTAAACTCTTTGGCTCAGGCAATTAAATAAGAGTTTAAGGGAGCCATGTTCTTAGATCTTATGCTTAGAGGAAGAAATTTTGTAAAACTTGAAGACTCAAATTCAGAGAACCCAATACTTCTAAAACAGTAAGATTTTAAATCCTCTCACGACTTCTTAGTGCTCACTATTATAAAAAATGCTGCAATAATAAACATAAATGATAATAAAAAAGTTTGCTAAAAATGATCCTTCATTAGTAAACAATAGAGCTACTGATTCAACAATGAAATTTAATGGAAAACTAATAACCCATGTGCCCACACAAATATCTTATTTCTCTGGCTTCAATTTTCCTTCCCTGAGAAAATCTTAGCTCTCATTGCCTTCATGTCTTTATGCTGACAGTTGTGTGGATCTGTCTCTATAAATGATTATAACAGCCCTCATCCATCAGTCACTATACAATTTTCATTTAACAAAGCTGACTTATCCTAGTAGTACTAAATATGCTCTAAAGGCATTTTCCAATCTCTTCTCCCACAAATTTGGAAGAAAAGCATTTTCTAACTTACAAGCCTATTTCAAGATGTTGCTCTTATGTTTCTTTGTTTCTCTCAGTGTGTTTCCACCCTTGGAAATTTCTATGCAGATCACTCATTAGAAAATTCCTTTAGATAAGACAGTTCTGATGCTGAGGTTGCCTGCCCTGCCAAGCAACCAGTTCCAGACTGTCACACCTAATGGCAGCTCTAAGTTGGTCTCTCCAAGTGCACCCAAAACTCCCCCCTTCAGCCCTCTCACACAGGCTTTCTCAGTGATTTTGAAGCTTTAATTTCCTCTAGCCCATAATGAAGGGGTCTTTAAGAGCACTTAAAATTGTCGGGCAGGCTGCAAAGGGCACACATCTGATTTCTGAAAATTTTCTCTCAGCACCAGACACTCTCCTTCTTCCCTTTTGAGGAATCTTCAGCTGCCTAATCAGGGCAACTTGAACTTGTGCTTGGCACAAACTTAGAAACATGTCAGTCATCTGACAGGATCTAGCCTTGTAGTCCAAACACCTTTCCCAGTGACAATGAAAAGGTTTTTTTCTGAAGAATTAAGCTAATGCTGCATCAGGACGTTGTAAATCGATATCTTAAACCTGCTTCTAACTTAAAGCTTTCACCACAGGAGAAGTCTTTTCCTGAAGAAAAAAGATGAATCATTACAAGCAGTTTCAAATTACCGAGTGATACAACACACACGAGAGAAGGAGCAGAAAGCAGGGACACGAACATTATTAAGACCGTGACAAAAAAAGGAAAATTGGAAAGAAAACTTTAAAAATGCTAATTAACTTTTAGAAAAATATAAAATTTGCAACATACTTGGGGATTTTGAACTTGGTGTTTAAGGAACTTATTACTGATCCTCTCCAGAGTTCATTTGTTCCAGCATCCTGGTGCTGTGGTAAAAGGGATTATGCAAAAAAAATTAAAAAGCAACTTAAAGCACAGAGCAAACATGGCAAACAGAGAGAAGCAGGTAGGCAGTATTTAACCAGCTGTAAATCTGAGAAGAGATGTGCTCCCCACCCCTAACAAAGCTCCCCGAGTGCTTTAACTGGCCCAGCAGGCTCCAGCAGGGAGGGGCAGGGCTGGCCTCTGCAGCTACACAAAGCAGATCTTCCTTCACTGGGTTATCCGTGTCCACCTGCTCCTGATGGCACTGACCATTCTTACCTGGGGAGCTGATCATTCCCAACCAGCAGCCCCAGCTAGCACAATCGGTGTCCTAAGTTTTTTCCTTTACCTTTTCATACCTTTCCATGCTGATATTTTTCCTCTTAAATACATCAGCTACTTCTGATCTTATTTCAACAATCCTACTTCTGCCAGTAATTTTGTCTTTCTTATCTCCATACAAACTTTCTCACATCTCTTTCAGACTTGTCTGTGTGGAGGTTATGTAGCTGTGCTGCATCAGACTTTAGTTTTGGGTCCAAATTCATGGTCAGAGACACCCTGGGTGGCAGGAGAGAGCTTATAACTGGGACCGCAGGGAGGGAGCTGGTTAAAAACAACCATAATAAATTCCTAGACACATCAATGTAAGTTTCTATCATCATAATGTATCCACACACACACACACACACCAAAAATAAAGTTCCCTCTGAGTTATAAATGTCTTACTCCTGTAAGCTAGCTAGTTAACAAGGATTTTACAAGGCAAGCAACCTATGGCTAGGACAAGCCAGCTGATTTTTCACTCTAAAGCAGTATATCAAACACTCATCCAGCATCCCTAGGCACTCATAACTCCTAACCTACTTAGAGCTTTAGGGGCACAACATCTGGAAGACCAGACTTAAAATGACAGAAAAGCTTTGAAGGTCATGCAGGATAATTTACCTAAGCTTTGAGTATTTGATAGATGAGAGGGCTGTTACTCACTGGAAATGTTAGGAGGCATTATGAGAACAAGTGAGAAACAGAAATTTATAGGTTCATAAATTTTAATGCCAGAAGAATAATCTAATCTGACCTGCATACCATAGGCAATGAAATTCCACCAAGTAATTTCCACGTGAAGCTCATCAATTTGGGGCTAAAGTAGCACTTATCTCCTCATAGTAACAATTATCATAGAGCATGAGGTAACTACTTTTTAAGAGCAAGAGAAAGAAGAGAAGATAATTTTCTAGTGCAATTCTATCCACCCCCATTTTCTCTACGTGCCATGCCTGGTAGAAATTTTTGGAAAGCTGTACTGCAGTGAGATTACAGAGAATAAATAAGAAGTACCTATGCAGTTTGCACATGACATTGCACTTCTTGAGTATCTAGAAAGTACACAGAAGAGGGTAATAAATTATTTTTATGCAGTAAACAAGAAATGGGGAGCTAAAATAAACAGAAAGAAAACTAAAGGCAACACAAAGCATTTACACACAAGAGAAAATACTCCTGGTAAATAGAATGTAATAGCAAAGCTGCAGCACAGATTTGCTTTCAGTAGCTTTGCACATTAGAAAATGATGATCATGAAACAAAACTATAACACTAACCTAGGATACATGGTGTTTCCTTCTGAAAGAAAGTTATGGAAAACAATAAAATCATGTCCTTTGCAGAAAAGATTACAGGCTGGGCAGGTAGTGTGACCTATGCCAGAGCAGGGACAGTGGACAAAATAACAGCAGAAGCTGAGCATAAAAGAAAGGAAGTCAGTACATAAACGGGAGAGCTAAGGAAATCCTTCTTCACATGGATTTGTCTTACAAGTGGCCAAGTGACACCTCACACTTGCTCACCTCTAGAACAAGAGCTTCTCCATACTCTGCGACTCCCACCATTTTACACACAGCCTCTCCAGGGCCCCAGAGCTGCCCCATAGTGCTCCCAGGACTGATTTGTTCCCCACATTCCCACAGCACAGTACCCACACCTGCCAGTACATCCCTTCCCCATCTGCCTTCCAAGGGGCTCACTGCCTGGGCAAGAGACAAGAACAAGAGACAGGACCACAGTCACACCAACTGGTCCACTGGGGGAGATGCTGATAACCAGAACTGAGGCAAATCCTCTGTTTTTTTCACTTAGAAGCAGAATCAATGGAGTCAGTGTTCTCTAATCAGCCCCTGATTATTAAAAAATTTTTATGACTTCATAGTCTTTGAGGCCTCTGCCTAAATTGATTAAAAAGGGATGAAGAAGGAGAAGAGGTGGAGAAGAACAGCGAGATAAAACAATTTTATTGACTTTATTTCTCATGAAATCAGACTAAAAAAAAAAAAATTCAATGTGCAATGTATTCATTAGGGAAAAACAGAGAAAAAATACATGCCATCATTATAGGACTAAACCCTGACATGCAGGCTTAATATTTTTGTAAATAAAGTCTAAAAGTCTCTTTTAACTGAGCCATCAGGATGTCAAACATCTAATCAGAATGATTAGGGGATCTCAGTAGTATTCACTATTTTTGCTTTAATTCAATTTGGAGGTTGAAAATCAAATCTACACATTTTGGTCAGAAAGGTCTTTGTGGCTGTCTCATGAAGGAGGAACATATTTCTAGGTGTTTCATGAGAAGAGCAATACACAATTACCAGTACAAAGGATGATACAAAATGTACTCATCTAGCAAGAGAATATCCAAGTTAAGGTTTGAGATTAATAAATGTATAAATAGATTACTTAAATACATGCAATGGCAAAAGCAATTTCTACCAGAACTAAATGATTATCAGACAAATATGCATGTAATTTTTATTTCAAGTTTCTTATTTCCTTTAACTGTAAATACCACAGAATCTCTTAGCATACACACTTACATGAGTAAGTGTTTAGGTAAATAACACTTCTATAAATATTACAAATGTTTCTATAAATGCAACTGCATCCTGATGAAGAATAATTATTTTTCTATTTTCTTGCATCTCTCAGCAATAGATACTTGAATAAATGTGAGACAGCATCATTCTAATAAATGACTGTAGGACATGAAGCCAGAGAGATGTAAAGGAGACAGATCATGAATTATTTATCATTGTCACTGCTACAGCTTGTGTGCAAAAAAATAATGCTTGAGTGCCACCTGGGACATGGGACAGAGTTTGTCCCCCAAATTTGGGGGAATGTGACTACTGGTAGAAGTAGTCTAGAAGGACCAGGACCTATCTCAGTGATAAACCATTGACAAACCTTCCAGTGATCTCCTATCTGGGTGTAAAAGGACATCCAACCTGCCCAGGGAGCTGTTTTCAGAGCAGTATTTTATATCTTAAGGTTTTTTTCTAGAATCAATCTTTGAGTAACTGCTGCTTTCTTCATAGGGAAATTGTTAATAGGGAACTTTTTCCCTGTCCAGTTCTCCCAACAGGACACCCATCCAACACCATCCACCTAATGCTGAACTTCAGCAGCTTTAGTTTTATATCTTGCACTGGAGTTGTTCACTCTCACTTTCTGCTACATTCAATGGAGTGAAGTACTTTAGTGGTTTCTTGATCTATTTTTGGCATCAGCTTTAAGTTTGAAACAGTAAGTTTAAAATAAATATGTCTCTCAGGGTTGATTCTAGTTGATTGTTTCCTGCTTGGTCTTTTTTTTCCCCTTGGAAGGGGGTACAGGCTGTACTTACAGAGCTTGGTTACTCTAATTTTAGGGACTGAATTTAAGGTTGAAATCACTTTTGCTCCAACAGTACCAGTGTGCTCTGAACTGAAGTACATAAACTTTTGATTGCACTCAGAGATATCTAGAAGGAAAAAGCACATTTTATAGATGTATTTATTGCAGTGAGCTACACTAGTGCAGGAGCTGTCCTGGTCTGGGCAGAAGGAAGAGGCGATCTGAGGTCACAGAACATGCCATCAGCTGCAGGTATGGTATGCATGATTCCAATTACACCTGGCACTGAAGCTGATGCCTTGATGGAATAACTACTGAAGGTTGCAGGAAGCTGCCAAGGTTCATACATATGCATCAGGAGCCCTACAGAAATATGGGAGAGCAGCAGCTGACTTCAGTCCAAGTCCTCGGGTGACAATGACAATTTTTTTCTGTCTTCCTTCCATGTGTAAAAAAAAATAATTAATCCTCTCTCCCACTAACCATTATCTTAAAAATGAATAGGTATAGTGTTCTCGTTTTGTATACCTTACTTCTAAAATCCCTTTGCATTACACATATGTAGACACAAGTCTACTACTGAATTTTCTGTTGAGATTCCCAACCAAACCAAAATGGATTAGGGTTATCAATGATAGAGAGAAAGCAGGTTGTGGTAGGGAGAGAAGCAGCTTGGAAGAACTGAAAGACTTTCCCACTGGCTTGTGAAGAGATGTGCATCACCTTGAGAAGCAGCCTGTCTGTGAGCTGAAGGGAACACAGCCGAAAAGGTGTGCAAGGCAGCTGTAAAGTCTGCTTTAATTTCCTCTCCCTGTTCTTGTCCCAGATAGAGTACATTGTTTCTTAGCCCCACGTTTCGTTGGTAAGCTCGCTTTCCTGACAGGTAGAAGTTTGCCTGGCAGACTGGCAGCTTCAAAGGAGATCCTTCAAAGGTGCTGCTGAAGGTCAGGTGCTGGTGGAATCCCAGCTGTGTCCCATGAGGCAGCCCCTGTCCCCAGCTAGGAGCACCATGAGGGCACCTGCTCTGCTGCCCTGAGGTGCCAGGTCACTGGGCCATGGGGACAGCAGGGAGCGTGAGGACACTGAGGCCATCACACTGAACTCACCCCCTTCACCACACACAGCCACCAGGAGAGGAGCAACTCTCAGGTTATGAACGTGGCCTTGGATTTTCCTGTAGTCAACTGAGAAAACCTGGCTTCTATTTTGCTAGTTACTGCACGTATATGCGAGCGCAGAGATGGCCGTGGGTGGAAGATCTTAAACCATATCTGTACGATGAAAGCAAAGATGTGAATTCTGAAGGCAAGATAAATATGTTTCCCTGACTGATCCTTTCTATTCACGGCTCTGGCTTTGTGCTTACTTTCCATGACAGGAGCAAGAGGAGGGTGCAGCAGATTATTCATGTGTTTGCTTTTGGGGGAAGCAAGCGGCTGACAGATAAAAATCCTCTGATTTTTTAATTCTATTCACCAGCCTCCTCCCTCCCACAGTGCTCCTGCAAAAATGTCCTTTATTTCTTTTTTTACCACTAGATGGTAGTAATAGGTAGAGACTTGCTTCTTAAATTTTTTTCCCCTCTCTTTCTCACTCCCCTTTGTTTACTCTCTGTAGATTAGTTTTAGGAATCCGGTTCTAGTAAAAGGTTTATTGTTTTCTCTGAATGACCAAACGATTATGCATATATTAAAGATTTGAAATGTTTTCAAAATAACCACTCTCTTCCTTTTCTAACCCCCTGCTTCCCACGCATCCAGCGTTGCTGAATCCAGTGTGGGGTGCAGATCAGAGGCAGCAACCATTATGGTCAGAAACAAGCCTCACTTGCCTACAAAATCCCTCTGAAGACTTTCCTATGTACTATTAATTACACTCAGCGTTTTCGGTAATTGCTTCTTTACAGCTAGTAAGGGGCCCGAGCAGCTGTTCTGCGGACTCCAGAGCAGCCCTGTGCTCTCCTGCAGTGTGCCTTGCCTTTCTTCCCCCACTTGCCGGGCTTGGGCGGCAAGAAGCATCCCCAGCCCTGGCAGCTCTGCAGAGGGATTGCCTGCCATCTGGCCGGGCCAAGGACACAGCCAGGCAAGGGGGCAGCTGCGTTTCCTGACATTGTCAGCCTTGGAAAATGGGAGTTACTTCCCCATGACTCCAAATCATCTGTTTTGATTTTTATATAGGACACGTTTTTGCTCGGCAGATGCAGCCAACAATTATTAAAACATTGTCTTAAATTAGTGCAAGCTGTGCCAAACCCTCTCTAAGAGTTCATCAGTGTGTTCTGCATCAAAGCTGTTTTGCACAACCGTATTAGAGAGGAGAGAAAATACAATCAGTGCAGCTGTCATTTGATCATATCAAATATTATCCTTGGCTACTGATAAAGCAACACAAAAGCATCATTTAACAAGTGCTTGATGACTAAAGGTTTAAAGACTGCATTCCCTCTACAGAAATTTATTGTAAATGGGTGAGTAGAAATTAAGGACCACACATAATAAGTACTTTATATACCCTCCTTGTCCCTCGGGTACATGTTTTTACACAGTTTACCGTGTTATGTGACCCCAAGGAGGACCCTTATGTAAAAGGGCAGGTCAATTTACTGAGAGCTGTATTTACCTTTTAAATGGAAGGCACCAAACCACAATAATGATAATGAAGGAAGAGCCACCCTTTCATTTAGTGAGAAGTAAGTCTTTTGAAATTTTCTCAATAAGCCTGTCTCACAAATATCTATTTCTACACAGATAAAAGTGCCTGTTTAGCAGACTGTTCAAGGCTAAGTTCTGAAGGGTATTTTCATCCTTTTTTACATAAAACACAAGCCAAAATAACACCCATGCAAAACAAAACAGAAAACACACATTCCTACATCCATTATTATTAGTCTGGATTAAAGCTTCCATTTTCCCTATAGCTACCTTTGCTTTTGTAAGGTAATAAAGACATACATCTTTCCTCTTTCATAGTGACTTCTTCTGCCTCCTCTCCCTTTCAACAGAGGAACACTTGAAAAAATAATTAAAACTAAGAAGCAGATCCTCAGGTGCTGAAAATCAAAATTACTCCAATGAACTCGAGTCATACAAATTTTTATTAGCTGCAAAATTGGCCTCACTGGATTTTAATTGCACTTCAACATCTGATATACCTTTTGATAGCAAAAGTAGGCAGTCCTAAGCAACCCTTTAATTTTCACTGGAGAAAGGTTTAACATTCAGTAAAGCATTTTTCAGCTAGAGTTTCTCCTTTCAATTCATAAGTACATGCATAATCTGCTCTATAACTTCAATACTTTATATTCATTTCCAGGTACCTGGTCCAATTATAAAATGTTCATAGAAATTACTGCATTAATAAAGAAAACCTCTATGAGTAGAGAAATATGTTCTTATAGCTAAATCATTTGTGCCGGCATCAGGCATTTTGGACCACCTTCCTGCTCTCTCACAGGCCTTTTGTGTGTTCTTGAAACAAGCCACCTAGAAATTGTTCCTCCAGCCTGACCACGGGCACTTAGCAAAGTCAAAAACTGAGAACATTGAAGGTCTCCAGTGTGCTCTGTGCTCATATGAGATATCTCCTTCTGCTCATGAAAGGCAGTGTGGAACCCCAGCAATGTTGGTTAAATACCAAAAGCTAGGTGTGGCTATTACTATTCACAAATATTTCAAGCCAATACTGCATTCCCACTCTTTCCCTGCCTCCTGGCACTCATCAGCACTCACTCCCCCCCTTCTCCTGTCCCTGCACAAGCAGTCAGGATTTGCCTGATGAAGAGAACTGTGGACAGGTTTAGACTAAAACTGATGTTGCAAAAAACAAGGATTCCTACCCCTCAGACTGTCTGACCTCCCACCCCATGGGCATGTATTTGTCTTCCCATACAGGTGCATGGAACAGGTCACAGACAGGACAGAGAGGATGAGAAGTGTGGTGAGGTCTGCATGTTTATGGACCCCACCCCCACTTTTGTTCTCACCCAAAATAGGGAGATCTCAACCACACTGCTTACTGGAATGAGTCTCGTGAGCCTTAGCCAGACACAGTGTTAGATGATGCGTCCAAAAGCTAGCTGGGGTAGCCCAGCCTGAGCCTCTTCTGTTTATTAGCGTAGACAGAGCATCATGAGAGAGGGAGAAATATCTCATAGTGATGCATCAGTGCTGGCTTCATGAAATGGAGACAGGAATACCTAATTCACCGAAAAATATGCTGTCTTGTCCAATTAGCTTTGTGCAGCCTCTAATACCATCAGGGCACCACTGGACAAAAAAGTAAAACAGCCACCAAAAAGTAAAACATTCTGCCACATCTGCCAAATGGCTCTGAGGCTTTTCTTTGAGCCAAGATATTGTGTTGTAACTCAGTTCAGTAGAAACTTGGTTTCGTAACAACACTGTGTTTTTCAGTTGGGTTTGTATCTTTAGCCTCATCTGTTCCTGTGGTGAGCTCCTGGGATGGACTGTTCCTACATGGATACAGCACTGGCTCTCCTCTCACTGCCAGCCCAGCCACTGCAAGGAGCCTGCTGTCTTACCTGCCCAGAACAGGATGGCACTGCAGGCAATTCACCCTCCAGGCAGCCTAACATTGCAGAAACCTGCAGATTTTGTGCTTATCTATGAAAGATCAAATGTTAAATTGTTTCTTAATCCATGTTTCTCAGAACGTTTTCTTCATGGTGCATGTCGATATTTTCGCTTCTTGTCCCGAAGTGGATGGAAATTCCACATTTTGTTCAGTCTTTGCTGAAGCTTCTGGCTCCTGCTATAATAAAAGCAAACCAATTTTGATAAAGTAAAAATAGCTTTTAACAAACTGTTTCACAGATGCCTTGTACAACAATCTCAGTATCTTAAAATTAAGCTTTATTTTTTTTTCAAGAATACAGAAGATTTTCTCACACAAAATGGCTAGTTCCAAATAGTTGTATTACACTTTGTGTGTCCTATGTATTTTTTCTTTGCCTAACTCATGACAGGACTTCCAATGTGTAGCATATAGTACATTCTGCTCTCAGCTACTCTGATGCAACCACATCAATTTCAGGGGCTGTGCTGAGCTCTGGATTCTGTTCCCACAACTGCATGTTTGCACACTCTGCAGTCAGACTTGCTCTCTGTTACACTCCTTTGGGATACTATTTCAAGAATGAGTCAAGAGGCTTGGAAAGTACAGTCGTGGTTGTTGTTCAACAATAGCTTACCCCTGACAATAGCAATAACTAATCTGGGCTTTTCATTTCCACTGACATTGTGATCACTTCTAAGTTTGCTTTTGTTGTTTTGGGTTTTTTTTACAAGAGAGTGAACTGTGGAAAGCAAAGAACATTTTTAAAAATAAACTTCAGTAAAAGTTATTATACTGTGCTGTGTTATTGTACATGGTGCTTCAAAATTGGCAGCTAGGCTATGTCTTGGGATCAGGTCGCTGTGTTGTTTGATAATGATTTTGTAATATAGAAAGCACTGCCTAAAGGATAGTGGAGACAGCGAATGAGTGTTCTTGAGAGAAAAACTCTTCATTTCACATGGCATATGAGAAGGTGTACTTCCCAAGAGGCCAGACTGGCTATAGCTTGTGATTCACAGAATTGTCCCAGCTGTAAGTTAGAGACTAGGGCCATCCCATTTTGGATATCAGCAGTGGAAACAGTTATCTCAGCTGAAGAATCAGACTATCCTGAAACTACTATCTAAGCCTTGTCCCAATTCCAAGCAAATTGTGTTTGCTCTGGTGCACAAGTTGATGTCTGTGCACTGCTGGAACCAGATAAACCACAAGAGCACAAGTAAGGGTATAATCAGTTTGGTACTGGCCAGTGAACTGCTGGAAGCTTGCAATAAGATCTTATTATGGGGGATCATGCTGGATGGATAAGGTATATAACTTACAGTCACTGAAATTAAACTTTTTTGGCTGTCATGAGTATGGCTAGGATTTTTCCTGAGGAAAGAGGAGCCAAAAATGTCAGAGGCAAAAGATATTTCACCTTGTGTCTGCAAGGTATGTGGTCTTCACTGATACCCAAGTGGGAAGCAAAGGCAATGCCAGGATATTGAGGAAGCCTGGCCTTTATAGGATGGGACAAATAGGATCTAATTTTCATCTTGATACTGTTGTTATCAACGAGGTATTAGTGTCAACAGCTATTCTGGAGGAGTGACTGGCTTTATATGTCTTAGAACAAGAAGTTTAGGTTAAATACAAAGCAGTTGCCATAACACAGTGGTGAGCACATTTAGTGGGTTAAATGGAGTGTGCATTTACATAGCAGACATTATCTAAAAGAGCTTTTGGATACCACTGTGACAAATATCATCCAGACTGTGGTACTCTGAAATAGAACTGCAGGGGTAAATTTAAGCACTTTTATATGAAAGTATCTAGGGAGAATCACAAGGTTTTTCAGCTGGTCACACACCCAGAAAACTGTGGTGTTCAATACTGAGATAGGTTCAGAGCTAGCACAGAGGAGACCACATCTTCCTCCAAAATCAATATTCCAACAGCTTGACAATGGGGAGAGAAACTCAGAAAAGTATGCAATATATTATTGGTAAAGTGGAATGGGAGTCCTAATATACTTATTAAAAAAGGAGAAAAAAAGTATTCCATATGTTCTGTTATATAATATATTGGTGAGTTGTTTTGTAAACACTTTGTAAATGTACCTGTACTGCATGAATGCTATGAAAGCACAGTGAAAGAGCTGTTATGTTATACCCATCTTGTGATAACAAGATGGGTAGGGAGGGCTGCTATTAGTATTTGAGGAATAAAGTATATTTTCTGAATTTCAAGTCTCAACCTTGCCTTTTGTCTTGATCTTTAGATGTAGAGGGGACTGTCATAATTTTAGTCAAGAGAGTTGTATAAGGCATCCCATGTGAAAGTCCTGATGATTTTTGTTTTGAAACTTAGTTTTTACATTCTCATACTCGTTATCTTATTTGTTTATTTAATGATAGCTTCAAAATCATTTCTGTGGAGAGGAAAACACATATTTGAGGGTGGATGAGCCCTATAAGTAAGGAAACATAAGGATCTGAAAAATATTCATATCCTAGTAATGGATATTATGCTCTCTTTCCTATCTGTTACTGCCTGTGGAAAATTATTGTGGAGAAGGGAAAAGATTTCTTGTTTTAAGATATTCAGATGAATCTGTTTGCACTGAGCTCAACAGAGTGTCCAGAGCTGATGACTGAGGCATTATTTCAGGAACTAGCTACTGTGATCAGAAAAAAGAAGACTAATCCTAAATGAATAATGGGGGAACTGATAGTGGCAGAATTTCCCTTACACTCTCCGCCTTTCTCCAGACTTCTCAGTTTTTCTGCTGGCACAGATTTTTCTTAGTGAATGCATAATGACTTATGCCTCATTTTTTCTTTAAGATCTTGACTGTTCCCAGAATTTTTAAATCAGAACCTTTTAAGCCTAATATTAGCCAAGCAAGAAACCTCTGGACCCCCCTCCCAGGAAGCAGTCAAAATGAGGAAGACTGGCTATAGCTACTGCCTGAACAATTTGGCACTTATCACCATTGCACATTATTTTAGCTGACATGCTCTTAAAACCTGGTCAGTGCTTTTACAGCAAAGGCATAAACCCCAGCAATGACTGATGTACCCACTCTGTGAAATCAGATAGATAAAAAAATCCTACTCAAGCTATGAAAATAATTCTGTAATCATGGTAAAAGTTGCAAAACTCTGCTTAGGAAACAGGCGGGATTGAATGTTGAGGGGGTTTTTTTTCTCCCTCTGCCCATCATTTTGAACATATGAGATCAGAAAAAATGTAGCTGGGAGACAGCAAATTAATTTTGAAAAATCTCTTCATATTCTCTGCTCTTAACTGAAACTAAGCACACTCCAGAAGTATTCTGTTTCTTGTAGCAGTAAATGTATTGGACAAAACCCAGAAAATTATTCCCAAATACATTTGTATTTACATTGTATGGGCTTAAAGGTAGTAATAAATAGGACAGATGTTCTTAATGAATTGTGGATGTATTTCAAGTCCATGCATTCCCCTGGCAGAGCCCTAGTACCATTCCCAGATCTGTCCCTATGTAAGCCTTTCATTTATTTAAAGTCCTCTATTATATCAGCATTTTTATTATGTCAGAGTCTCACTGATTGCAGCTGATCCATGATAGCTCTACTCAGAACCTGGGATACCTCCTTGAGATCATCTCCTTGTCTGTGTTAAATTACACTTTTGAAAAGTGGAGTGGGGGGAGAAAAAGCCTATGTGCTGTGAGTGCTGAGTGGGGCACGCTGCAAAAACCCAAACTGTGAATTCTATGCCCACAAAAGAGCATTTGTATTCCACAGGTCTGAACTACACACAGTGCTCAACTGCAGTTCTGGTGTACTTTCCTGGATAAATTCTTCACGTGTAACTAAGTTATCTTTAAAAGTCATAGCAGGGATAAGCTGTCTCTAGTTTGTGGTTCAAATGGTGAATAGAGTTATCTCTCTGAAACCCTCCTGAAATCAAAGAATCAGCAAACACTGATGGGTAGAACAGAAAAGGAGCAGAATGTAAATTCAGGAAGTCTCAAAAACAGCAGTGGTGACCTGTTTGCACCACAGCCAGGTGCATGCTGGCCGTGAAGAATAAAAACTTGCTGATGATCTTTAGTAGTAACACATGGATAAAGTAGCTGATTGTGGATGCACCTAGCTGCAATCATGTCCAGAAAGGAGGAGAGGAAGGGCATCTTTATGAACCTGAACACAGGGACAGCCCATTTTTTCCTGTCATCCAAAACCACTCCTCCAGAGGCAACTCACACACTGCTACCGATGGGCCCAGTCTTGCTCAGAAATATCCTCACCAGCTCCCATTATCATCAAATCTGACCTGCTGGATTATCACTGAACCTTTTTACTTCTTGCATGAAGCTGGTCATAGAAATTTTAATGATCATCAAGACCATTTGCAATGCAAGAAAGATACAAACATTATCAGGTAAATGGAGATTATCAGGAAAACAGAATAAAATAGTAGCTGATGTGGTTAAGCTCTTAAAAGTTCCTGATTTGCTTAACTAATAAATTATTTGCAAAAAGAAAAAAAATTAGCAAGAGAACCTACAGATAAAACCTGAAAGTAAAAAGTTGAAAAATGAAGAGAGAGGTGTTTCCAATGTTAGATAGACATGGTTGCTAAGGAAAATAGAACGTGGTGATGTAGGAAATGTCCACAGCACAAAAAGAGATCATGGAAGACCATGTAAGAAAAGTTTCAGCGCAGGAAAGGGTAGAGAGGCCAAAGCACAGGGAGGTCAGGCCTGCATACATGAAAGCTGATAAATGGTAGTTCAGTTTAAGGGTTGTACACCATGTGTTTGATTAACTGAGACATGCAGAGAAGCAAGGAGAAAAAGTAAGGTCAAAGGTGAACGAGATCTTGGGGCATGTCTGAGACTATCTTTCATTGTCTTTTGATAGGAGAGAACAGTGGATTATGATCGCCTTTAGGAAGGAGGGAGGTTGAGAACTGAGAATAGAAAGTCTTACTGAATTAAGACTTCTATGAAGGAAGCAGAGGAAACAGAACAAGGAAAACAGGCAATGTTTTAAGTTCTTCACTAGCAACTCCACAAGGAGGTGGTCATATGACACAAAAAGCTTTTAGTTTGAAAAGGTCACATTGGAAGCTTGTAGGAATAAAACTTAAATCTCTTAATGGTATGAGGATATCATAACCACAAAATCATTCATCTTCTGCTATATTCCATGGCTTCATCACCACAAACTACCATGAATAATTCAGGGAGCAGTTTGACACTGGTCTCATTAATAAGAGATATAATCAAGAAGATGTTTAAATAATGATGTAGAAAAGGCAGAAGAACTCAATAAATATCTAACTTCATAAGAAGACAAAGAAGCACTTCCCAGCCCATCCCTAGTAAAGAAGGATGTTTAACTTAGTGCCTCTGAGGTGTGGACATTAGAGAACAAATGGGTTAGGTTAATTTTTAATAAATATCAAATTACTAAGGAAATTTGGGAAGACCAAACAGTGCTAATGTTAAGTCAATGATCAAGAAAGGATAGTGCACTGGCTGATAAGGCTTTCAGCATGGAGCCAGCCTGGGCCCAATAGAAGAAAAAGTAGTGAAAGATTGAATCTATAGCAAGAGAGAGGAAAATAATTTTAGGATCTTAAAACAGTCTGGTCAAACTAATCTCATTTTTTTTGTACTACAAATTTGTTTGATAAAGGATGTGTGGCAGACGTTTGTAAGGTATTTGCCTTAGAATCACATGACAGTCTGATTAAACAAGTAGTTCTGAGAGCTAACAAAACCTGGCTTTCTAGGGAATTGTGTCTTTCTTGGTTAATTGACTGTTCAACAGTATTACGCTTAGATTTTCTGTTTACTTTGCATATATCAACACAGGGCTATTATTTCTTGCTGCAGGGTATTTCAAAATGACAAACATTCTGTCATCTGTAACTACAGAAACTACCCAATGGATTCAGAAATTATTGAGAGTGATATTTGAACTCTAGAAATATTTTCCTACACATATCCATTTTTATGAAACATATTTATCTTTAGGATATTTATCTTTCAGCAAATGTCCTTGGAAATGACAAACAACCTCACAAAATACTGCAGGAGGGTGAAAGCAAAAACAAGCACCTTGCTTCCATGAGATTAAGAGTACCATGAGCATTGCAAAATCCTAATCAACAATAGTTGGAAACTACTTGACAGATTTCAGAAGGCAGTGATCAATAAAAAAGCATAAACTAATTAGAGCATTTCAAAAGAAACCTCTCAGATGTGAGTATTAGGAAATAGCCGACTATTCTACATGTTGAAAAAACAGTAACAAGCAAAGGGAAGTCATGTAAGACATTTATAAGGTGGAACATTAAAAATATATTTTAAGAAAGCCAAGTTCAAGCTCCAAAAGCTCAGAAGAAAACAGTAAGTTGAATGGAACTGAGAAGTGTACTTGGAAAGCAAATAACTTGGAAAAGTGTTTACAGATGCCTCTGGAGAAGGAGGCTTATTCTGTTATGGGTGATACCAGAAGAGAAGTGTTTTATATCTACACAAGGAAGGACCAACAAGCTTTTAAACCAGACACAGCTAGCAGCCCATAGCATATGTCTGTGTTTATACTGGGCTCCCTAAGTGCTTGTCATAGGAAAGAAGAAGCCTCAGAAGCAAAGGCCCCTGAAATCCAAAATTGTTAACTTTCTCCTAGCAACGTTGTGTGCCAGGGTCTGTTCTTTGACATGAATTTCCATGTTCTAGCCAGGACCATACTATCTGGCTGTTTTAACTGCAAGGCTGCAGAGCCATATCCAACCTCCCTCTTGGGCAAGGTCTCCAACTTGGGAGTTAGCTAAACCCTGGACGCCCAAACTGCATCAGGAATTACTCCAGCCTTTTAACTGGGTGCATCTGGGACCATGTCTTTGAATTTTGGTTTTTTTCGCAATGACTCAGAAGTCACCGTGGTAAGCTCTGTGCAGAGCTCTGTGTACAGAGAGTTCTGTGCAGTAATTTACCCTCCTAGAAACACCGTACCCATACTGCAAAAAGAGCTGTCACAGCTTTTCCTTGAAAAGCCAGTCTGACACCATGGAACAGGGTTCTCTTAAGCCTTTGATGATGTCTCCTCTGGCGTGCCCTGCAGCCCATGGCTCCCATGCTGACTGTATCAATCCCTGAATCACCTGCAGCATCCCCAACACTCTCACTTTTCTCCACGCCAACGCACAGGGCTTTCTACAATGACGGCCAGAGTGTGGTGAGAATCTTGTAGGATGCAAAATGTGGAAGGTTTATCCCAGAGAGACAAAGTTTACCTCAAAGCTCCTGATTTCTGAGTGCTTTATTGAGAAATGTGGGATTTTTCCCATTTAAATCTAAGAAAAAAATGTCACGTGTTGCAATTTCTTAGATAATGAATTAATGCACAACATTACATGAAACATATTCCTCATCATGGCAGAAATCTCTCTGCATTTCTGTATCATGCATTTTCTGGAACCTAGAATTCATTCATATAATCTTTCACAGGTCTTATTTCCAATCCTCAAATAAGTACTAAATTCTATCCACCTTTTTGTGCTAGCATCTTCATAGCTAATGGAATCCTGAGACATCATCTAATCAATATTCACTTATTTAATATATTCACAGGAGTAGAGTGCCATAAAAATGGAAGATTTTTGCTTTTATCCATTTAATATAATTTACTATCTGTGTATAATGTATGTTATTAAAGCACCATAATCTTAAATCTGATTATTCAGCAGACCAATGAAAGGCATATCTGCATTCCAGAACTATGTCTCTGACAATTTCAATTTTTCAGCAGTTTTCATTGCAATGTGAGTGTTGTTCAGATGAAGGTTGAATAGAAGGGCTTTTTCACCTTCTCATCTTCTTTCCATCTAGAAAATACGTTAACAAGTTTTTCTTTAAAATTACTATCTCATATTTGAGAATAAGTATATTATACTTCAGCTGAAAAAGTAAAACTTAGAAAAACAACATCTGATAAACAACTGAGTATCATCCTTTACATGGCTAAAAAATAATTCTAGCATAGCATTTTAGCAAATGTTAGCATATCTTTCACCTTTCATCTATCCTATGATCACCAGTCACATTATCAACAAATTTTATAGCCAGCTAACCCTTCAGCATAAAATGTAATTATAATATCCATTATTAGGTATCTGATAATATGAATGGGCTTAGGGGGATAACTGCCAAAATATCTGTTAGAATTTATAGTAGTGGGTAAAAATTTCTGCCTTTCTGATGCTCCTCAACTTCTTTGAAATCAGAGGAAATCCTCTATGTATTTTAGGGCTCAGAATTTGCTTGTATTCTGTTTATGCATGGTACTGTTGCTGACTTTCCCAAACCTTAGCAATCACTAAAATCACCAGAACACTTAGTCACTAATGTATTCCAGACTCATAGGGTTTATTGAAAACAAAATATTGTTGTATAAAAAAATCAGATTTCCTCCTGTTATGGCAAAAACGACATGAGGAAATCTTATCATCCTATTTATTCTATAGACGAGGTTTCAAATTAATCTCAGCTGTTTAATTAACAGGAGTTGGAAAGTAACTTTAGTTTCTTAGCTCATTACAGAAGCTTTTGGATAAAACTTAAGCACAATTCACCAGAATACAATGGCACATCCATTGTTATTTGTTAAATATTGCCTTAAATTACCTAAATGCTAGCATGCCAAAATAGAATGCTACATCTGTGCATAACTCCAGTTTGTAGCACATGTCAAGATATGTTTTCTGAGCCATTTGATTCCCAAGCTCAGCATCTCTATTCAAATCCTTTTAGCTTCTAGCATCAACAGTGCTAAGAAGCATTATTGCTTATGCTTTATGAGTGTACTACACATTCACAGTAACGTTTTATATGACATTCTCAGCAATACATCTGAATGTAATATGAGTTTCCTGACTGACAGAAATGGTCTTTGAGTTTGATTTTTAACCAATTAAAAATTCTTGCAATCATCTTTCTGAAATTTCCAATGTCTTCCCTCACTGTTTTTTTTCAGTAGAAACAAGTCCCAGATCAAGAAAAAAATGTCAGACATGTTCTAGTCAGTCCCTTACAATTTTTCAGTCGCTTCTATAGCACAAAAATGCACCACTGAAAACAGCTTTACCAGCCAAGAAAGTTGTGTGACTGAACTGCACTTCAACTGTGTTTTAGGTTACAAATATATTATAAATTTATTGAATTAAAATCCAATTTAGGTAAATTGGTTGCCTTGTAGAATAAAGGCAGAAGTGCACAGCCAGAGGAAGCAAAGGGTCAGCATAATCACAGACCAGGCAGTGTTTATAATGAAAAATAAAAGACTACATGTTAGAGAAATAACAGCATCCTTTACTTAATTTCATATTCTAATGCTGCAGGACTTTCCCCTCCTGACACCTTTGAATTCAAACAATGTATATGAAAGTGTTAGCAAGATGTGTGATGATACATCTTTAAATACTTTTATTTTTCCACCAAATAATTTTCTTACCAGATTGTTTTATTTGTGAATTCCTGGCTTTGACAGCTGTGTACAGCAGACTTCTGGGTGACTTAGAGCCATGATTCCACTGAATTTAATGAGCTCTGCTCTTGTACCCAGAGGGTTTGCCCTCTTGCTTTCAGTGGGGTTGGCATATAAATGAGCAGCCACTTCTTAAAGACCTTTGGAGGCTGAACAAAGAATTCTGCTTTTGAAAATCTGTAAGCAACTGTGGTACTGGCAGAGAAGTTTATTTATTGGTGAGGAAGTGAAAAAAGAGCACAGTGGAGGACAGCAGTGTAAGAGTGAAAAAAGAAATTACAAGCCTTTAAAGGAAAGATTTAAAACTTTAAAAACACCAGGACAGATCCAGGAGATAACTCCTGTTCTTGGCTAACTTAGCTGGACTGGGACAACTTTGGAGGCTCTCCAAGGTGCAGTTGACTCAAAATAGAACTGGGATGCCTAGAACTAAATTGCCTCTCTTAAACATTAGTCACTGTAGTCTGGTGACAAACACTGGTTCCCACTGACCTCACCAACTGACAAATAGCAAGCCAATATAATTTTTTTTTTAATTGCTTACAGACATCATCAGATTAAGATCAGAAGTCCAGTTCTATTGAAATCTGGCATGAAAAGCCTGTTCCATTCATGTAGGTTAACCTTCTCTATCTGTCCGAACAAAACTACTGCCTAGAGTACATGCTGATGACACCTCAAAGAGCTGTAATCAGAGAAAAGTTCTGTCAAACGCAACAAAGAGAAAGGGAGGGAGGGAGGGAGGGAGGGAGGGAGGGAGGGAAGGAAGGAAGGAAGGAAGGAAGGAAGGAAGGAAGGAAGGAAGGAAGGAAGGAAGGAAGGAAGGAAGGAAGGAAGGAAGGAAGGAAGGAAGGAAGGAAGGAAGGAAGGAAGGAAGGAAGGAAGGAAGGAAGGAAGGAAGGAAGGAAGGAAGGAAGGCAGGAAGGAAGGAAGGAAGGCAGGAAGGCAGGAAGGCAGGAAGGCAGGAAGGCAGGAAGGAAGGAAGGCAGGAAGGAAGGCAGGAAGGAAGGCAGGAAGGAAGGCAGGAAGGCAGGCAGGAAGGAAGGCAGGAAGGCAGGAAGGCAGGAAGGCAGGAAGGCAGGAAGGCAGGAAGGAAGGAAGGAAGGAAGGAAGGAAGGAAGGAAGGAAGGAAGGAAGGAAGGAAGGAAGGAAGGAAGGAAGGAAGGAAGGAAGGAAGGAAGGAAGGAAGGAAGGAAGGAAGGAAGGAAGGAAGGAAGGAAGGAAGGAAGGAAGGAAGGAAGGAAGGAAGGAAGGAAGGAAGGAAGGAAGGAAGGAAGGAAGGAAGGAAGGAAGGAAGGAAGGAAGGAAGGAAGGAAGGGACTAAACACCCATTTTAGTTGAGTATTACTCATCTAAGCATGTATTTGCATAATCAGCATGTTCAGGAACTTAAGTTTTATTTCTAATTTCTTCACCTACAAATGGATCACCTGAATTTACTAAATCAGAAAACCTACATATGCATAAATTTACAGTATTTGGATCTTAACTGGGTATCTTTTAGGGGTTTGGGTTTTTTTTTGTTTTTTGGGGTTTTTTGCATGATATAGAATAATTAATTGAACAAATGGTGAAATTAAAATATGTATGTTTGTTTAGTTTTTGAAGGAAGCCCAGGATTTTTAAAATTTTATATAGACATTATATTTTCTAGGACTGGGGGGTTCTGTTTTTGGTTTTTTTGTATTATTCATATACTGTGTTTGTTCTGCTTTTTCTTTCAGTTAGTTTTGAAGGGGTTTGCACAAATAGGCTGCCTCAGGAGACAGTCTTCCAGAATTACTTTTTTTTTACTTTTATTTCTAAAAATTATTTTTCCTTATGCATCCATGCAAGGGAATAATTAACTCTGTGTACTGTTGCTGACCTGTGAGTGCCTGCAAGCCCTAGTTAAAACAAAGAAAGGACCCACAATGCATGAGGTACTGTACAAATGCAAAGTAAAATAATGAAATTTGCCTGGCAGATTTAATGTACTAATTAAGAAGATTCATATATATTCATTCATTCTGCTTTTTCTCCGTTGAAGATGAAGCGCCTCACAGGAAGGCCAAACACGTTATCTCTGTTAGTGAGATAGAGATAAATTTATGTGGATAGTCAATGAATCTGAGCAATTTTGAGCAGCAGGTCAGTGGTGAGTGTGTGACTAGAGCCAGAGCTGGATTTGAGCCATGTGTGATCCTCCATTTCTTTTAGCTCATAAGATGTATCAGGTCTGCAGGGTTTATCTTTTACGACAGTATTCCCCCTGCCCCAAGATTTTCTCTTCCATATCCAACTCAGTGACTTGAATCCTTTCTTATACTGCACTGGATGCTGCAGAGCTGGGCTGGGCAGTGGCTCCTGTGCAGTAGGGGAGCTCAGACACCGCTGGCCCCTCCCCTGAAGCAGTGCTGTGACTCCCCAGGGCCCATGGCCAATCTTCTGGATCCCAGCATAAACCAGGCCCCCAAGAGGGAGTGCTGAGTGAGTTTCTTTGCTGTAGAACCAGTGTTTGCTCCCTCCTCAGCCCCTTGAGAGAGGTTCCTCAGGCCAGCAGCCTGCCAGCCCCACACTGCCCTGCCCATGGCTCCATTTCCTCGGACCTCCCAAGGACACAGAAAACTGTGGATTTTTATGCCATTCCGACACCAAGCTGCCTTTGCTGTGTGGGATCTCAATTCCGCATGCCTGCCTCTGCCTGTCAGGGTGGCATGAAGGGCCTTTAGGCAACTCAGAGCGGCCCTCCCAGTATTTTGCCTGTTTAAATAAAATCATCCTCTAGCCCATTACTTCCAGCTGGTGAAGCTGCTTACTGCACAACTTTGATGGATGCTCCACTGTGTGAAAGGAAGAACAAATCCCTGACCCCATGGAGTGTAAAGCTCTGACCTAACACATGATAATGAGCAGTGGGTTGGAGAGATCTGTCAGGATTTGGTGTCTCCCTTCAAGCACCTTCACAGTGGCTTCATCCTTCTTTCCAGAGGAGTCTGGCTGGGAAGCCTGCATGCTTGCAGATTCATTGACCTACCTCTGCTCCCGAGTTCGCATTTCCCCTTTCCCAGAGTTTCCCAAACCCTCTGCAGTGCGATCTGGGGACACAGACCTTCTGCCCCATGTATTGCAATATGGCCAAGAGTTTCTGCAGCTCGATCAACCCTGGGGAGTTTTGTACATATCTTTGCATTATTTTCCTTCCTGTAAACATACTTATTTTACTTTCTTGTATCCCTCCATTTGTATTCCTCACTAATTCTTCTTCCAGAAGGAAATCTGTTTATAATATGAGCTGTCAGATGTCATTAGGTATTATCAGGAAACTAAGTTGCTGTGTTTTAAGAGCATGCATATTTCAGGGCACACAGATCCATAATGTTTGCATATTTGATACATATTTGCATTTATGAATCTCCATGCCTTTTGGAGCTTTGCCAGTTGGAGATTTTCCAGTTGCCTGACTGTGGAGAGAAAGTAGACAGGCAAAAAGAAAATGGTTCGGTGCATCATTTGGTACAATAAAGCTCATTGTTAGCCGTTGTTTCTGAAACTGTGACATGGATACAAGTACAACTGGAACTCATCTACCATTGTGTTTAAAATAGTTAATGTTCACTGCATATCAAGTGGTATTTAGTTGAACTTAACAAAAAAGTAATATTCATAAGCACTATGACTTGTTGCAATAATATTGACACCTGTTGTTCCTTGGTAAAGCTGAATTACTTAAATTACATATTAAAAAAGAAACCTCAAAACACATTTGGGAGTCAGCAGTGTAAATTATGGAATGGGTCTTTATTGCTTAATATGAGGTGTAAAAGCCAGTTTACAATTTTGCTACTTAAATCAGTTGTTATTTTGGTTTTTACTACAGAAATCAATTTTTGACAGTATTAGACAGATTTCTTTATGTAATATAAATCCCTATGTGTGTGTATATGCACTCACACATGAAGCAAGGTGCATATGCAAAGAAACAGAGCCTTGTACAAAGGCAGGAGATCTCTCGTGCTTTCTGTATTTTCTCTTTGACCTTAGGGATAAACCTTGATGTGGTTCTGTTTCTTTCCTTATCTGTAAAATAGTGATTTAAATATGCTCCTGTCTTACAGAAACATTGTTTACAGAAAGTTGTTTCCTCTGGCAGTAAACTGCCTGACACATACTGATGGGTAGTTGTTTTTTGCATTCCCCCTTACATAGAACACTATCCATATGAAACTTAGCCAGCTAAGAATGTTCTTTCACAGCAGGGATTCACTGACCTCCCTTGCACTCCCTTGCACTAGGTGGGATGCCCTTGAAAGGGGTAATTTCACTCCTGTACTGGGGCTTACATGGCTGTTTGCATGATCAAGTCTGGAATTAACCTGGCCAAACACAAAAACACAAAAACGCTATTGTCTAGATCACTTTCCCAGTCTTGCGTTAATGCTGGCAGAAGGGAGTACACAGAAACTTGCAGACTGTGACAGAAGGGAAGGCAAGAGTGCTCAGGTTTTTGCAGTAGTACGTGGATTTAGTCTGTCTTAAGCCAACCATGGAACTTCACCTTGAGGCAAGTATGTTACAGCAGTCTATGTACCGCAAATATCTTGTGAGTTGAAGACTTCCTGATCACTCTTCTCACCCTTCTCACCTCACATCGCTGTCTTCTGCTGTCTCCTTCCCCTCTCTGTGCCACTGTATGAAACACACACGCAGCACTACCAGTACAGATGACTGCACAGAACAGCCATCCACAGCAGATTCAGCATATTCAGAAGCACAAAATGCATTTTGCTTTTCAGGTTGGCTCTGGGACCATGGAAAAAGAGACCATTTTGATTTTATGTCCAGTTTAAACAGATGGTGATGATTTAAGTACAACAGTAAATCATGATTTACATCCAGATTAAGAAAGCGCATGATAGATTTTTTAAGAAATAAGATACTGTGTTAGCGTGTCTGGGCTGTAACAAGCACGTTTATTTCGTGTTTATATTGTAGTTTTATAGAAAAGCTTGCCAGGCTGGGGCCCTGTGGGATAAACTATAAATAACCCCAAAAAGTTTACCAGCTCAAGAATGTGCAGCAAAACAGACAAGCAAGCATTCAAGGGCTGGTGAAAAATGTGTGCAAGGTAGCAAAGACAGGCAGGCACAACTCTCATCCAGTCAGAAACACTTTAAAATGGACACACACACACCAGCAGCGGTTTCTTTACAAAGGAACTGCACAGGGATTTACCCCTGCTCACATCAGGACAGCTTCACCAGACCTATGAGCACCAGGTGGTCAGTGTGGAGGTTTTGATGGAGTTTAATGTGTCATCCTGCCTGAGAGCATCGGTGGGCTGGAGCAGTCGACCTCTAGTTACAGAAATCCCCCATGTTGAGAAATTGCTCTTAAGGCGTAGGTGGAAGAGAGTAGAAAGCTGCCAACACGTCTGTGTTCTGGGATTGGGGGTTTTATTAAGATCTTGAAGATTACATATTTCATCCAGCTTCTGTTTTATTTTTGTTTAAAAATGACATAATACTGCAACAAGAATGCATAGTAAGCTTCAACCAGGCACTGCTATTTGCACAGTGTAATCCATAGTTCCAACTTGCAGGAAATGTCCTCCCAGAGTCCTTCTGGAAGTTGTTGTTTCCAGGAAAGGATCAAAATTAAGGTGAAAAAAATGGTGTTCTGGTGGTGATTCATAGCTGGAGCTTTGAGAGGGTTCTCCTACAAGTCTTTGTGGTATTGCTGTTTTCAAAGGCTGAACTGCAACAATTTTAACAAATTGTTCCACTCTGTGGAGAGGGTTGCTATGGAAATGAACAGGGCTAACATCTCTGAGAACCCTACGAAGAGCACTACACGAGGTTGGGAATTTAAGAAAGTAGAGCATGTAGGGGATTAACATCTTGCTCTAAGGCTGTTCTCTATTCCTGTGGGCTTCAGAATTTGGCCCACTGGATAGAGATTTTTTTCAGTCCATTCTGCAGAAATTTAGTGCAAAATGAATTAAACAAGATGAGAGCAAATGACTTTGAAAGTGATCTTTGGGACTAAGCTTGTATAGACATAAACATCCTTATTGAATTATTTTTTTCTTAATAATGTCTAGCAAAAGGATGTGATTATAATGGAACTGAAAAGGTTATTGAAGCATAATACTTTACATGTTTTTTTGGGATAGTTACAGTTTGCTCAAAACCTGAAGCAACTGTGGTGTTCAAAGCATTTGGATGGAAAAATATTGCTATGGCAACAAATTACTTTTATATTCGCATAAAGCAAAAATAGATCTCTCTCTCCCTTTGTGGGAAGCACATATTTTAAAGTGCATGAAAGATTAAAGGTGATAGGCAGAAACAGCTGCATGAATATATTTTCATTTTTCTTCTTTTGGTTTGTACATATTTCTGTATAAATCTGAAATGCAGAAATAATTTGCAGCTTGAAGAATTTTGCAGTGAAAAAGTAGGAACAGTTTAAAAAAATGGAAGAAAAATATAATACAATCAGAACTTCTAATTGAAGTGTAACAGCATCAGACTTTAATGGATTAAACAAAATATTTCCCATGCCATTTAAATAGTAGGGAGAGAATATTCTCCCTTCTGCATGTGCCTGGGAAACAGAAGTCACTTTGTGTCCATAACTTAAGAGACAATTTTTTTTCCTTTTTCTTTAGTCAGGCACCTTGTCAAGCTCAGGAAATAGACCTCGTGGCAAGATTACTGATTGCTTCATTTTAGCTGTGTGACTGTGTTTGGGTTTTTTTATTTAGAAGGCATGTAGCTTTTACTTTTGTGTCGTGAAGAGCTTCTGGTACATCTATATGCCATGGTGCGCACCATCTGCAGACAACTATAATATGTCTGCATTGATATGTCAGGTCTATCCTGAGGTTCCCTCTCAATTATTCTGAACCACGTGAGCTGTCTTACACCATCTGTATCTCTCTTCATAATGCACAGCAGAGCAGCCCACATTTTGTGCTCCTTAGCTGCAAAATAGAGAGCTCCTCACAAGTGGTGTGTGAATTTTTTGGCTCTTTTTGCAGCTGCTCTCTTCAGAGGGAGAGCAGAAAAATGTGTTGAAGGTCAGAAATGAGGAATATGAGGGAGACTGTGGTTCAGTCACTTACTGGCCTCTCATTCTCAAATCCTCAGCCTAAGCAGAACAAACTGAAGGATGAATGAGGGTGAGTTAGCAGCATGGTAGTTTCAAACTGGATATTTTAGGGCAAATATAGATGTTTGCAGTATAGATAGATTTGCAGGCCTAGATGTGAGAATCACTTTAAATTTGACCCAAAGTACCAAACAACTGAAAGGCCCTCACATCCCTTCTGTTAATGTCCAGTGCAAAAGAGTGTCTGTAAAGTATTTCAGGGGACTGCTACACTAAAGCTCATATTGTCCCTGCTATGAAAGTTTCAGAGATGACATTTTAAGATGAGGAAGGGAAGGCTCAAGATGTAATGGATGTAGAAAAGGAAATGGAAGAATCAGTTGGTTATTCTGAATCTCTGCAACACCTCAAAAGCTGTTCCTGTAGTGCTTATTAGGAGGGTTCTACAGAGAAATTTGAGGCAAGCTGGCTCACACTAAGATTACTTGTTCTTTATCTAGTACATTGACTTCTCAAGTGACGCTTTTGACGCCCAAAGACACAATTGTTATTTTGTGAATCTCTTTCTTTTCAGCTTGGATTGCCTGAAATAATGTGATATCTCTGCTGCAGCTTTCTGCAGTCCTATGTGCACAGTGTAACAACACACGGTGTGTGACATATCCCAAGATATGTCAGGACAGTTTGAGGAGCTGAAACTGGGATTGCTGTCAGTCACCCCAAGTAGTTACACCTCTGCTGCCTGCTGCAGACAGTCCCTGGAGTGAGCTCTCCTCTTAGCTGTCCCTATATGTCACTGAGCACTCCTGAGTCACCCAAAACAAGCTCTAAGAGTTAACAGAAGTGAGCAGAGATCCAGTCTTTAGCTTGGTCTCTGGCTCACATCAGAGCTGTGCTGGCACAATTTGCGTTCGTACCCAAATCCTGGCATGCACCAGGAACTGCCTCAGTGGAAGTATGGGTCCTGACACCCACTAGAGAGGCGTAAGAGGGTTTGCATTGCTGCTCTGTCTCTGTTGGCTATCGTGTACTGGCTATCTGTTGACTTCAGTGCCAGCATGGGCTTAAGCACATTCAATTTTTTGCTGTTGGCTGCAGAAGTAATGCTGCTAGATGTGGTGTCACGGTACTATGGTTAGAATAGCCCAAATAGAGAGTTGTATCCTATTAAAAAAAAAAAAAAAAAAAAAAAAAAAAAAAAAAAAATTCTAGGCTAGTTTGTCCTGGTTTGGAGAGAAAATGAGGTTGAATGCATTCCAAAATGACACCCAGTGTGGACAGAATTTCAGTAGTTACGTTTTCTGGCAACATTGTCAGAAAATGTGTTGGACTCTATCCACAGTTACAGTGCTTTGAGTACATGAACTACACATTTTATAAGTTGGGTATACCCATACAATCCAAAATTGTGCCCATGAATGCTCTGTTGACATACCCTCAATTTCACTGCTGCAAGCTTCTCTGCATCAAAGGAGCAGAAGTGGGCTAGTCATGTTTTTATGCATGCACCCCAGAAGAGATGGGAGAGACATCATGGTATCCTTCCTTAATATGGTTCTCAGAACTGTAAGGCTCCCACATATTATCTCTATTTTATTTTTGTGTGTGTGTGTGTGTGTGTGTGTGTGCAACTGAATTTTTGCTCTCTGTACCCTGGGTTTTGTTGTGCTCATACATGCCAAAAGCAAATTTGGTCATCAGTTTTGAATACATGGCAAAGGTCTTGCATATCTCATCATGTCCCATAGTCTTCTTCTGATGAGGAATTGCATTGCATCTTTTCAATTTGTGTTTCTCTTTTCTTCCTATGAAGATGGCAGAAAGCATGCAGTGGGACAGAGAGTGCGCACATAAAACATGTCTGAGGTAATTCATGCTATTTTGCAAGGAGAAGTGGGTCAGAATGAGGTAAAAATCTATCCTAATCTAATCTTAGTTGTTCATTCTCTTGTTCCTGTCCTCTTATTCTCTCACCATGCTTACTGCATAGTTTTCTGGAGTTGTTCATCTTCTGCTTGGTGTTGAGCTTTACTTAGGGTTGGATAGATTTGGATGTGGCTGTTTTACCTCTTCTGTCCATATGCCCTCCAAATTAAGATGAGACTAAAGTATTTTAGTAAACTGGAGAAGGGTTGCACAGGGATTTTCTCACTGCTGGGAGCTCTGCCAGCTCAGTCAAACAAGTCAAACACAGGAGGCAATGATTTTTCCTATTAGGTCAACAAAAGTCCAGTGACTGATTATTGCAGACCTTGCCATTTATTACCTCTAACATAACATTAATAATACACCTCTGCATGATAATTTTCCCTCTTCAGTAGGCATAAATCAGTATGGTGGAAAACAAGGAAATTCTAGAAAAAGACTCTGTCTTCCACAGTCATTTTTCTCTCTGTTGTTGGTGCACTGTAACAGAACTGCTGCACAAATGGTTTTTGTTGAGTTTTGCTTAAGCAAGTTCTTGCAGAACAATGAACAAAGGGGTTTGGGGATTTATACCTTCTGTTATAAATACAGTGGCATTTCCATGACCCTGTTTAGAAGAGTAAAGCTTCTATTTGTCTCCTGCTGATTCTGTCAACATTCAAACAGTAAGTTCAGTAGAAATCCCTCAGGTATTCAGGTGTCAGACCACAAAGTCATTTCTGCCTTTTAAAAAAATACTGTGTTTCAAGGAACTGGGACTTATGGGAATATGTCTCTGAAGTGGAGACTTGATGCAGGAATGCAATGTAAAGAACTGAAGGGCTGGGTACAGAAGTGAAAAACAAGCAAAATAGTGAGGAAAAATATATATTTATATATCTTTTGAGTTTAGTTACCTTGGTGAAAATGTACAGCAGCTCCAAAATATCTACAGAATTTCCTGGAACAACTCAGATTAACATATATATATACATATATATATGTCTGAAGATCAAATGAACTGCAGCAAACAAAGAGAGAAGAGTTGGGGAGGGAAAAATATATGGGGTCATGAATTTTTCCTTCCGAGTTTTCACAAATATTAATCCCTTGGATCAATTCAGACCCACTTACACAAAGTCAATTATTACAGAATCCAATTACTTATTTCATTTCCTGATTTCCAAAGGACACATGGCTCATGAAACTGCGTTGTACAGTCTCCTTTCCCCAGCAATTTCTTGAAGTGCTGTCTGATTTTAACCAAAGGTGCAGACAGGTATCAGGTTCCCAGGTGCCATGTTCCAACATGCATGTTAAGCTCAGTGAAGTTAGAGGAAAGAAATCCAGACCCACCAAAAGACCGGTGTTGTAATTAAGCCTCTTATTATTTGGCACCTTCGTGTGTTCTCTGCCCACCATGGCCTGGCTATAGGTGTGTGTGATGCAGTGAGACAAATAGAACACTGAAGTTATGACATTCATATGAAACAGAAAATGGAAAGCTGCTTTTTACCCAAACAGATAATAGCTGAAACATGAAAGGGGAGTGTAAGGCAAGTGTGACACACTACTGATGCCCGTGGTACAGTTCAGCTGCAGCTTACAGCCTGCTGAAATGACCTTGGAGCTTTATAGGCATAATGGCACAGTCATGGCAGAAAGAGTCTGAAGGATGGAAATCATTCCTACTTATACCATAAAGCTGAATTTTATTCTGCTGTCTAGAATTGGTGCTCAATTTCAGGAACAGCAGAGGAGAGGGCAACGATGGAGTAAGCTGCCTTTCTGCTAAGCTTAGAAGTTTTGCAGTATTTCACAGCCTGAAAACCACCGAAACCTGCCCTTTGACCCTAATTGGAATTTTTCTCAGCCTGGGATTGGCAAAACAAAGCACATTCCATCCACAATCCTTCCCTACTTTTGTAGATATCAAGGGCTTTTGGTATTGTTAAAGTACTGACCAAGATTATCTGTAACAGGAGGGATTATTTCTTAAATTAGAATTTGGATTTGGTTGTGTGGGATAAATTCTTATCATTGCATAACGAGACCAGTACTCATATTGATTCTGTATGATTTTTTTTTTTTTGCATACTACCTGTACAATTTTAAGTACCAACTCTAACACTCTTGAGTTTTCATTCATGTAATTGAGAAGACAGGAAGTTTTCCTCTTTCAAAAAACTTTTTTTAAGATATTTTTTTTCTATCCTCATCCTATTGCAAAGGTGCATATGAACTGAATTTCTTTCTCCAATTGGCTTAACTTTTGGGAGCCAATATTAATTACAATTTCACACCCTTCAGTGATTCTTTTTGTGTCTTTGCAAAGGGAGACACATGACTTTAAAGCTTCCAGTGAAAAAGCCTATGATAGGATATCATCTGGAGATGAAAGCATTTAAAGTCCAGATTTCAAATCCCATTGCAGCAGAATATTTGTCAGACCTTGCTTGTTGCCAGTGTTGAAATGCATGTAATTTCCTGCAAGGGAGAATTTTGGAATGTGAGGTCACAGCAATAATGAAGGAAATTTGTGTGGTGGTTGAGCTGATAGTGGGAGTGAGAGAACTCTGCATTGTAAAGCCAACACAATGCCAGCATTAGTATTCAGATGAAATGTGGTTTTCAGTGAAGAGGCTGTCATACAGTTTGTCGAGATAAAACCTCACTGTGTTCATGCACACTGTGAGTGGTTCTGCAGCATTTCAGAGGTGAAGTACCAGTACTTTTTGGAGCATCAGCAGTGTTCATCCTTGATATGGGGTGACCTCTAGCAGAATAGTTTTAGATCATTGGTCCCTGTCTACACAGACTCCTGCCTGTGTAGTCCAAAGATAAGAGGGCACTGTTTAACTGATCTTGGGTAAATGCTATGATTTTTTTTTTTTTCATTTTAAATCCTTTTTAAAAAAGATGTATCAGAACACTGTATAAAATCAGGGGCTAAAATGAATTTTATTTGATCTGCTGGCATTAGTAGTTATTGTTGCATAGTTACAGCAGCACTTTTGGGGTGCTAAGATGCTGGGCCATAGACTGGCTCCCCATTGTGCAGAGCAGTGGTAAGCTATGAACAGAAGAGCTTACAATTCACCTCTGTAGTCTTTTGCACACAAACGTGAATGGCCATGCTCCAGGAACTGGGTTTTTCCTTGGCACAGTGCTGTGGCCAAAGAAGGAAAACTGTACTAGCTCAGCTAATTCAGTTATTCAATTTCCAGCACAATTGGATTACCCTTGTGTAACTGCATCAGAACGAATATTTTATAACTCACATCAGCAGAGAACAGTGTACTCATGTCTACCATGAAAGTGTCCTGGGCGGTGATTCAAGAAACAGCACAGGATTTCTGGCAGGCAGGGTAGCAAAGGAAATGGGGAGAAAATTCTGGGTCAGCAGCAGTCTCAGGCAGTGGACTAAACACTGCCTAGTATTTTCTGGTGTCAGGATGGATTCTGTACTTATTTCCCAGCCTTCATTGGGCATATTGCATGTCAGGGAAACAGGGATAAGGCTGGGAAGTCACTTCATACTCTCTGCAGTCCCCTGCTGCCTCCCTTTGATTCAGTGTCTTTGTACATCAGCCTGCTCAAGCAGACGAGCCCCAGGCAAACTGCGAAGGGAGCAGGGTGTAAAAAAAGGTGGGCTTACATCTGCACAGAAAGAATTCCTTCATAGCAATGGTTCTGTTCTACAGTAGGAAGATGGGAAATTTCTCAAAGAAAATAAAAAAATAATAATAAAAAAAAATTGTTGCAATGATTTAAACCAAATATCTGAGCTGAAGCCCAGGAGTTTTCATTTTGCTTTTGCTGTGTGGAGGGATTCTATTAAGCTTAGGGAGGCAGTGAAAAATAACCTCCTCTGATCAACAGGTATGATCATTGTGATGTGTGCACCCAGGTCCTCCTGCACCACCATCCACCTGGAATTCACAGCATCTAATTTGCTTCTGGGGGAGGCACAGTTCACAAAAACTTTGCCAAGTAGTAGGGGGTGGTAAAATGAAAGCTAGAATACATCCAGCTGTGAAAGACCGCGTTTCTCTATTGTCTTAGTGTTCTTTGAAAACACTTTCAATTTAATGTGGAAAGAAGAACAAAGGGACATAGTTCTACCCTTCTCAAAAGGTTTCATAAAAGTGTTTTAGAAGAGTATGAGTAAACTTAGAAACCATAGAGTGATGAAGTCTTGTCATGTACTAAAAACAGTCTAGCTGATGGAAAAAAAAATGTGTGCAGTAATAAACTGACCACCCTACGTTGAAGATGAGCTCGTGGTGTGTTGTCCTGTGAGCTGAAAAAATGTGGTTTTTTATTCACAGGTTAAATAGCTTATAGGCAAATATGCTAGTGACATTTATAGGCTGAAATGTAACCTGTCAGATAAGTAATTGGATGACAAGTCAAACTAAGCATTTCCATTAAAATTTTAACTTAGATTTTAAATAGTTGAGCAGTTTGGAGAATTTCCTCTTTAGTTCATGCTTGTACATCAGCCAAATCCTCAGGACACAAAAGTCAAGGGTCTGGTTTTTTGGCTGCTAAGACAGAGTCAGCATGTACCTGGTCTTCCTATAACTTGCCAAAACAGCAAGATTTGTCTGGTTGGTTTATTTTGCAAGGGTATGGGTCTGACCACATGCAGACAACCTGCTTTAGTCCTCTCCAGAATCACACAAGTGATGGGAAGCAGCAAACTGCAGGAGCACAGGGCAGGAGATGGGAGTGGGGGAAGAACAAATCATTTGGAAAATGGTTAGATTTCTTTCTTTATAAATATTCTAAATTTAACAGCTGGGCAACAGCTTTCTCCTTATTGACGTGACAAGCCTATTGCCTGGCCAACATTGATTGATTTGGAGGACAATTATTTTTTCATAGGCATCAATGAGATGTGACTAGGGCCCCAAATACTTCTGTGTAGGGTTGGTGTCACAGCAGATTTAATAAAGCTGGCATTTCTATTTCTAGAAAGAATAGAACAGCAAGATACAGAGGATGCTATACAGTAAAAAGTCACATAGAACAGGTAGAAACAAGAACAAAAAGTATGTCATAAAATAGAAGTAGCCCATTTTTGTAGAAAGGTAGTGAATATTTTTTTAAACAGGAAAAACCATGTAGGGTGAAAAAAAAAAGTTTCATATAAAATTAGTAATACTAATTTTAAACAAATAAAACTCTATTTTTTTTTAAAGCAAACCTAATACATACATACTAGTACATTTATCAGTAAGCATATTCTGTGACATTTAACATATGGCTGCCTTTTGTAGTTTTTCATGGTTTCTTTCAAACTGGGGGAAAGGACATGGAGCAATCCCAATTTGATTCTAAGTAGGGTGATTATATGGATTTTCACTTCCAGAAACTCAGGAGACCAGTGACATTCTTCCCCTTTCTCCTGTGGGGCTGCCATGGTGTCACCTACAGGTTTCCTCACAGGTTTTGGGTATATGATACCATCAAAACCAGACCTCGGAGCAGGAGGCACCTTTGCCTTCTGCCAGTGCAGCACTTGCTCTGTTTTTAGGATAGAACTGGGGACTGCAGAAATGTTTATGAGCCATTACTGACATAATATGATCTAAATTAATCTTATTTTATCTGTTCGAGTTAATGGTGCTTTAAAATTT
The DNA here is from genome assembly GCF_971803275.1 of Cyanistes caeruleus. NCBI lineage: Eukaryota > Metazoa > Chordata > Aves > Passeriformes > Paridae > Cyanistes > Cyanistes caeruleus. The sequence goes on from NC_141703.1 coordinate 66,627,037, forward strand.
GGTAGTCAGTAGAGAATAACTACACTTCTAAGAATTCTCGGTTTTCCAAATGCATAACTTATAGCTTGTAATTAAAAGAAAGGCACCTTTACTTTCTATGAAATAATTTTTTGGGCCTCCCAAAATATGAATTATACTGCAAGACAGACCATCTTATAATTAGCACCAATTTACATGCATAGTAGTGCTCTGTGCTAATGAAATCAAACCCATTCATCCATGTGTCTCAGAATCTTTACTGCTAAGAGTAAGAGATCTTTGAGGTTTTTCTAAAATATAGCAAAAAGAGAGGAGTGACAAAGGCATCTTTGTTCCATTTTTTCCACTTTCACTTCCCTCAAATTTGCCTGCCTCTGTCGTGAGTTGTTTCTGCAGCTGTTTCATTCAGCGTTGTGAATGGTGCAACCTCCACCGTGCCAAGGTCATTCTTGCCATGGAAGTTCACTTGTGCAGTAAGAGACAAAGACATGGGCATGTTGCATTTTTCCAAGCCGTGAGGTGGGACCAAGCACCTTACTGGAAACCCTTCTGCAACAGGTCCAAGCTCCCTTTTCCTCAGAGTCCTTCAAAGAGAAATGAGAACCCTTAGAATTATCAGAAACATCTGCATTCTGTTATTACAAAAATATCTTTTCGATGTCTTACCATAGTTCACCAGGAAATTTCATCTCCTGAGTGGACGATGAAAGTTTTATCGATTTATCAAGCTCTTACAGGTCATGATATCAAACATACCCATCTTTTATAAATATTTTCATTTCTCCTGGTTTCATCTAAGAACTACAGTAGGAAACAATTCTTCTGAAGAGCATGAATGACTGTTCTAATATGGGAAATATATATCAGATTCTGGGCAGGTTTAATATCTATCTAAGCAGCAAAGGTTTTTCCCTTCCCTTGGAAATTTGGATTGATGACATCCTGCATGGAGCAGATGCTTTGACATTGAACTTCTCCGGTGATTTTCCCATTCAAGAAGCTATAGGCCACTTTACTCACCAGCTGGTCATTATTCTTCTGTCTTTTCTTGTTGCAATGAAGACAAAATTGTGGATAAAATGTTATGAGATATTTTCTTTTGCTATTTTTTCCTTTAATTTCAGAATATAATGCAGAATTTTTGGCACCCTATATCCTATATCATTCCTTAGGCCAAGGACACTGACCAGGACAGATTGCACAAGCAGGAGAATTACTATTCATTGTCATCAGCTATAGTTCTGTTGGGGACATTGAAATTTTTCCTTTGGCTTCAGAATGACCTGCTTTATTTTGACTTTTAAAACCATATTTATTTCAGAATTAATTTCCTACAGCAGACTGTGCTTTTCTCATCTCTTTATATTGTTTTATGTAAAGAGGCTGGGGAATTGGCAGCAAGTTCATTCATGAGAAATGAATTGCTAATAATTCCTATCATTTTTTTTTTCTCTTTCTTGTTGTGAAGCTTGTTTTGTTTAGTGATTTGTATATCAAAACTGTTTTAGAAAATTCATTTGACTTTAAACTTAATGTTCAGGATTCTATAGTGCAAGATGACTTGTAACATATTACCTTCATTTATCAACAAATATATTTTTTACAGATCACAGCACTTTCATCTGTTTATGAGGGCTTCTTTGTGACTTTGTATATTTTTCAGGCTAAAATGTGCCAGCATCACTGAATTGGGCAGAAAGGAACGGTGACCACTCTCTAGGTTTTATGCCAGTATAAAATTAATTCATGTTCTGCTAATGTTGCTGAGAGATTTTGGTTGTTCTCGGTAACAGGAGCATATTGTCCTGTACTATTTCTAAACCATGACAACCTTTATCCACTGCTAGTGGCAGGTATCAGCCATGCATCCCTGGTTCTTCTTGCTTTTGGCTGAAGCTGCTTGGGACAGCAGAGATAAAAAGTTTTCCAAAGTCTGCAAGTGTCAACTGAAACAGTATCAGAAAAAAAATTATGAAGTTAGAAGAAAAGTAAAATGTGAAACCAAATTATGGCATTATCTACCACAGAAAATGAGGAGGTAATTAGGTGACATTGGAACCACAAGAACAATGCAGCTGCTCCCAAGGTGAGTCCTTATGGAATGAACGACCACGTCTGGTTGAACTCAGCCAAATGGGGCGATATACAGTGAAGATCCAACAGGTATGGAACGTACCTGTTGGAATGTTTTTGGGTGAAAAATAATGAGATAAAGACATGGAGTACTCTTCAGGCAATAGCTGGAGAGTCTGACTCTTTCTGGGCTGCCTAGAGATTTTGGAAAGCTGACATACTACTGATAGGCCAGGTCCTCTAAGAAATACAAATAGTGGATTTATTTCTTCCTATTGTGATGCAGAAAACAGAGCTCTGATTTCCCATAGTTCCCTCTCCCCCATTTTATCCTGTGTTTCATTTGCCTTGATATCTCATTTCACTTCCACCATTTCTCCACAACAGCAGCCAGGGCCAGGGCTCCTTTATATTGCATGAGTTCCAAATCTCTCACACATTGAGGCTTTCATGGACTGGAATTCAGTCAGTTTCTTGGCTGAGAATTACAGAGCCCTCACCAGAAGAGAAGGGACACCCTGAATCAAGCCCTGGCTTCTGCTGAAAACAATCCCATAAGCTCACTGAGCAAAGCATGGTCTTTACGTTAGGCTTAGCCTGAATTGCATGTCAGAGGATAGGATTTGCTGGGATATTCACAGTCCCAGGTCTGAGTCTGTGCTGACCTCACATTTAATTTTCACTGCTCTCACTAAGTTTTTTTTAATACTTTGGCAGTCTGAGATCACTGTTCAGATCCATCTTGCCCTGACTGATATGCAACAATACGCACGGATGCACAGGTCACATCATTCAGTAATTGGTAGAGTTCCACCAGTTTTAGATTTAGCCTAGACCATTTTGGCTAATATCTTTTACAATATCCATATCCTGGATATAACTGGCACTCACTGAACAATTTTAGAACATCTATAAACCTGGGGAGTTATGGCAAGTGTGTTGGTTTAATTACAAATGCGTTCAGTGCCAGGTTGTGAATCCAGCCATGCTGGTATAAAGCCAGAGCAATTCTGTTGATGTCATTGGAGGAGTTACTTAGGCACTACATTATCACAACACAGATCAAACCTTAGCCCACAAGTCGCTCCAAACTGCTTTGAAAGTTTTATGGATTCCCTTTCATCTTGCCTCTTCTCTCTATATGATGTTGGTTTGGTTTGGCTTAAGATAATAATTCAGGATTTATGCACAACTCTTCCCTTTTTTGGTCTTAAGTCAGTTGTAGAGGGGTTTATTTTGTTCTGAAATTAGAAGGAAATAGCAAACAAGCTGCCATTCTTTCTGTTACATGAGGTAGCAGACAAGAGCTCCTGTGCTTTCAATTTCCAAAAGGTTTTTAAAATTTTATCTTCTTTGGAAAGAAAGGTGAACATTATTTTGTCTGGTTTCATCCCAGAAAGAAGAACCGGGGGCTGTGCAAACTACTCTTTGCAGACAGGTTAAATTCTGGAGGTCTGTGAGACTGGGGCCTTGCAACTGCTGTACTGTCAGAAGCAATTCTGGCCAGAGACATCGCAGCTTTGTATTCAGCATAATTAAATCAACCATTTGGAATTGTTTGTAAGTAAGGAAAAAAAACAATAGGCATTGAAGCTTTATTATTGAAAGCAGCTGCAGGAGAGGAAGTTCTGTAGCCAGGGGCTGTTTAGTAAATCCTACTTGGGATACTTTAGTTTAAATTCTCATGATCCCTTCTGTGAGGCAGGAAGCTATTTTGCACTGTCTCCTGCTTTTTTCTTTCCTTATTCTTCCCTCAAGTATTAAATCCAGGAAAAAAAATTAGCATTATCAGGGGCCTCACTGCAATCCCACAGCTATCTCTGAGAGCAGAACAGGTTGTATATATTGCCCCTGTAAATTTGATGAACTGAGCATTGTAAAACCAGCAAAGGGAGGCTGCAGCTGGAATTCATTGTGGAAACCCTCACCAGCTTCAGTGAGGTTGGATGTACATAATTCAGTGGGCTGCAGTTGTTTACAATGAAATCCTTCCCGCTTAGCTCGGACACTGGTACAGCAACCAGACTTCCACATTACTGCTCAGAGCTGGAGAGAGCAGGAAGGAAGGGGGAGTGGATCAGGAACTGCACAGTTCAGCGTTAGTGGAGAAAACTGGTTTTTCCTATTTAAATTTAGTGCCTTTGTCTTTCCACTGACTGTACAGAGTCTGTGGATTCCTTCCATTGATTAATTAATTAATTCCATTAATATTGCATAGCTTGATACACTTCTGTAATGGACACCTCCATTCTGCTTAAATCCAGTATTTGTCTGTCTGAGTGGAAAGAAAGTGTAGCCAGAAGGAAATCTGAGTCTCCATCACCCAGGGATCCACACTGCAGACTCTCCTCCCAAGCAGACCTCAGGACAATATGATATGTCAGTTCCCAACTTCAGCAGAGCAATTACAGCACTGCCCAGAACACTTCATCAAAGAGATGATGGCTCCACTCAGCCTCTCTGCTCTACAGTGTCTAGTATTAAGTTAGTAGGATATCCTGTGTGAAAACACCAGGCCTTTTGAAAATTCAATTGCATCCATACTGCTAATTAAAAGGTGAGGTACTGACCCCTAGCCCCTAGGCCAACACTACCCTTTACTCCCTTCATTATGGGCCTCCTCTTTATAGCAGTAAGACTTGGAGAAAACCAGTCAGAGCACAGGGGTGAGCTGAGAGCTACCCAGTGTGGGTAAACAGACATAAACCTGAAGTTTATGTTTGTCATGCCAAAAGAAAGAGGTCATGGGAATAGTTCCTGACCCATAGGTCCAGTGGCAGTCTGGCTTGTGTCTCTGCTACTTTGGGCTAAGCTTTTCTTGGAGCAGGTTGCCCACATGCCCATGGCTTTAGAACTTTTCTGACTCCTGGGTGATGCTTCTGTGACCACACACTGTGACGATGCTTCCGTGTGTTCTTTCAGTTCTGAGGGAGATTTTATTGGTGTATTTAAATAAAAGATGGGCGTCAGACACTTCTTAAAAAATCCGCTTGCCACAAGAAACTTTTTTTTACTGTAAAAGTGATGAATACTAGAAGTTGCCCAGAGAAATTGTGGAGTCTCCATCTTTAGACGACATTCAAAACCTGCCTGACCACAGTTCTGGGTTGATGCACAGCTCTCCCCACACTGCATCCACTCACACAAATGTATCTTCTTCAGGATAACTGTAGAATCCAAATTTTAAAACCACTTTTTTTTTTTTTTCACAGTGGCCCTAATGTGTTGGACAACTGCTTCTTTTACCCTACATGGATTAGATTACCCATCTCTTCCAAAACATCTGTGAGTCTGTCATCTGTGAATGTTGTTGGTGTATTTATGTAATTTTCTCTCACTGTCTCACCTGTTGCCTCATAGCCATCCTGTCATTTTGGTGTTTTTGGCTGCCTTCTCAGAGGTGTGCTTTTGGCATGCACTGTAAAAGCACATGCAGTAGTGCAGAAGATGCAAGGTTTGGGAGAGATGTTTCGGGAAATTCAGAATGGTTCCTCTAAGCTGGGAAGCTGTACCATTTCTAAATGGATGTGATGTTTTAAAGACGGTCCAAATTAATACAAAATCAGGTGATTGGGTTTTTACTTCAGGACCTGATGATGCCTCCATACCTGCTTTGATGTTTCTTTTTCTCTTTTTTGGGGGACTCTGCAATTAAAAGAAAGTAGGAATAGAGGTGAGGAAAGGAGAAGCCTGTTAAATGATTGTAAATCAAAAGTTAAGTAATTAACTATTACAGTGACAAAACTGCAGCTATCAGTAACAAAATTAAGCACACAATTCCATTCGGATAAAATTGTGCAACTTCATCCAGTTTATTATAAGATGCCTTGTTTACAATACTAAAGTTTTAATGAAGATAAGCTTATTTCTATTTCATTTCCTCTGCTCTTTTGTCTTCAGATGGGAATACAATACAAAGAGCTCCCATTTTCCCTCATGGCAAATATCCCACAGGCTAAGCAGGGGAGTTGCAAGGAGAGAGCTTCCCCCCAGCTCAATTGGCAGGACTCAACACAATCATTTAAGCACGAACTAGATTGGTTTTCTCTCCACTTACGTAAATCCATAATGCTTAAATCCACAGTCCTTCACTGTTGAATTACTGCCAGTGGTTTCCAATACAAGCTCTTCATTAAATAAACAGGGATCAGATGGCATGTGTTTGAGTGCAGATGACCAGTGCTACTATAGATTGCTTCTATGTGAAAAACACAGATTTGTAAGGGGATACCGGATGCATGCAAGAAAGGATTACCAGTCACAGATGGCAGTGCTCATTTATAGCTGGAGAGCAAGGATGTACTAGTATTAAGAAGGGAAGGCTGTGATTCTGCACATGAAGGAAGTGAAACCTGTCACAGGGAGATCTGGGAAAGTCACCCACATGGGAAACTGGCAGTATTTTCTTGCCTAGCTCATGGTAAACTATGTTAGTGAAAATGCTTGAGCTATTCTCATATGATTTAGCCTTTTAATCCAACTTTTGCACTGTCTTGATCCCAAGATGGGGAGGAGAAGGAAGAGTTAAAGAGTATAATGCTGTGTAACTAGGGAATCTCACAAATATAGCTGTACTGCCCACATTCTACCATAACCTTGTGCACCAGGATCTGTATGAAGGACCATGTGTCTCACAGGGATTTCTAGGAGCTGGACAGGCTGCCAGTCCCACTCCTCCACAGCATCATCTTCCTACTCCAAAGCAAGAGGTGAAAGTTTGGAGATGTGATACTTCAGTAATGTCTTGGCAAAACTTTCCCATGGAATATGTATCCATGTTGGATTCTGTATCAGATTCAGAATCATTTGGGTTGGAAAAGACTTCCAAGATCATCAAGTCCAGCCATTAACCTAAAGCCGCCAAGGAATATAAATCCCACTAAAATTTAAGCAAGTCTATTGATACCCTCATCAGATCTTCTATAAAATCCATATTTATTTGAGACCCTTACTGTAACTGAAGGGTCTGTCAGGATGGAAAAGAGCAGGGTAAGAATGTTCCTTGCCTGTTAACCCAGACTGGAAAGTGTTGGAATTTGTGTAGTACAAACACGTGTATTTTCAAGCACATAATTAGCCACTTTGAACAGACTATCAGACTTTCAGATTTACAACGTGTAAGCAATTTATTCTGACTTGTTTATATCAAGACTACATGACTGATATTCTGCTATGGAAAAATACCTGGTGTCTGGTTAATTTCCGTGTGTTTAGCTGCTTGTTCATGTTGTTTCATCTCTTTTCTTTGCATGCCGCTGTGTTTGCACTCAGGAAGCCTAGTACTGGTTTGTATACAGGAAATTATCTAAGTTTTTTTCAAAAAGAAGTGTTGAAACCACATTTTTCTCTGAAAATACCATAGATAATCAAGTTTTCTCTAGGAATTCTCATTGCAACAACCAGCTCACTGAGCTGTGGTCAATGTGTGATTTCTCGACTATCTGATTTTTGCCTATAGTTTTTTTGTTTGATTCTTTGCTGCTTTGTTTCTTTGCTGCTTTGTTTCTTTGTTGCTTTGTTTCTTTGTTGCTTTTGTGCTTTGTTATTATACAGAAAGATATATATTGAAAATTATTTCACATGATGTCTTTGTTTCTAGGAGTCCCTGAACTGTGAAATGGTGTCATGTACTGTTTTGTTCCGCTGACTACTTGCATCTACATCTATAAAATGATTCAGATCTTCAGTGGCCAGAGGCTTCTCTTATTATTTTCTTCCCCTTAAATAACTCCTTAAATAAAACATTGAAAATTAAAGTGCAGTTCATCGGTTATGGACTTTTTTTATAAACTGTTATTTTTCTGAACATAATTCACTTCTTAAAGGTTGGAATTCTGAGTGTAAATATTAGCTTTATTAATAGAAATTGAATTCATAAAACCTTAAGCAGAGTGCTAGAAATCTTTCCTCCTCTTTGTTCCTAGGTACAGCCTCTTCTTAGTATCTCAGGCTTGGTGGGGAAGGTTCAGCCATAATGAAACTTACAGAAATATGTATTTTTTTCAAGGTCTCTGGAGCAGGAAGAATCGAGTACTAAATGTACAAGAACTTCAGGTTAATACTTCCAATTTTATGCTTTCCATTTGTATAATCATGTCAGTTTTGTAATGGCATAAAGTAGCACTAAGACATTCAATCCAGTTTAATCCAATTACTGTTTCACTCTCTCAGGCATGCTTTACTCTTAGATAGGAGAAAACCATCAAGTGCAATGATTTTATGGCTTCACATATACACTTGGCACCATAAGTAAGCTGTATAATTATATTTGCCTTTGTTTTCACATGTGTCTGTTTTTACACACTGCAGAGTTTGCAGAGTCAATCTTATCTGCGGGAATTTTCGTCAGCCCCTTTAGGGTGATGCTGTCTGGGCAGTATCAGCATTCTGAGGGATGCACAGATGCATCTCTAAGGGAAGTTTTCTTGTTTAAGGCCCCCTTCCAGTGACAGTTCCATGTCAGGAAGAGGGAGCTGTGATGGTGGTGCAAACTTAGTTTATTACCCATAGCTGTTGCCAACATGTTCTTATAAAAATTCTCCTCAGATGTCCAATGAATTGGGCAAGATGTGAATTTTGTGTCACAAATGCAGCTGAGGAGAGTAAGCTGTGACTGGCACAGCAGACAAGCTTCTGGAGGTGTCACCTCCACTCCACCAGCAGGTGTTCAAATACTGTGGAGTCAATTTTCTTTCCATATTAGGACTAAGAAAATCTGCCTGTTTTTTTATTTTTCAGGCTCTGGGTTTGCTTCTTTCCTCCTTTACTCTGAAGTGGATGTTGTTCTTTCATGCATTGTGTTTATTTAGATACTTGCAAGGGGTTCCTAAGAAAAGATCTGTTGTAGTGCTACACCTCCAAAGGGCTGGGAACAGCAAACTGGACCACTGTGGTATGGGCAAATGAGCAGGAAGACATCTGTCTGTCCATGAAGGCATCAAGAGCATAGAGGGAAATCTTATGACTGGTAATGCCTGAGGTCAGGATAGTGCAGACAGCATGGAAACAAAGCAGAATTCCAAGATTCTAGCACTGACATTTATAGAATCTTTCACTTTTTAGATTGGAAAAGACCCCTAAGGTCATTGAGTTCAACCATTAACCCAGCACTGCCAAGTCCACCACCAAACCATGTCCCCAAGTGCCACATCTACATGTCTTTTAAATACCACCAGGGATGGTGACTCCCCAGATTGCATTGGTTTTAACAGCATAAGTTAATATTTAACTCAATACTCAGGTATCCAGTGTTCCAAATTCCCTCAACAGGTTTTACCTTCATTACAGAAATATTGGTAAAATTAGTTTCTACATTGTGACCAAATTTCACATTGTGAAAGTCACAAAGGGCATCAGTGTGTAGCTCAGGTCTTCAAAATTCAGCACTTTCTCTAGTCTTAAGGGCCAAAAAGTTTTCCCATAGCTTCCAACCCTGCTTCCAGGTTGCATTTCAGAATGCAGGACTATGGATCAGCCTTCACAATCCAGCTTTCCATGACAATACCCATTAAGCACCACCATCTTCCCTCTGGAGTTAACTTTGCCCTCATTTTCCTTTCAAAATACATTGGGGCTGTTCAGGTCAGCTTCTCTCCTTGCCCACTCCTGCAGTATTGGAAGCTGTAATGGATATTGGCAGTGAGTGAGGCTGCCCTTCAGGGTTAATTATAATAATTAAGTGAACATGTCCCTGTGTCAGGTCTTCCAAAAGTTGTAGTTTTTCTGAGTGAGCACTGGTTCAGTTTCACAGATCCCATCCTCCCCTTCTAGTTCCTCTTTCCTGCTTCTCTTCTGCATGTAGCCACCTCCCCAGCTGCACTTGCAGCATGTGGGGGATTTGGAAGGGCATGCACCAAATGGTGGCTTTAGGAATATGGAAAAGACACAGATCTGCTGCCTCTCAGCTGTTTAAAAGGGTGAGGATAACGCCAGTGTGACATGCTGCAGAAACTGGGAGGCTGTAGGAAGGTTTCACCACCCTGTACGAATATTAATAGGGCATTATGAGGAATCCACAAATAGCTGATTAACTGTCAAATTGTGGTGCTGTGCCTGTGCACAGAATGCACCAAAGCAAATTAATTGAAATACTAACCTGAAGTTATTCTACCTATCATTGCTTTTTTATCCCCTTTTCTTTTTCTCAGTTTTGCTCTTCTCTTTTTCATTTACATCCTTGTCCTTCATTTTCCATCTTTATTATTTATAAAATTCCCTTTTATCACTTTTGTCCCATCTAGTACTATCGTTTCTCTTTTTTCTCGTAGCAATTCTGTGCCCCATATTGCATTTCCCTTTCTGATAATAAGTCCTCACCCAGATTCTGACACCTCATGGGAACTGTCCTTCAAGGGCTTTAAGGCTGGTTTTTCCTCTCTTGTTCTCCTCTTATCTGCTTGGCAGGGGTAAAGGCTGATAGTCTGACTGGAAGAGCGTTCCTGTGGTGGCTGCAGCTGCTGGTGGAAGAACAAACTTGGTGAAGGTCTCTGAAGGGACTCTAACAAGGTCCAGATTAATATTTGCTGTGTTTCACACAAAGGTTTAGTGCTTCACAGGCAAGCTATTTCAGTGCAGCTGTAATGCGATGTCTGTGTATAAGATGGGAATGCTGATGGTGCAGGGGGCACAGAGAGGGAGAAGGATTAAGCAAGTTTTCCAAATGTATCATCAGAAAAATACACATTTAACTGAGAAGAGTAAAGCATCATCTCTTTCACAGGTGTTGGAAACAGTGTGGTCCTGAAGTCACTGTTTTGTAGTCTCTGCAATAATGGGCAGCTGTTATGTCATTTGCTGGCACTAATTGCTGTAAGACTTCAGCTAATCATGTCTCTGAAGAAGCCCAGCTCAGCTTGGCAGCTCCAGTTTTGTCTCTCTGGCTGGCATGAGGGAAGACTCAGTGGCGCTGGGACACAACTCTGAATCATTTTCCCTGTGTTCCTGCCAGCTTTTCCATGGCATACCCCATGTGCATGGAGCTCTGGAGGGGTCAGAGGGGCCTTGGCAGATTTGGTGAGAGTTTGGCAAGGGCCACTGAACTGCTCCAGGCAGTCTGGTCCTGTGGCTGCCCCCACAGCTGCAAGTGCTCAGGGGCAGAGGGGAAGAATAGGCTTTTCTTTTAAATCAGGAATTACTCATTCCAGCTGGGAGCTTTCTGATGACACATCCTTCTAGAAGATGGATGTCAAAAGCAAGCTTATTACCAATTCAGTTTATTCTCTCCTATTAGGTTGAACCACAAAGCTGCTGAGTTAAATTGACATCATTGGGTGTTACCCAAAGAATGACATTATTTAGAATTAGAAAGCCTATTCTTCTCCCTGTTATGGTTTAATCCCAGGCAGCAACTAAATGCCACACAGCCAGTCCCTCATTCCTCTCCACCAGCAGGATGGGGGGAAGAGAACTGGAAGGGTAAAAACAAGAAAACTCATAGATTGATAAAGGAACAGTTTAATGATGGATATTTTTATACTAATAATATTAATAGTATTAATAGTAGTAGTAGTAGTAGAGGAAGGAATCAAACCCAAGAAACACAAGTAAGGCATCACTTGATACCTGATGCCAGCCTGTCCCTAGGCAACAATCAGCTCCCCACAGTTTACACACTGGACATGACATTCCACAGTATGGAATATCCCTTTGGCCAGTTCAGGTCAGCTGTCCTGGCCATTATTTCCTCCCAGCTTCTTGTGTACCTGCTCTCCAGCAGAGCATGGGAAACTGAGAAGTTTCTAAGGTAGGGTGAGCACTGCCCAGAAGCAAGTAACACATCACTGTGTTATCAATGTTACTGTCATACTAAATCCAAAACACAAGATATCAGCTACTAGGAAGAAAATTAACTCTACCAGCCAAAACCAGAACAGTTACAAATAATTTATTTCAAAATTCAAAGATAAATTTAAGGCATTAAGAACAGAGCAGAAGCTACCATGCCACAGCCAGAGGATGAGCTCCTGTTCTGGATGTGGGAGCCAGATCTCCCTCCACCACCAGCCTGTGGTTCCCCCTGGGGAGCAATGCTGTGAGATGTAAGGGCTCTCAGAAGCATCAGGCACAGCCTCACATCCCACTTGAACAGTCATAGCCTTCACAGTGCTCAGGAGGTTAATAATCATTTATGAACTCAGAAGTTTTCAATGGCTTTTAAACTCTAATTTAATTTCAATCAAGTTGTGTCAAATTTAGCAGAAGATCAGGTGACAGGCAGTAAGACTGAACTGCTGCTCTGTACCTCTTTGCTTTCCAGTCAGCCCTGGATGAACAGATTTGCTTTTCTTTTTAAATTCACATAAAGGTAGGGGTGAATGTGCTCAAAAAAAAATATCTGCATTCCCCAAAGCCTTGGTTATGCAAGTAAGCAAACAACATCGATGTAAAATGCCATTGTGTGACATTTGCAGCAGCAAATATCTGATTTTTTGTTGGGCAGGAAACGTCCTTTGTCCTGAAGCAGAGCTTGATTTACAGATTATTTTGTGGCTTTTCCTGTGACTAGAGAAAGAATGTTGGGCATGATAGAGAAACTGTAAGTCTTTGAGGTTCAGACTGGTATGTATAAATCATGTGTTTGAACCTGAGTCAATCCCCTAGAAATTATTTTCCCCCAGGAGAGATTGGTGGACATCCCTGTTTGCTTTTCGATGTTGATTTTGGGTTTTTTCCTTCCTTATGTGATGTGGGTTGTAACCAGCTTCCTAAGATTGTCAGAACATTTTTTACTTACTAATCTCAGTGTCTGTGCCCTCAAACGTCTCTCCTCTCTCCCTCTGGTGCACTATATTTTATATAGGTTTCCTGTGGTGTTAAAAGCATTGATTGGAGAGCTGTTGAGCATTTTGTGGTTTATAGTGTGGTAAGTGTGGGAGATGGACATCCACTGAAGCTCTCCAGACAGAAATGTCCATAGCAGGACTTCTGGTGGCTGCTGGGAATCAACCTGATGATGGCTCTTTCCCTCCAGCCTCTCCCAGAAGGGTTACTTTCTTAAAAGAAACTTATGGAAAATTTATTTTAATAGTGCCTTTCAGAACTGGACTGCTTGATTTCAAAGAGTCTAGAGCACTTACCCCACTCTTGGAGCTACCCTTTTGAAACAAAAGAGACGGTATTTTTTGTAATTCTAGGTGGGAATCACAGCTGCTGCAACATGTTTCTCTCCCTTTGCAGAGAAAACACTGCATTACACACAGCTTATGATGGGTTTCTTACATTTAAACATTTTTGTGCCTTAATTTGAAAGGGTGTCTTGCTGTGTGGTTTCTCTTGCTAGGTGCTTTGATATGCACCTTCTTTCTTTTCCTGGTAGTTAAGTACCAAGGTAATAGCAAATCCCAGGCTATCCTTCAGCCCAAGAGAGCTACCCTGAGTGTGTGCTAGAGTTAAACAGCTCTGTGCTCTTCACTCCTGTGATCTTACATCAATTCACTGGTTATTATTTCCCCTTGTCAAATGAAGCAATAGCAAAGCTTTGAAATGATGCTGCAGCTTTTCCAAAGAGCAATTTCCTTTTCCTTCTCTAGCCTCCTTCTGCCTTTCCCCGTATATTTGATAGTACATCAGCTTCCTCTTGAAACAATCCCCAGTAGTGCACTTCAGCTATTTCAACCAGGGTCTTTCTGAAGGCATTTTTAAAAAACCTGCTTCTGCAGCAGAGCTGGGTTATAATGAAGAACAATAAAAAAAAGAAATCCTTCTGCCTCAGAGAGCCGGTTTTGTACTCACTGATGCATGTCGTGAACTCTGTGCCTGGAATATCCCCACTGGAGTCGGTCGGCGGTATTGTTTGCACACACAGAGTTAAGCACCTGTGTAAGTGCTTGCAAGGTGATGGCTTTAAACCTCACTAGAAGCTAAAAATATATGCATTACTCTGCAGGAGAGACTAAACCAGGGCAACTCGTCTACACTGTCTTCTTTTTTTTTTAATTATCTGTGTTTCTAGAGTGGCTGCTATTTAGGAACACATATAACGAAGAGAACAGTGATGAACTTCCAAAGAATTTCTTCATCCCACTCCAATACTTGTCATCACTTTGATCTAGGCAATTTCCCAGTGATGCTGACTGAATATCTGATGTGACAGAAGACACCAAGGGCTACAAGATTTAATCCTAGCACGGCTTTTCAGATAAATAAATGACATAACCAAACCTCCTCTAGACTTAAGTTTCTTGCTGTTGCTGCAAGATTGAATTTGGGCTTAGTTTGCTTCAGTGTTTCTCTGTGATGTAATTGCCTAGGGAAATGCAGAACAGTAGTCTTTTGAGTTGATGAGATTAAAAATGTGCATGGGTTTGAAAACAAGGACCAGATAAAGACTGTATCAGGAGTCTCATTAATGGCCAGTACAGTGCAGGAATCTTGGGTGAGGCTCTGCCATCAATATTTTTGCCTCAGAGAATTTATTCTGCATAGAATTGTTAGAATCATGCTAGTGGAGTGGGGACAGTTTGTCTCAGTGGCCCAAATCTTTGATAATTTAATTAAATCCTGTCATGGCCAGTATATGTTCAATAAGGATCACAATTTTACAGCTTGTCTGTACAAAACTTTACACTGAACTGAAAATGGGTTAGGATGCAATCAGCTATGCTCAGTATCACCGGGTTTTCCTGGGGACATTGCCAATACCTGTGCACCATGCCAACCCAGAACAGCGGAAAAAAATGGATGCTTGGAAAGTTGGAAATATTTTTGTCCCTAGTAACACACAGTGTCAATGAATTTGCAGTAGAAAGTCTGTAGAGATGGATATTCCTGGGTGCTGAATGAAACAGAGGACAAATGACATGTCTTGGAGCTTTCGTTTCAGACTGTGAGATTCTTTGGGTATTTACCATCATTTTCAGCTGCCATTTTTAAAGATTTGTCTATAAACAATGGACTTGTCAGAAAATATCTTTTTCAAGAGTGGACTTAAAAGCTTTGGAAGACTTCATGAAGCAAAAGCTAACAGCTTCTAAGTACAATATAAGTTAATAAATACTGTGTTAAAAGTCATAAGATTCCTTTCAGATATATATGAGAAAACAACACATTGTATAAAAATGTAGAACAGATGGCTTTTCTTCCTTTAAAAGCCTCAGCAGTTTCCCTTTAATGGCAACATAATATTTGGAAATACTATCTCCTAAATAAACAATGACATACTGCCTAAGTTAAGGAAATGTACTTTGGTAACAAGAGATACAGTGCATGTTTTTCTCCCTTCCCTTTCTCTAGGACACTTTTTGGGTGTCACTCAAACTTTACCATGCACTTTTCCCAGTTTATCACAGCCCCAATGTTGGGAAGCTTATTTGTACTAGATCTTGGCAGATTTCACAATGTTTACCATATGCACAAATAAAACAGAGAGAACCATCACATTGAATTTTTACCAATGTCACAGGCTTTCAACTTCTTGATTGCTGTAATTTAAACTCAGGCTGTTGCCAAATTTTTGTGGTGTCCATGGACAGAGACAGTTTTCAGATGAAACACAATTGCCAAGAGTGGTGCCATGGCACTGGACAGGGATCCTCTGCCCTCCAGCCCAGGGAAGCAGCTTCTGGCGTCGGATTAGAGGGAATCCTTTTAGTAGCTCTTGCTCAGTTTATACAAGAGCCTATCCCCTCAAAAGACAAACACAGAAAAAGTCCTGAGGTTCTTTTTCCAGATAGAGCTCCCAGGTAGTCCTCTTTTTATCCTTTCTCCTTGGAAAACAGAGTCTAATTTTAGCCAAGTGTTGGCACTGTTTCACAGCACCTCTTCTCAGCTGGTGCTGAAGCAAGACATGGGAAGGACTGAGAGAGCTCCAGCTTTTCTCTGGATATCCTTCCTTCATTCTTAGGAGGTGGCATCAGCAGTTAATATTAGACAAGCAGCTCAGAGCAGGCTTCTATTTGCAGCTCAGCAGTGTTTCCTCTCCCATTCAAATGGAATAACAGTTTGATGGGACTGGGAGGGAAATACACAGGATTTCAGAACAGGTGCTATGGGATTGCCATCACCTAAATAAAGGATTTAAATATTTGAAAGCCTCCTAAATAACTATTTTCCTTTTGTAAAAAAAATTTAGAGATAAAATCTGGACTCTGACCAAGGTTAATATTGGTGCAAGTGTAACCACAAACAGGATGTGAACTAAAATCTGCACAAGGTACAGAGTATTATATTAAGCTGATGCATTTACTTTCCTGATTTTAAGATGAACCATAAATTTTATCATGCAAGTGAGAAGGAAAGCTTTTTAAATTAATAATCTATTCTAAAATGCACTTTGTGTAAAGATCCAGATAATTCTGCAAAGAAATTATGAAAAATTTAGATAACATCCACTTTACTGCTGACATTAAAGTTGTTCTTATCTAAAGATGTCTGCCTTTATTTCAACACAAGTATTTCAAGTTGGGAAGATGTCAATTTCCATGTGGCAGGCTCCGTTATGAAAAGGAAAATACATGGAGATACCAGATAAAGAAACTCCCCTGTTGTCATGGTGACAGCAATTAGCAGCAGTTAGAATAGCAGACAATGGATTTAATGGTTTGGTTTAATAGTGACTTAATTACTTAGCAGCCTAGTTTGTCTATCAGCATTTCAATACACAGGAATAATTCAGTGCTGTGCTCCCACTACATGATGCCTTCACTTAGCATTTTGAGTCTATTACAAGCAGAACTGCAGTAGTGTCATTACCATAAATATTTTTGATTTCATACGTGCTGGGCAGGCCAAGGTAAATGGCCTTCTGCAGCGATCTCACTTGAGCACCTCCCGTCACACAGCAGAGAGCCTGCTAGGCGGGAGACAGCAGTCTGTGCTCATTGTACTGTGAGGGTAAAAAATAACCTGGATTCCACTTTGCAATTGTCTCTCCTTTAAAATGGGTGGAGAATTTCAAGCTAGGCCAGTCAAGGGTATACATCATGGCATATGTCAGGAATACATTTTCTTTTGTACAGACACTGAATGTCCTTCCTTTCTCCTCCTCATTACCCCTTCAGGCTGGAGAAATGGCAAATAACTTCACATCAGTTCTCAAGTTGATAAACTGGGTTGTGACTGCTGTTCCCCATCAGTGGAATTGGCTCAAACTGGAGGCCATGAAGCAGTGGTTTGCCACAGCTCACATCTGCCTTGTGGTATTGAGAGCTTCAACACTGTCCTGTCCACTGCTGGCAAGTTCTATGTGCTGCCAGTGGCTACAGGACAGACTTGTAAAGAGTCTAAACTGTTCAGGCTGGCAATTTTGTCTCTTCTAGGTCTGGGATTTTTTCAGTGACCAGCAGAATATTCTGGGTTGTGTAGACAAGATAAATCTGTACTAGCACAAGAAATGTGTATTATTGCAAGCGCAGTAAAAAACTACAAAATGCATAAGTCATACAAATGTGAAGTTTTTTTCTAGCCCAAGCACAACTAAACTACAACGTGAAAAATAGAAGAGGCAAGATTTGTTTGTGCCTTATCACATGGCAGAAATTTGAAATGTTGTCTCTGTCAGGAAGAAGATATAATGAAGAAGCTTGTTTAGGAACACTGAACATATTCAAAGCTCAACATTGTATCTTTCTGAACCTTCCCAAAAATTGGATTTAACTCCCATGCTCCATGGTTTGTCAGCCCGCACAATCATTTTTGTGTTTATGAAGAAGGATGATCATGACACTGATATGGCTGGAAAGTAACCCAGCAAAAAGAAAGGTTGTTTTTGGCCAAATCAGTTACCTGCTCCTTCTCTGCAGAGAGACCTGTTTCAGCAAAACAGGGCACAATGTAGAGAAAGAACAAGGAGCTGACAAAAATCAAGCAGAAAGGCTCACTTCAGCACTGCCACATCAAAATGTTCATTGAGTAACCTCAAATTTCATTTCTTGTCAGATTTTTCTCCTTTTCATTAGTTGCCCTTTTCATCCTAATTTAACAGTGTATTTGCTACCTGCCTTTGGCCACATTTAAAGCAAACACTAAATGGTAGCGTTAATCTCTGCTTTTTTCTCTTTTACATTTTGAGACTTCTTTTGTTTTAGGAGCCTTGGAATTACTCAACCACCTTTTAAAAGTTTGGTATTAAGCTTATATTGATTAAAAGTTAAACTACTGCAAATAAAACAAATTACAGCACTCAGCAAACTTGATTTTCCTTTTCACAACCAAAGGAAGGTGAAGGTCTCCAAGCTTTGTTACATCAAAGCTAAATGTTAATGTCTCTCCTCTCTTGAAGTTAGTGAGTATCTTGGCACATCCTATTCTCCATGTCTCAGGTGATCTTCCTTTAAGCCCTGAAAGACTTTATATTTCAAGTTCAAATCCATCTGGAAATCTGGATTTGTGTCATCATCATAGGTCTGGGAACCAGGCTCAGTTACACCACCTGAAAATTCTTCAGTCATGATTTAAGAAACATGACCAATAGCTAATAGTCCTTATTACTGAGTTTTCACATCCTTTGCCCAGATGGATCATCTTGTGTCCAAAGGTGATTTGGCATTTTCTGGAAATCTAGGGTAAGTAAGTGAAGGACAAGCCAGATTTGTTGATTAGGGTATGCAGCCATGTTCAGAAGGTGTAAAGTCTGTGCCCCAGGAATACTTCTGAACAGTCTAAAGGCAATCAGAGGATTTGGCCTAACCTGATGATTTTAACTTGTACTTTTCACCTACTGCATATGCATATGTAATGAATTATTTTTTGCCAGCTCCATGGAGTAACGTCACAAGAAACATATATAGACATGATACATCAGAAAAAGTTTAAAATATGCTGCTTTGAAATGCTTAACTTGTTTTCAAGAGACAGTTTGCACTGTGAGTATATGCAATTCATTCCACAATGTTTTCACTGCCTTAAGAGAGAAATCATACTCACTTTCTCAGTGAGTATTCATTTTATTTAAGAATTAATATCACCAAACAACAGAAATCATCCCCTTTACCATATACTGATAGATTTTTTTATCGTTATCATGATGAAGCCATTGCTGAATGTTTGAAATTAATAGGATTTTTGCCACTTTCAGTAATGGAAAGAGGACTGGCACTCTTCTTTTCCCTTTGGCCAAGGAATTGTTCCGAATCATAATACAGGACTGACTTGTTTTATCATGGCTTTACCTCTGTTAATGTGGGATTTTTTTTTTTCCTTTATATGGAAAACTCATGGTCTGACTTAATAAAGTCTTGTATATACTGAGTTCTTGTAGTCAGAGATGGGCAAGGGATAAGAAGCAGCTTTTTCTGGTAATATAGATATGAAACTTCTTTCCTGAAAATGCAAAGGTGAAGACATCATACTTTCCCCTCCAATTAAGTGCCAGATACTCAAGTCAGTAAAGTTATTTTATATTACCGAAAGATCTGATCAGACTCTTAGCTCAGTGGGAAAAAGGGTTCCTGGAGTGAAGAGCATCAAGTGGCTTTCCTCAGTGTTAATACGAAACTATGAAAATTTTGCTTTAATCTGTGAACTTTTAGTCTCATGGTAATTTATCAGAAAAAGTGAGGGGATCTTAAGAGTTTATGAATGTATACATAGCAAGAGGAAAACAAAAAAAGAAAGAAGAGCAAATAAGAGATGAGAGGGAAACCTGCATTTTTCTTTGGTCTTTACAGAAAATTATTAACAGTCACCAATAAGTTAGGAGACTTTTAATGAGAGAAGAAGAGTTTGGATTATATAAAAGGAAAGAACGTCTTAAAGAATATTTATATAAACTTGGTTACACAAATTGCTAGGAAATCATGAAATTAATCTTAAACTATTGTGAGCTGGCAAATCATATTTAAGATCTCCAGCAAGTGAAGAGAAGCAAATATAGTATTTGTTTCTAAAAGAGAGAGAAAGGATTAAGGGAAGCCAGGTTAACTCCCATTTATGCAAGAGCAGTAGAATAAATAATTTAAATAATCTAATTTAAATAGAATAAATTATTTAAGCCTACATTGTTTAAACATACAGAATACTAATGTAAGGAGAAACAGCCAATATGGGTTTGTCAAGAGCAAGTCAATCTGTTTTCTGTTTTTGACAGGGTAATCATCCCAATAGACAGGGGAGCAGGAAAAGACATGATACATCTTGACTCTTGCATCAACACAAGTAAAATAAGTAAATGGAGCTAAGAATATGGGAAAAAAATCATTCTCAAAATGAATCAGTGGTTCACTCTCCACACAGTAGGCATTTGAAAAAGGGCATGCTCTTCAGAGCCCCCTACATCTATTTCTAGGCAAAATTTTAATAACTTAGATGGCTGCTAGAGTGCATATTGCACAATTTGTGAACAGTTCCTATATAGGAGGAGCTGGGATTCTTTTGCAAGGTGGGATTTGACACAGGCAAATAATGGAGGGTTCTCTGGAATCAAGAAGTCACACAGAAACCATTGAAAGAGACACACTATGCTCAGCAAGGAAACATTCAATGAACAAAATGAGAAATAAGGACCAGGCAAGATGGACCACAGGCCAAAAATGTGCCAAATACTGTCATGCTGCTATGGAGAGTCACATAAACACCTGCATTGGGATGGTGACAGAACAGCTTCATGGAAGGCAGAAAACTGAGTCACTCTCCTATGCTTGGTGTGTTTGAGATCTTAGGTGGAATATCCTATCTGCTTTTGGGGACCATTCCTTAGCAAGTTTGCAATCTGTATTGAGACATTTCAAATAACAATGTTTAGAAAAATCTAAATTATTAGAAGAAGCTGAAGGAATTGGATTTGGTTAGTCAAGAAAGAGAAAAAAATAAAAGACTGAAGGAAACATAATAGTCTTCAAATACTTAAATGACCTTTAGAGAAAGCTGTTCTTTGTTTGAAATAGGAAGAAAAAAATATAATCATCTTACCCTGCAGCAAAGGTTATTTACCTCAGATATTAAGAGGATTTTAAGAGCAGGTTGAAGGAAATTGGGTCACATTTGGGCCAAGTGTTTAAGTCTTCCATGGAGACAGAAAATTAATAACCTCTATTTTTCTGCATCTATTGTAAAGCCCATCTGAGCTTTTTGAGAAAAATCCATTGACTCTCCTATAACCAGTCGCTGCCTGATGTTAATGCAGCTCCTCTCACAGCAGTGAGCTCTCCTCCCTGGTGGAAGTTAGATATGCAAAATATTAACAAAATCTGAATATCACAAGAGGTCTCAGAGACACAAGAGAAATACCACCCATTGTGGGATTTTCTGGTTTTGATGAGGTGACCCACAGAGTACTGCTGCTGTTTCTGAGACATCTGCCAGCACTGATTTCAGCTCTGGCCTCACCGATGTTAGTTTTTTATTTAAAGTGAATAATGCAGTATTTTCAAGCTAGTAATCACAAACTCTTAGAGTTGCAAAGAAGCTCCATAGGAGCTGCAGGCTTTTCTGTCATTTCCACAGGTTTTTTCTCTGGACTCATTCAGCTGACAGTGTTGCCTGTTTAGGCAATTAGCACCCACAGCAAGCATTTCTATTTCAACCAAATCAAGAGCTCTGTGTTTCTTGCATTGATATTTTCATGCTGGTTAAAAGTGATTTATAAAAAATATCCTAAGTTAATTTCCAGTGTATGATACAGTTATCTCAGGATGTATTCAGGTCCAGTTCAAAAAACTAGACTCTGTTGGTTTTGGGGTTTTTTTTTGGTTTGGTTGGGTTTTTTTAACTTAGAAAAACAAACATTGCAGCAGAAGGAACTCTTTTCCGTATGGTTCACGTCTGCTGCTCCAAGTTACTGGAGTGCAGAACTGGTGCAAGCTCCAAACACACCCTTATATTTAGTTTAATTTTCACAGTAACAGCCAGCAGCCTGTTTTTCACTTTTAAATGGACTAATTTATTTTAGACCACAATCTGTGGCCTTATCACTGTCACCATGTTGACAGTATATCTGTGTTAAATCTCACCTACATGTTCTTAACAGCGTTACCTGGCTGCAAGGTCTTGGCCAGCTGCTGGGTGTCAATAAAAGAGGTGACAACTTCTCAGCAGCTGCACAAGTGTAGAGCTGTTTTCCTCTGCTCTCTTGGGGTGGAGAGCACCACGGCTGTGGTTGTGGAAGGAGGGATGGCTGAGCAGCTTCCACATCACAGTTTTGTCAGGATTGTGCTGTCACCTAAGAGCAGGGTTCCCTAGCACAGGGTTTTCACACTGTACTGCCAAAAGCTTATTCTTACTGAATAAGACATTGTGATCCAGAATGGATCCAGAACAGTGTCCAGGCACCTGACTTGGGTGCACATTTATACCTTCTTTACTAAATAAAGATCCTTAGCACCAAGGTATCTTTGGGGTTGGTGTCTAACAGACTGTTACAGAGACTTTGCTTTTTTTTCTTTTTTAGTACAGACAAGTCCTCAGGAAGCAGAAGACCCAGAAAGCAGAAGAGTTTGATTCATCTCCTTCCACAGCTGGAGGGGTTTCAAACCCACATTTCCACTCCTTGGGGATGGGCAGCAGTCCTTCAATACTCGTCTGCACTGCTGGGGAAACCACCACCATCAACCCTTGAAACCTGCAGCCAAATAATCCAAAGGAGGTGGAAAAAGAGCCTAACCCTGTAGGCCAGCACACACCAGCACACCTGTGAGGGAAGGAGAGACAGCAGCTGCCTGCGTTATTTTCTCTCTTCACAATGACAACTAGTATAAAGTACACAAGCAAGATTAAATGGTGCTTGAAGGCAGACAGAGCCATCCCTGAGAGCCCAGCCGGGTGAACCCCGGGTGCTGCAGCTGGTGAGACTGGGCCAGCAGCTCCAGGGAAGGCCACACTGCTCCGTGTGGGGAAGAGGGAAGAAGTAATCCAGGGTAGGCACCCCGAGGATGACACAATGCAGGGGAGAGGGATGGATTGATGAAGACTGCTTCACAGGACCTTATTTTATTATTTGCTTTTGCTGTTTTTAGTGTCCCCACTTTTATGCTGCTGTGACAAACATGTCAGAATCATCTTTAATATACATGGAAGTAATCCAGCTGAAACAGCATACCTATTCAAATGCTTGAAATAAAGCATATGATTCCTGAATCAAGACTTTAATTAGTTAATTAAATTTCACGATTATGGTGGTTTTTATAAAGGCAGCAGACTTCTTTCCTCATATTAACCATAAATGTGCAAAAAATAAAAGAATGAAAAAATTTTCCACCCTAAGTAATAGAGTTCTGTTTTTGAAAGTAAAAAGTTTTTTATGGAAACACTGTTTGAAGTTTATTCCATAATGATTTTAAATAATTCTTTGGTATATTAGTATTTTTCCTCCCCTTTTTATTTTTGATATCACCATAATGGAGAGACTAAAATAATGTTTAGCTTAGAACCATGTCTTTATATATGTTCCAATTGTTCCCATTATTACAGCTGACAGAGATAAAGTGGCATCTGAAGTGTATATATAGTATATACAAAAGAGTCTCTGAGATAAAAATTCTGTGATCCTTAAATACTTTTCAAATGTCTCCAAAGGGATTTAACTTCAATAAAGGAATTTAACAGAGAAAAGCAATTTCTGATTACACAGATCTCTTTTTTTGCCATTTAACAAGGTTTACATTGAATCACTGACCTAAAATATTAATTTTGAAAGTGACTTGTAAAAAATTCAGGAAAGTTGTTTGTGCTTTCAGATTTGTTCTCTGAAGACAGCTGAATGACTCAAAAATATATCTAGCAATGTCTGCTTGTTCTAAATAATCCCTTTTAGTAGGATTAGTCACAGTATTCAATTAAGAGAAGGAGCAATTAATTATATTATTGTGAAATTAAGAAGAGAAGACTCTTTGAAATGTTCTTTCCTCCTCACCTTCTCCATTCAAAATATAAAATTGCATTATGTATTTTTCAGCTATGGAAAAACTTTTAGTCTTGAATTTAAAAAAAAGTGGTGGGAATGAGCAGTACATGACACCAAATTAATTTGGATTGATTTTTTGGTAGGGTAGAGGAATGTATTGCCAAATGAAAAGGATGCTTGATTTAAAACAACCAATAATCCATGAAACAAGGCTTTGCTGCTGCAGAGCTGTCAGTAGTTTTGGTCAATCACTTGTGCTCAACCCAAGCAAAAGTTTTTTTTTCAATGGCTAGTTTGGATGTTTGAAAAATTTAAAATGGTCCTACTTGTCCTCATCACCGTGGCATGATTTTGCTTAGTATGATAATGGTAAAATTTTCATCAAAGCCCTTAAGGAGTTTTTCTACCTTTTGTTACAAGGCTGGCCTAACATCTAAAAGATCTAAATACTGCTCTGTGGAAAAAGTAGCACGAGCATAAATTTATAGAAGAAAAAACAGTAGGTAGAAACAGTGTAATAATAAGGATGTATCACCAGCTCTTTGATAAACTTAGAGAAAATGACCACAGATTATTAAAAGAGACTACAGGGGCAGTGGGGGCAGAAAACACAATATTGAGAAACCACAATTTTCCATATGTAGGTTGTGTAAATGGTACAACAGGGGCACAAAGACTCTTGAAAAGATTAATCTGAGAACCCCCCAAAGGGGAAAGACTCTTATTAGTCTGAAACAGTGCATCAATAAGTAATTGTGCAAGAACCACATCCTCTCACTAAATTTAATGGGACTGAAATCAAACCACCTGCTAGAAAATGCTTGAAAAAAAATCACGGCATAAAAGTTTACTACCAGAAAAGAAGAAACTCTTAAGGAAGAAGGGAAACCCAGAAGGGCAAAATTCTCTCAGAGAGGTAGAGGAGTGTGAAAGGGGTGGAAGACTCAATGCTGAATGCTCAGCGTATGTGTACGGCACCTTGTGAAGGCTGCTCTTCCAAAGACACCAATTTATAATTACAAAGGAAGTTCCTAGGCCAGTGATAAAGCTTGCTGGTGACACAGACTTATTCAGGATTACTGGCTGCAAGGAGTTGCAAGAAAAATTCTTACATGAAGCTAATGACTGGGTGCAAAATCTCAGAAAAGTATTTGTGGATAACTGACCGGTTATGCTCATATTAAAAATAACTAAGGGTACCGGCTCACATGTACCCTCTGTTCTCGTTCAGGAAAGCTATTGAAATCATCATAAGACACATTTTCATTGCCTTGAAAATATTAGATGAGTGTTCAAACCAAGCCAAAAAACTATTCAAATATTAAGAACAAAAATTAAAATGCAGAGGAGTGGTAGAAGATAAATACTTGATGCATCCATATCTTGAATACTTCATGAAATTCAGGTTTTCCTCATCTCTAGAAGGATACAGGTGAACCAGTAGAAGTCTTCATAATGATCAAAGGTGCAAACTGATTATGTATGAGGACAGATTAATGGGCTATGGCTCTTTACCTAATTATATAGAATGTCATCACAAAAGTGTCTTAAAGGAAGTATATCATTCATACTGCTCCTGGGGGAGATAGCATCCTGGGATCCACAAACTATATTAAACTAGTGAATAAGGAGTAAATTTCTGTGCTTTACTGCAACAGAAGAACCACATGGAGAGATTTAAAACAGAAAAAAAAATATGTAATTAAATTGCAACTTAATTTGACGTATGAATTTGTGTAATCAGAAGTACAAGTGAGTTCAAGAAAGTATCCATGGATGGCAGATCCATCCCTGGCTATCAGATACAGCTCTTAGGCTGCCAGCCACAGGAGGCAAGGGGACAGAGCATTACTCTTCTTCCCTTCTTTTTTTCCTGTACCTCTGGTGCTGGCTGCTGCCATAGCACCATGCTGGAGGGATATTTGCTCTGACCCAGAATAAGTTTCCTCTGTCCTGATATTGTTTTCACCACCTGCAAGTTTATATGTTTATTGCAATCTAGGACAAAGCTGCTTTTGATTTAAAGTACCATTCACTATAATAAATGAACTTTCAAGCATCTGGACCCTTGTTTTATAGTGCTTGGATGGTGGAAAATCACCTTGAAATATGCTGAACTGATGGTGAAAGATTGCTAGGGGTACGACTGAAGAATCAGAAAGACCTTATAGTCTTTCAGCAATTAAAGGGGGCTTGTTAAAAAAATGGAGAAGGACTTTCTAAAATTTATTTATATTAGATAATAGGAACAAATGTTTTATGATGAGGGTGGTGAGGCACAGGAACAGGCTGTCCAGAGAAGTTCTGTATGTCCTCTCCCTGGAAGTGTTCAAGGCCAGGTCAGGTGGGGCTCTGAGCAACCTGGTCTAGTGGAGGGTGTCCCTGTTCTTGGTGGGGGGATAGGAAGTAGGTGATCTTCAGGTTCCTTCCACCCCAAACTATCCTATGATTCCACAAAATATTCTCTCTAGTGCCATTGACTCATCAGTATGAGAGGAGTTGCAGGAGAAGCAGACGGAACTGTTTTCACTGGAGGGAAGGGAAACAGGCTCAGGCTCCGGGAAGCTGGGCTGCAGTCAGGCCTCGGTGTTTGTGCCTCACTGACAGCTCAGCTCCATCTCTGAAGCAGCACCTATACTGCACAGTGCAACTTGTTCAGTTTAAACAATTTCAATAGACAATGACTTTGATGTCAATAAAAAGAAAAAGCTTTTTTTTTTTTTGTGAGCTGCTTGCTTTAAGCGAATGTGACTTCATGGTGGTCTTGGAGTCTCATAGGCTTGGCTTTGATTAAAAACAGTCACGTGCAGTAATTCACATGATAATCTGTGATTTCTGGATAGGGTGATGTTGCCCCATGCAAATGCTCTGTTTCCTAGCTTTATGCATTTTTTAAATGGAATACAAAACCCACACCTTTTAAAGTTATCTGACAAACTTATCTTGACAGCACTAAAACTGTGTTCAGTTGAGACTGTATTAATAAACTGTAATTCCCTTAAAGATACTTGATGCATTTTTAATTACAAAGGCCGTAATATTTCAGTATCAACATATCACCTACTTCTAGAAGACCTAAGCTTTCAGAATTGATTTCTGTTGATCTCAGAGAAGTGAAACCTACAGGCAGAGCAGTGGAATAACTGAATGTTAAAACATCCTATTTCTTCAAAGCTTGCCTTTTGATCCTCACATTGCCACTGAGACTCTGAATGCATCATTCATTGCAGTGTTTTCCTATGACAGCTGGACACCATGCTGTTATTCTTTTAATTGTAAAGTGTCTTTTTCTGAGGCAAAATGGATCTATGGTGAATGGCTACCCTGACAGGCACTTAAAGGCTACACATACAGAGCTTCTGCTAGCATTTTCTGTACTTATGTTTCTAGAAAGAATCAAGCCTGCACTTTATTTATTTTTCCTTGAAAGACACATTATTTCTCTGTGGAAGCCATCATTTGGAAAGCTTAACCAAAAGTTGGCTTGTCATTTTAACCTGAAGTGCTATGTGTAGAAATGTCTGCTTGGTCTAGCACAGGACATTTTCACTGAGAGAAATAGAAGGTTGGATAATTATCATTAATGCCATTGCTTTTTGTTTTCAGTGTCTTTAATGTGTGCCCTTTCCTTTCCAGCACTATTACAGGATTTAACATTCTCTTGATGTAGCAGAACCTTTGCTGGAGTCCCTGCTGTGCACCAAGACCTAATCAACCTCGATGTTTGTTTTGAATTGCTCCAAAGCTGCTCAGCCTGAGAGAAGGAGCTAACCTGCAGCACTGCCATTCTCCACATTCCTGCCAAAGTCTGAGACCAATTGTCCTTTCTGACGCAAAAATTTATATATTGAAATGAAAGTGAAATTTAAACTGGGTTCTGGCTTAGGGGGAATTGTATTGCTTGAATTTCACCGTCCTACTGATGAGGTGTTCTCCACATCTTGCATGTTTGTTTGCCTGGAAGTGGGTATCACACAGGAGTGAGATTATCTAATTATTTCTGCCAATTATATATATTTGTTACTGGGAAGAAGTAGACCAAGTGTCTTTCAATGTTGATTCAACATTCCAGGTTGCTTTGCTGCTGACCAGGTGGTAGCCATTCATTGAAGAAAGATCATTTTGCTATTGCCAGCCTGACAGACATTGTTTCAACATTTCTAAATTCTGCTGTATTTTTAAAATACATCAGTGTGGCAGGGACTCTTTAGAGTTAAAGTTAGCACAGTGTCAGAGATGATAAAGGTAGTACAACCACAGGTAGCACAACAGAAGATAAATTATGTATTCCTGTGGTGCAAACCATCGGCTTCCAGTGTGTCAGAGCCAGTCCCTGTCCCTGCACTCTGTATTCATTAGCACCTCAAGGGATACTTATTCACCTTATCTGTTCTGTTCTAGTGATGCACCATTTTTCAACTTGGAGAGAGGTGCATGCAAGTGATAAAAGAGATGGCTCACATCTTGAGAGTAGGAGGCCAGATAATGATATATGTGTGGGCAATGGAGCAAAAATGGGGAAGATTTGAAAAGCAAGACAACTTTGTTCCTTAGAAACCTTCACCTCCTTCCTGCTCCTCAGGTGAGCCTTGCTCACGTGGAGTACAGAAATCAATTCTTCACAGGGACAAAGAGCTGGCTTTGAAACAGCCCTGTCATAAGTTGGATGGGACTTCAGAGCTATGCAGGACAGCAAGGAGCTCATCCTGCAGAGGGGAGAAAAAAGCACTGTGCACAGTGTCAGAGAAATCTCTGAGATGGTCTCTGTTCTCAAGATCACTTGACTGAGTATTAGATTTGGGCGATCAATGGCACCAAGAAGAGCTCGTTAGTTGTGGCAATTACAGTGTTGAGCTGAATGAATTAAAAAGGGGAGAAAAAGTTGAAAAAAAAACAGAGAGCATGGCTTTCTGAAAAGTGCTTCTCACTTTTTTTATGTTGCAAACTGATTTTTAAAATACAACAACTTTTGAAGTGGCTGTTAAACCCGCACTGCCCATGCCACCATGCTGCTCAAAGGCTTTCAGAAGCTGCTATTCAGAATTAGGGCAAGCATCTGTACAGCTCCCTAATGGCTGCAGGTAGCCATTGTGGTTGCAGCAGAGTGTATTTACCTGACCTGATTTCATGTCAGAAAGAATTAGCTGTCAGACAACAACTTAAAATAGACCATCACCCAAACTAAGGCTTGCTGGCTCAGAACAAAAGCTCAGAGCAAAAGCAGAGTGCTGAGAGTGCCCTGACCATGCATAGCCAACAGCAAACAGGTCCTGCTGGGGCCTGACTGAGGTACTGCCACATTTTCAAAGAAAGTTTCAAGAAACTGGCCAAGCTGATAGAGCACCATATTCCCGACCTATGCATTACTCATTTGTACTTTGACCACACCAGCTGGTGCATGATCACAGAAAACACTAAAGTGTGGAAGTTCTAGGAAAAATTCCCTTACTGAAATACACAGGGAATACTTAGAGGTTTTCTTTCTTTTGAAAGCTCTGCGCCTTTGAAAACCATTCCTGAAATTTTTATAGCCTTAGGTTTGTTTTGGTGAGGAGGGCATGTATGAGGAAGAAACTGCTTTGAAACTCTCAGGTTCTGTTACTTCATTTTCTTTGATTTTGTTCTTAAAATAAATCTTTATTGAAATTTTTCCTAGAGTTATTTTATACTGAACACACTTTAGTACACTGATCCCTTTTAATAAACAGCTGCCAGCTGTGTTTTGTTGCTTGAAAATAGATAAAATACAGTTGGAAGGTGATTGCTGGATTATTTTTTATGTGTGCATTAAAAGTCTTTGTTGTTCATTTATTACTATATAATCATTCATGTCAAATTTTTATTTTAAAATTTATTGTACTCTGCCACTTGATGTAACATAACGTGGGAAGTAATTGAAAGATACACCATTTTATTGCAGTTCCACTTTGTCACCCCATATGATGTTTCCAGTCATATGAGACAGACTGGCTTTTATGGGAATCACTGGATGTACAGAGCCCTCATGGCAGAGGCAGTAATTCATGACACTGTCAGATTCCAGAGATATTTTCACAGCCTCGTAGCAGCCACAGCCAAGGAAGCAAAGAGATATTTGCCTCCCTGTATGCCCTCTCAAAAACACAGTTTAAAGAAGTGGCTTCATATTTTAATGATTCTTCTTTTGCTCCACCAATAAAATTAGAAGTCAGAAGGATTTAGTACTCATTTAAATCTCTACAGTGAATGAGCACAGCACAGAAATGTGTTCCAGCAAACGCTAGTCAACTGAGAAAATATTTATTAACATAGTGCTTTTATCTGCAGATTCACCTTTTGTAAAGAAGATCAGATTCATTACCTGATTTTAATAGATAAAGAAACTGTAACAATTTACTGTTGAAGGTTGCAATGTAAAGTAAATATTTGGAAACAAAACAAACAAAAATACCAAACAACACAGCTGCTTTGCTGACATTTATTTATTAATCTCTGTCCATAATTTTACTTCCTGCTTTGGTTACCATTTATTTGTGAAGCAGCAAGTGAGAGATCAAACTTGTTTTCTGAGAAATAAGCCCCTGCATGCTCTTTACATGCCTGTCAGTAGCAGATGTATATCATGTTTTCAGACCTAGCATGAAAAAGTTCAGTAATCTCTGGTTTTTAATGCAGCTCTAATTCAATTTGGATATAATGTCTGTAATCACATTTCCTTTACTTCCTTCCATGGTGGTACAATCATAGTACATCTTGTATTCTCAGGTGCAAGAGCTAGATAGACTAATCAGTGTGCTCCATCGGTAATGATTGCCTCTGCAGTGTTCCTTTGTTCCCCCTAAATGTTAGCATCGTTGTGCAAATGGAGAAAATAATTTTCAGCCACAAAATGTTGCTGTCATTCACCTCTGATGACACCATTCCCTTCATTTCATACAAGGATAACCCAGTCCAGCTCTTAAATTAGTGGTCTATACAGGGATTGAACCTCAGCATTATTAACACCGTTCCCTGACAGCATCTCTGTATTTTTCAGTGCATCTTCAGGTTGCCCTAAGCAGCTCTGAGCCCCTCCATCATATCTGCTCCCCTGGTTCAACAGGCTGTTTACCCACACAGTGCAAAAGAAAGATGGTAGCTGCCAGTCCTTGTCCTCAATCACACCTGATATTTAGGTTTATTCCTGGAACAACACAGGTATTTTAACTGAACCTGACTAGTCCTGTTGGAAGGTTTTAGCTTCTTCCAGCATTCCTTTAGTGAAAGGTGCTCATCATCTCCAGTCCCTCCCTCATGTGCAATTCTCCTAATGCTGATACCCATGTCTACCTGATCTATTTCCAAACAAGATCCATGTCACAGGGACAATACTAGCGTAGCTGGAAGGATTTTGAATCTCTCTAAACTGTTAGAAGCTCTAAGAGCAATTTTCACCTCAAACAAGGAGTTAATGTCTTTGTTTTGAATAAAATAAACTGCAAAGAGGGCCACTTCCTCTGTAGGGAAGCTCTGCCTACGGGATGGGTTAGACCTGCTTCAACGTGGGATGCCTTGCACTCACAGTGACTGCCTCTGGGCTTCTTGGGATCAAACTTAATTCAGACTCCTGCAAAAGAAACTGCTCCCAGACACAGACCTCAAAGTGGAAAAAAAAATAAAAATATGTATTTGTTTGAAAAGATTGTGCATTAATAAATCCTCACATTTATGCATGTCAGAAATGTTATAAAGCCATAAGTTCTACTCTAAATGCTTGTTTTGATTAGGATGCCAGTGGCAAAATCAGGACTGAGCGCATTAAACTTCTTCAAAACAGTCTGCATCCGCAGTCTGCAGGGTAAGCACTACCCTGTGCCGAGGGGGTTTTGTACTCCTTTATTGCCCGTGGAGTTAATGGCAAGGAATAGTTCCTTTAGAGGATGAACAATGGAATACACCTTGAAGACTTGTTTGGACTAGCAAACTCGTGTTCAGCACCTGCTCATCTCTTTCCATTGCTTGTGGGAGGGATATGGAGACGAGTTCAGCCTTAAACACTCAGATTCAGCATCCCCTCCACCTTTTCACCAGGCAGCGCTGACAACACAACCCTGATTAATAGAAAGGTTGCTGCTTTTTGTCTTATCTCTGCTTTACTTTACAGCATCCACCACTCTGAATTTATGGTCATTTCAGGCCTCACCTGTCCAAGGGATACTTTCAGAAAAGCTTCCAATGTCTGACACTAACTCTGATCTGTCAATGAGGATCCCCTTTACAGACACCAATGTCTTCTCACTTTTTCTGATTTGGAGGTCCCAAAAAATTCCGACGTTGGAGATTTGTGTTTTTTCCACAGATGGTTGCTGTGCTATTCCTAATTTCTTTTGTGTAGCTCTGGAAAATTGTCCACAGCTACCCCAGGATCACAGGCACAGTGTGGGGTCCTCTGTTCTGTGCTTGCCACATTAAGCACTGTCACACTGAGCCCCACCCAGCCCATACAAAAGTGGCACAGGAACAGCAGGCAGTGCTGCTCACTTCACCGAGACACTGAGTACAGCAATGTTTATCCTCCTTCAGCATCAACAGGTTTGATGAGTATGAGTCTATCATAAAAGATGTTTGCCTGCTGGGTAAATGTCTTTCTTCTAATTGTTTGCTAATTGGAAAACAGCTAACCCCACTTATTATCAAAATTATTTCTCCAGAAGAAATGTAGTCAAGAGTTTCATAAATCCTTTTCCCTCATCCTTCTGAATTTTAAAAACTGTTCCAAGTATCGTTTGGTAGCTATCATCTAAGGAGGTTTTCTGTTTGAGTTAATCAGCTCCTGCAAGGTTATCTGTGATCTATCTGAAAGTGCCTTAGCCAGCATCTTGCTTTCTGTCTTAATTAGCAATTACTGGCCTAAAATTGTCACTTACCACAGGCATTTGTACTGACCTCCCAGATTAAGATCATCCACAAAATTAAAACTGGAAGAAGCCTATTTGGTCACTTACTCATCTTCAAAAGTGCATTTATTATTCATGGTGTGTGGCAAGGAATATAAGTGTAGGGTGTGATTGAGAACACTGCAGGTGACTCGTCTTTGAAATGTAAATACAATTAATGAGTGTACCTGTCTTCCCTCAGGATCTGTCCTTGCCTGCTTTGTCATTCTGATTCTTTCTTTCTTCTCTTTGATGGGGCTCCAGATTTTCTTTCCTTCCTTCTCACTCAAGACTGAAATAACATTTTGCAGAAGGATTCTGAGTGGTAAAAAGCACAGGAAATATTCCATTAATTTCTCAAAACACATGCTTTACTAGCATGCCTTTCATATCTCGTTGTGACCAGGAGTGAGCTAAGTGTTGCCTTTATACTTTGGCACAAAAATCATTTGACATGAACATACTATCACAAGTTTTAAAAAAAGAACACCAGCTTGCTTGCAATGAAAGCCCACACTGGCAACATTTAGCTATACTGAAATGGTGCCATTCACTAGCTGTCACAGACTGCCAACTAAAAGCATCATATTTCATACAGCAAAGTAGATTGTCCCAGGGAAAACCAAGAAAAATTATTTGGGGACATATGAAGTCAGCTGGGAGAGAGCAGCACAGTAGGTCTTCAGCTCTCAGTCTTCAACTTCCCCATGCCCAAACTTTATTCTTTATAACTGTACACAGTGGCTTGCAAAGAGGTTAAAACCTACAAAAAAGACCTACACTTACTCCATGTCTTGGGACAGAATTGGAGATAGCTCCAAGAAAGTGCCAGGACAGAGGTGGTGGCTACCAGGAGAAACACAGATGGACCAGTGGTATCAGTGGTGAAACCACATTCTTGTAATAGGTGGTGCCTCACTCCTGTTTTGGAGGTGCCAATCCCACCTCCACCAAAACACCAGGTAAGGCTCAAATGATTGGGACACAATTTACTAACTCCAGGATTACAGAAACAGAGCATACAATTTCTTCCAGAAGAACACACTGCATGCAACTGTAGAAGACAACTTGTTATAGGAATGTTTAACAGTTACTGGGGTCAATTTGCAAACAAGCCAAGCATCCATGACTTCAAAAAGGAAAAAAAAAAAGTGAAAACCTAGAGTAGGAACCAGGGATCCTGGTTAATTTGGAGAGAGAATAATTTCCATTTTGATGACAGAAAATTCTGAGTCACTTTCTCAACGTGTTTGAGTTAATGGCAAATTATTTTTAATCGTACCCATTTTGTGAAATGTAACTTATTCCTGACATCCACCTTGCATGACGGACTACTGATTAGCCTTCAGGGTACGTTCAACAATAGAGGTCAAATTCTTTCAATAACATTCCTCACAGGAGTTAACACTTGGACTTCAGAGATGGGGAATAAAGTATGAATGTACCATTCACCCTTCGCACAACTGATCTCGCAGAGCAGAGAAAGTTTCAAATAAAGTAGTTGCTGCCTTTAATTTCTTGATCCTTTTTTTTAAACCGGTTTCCCCTCTGACTTTCTGTGCTAGCATGTAGCTGACTCTTCTGCAACCCCTCAGACACCTTCAGTGCTTAAGTCCCACGTGGGAGGGAGCAGCTTGGAGTTTTCATTTCCACCTAGCAGGAGGTGTCGCTGGATGAAAACGAGGGTAATCCTCTCAGCATGCAATTCAGCAGCAATTCTAAGCAGGTCTCAAAAGATGAAATCAGCTGAAGAAATGGATCATCTAGAGGTTGGTCCTGTGCTAGTCTGTGTTCAGGAGTCTATCTGCACTTCCTCTTCCCCTTGATCTGTGAGGCACGTGTGCTGTGCCCAGTGTAGGTCCAGCACACCACTGTTGCTGGGCCGTCTGTGTGCAGGCTCAGTTGGACTCGATCTTAGAGGTCTTTTCCAACCTAAATCATTCTGTGATTCTGTTCCAGGCTGGAGAGGCAGCTGTGCCCACCCCAGGAGACACTCGCTTGCCAGGCTAACATTCTGTATTTTTGGTGAAAGGATCAGAATGGGAGCCCCCTGAGGAGGAAAAAATGGCAGAAAA
Source organism: Cyanistes caeruleus (assembly GCF_971803275.1). Classification (NCBI taxonomy): domain Eukaryota; kingdom Metazoa; phylum Chordata; class Aves; order Passeriformes; family Paridae; genus Cyanistes; species Cyanistes caeruleus. The sequence continues at coordinate 66,661,830 of NC_141703.1, forward strand.
CTCCGTTTTATTTCTGACAGCCACCTGCATGAGCTCAAGGGTCCCTGCTCCCTGCAGCAGAGCCCAGCACTTCAGTTCTGCATCACACTGCCTTTAAGCAAGAGCTGCAACTACCCCTAAGGGAAGGGAAGCAATATCTATGGCAGTGAACCTCTAAAACATTCTCAGAAAGCACAACACTTACTGATCATCATCACAGAATCTCTCAGGGTGGAAGTCACTCCTAAGGATCATCAAGTCCAACCCTGTGCTCCTCACAGGACGAACTATAACTAAACTACATGACAAAGCAATATCCAGAACTTGAACTTTGACAGGCTTGGTGGCATGAGAACTTCCCCTGAAGCCTGTTATGGATACTAAGTCAAAATTTCCTGAAAAATTACTAGCAAGGAAAGACATATGCAGAGACTTACAAGATACTGTGCCCATGTGTTTAAATTTGTGTTCTAGACTGTGGAAGACAAGAAGCAGAAAGAGCAGCAGGGGGAAATGCTGGCTCCCAGGAACAGCGATAGCCATTTTCTCTCACAGGAATCCTGCTATTATACCTTTTCCATCCTTGACTACACTTGAATCATCCCAGGTAGGAAAGGATAAAAATGAAACTTCAGTAAGAAGCAGCAAGAATTCCTACAGAGATTCACACTGGGGTTTCTGACTCAGACAAAGCTGCTGGGGCCTTTTGAAAGAGTTGCTCCTCTGCCCCAACAAACCTCCAATGCAGCTCCTGCCTCCCCACCCTCCACAGCAACACTGCCCCTGTGCATTTTGCAACCCCCTACATACATTCCTCTTCTCCCACATAAGGTTTTGGGGCTGGTTTTTTTTGGGAGGGCGAAGTGTTTCATCATCCTTTGAGCTAACACTTTTACTTTATCACACATTATGCTTTAGTAGTAGGGAAATCATAAAACTGTTCAGCTTTTAAAAATCAGTAGATAAGGCAAGGGACAGAGCAGGGCAGATTTTATGTTCAGTAATTATTCCCCCTCTATTACAAAGTTATGCTCTACTTTGTAATGAATTTAAGTATTCCTTTCCACTATCACTGACTAATTTAATGTTGCTCCAGGATCTTTTGACACTGAAGACATTCACAGTATGACAAGTTACCAGTGCTGTGGATTTGGGTGACAAGCATATGGAAGGAAAAAAACTCATCTTCTACTTCTTCAAGAGCCCAGTTGAACAGGAAACAGGTCAGCACCATCTTACTGAGAACGAATCTGAATGCAAGCTGTGCATTAACACCCCACATGGAACCCTTAAGTCCTTGAGAAAAGCATTATTTAATTAAGCTTTAAATATTGTCTATTAATAGCCTAAATTAGCATGGTGAAGTAATAAAGCACATGAATTCTGTGATTCTTAAGAGTATCATGGTACACCGACATAACATGTGAAAGACTTGCAGCACATGTATTGTTTGTTTTCTATTATTATCATTATTATTATTATTTTGGGAGGTTGTTTTTTCACTTTTTCTTGTTGCTTGTATTTATATGGATTTTTTTACACTTCAGTGGCTCCCTTCAGTCTTACAGTGTCAGTGGGATATCACACCTTTCTGAAAGATGTCTACATCAAAGCAGATGAATGCACCTAGACAGTCACAGACAGTGTAAAACACCAATGCATTTTGTTCATATTATCTACAATTTATTAAGCCATTTTAAAAATGTCACATATCAGTGTAAGAAGTGAAAGATATTTGTTGAAAGCTGAAACTTTGCCTTTCATTAAAAAAATAGAAATAACATTTATCTGAACAGCATTATGTAGGTTGAGGTAAACCTCAGAGTGTCAGACAGCAAGTGGATTTGCTTTATGAAGGTATAATCCTTCTAAAAAAGGTGTTCCATGTGATTTACAAGCAACACCAAAGTACTGCGCCTCCACAATTTCAATGCAACTGCTTACAAAGGAAAAAGAAAGAAAACATTTGGTGCTAGCACACCACAGAAAACACTGAGGCTAAAAAAAAGAAGCCAAACACTAAGATGTATAGATCAGCAGGCAGAACATACATGTTCAAGGTGGAACTTGGAAGAACATGAAAAAACCATCTTTTTCCTTCAGCCTTGCCCATCTGTGATTAAAAAAACAAAAAACCAAGCACACAGCACCTGTGTTCTCTCTCCTTAATGTCAGCTTACAAATACCGCAAAGCAGCTTAGATCTTACACATTTTCCAAGGCCGTGTGTCATCTTTCTGAAAGGCCAATGCATTTTGTATGGATCTAAAGATGGATTTGTGGCTGTCAAACAATCCATCTGGTTTCTAAAGCTGAACAAATATTGTTCTATTAAACAGCAAAATAAAAGTATTTGACTTGGAACTAGACTCACACATAATCAAGCATTGACAAGTAGACATTTGCAACGTCACTGGTATCTTGATGCAACATTCTGTACATGGCTTTGGGTATCAGTTAGAACATCATGTCATCCAGCCCATCCTCCATGAACTTCTTGTAAATTGCCATAAACTTTGCAACAAATGCTTCTAGATGATAAATGGCTTTGCTGCCCAGTTGCAAGCGGTGTTCATAGAAGGCCGCCATCTGTGCAACTTCTCCTTTCAGCTGTCCATCACAATTATTTAGAAGTTCTGTCAGGAGACCCTAAAATGGAAAAAAACAGGGCAGTATTTGAAAAACTAGGTATTTTTTGTTAAGAGGATAACCTTGGTTCTCTGAAAATAGCCAAGCATTAACCAACAGTTACTCATTAATCCAATGGCAAAGATATTCCTTTACTGGAATAATTTATGCCTTACTAAAAGAAAATTAATTAACCTCATCTCCAAATACTATAATCTCTACTGCATGTAGGCACATGACCAAAGGAGAATTCTTACTGAGACAGAAAGAGCAAGTGCATTAAAACTACTTACTTCTATCTTGACAGCATCAAGCACACAAAGAGAAACAATGTTAATAAAAAACAAGGAAAGGGTTATTTAGAATTTAAGTGTCTCTGTCTGTATTTATGAACATATTTATGTGCAGACACACAAGGCAACTTGACTGCAATACTTCAGTCATTACAAAACCCCAAAATGCATTATTTTAGAGAGCAACAAAAACATCGCAAATCCATCTCAATTAGAACAGCCAGGATTAAGTGAGAAGTATCTCTAGACCATTTCAAGTTTATGAAGAGGGAGTGGGTAGAGAATGTGCACCTTTTTCCTCTCAAACACAGCAATGTAGGATCCACTAACCTACTGTAAGAAAGGACAGTTAAAGAAACATCTAAGTACCAAAACCATCAGAAAGCAGAAATTTGTCAATGTGAAAAGAAATTATGTCAAACATTACTAAGTTGCAAACATTATTTCTGATCTTTGCTCTACTCTAGCTGCCTTCAACATCCTTTCAAACTGCTTAAGATAAAAACATGCGTATCCCACTTGCTTCTTTCCTTCCAAGGTGACATCTGTCTTTGAACAGTCCTGCTGGTCTAGCATCCTTCAGCACACCTCTCCACAAAGACATAACAAATATTGAACTTACAGCAACAAAACTTTATAAAAGAAAACCAATCATACCAAGATTAGCCCATACAGTCATATAATCATTAAGGCTGTGAAAGACCATTATGATCAACTTGCTTTAATATAGCAACTGGCCTGAGAAGTCAAGGCAACTAAGAATGTCCTCCTTTGTTTTTACTCAGCTATGATGCCGTTTTTCTTTGACCACTGAACAAGTTTTAGTCTGTTTGGAAAGGACATAACTTTTTATCAATATTTGGATGATTTATGGTGTTTTGGTGTATTTTTTAAAAAAAGCTTTAGTTGAGACTGTCACGGTATTAAAATTTATGACACAGTAAGAGCTAGATAGTTGAATTACCTTCATTATAATCTCAGGAGGAATGCAGTGTGTCAGGAGTTCATAAAGCCGTCCACGGACTTCTAAAAGCCTGTTGGAAAGACACCACAAAATATGAGAATTATGATCCCAAAGCATACTAATGTCCTTCACAACTAGTGAAATACAATGCAGGAAAAGAAGCAATCCAAAGTTTCTTTTCTGCTTTTGGTTTTGGGTGTTATTTTAAAATAAGCACTGCATAAGTCAATTTCAATTCAAAGGCTGCATATTACCTTTTATTCAAAAGATAAATGACACATACTCTAGTTACAATGGTCTCAGTTAATCTAGAAGCTACAAGGCTATTGTAATTTGTGTCAGGATTGTTTCCCTTTAATTCTTCTTCATATCTAAGTTATTCACGCTTAAGGCTAGTGAGGAGACACAATTTACTAGAGCAAGAGAGCTCCTTTATGCTGTTTTTCTGTCTTCATTGTTTATAAGAAGGGGTAAGACAATTAGGTGGCAGAACTGACACAATTAGCCAATGCTCAGCTTTTGATAACAGGAGGGCAGATGCTACAACCATTAAAACTAAGAGACATCTCATGCAAGTAATACATAAAACAGATTAAAAGGATCAGGTTTTGGATATGACAATGAGATTGATACAGGGGTCATCTCCTGATGTGCTCAAAAAAAGAAACAATTTCTCATTTCCCGCTCTCTTACACAGGTGCTTTAAGCTAAAGATGGTCAAAGAGGAGCTTTAAGTAAAACAAACCAGAAAAACCACACCCACCCACCACACTCACACCAAAAAACAACCAAACAAACCAGGAAACACAACATGCAACTGAGCCTATGGTCACTTTAGATTATTAAACTTTTATAGGGAAAAACAACAGCTCTTCATTTCCTGATACTCATTCAGCTTTCTCTAGCAATTGTAAAGCTCAACTCCTCTGGCTGCAAACCTCCAGCAGAAATATAGAAAATTACACATAACTGGAGATGCCACATTTTTGAACTCAACTCTTTTTTTTAGGTTCCACAGCACATGGAAAACATCATTTATAGCTCTTAACAAGTGCATTCACCTACCTTTGTGGTGTCTGTTGACCAACAATAGCATTTGCAGTTTCTCTCAAATAAACTTCCCAGTCCATCTCAGGAATGTCTTGATCAGCAGTAAAAGGATACCTACAACATAATATAGTTTTAGAAATTACAATCAAAGAAAATTGTTGCCTCTTTTAACAAGGCCTTAGAAGCAAGATCATTTCTGTGTCCGACAGTACCATTTACAATAATCTTTTCAACGACTTACTGTTGTACTCTGCAGGACTCACACATAAGTAATGCTTTCCGAAGATTCCTGCCAGATTTCTCAGCAATCCTTTGAGCCAATTCCTGAGGCAGAGTCAGGCCTTCTTTCTTACACACACTGGACAAGACATGGCAGATCTAGACAGAAAACAGCAGGGAGTGCAACACTTAGCAAACTGTTCAGCACCTACAGATTCTCCTGTTAGAAAGATTTCTGGACGAGAGGAGGACCAGTCTTTCATAAGCCATGCTTGGCAAACCATCCAACACAAAGGAAAATTAGGTAACTATGTGAAAATAAAATTTAAGTCCACATCAAGAACTTATCTAATAACAATTTTAAAGTAACTTATTTTCACTTCTGTTTCAACGTACATCTTCAATGCTGGGAGCAGGCACTCGTACAGCCAGGCATCTGCTTTGAATGGGTCCAATAATTTTTGACATTGAGTTGCAGCACAGGATCAACCTGCAGGTTGCCATGTACTTCTCCATTGTTCTTCGCAAAGCATGCTGAGCATCTTTAGTAAGTTTGTCAACTTCTGTTAACAGCACCACTGAAAAAAGGATTAAACATAGTGGGGTTCTGTATTAATATCAAATCTTTCTAAGAAAAAAATAGTTTTGACATACAAGCAATAATACCAAAGTAAGTGATATCACACAGAAAAAATCAGCATGGCTCCACAGGCAGGAAAATAAAGATTAAGATTACTTGTGTGCCTTTTTGACTGTACAATCTTCATGCAATATACATGTATAAACAAAAGAGTGAACTGAAATCTCCCCATGTTTAAAACATATTTTGACTGGTTTTAACTGTTTTACCTTTAAAATCTCGTTGAGTACTTGTCTCAAGCTGTTGGGACTGTGCCACCGTCTTCAAGAGCTCCTGAATTACCACACGGTCGTTGTTTCCCGCATCACTGTACCAGGAGTTTGAATAAATCTTGTTTTAAAACAACTTTATATTGCATATAAAATACATTCTTCTAAAGTCAACTAAATGAGCAAGAAAGCCAAAAGAATTCAGAAGCTGCTGAGTTAGAATTAAACCAATACTCACATACTTTGTTGAAAGTTACCTCCTCTATAATAAAAACAACTCAAATCTTATGCAGGCACAACTGGATTACTAGCGCTGTATCCCAATGTAGTAAAACCACTGTTAATTAACACATTAAAATAGAACTTATTTTCTCCAGATGAGAAATCAAAGCTTTTGCTACCTACAGTTTGAACAAGGACACACAATGTGAACCTTTTTACTCATTATGGGAAGAACAATTAAACCTAACCACATAATAGGATGCCTGACTCAAAGGACTGATATAAATGCAGGGTTTTATTCTGCAGAGTCCTTCCCAGAAATTCACTTCCTCTCCCTGTTAGCCATTCACCCCTTTCCATTTTACTCAAGATGCACATGACTTCACCACTGTTATAATTCAGTCAAACTTCACAGGCCATTGCACAGCACAAATGTTTACTGTCTGGTCAGACATGAACATGACAATTGCTCATTCACTGAAAGCTTATGAATCAGGATATTGATGTTTAATCAAAACTTAGCATTTTTGTATTTAAATTGAAATGTAATTATTATATGTTTCAAGCTCTAAGTACTCTATACAGAGTAACAGGAAAAGTGCTACTAGTATCACGTTATCAGAGCTAAATTGAATGGTCACACATCTGGTATCACCAAAATGATATATTCAAAACAGTGATTACCAAAAAGCCTCAGCTTTTATTGGTAATTAACTGATAATTAATTGTGCCAGTATTAGAACACCAGCTGAACTCACTAATCAATAAACAGATTAGCTGAAGAATGAGTTTTTAAAGGAGATCTGGCAAAGTAGAATAACTCTTAAAACCCAAGGCAGCATGAGTTACGCATTATGGAACCAACACCTCCCAGTACACAATGACATTCACTCATTGTGATTTAAAGCAACATTTTGGGGTTTCAGATAAATACAAATATTTGCTTCGGGTCTCGGAACTATTGCCAGCAATTTCATAACTGCCAAAGTAGATGTAGATAGCTCCCATTAGAGCTTCTGTTGTTTAAATCAATATATGACCTCACTCAATACAGGGTCCACATTATTTTGTGGTGGTCTTTCCCATGCTCTAAACACTTTATTTGGAGAGTTACAGGGTAAGCCTTTCTTTCTTTCAAATTCCTTAATTTTTGTATTTGTGAGAGAACTAACAATATGGAGGTATTAGGTCCAGTAGAAGTTCTCAATTTCAACTGAAATGGTGAAATTTGTCAATTCAGAATTGTTTCTGTTACCCAGTCCTCAACATCAGCACGATGTAGCCAGTTCATGTAGCCAGTTAAACAGAACATTTCTGGTTTTAGTATGCAGCAATCCAAATTTTGTTCATTTAGAGTAGTTCAATTAAAAATCCTCTCCCTGTTCTCATTTGCAGACCAAACCCACAGACCATTCCCTAACTTGCTCAGGCAACAAATCCAGCAACCAGTCCCTCACACACTCAGGCTAAAGGCACTCACAAACACAGCCAGTGGCTTACCTTTAAAGTGAGGCATTTTTACTGCACACTTACCTTGGGTTAACTTCAAGGTGATAATTACTTGCAATGGTGCTAATTTCAATCTTCTTCTTAGATGGTGCCTATATAGAAAATAAGCACATTAAGTTTCAGAAAGTGCTCTAAAAATCTCTTACAGTTTATACTTGGCTAAGTCATAGGTAAACCAAGAGTCTCAGAGATCAAAGAACCCCCAAGACACAGACTTGTTTATCTCCTATGGTCCCAGCCCCACCTCCATAGAAAAAAAAAAGAATACTGACAAATCATCCAGCCTGTAAAACAGCACCAGGAGAGATGTTACTATCCAAACTGAACTGCAAACAATACATAAAAAAACCCACTCTGAACAAAAAGCCTACACCACAAGAACAGCCAACCAAGCACAGAAAACAAGAGAGAACCTCACATCTTGAAGGCCTAAAGAACATCTGGAAAACAATTTGTTCATATAACCAAACTGGTATAATTAATTACATAAAAAAGGTTGAAGATACTGACTGCAAAATAAAAAATTAATTTTTAAAACTCAAATAAATACAAAGACTTCACAACGGAAATATGTATTTTCACTTTACTTCACAGCAGTTGGGAGAGTTATTTTTTTTACCGTTATACTCTGATGCTCAATCCTCAGTTTCTCCACTCCTGCACCATATAATTCCCTTAGCAAACACATTATTCTTGTTTTTTTTCCAGCTCCTGATGGTCCATACACCAACAAATGAGGAAAGTCACCACACTGAACCTGAACAAAAAGAAACAAGATCAGTTAGCTACCACACTATTTTCCTTATAAGATCATTTATCCTTCCATTTTCATTCAAGTTTACATTAAATGACTTTTACAGCTCCATCACAACACAGCACATAGAATTAAAACTGCTGAAATCCTTCCCTGCAGCAACATTTCCTAGAGAACATCATATTTGTCTGAAGGCCATGCACAACTCATTTAACAACAAACACCTCAGCGCTCAAAAAATACCCCAAGCAAACCAACAACAAAACAAACCCCCAAAACCCTACTCCAACATTTATATGCTTCCCATGGTTACCAGTGACAGCTGTGAGACACATATAAAAAAAGGTTTGAAACAAAGTTTAAAGCAAATGTTGATATATACAGTTATGATATACACATATGTATGTATGTATATATATATGTGTGTGTGTGTGTATAGGTATATGTGTGTACATACATACATATATATGTGTGTGTGTGTATATGTATATATATGTATATATATGTTTCGTTTATTTCCTGAAAAGCTAAAAAAGCATGACTTGGAGCACATCTGACCAGACCCCAGAGAAAGCACTTACATTAGTCAGGTATCACTCATCCCTGAGGAAGTGAATGTGCCACTCGGCACATCTGGCAGGGGAAGCAGTCCTGACTTTCATTCCCAGCTGCTCGCCTCAAAACTTTCTGCTAGCATTAGGCCACCAAGCCAAGCCCTGTTCTCAGGGACACTGAAACCAGCAGGAAGAAAATGTGCACACCACTTCTGAATGAGTCGAGCCACTGATTCCCTCGCTTTCCCTCGGCATTAAGGCCGCCTTCCCAAGCAGGGCGCGATGCCGGGACACCTTCCCGCTCATCGGAAAGCCAGGGCCTGCACGGAGGGAAAGCTCCCGACCCCGGCCCCACAGGAGCAGCGCTAGGGGCCCGGAAGGAATCCCAGTTACAGCATGGGACAGGTTGGAACGGACCACAGTGTCCAGCCTCCCAGAGCACAGGATACAGGACTGCATCCAGACGGTTCCCGACTATCTCCAGTGATGGAGACTTCACAGCCACTCTGAGCAAACTGTTCCAGTGCTCCAGTCACCCGCACAGTAAAGCTTTCACCCTTATTCAGGAGCAATGCCGACTCCGGGGGGATTCTCGCCGCGGGGAGGAGGGGACCGAGAGGGGCCTGGAGGCCGCCGGGGCCCCGGGCAGAGCCCGGCGGGAAGGCCGCCGGAACGCGGCGGCACCGGGCACAGCAGAGCCCGTGCCTCACTGACCAGGTTGCGGAGCCGTGCCGCCTGCTCGCGGTGGAAGTCGAGGCGGGCGAGGGCGCCGGGCCGGTGCTTGTCCGCCCACAGGCTCATGGTGCTCCAAAAACCCGCGGGCCGGCAGCGGGAAGCGCGCTCCGTACGGCGGCCGCCGAGGGACAAACTCCGGCGGCTGCTCCGCCCCCGCGGCTCCCTCAGAGGAGCGCGGTCGCCGCGCCCCAGCCCAGGCAGGGATCCCAGCGCCGACCGCCCGGGCCGCGCCGGGGCTGCGGGGTTTCGCCTGCCGGAGGGACAGAGACACCCTCTGGGCCTTGGCAGCCGCAGCCGCTGGGCTCCCTGGAGGCTTTGACAAAGAAGCCCCTTGCCAAGCGCTGCGCAGGAGATTAAGGCTGCCCCCCGGCCCAAACCAACAGTCCGGCTCCCCGGCGGGAGAGCGAGCCCTCCGAGCCCCTTCTGAAATCGTTCCTCTTGCGGCTCATTTCAAGGAAACACAGAATCAGTTAGGCTGGAAAAAACCCTCTGAGATCCAACCTATGACCCGCACCATCAACTCAGCCAGACCGTGGCACTGAGTGCCACATCCAGTCTTTCCTTAAACACCTGCAGGGACAGTGACTCCACCACTTAGTGGAGTCTACAGACAGTAGTCTGAAATGTTAGCCAATTTTTTTACTTATATGATTTCTGTGGAAAAAAAAAAAAAAAAAAGATGAAAAGGAGATGAAATGTTCATGTAGCTGTTCATATTTTATCAGGTCTGTGTGCTCATTTATTTACGCAGTCAGGAAGCATAATGCAAGCAATGGCTGCTCTAACATAGACATTCGAGTTACTCATGAAGATCACAAAAACCTGCTGGGGGCACGAGGTAGTAGAGCACTTTTCATCAATACCATGTTACTTGTTTGTCTGAAATAGTTACATTACTTGCTCTCATGGACATTCGTTAATCAGTTTTTTTTGCAGATTACCATGAATTAGCAAATTCTACAACTACCTGACAGGACAGTGTAGCCAAGTGGGAGTCGGCCTCTTCTCCGGGGCATCCAGCAGCAGGACAAGAGGACACAGTTTTAAACTGCACCAGGGAGGTTTAGGTTGGACATTACAAAGAAATTCTTCACAGAAAGGGTGATGAGATACTGAAATGGCCTGCCCAGAGAGGTGGTGGAGTCACCATCCCTGGAGGTAGTAGGGAAAGACTGGATGTGGCACTCAGTGCCGTGGTCTGGTGGACAAGGGGGTGTTTGGTCATAGGTTGGACTCAATGATCTCAGAGGTCTTTTCCAATCTAGCTGATCCTGTGATTCTCTTGGTACTTCTTTGTCAGCACTGCCCTGGTGCATGACTGAGTTTGTGAAAGCTGCAGCAGCAATATCCTACGCAATGCTTATCTTCTACCAAACACCACAGGATGTCCTTCTCCTCTGCCATTTGCTACATTTACTTTTTGGGGTCTATAAAGTTTCTCATGCGTGTCTGCTCTCTCTGCTCTGTACCTGCTGCTCTTCAGAGTAATCTCTGAATCTGGCCATTAATTAATTTGGTATTCTCTTTGGTTAGCTGTATTTATCACTTGCCTTTTTATGCTTTTCCAGATCCTTAGGTCATTTGCCTGACTTTTTAATAATTTCTGAATGATTTGCTGCTCTTCTTGTGTCTATCAATGTCACTTAATTTCAGCTTTTTGATAACTCCTAATAACCTACACAGTTTTTCCAGCCCCCAGAGAGCTTTTGCTAACACATACCAGCTCCAAGCAAGTGCTCTGACAGGTATTTCACGTTTTTAAAGTACTGGTGGAAACAAACCCTTTTTGCATGAGGTGAGACATAAACAGATAGGATTGAATCCAGTAGTCTTAGATACTTCCAGCTCCTGAAGAGATCAAGGAGAGAAGACATAGCATGTCTGAAGAGCCCTAGGCTCTTTTTATTATTAGCTCTATTTATTATTAAAATTCCATAAGATTTCTTCTTATCCTGCAAAGAAAATCTTGAAAAATATGCTCTACTTCAGCAATGTGTTTAAGCATGGGCTTATACCCTAAATTTTCAGTTATTTTGTGCTATAGAAAGTAATTAGGCAAATGAACAAAATTAATCTGTTAAGTAAAAATCTTACCAAATTAAAACCTGTGCCTGCATGGCAGTTCTGGTACTTTATATCTGATTAAAATGCTCTACAATGCTTTGATTTTCTGCTTCATTAATTTTTTAACTTCACTATAAATCTAAACATAATGAAATAACTATCGAAAATGGAATAGTTTGGCCAACTGTATTACAAATAAATTAATGTGAATAATACAGGAGACTCTGGCAATTTCAGCTGCAGTCACAATTCACTCAAACACAAAGACTTTTAGAATATGTCTTCACTCATTTTGCTCAGTCCAGCGGAAAGGTCAAAAGGTAAAATGACTTCTCTGCATGAATAAACTAGACAATATATCTGAAAATAAAGATTTTAACTACAAATGGCATTTTGAGTCTTTTACTACCAGCAGCTATATTATCAGAAAGTGACACAATGTCAGGTACTGTAAGAGAAGCTCCATCTTATACCCAAATTGAAGCAAAACTGTAAGACCTGTGTCTAAATGCATGTATGTGTGTGTGTGTATATATACGTATATTTTTAAACCAGCTTTAAACCAATTATTGAAGCATTAGAACAAATTAGAGAGTTGTTACACTGACCTCCTAAATATATTTACAGAATAATTTGTGCTAGCAATCCAAGTAAGCCATTAAAAGGTCCAAGAACCATTTTGCTGTACAATGGCTTGTATTTTTCAAACAGAAGACTTCTTGGCATCCTTTGATCCTTCTGGCTGCTTATCTGACTGAAATAGATTTTTCTTTTCAGTTTCAAATATTTCAACAGATCACTGCCACTCTGTTGGCTGTCACTCTAGGTTATGTCCCCGTCCTCATCAGAGCACCTATATTGCTGCAAGTAAATTATAGTATGTCAAGGAGGACTAGATCACTAATTTAAAAAAAGACCATAATAAAGTGACATCTGTTCTACTGGTGACATGCTGATGTCATGCAGATTGAATTTGACAGTAGAAAAAACAACTAATGGTTGATTAATGATAGCCAAATACAAATCTGAAATAAGCCTATGTCATATAGATTGGCAGCACCAAAGGAGCTGCTTCATTATAGGAGAAGTAAAACCAAAAAATCCTTTTTCTTCAGAAATCTGATGGTTTATCTTACAATCCTTTATTTAATCTTGAAAATTAAAGTAATAAAAACCATATAGAAGTTTTTCATGCAACGATGAAGCAAAAAAAAAAGGTGTAAGATACTTGTTTGCAACCATTAAAACTGTATTCTGGAAAAGGCTGTGGAGTTAATATTTAATTAGAGGATACATCCTGTGCATCAGTCATTACCGTAAAGTCTTTTGCACAGTTGTCCATCTGGAAAAAATTTTTTAAAAAGCGCCCTTTCATAAGTATGTGGAAAGGTGAAAATAGTTAGGTGTGTTAAAAAAACCCACCCAAGGCACTTGTTCTGATACAATTGGTACTGCTTTGTGTTCCAAATCATTCTGCTAAGAACCAGACCCTGCTCAGCTCCCCTAGTCTCTCATGTACCCAGAGAAGCCAAGAAAAAAGGTGAGGTATGTCTTGCTGTTCTTATGCCCTCTGTGGCCTCAATTGTGCATAGCTGTGCAAACCTAAGACTGTTTTTTTTTCCCAACAGCAAGAATTATCCAGCTACATGTTTAAAGCAAGATTTACAGCAGCATAGTTAATCATAATAGAAAAACATTAGGAGGCTGTTTACATTGTTTAAATAGTCTGAACATAAATTCAAACATGTGTCTGGGGACATGTAGAGTTACAGATCCATTCTTCAGATGAACTTCAGCTATGTTGAATACATGCCCATTTTTCTACTGAGGGTGTTGTTAAAGAACACTGGCTATTTTCATATGTATTTTGGGTCTTTCCCCCAGAGATTTATAAGGTCACTGACTAAAATACACTCTTATGTTCTTCAGTTTCCACCAGCCTGCATTTTGCAATAACAGTACTGGAACAGAAATGAAGCTCTTCTCCACTAAGGATTGCAGATTTGAACTTAAGTCTCCTCAAAGTTTTCTGAACGTGACTCAGTAAGTTAAGAAATGTTCAGCATTCTTTTCTGGGTGTATTCTACATAAGACACAGAAGTACCTAATGGAAACTAGTCTGTAAGATCTTTAAAGAGTGACATGCTGTCAGATATTTAATTCTATAAAGAAATGTCTTATAATTAGAAATCAGTTTTGTGACGATGTTGACATACCCTTTTTCTAGATAAGGGTGAATGTCACTGACAGTGGACTAAGGATTATTTAAGGATTATTTGTTTTGCTTCCATTCTCATCGGGACTTGAGTTAGAATTCTTTTTATTGACCTGAGTTACTTTTACAATGGAAAAAATAATGACAGATAATGCACTTTTGCAAAATATTAGATGAGTAGAGAGGAAATAAATTGCATCCTAGATACCTTTTCCTGTTATATCCTTACCAATGCAGCAAGGAAATAAGTTTCTTCTGGATTTCTAACTTTTCACAACTTGTTTTTTAATTTAAGTTTTCCTCTTGATGATAAATGTCTCCACTCCTTTGAATTCACAGAATGCTAATAAATTAAATTCAGACGCCTCTGAACACATCTTGGTGTATTTCCAGAGATGGCAGTGAATGTGGCATGTAAAAATCAGATTTCTGTTAAATTCCTATAAAGTAAGTTACTAGAAAACAATGTTATCCAAACCTGTGTCTATCCTCTGACTAAATTGTTCGTCCTAATCACGGTTTTCATACATTTACTGAAACTCAAAGGTTCTATAGTACATGCTCTGTTTTATGAACACAGTAATATTTCACATCTTGACTATCATAATTTCATCTCCTATAAAATCAACAACTTACACTTTTATTCAAGCCACAGCAGTCTTGCTCATGTCTCCTAATTTGTCTTTTCCCTTGTAGAGTAATTACATTTTTGTTGAATCAATAGACATACCAAAGCTTTTAAATTTCCTAGTTTTCTCCAGAGACTCTCTGTTTTCAGAAGAGCTTTCATCTTATGTTCAATGTCAGTTTCCATAAATTTTTGCTAATCTTTCAAGTTTTGTTTTGATGTCAGTCAGTCATCAGAGATTTATTCAGATTTACTAGCTATTTCTGAGGCCAGCCCTGTTCATGTGTTAGTAGGTGGAATCTTATAAGCAGTGTATTCTCACATCCTCACTGTAAATGTGCTTCTGTTATAAACACATCTATAACAACATAACAAGCTACATCATGCTACACTTCCTGATTTTATACATTAAAATGTCCAATACACAATGACAGAGGAAATCTGGAGTAGAAATTTTGTTTGAAATACATTTACCACAGATTTATCCGCCTTTGGTAACAGGAGACTTGTGCACATAACACTGTTACCTAGCTGAGGTCTTGGAAAATTACCACAGAACAATACCCACTATGAAAAGCTATTGGTATTGATAGGTCTTCATACAGCTGTATTGCTATTGATGTGAGTGGGAATGAACCACAGTCCCAGAGCTCCTGGTGCTGGAAGGTTTTACCAGCAGAGATTAAGTGATTGACTTTCTGTTCTTCAGCATTACAACACTACAGTGACAAAACTACTGCTTTTCTTTTTGTCAAACAAAAACAAGGACAGTATCATAAGGTCTCCTGATCATTCCTCTCATCCTTACATTTCTTACACACAGACACTTTAAAATTGGTGGGTTTTTTAAAGTTGGCAATGCAGAACCCAGCTGTAAATGCTAAGCACACCTTGAGGAGCAGTCTAGATTAAATATTTTACTTTCGTTCTCTTAATCTATTTTGTCCTTCCACTTCTTCAGGTATCAGTCTGAATTTACACTTCCTTTCAGTGAACTCATTTTCAACTCTGTGAAGAGCCTCTTCTCAAGCTTTAGTGCAAGTAGAATTGAGTTCATATGAATGATTTGCTGTATTCATGACAAAGCTGTGCTCTTACTTTGTTTTGCCTCAGATGTCTCTCATCTGGAAGAACCAGCTTAAACCAATGATGCAGGCCTTGAAGATGTTGGAGTCTGGAATACAGAGTATGTGTCCTTGTTTCTGATAATTAGTTATAAGATCCAGAAAAACACTGAATTTCATATAATATGAAATTCATGAGCATGTTTTCATGGTGATACATGAAAACAAATGTTAAATTTGATAGAAAAAGCTAAAAGTGTAAGTGTGTAGATTAGAAAGGTTTTTTTTAAATAACTGGGTGAAAAAGTTAGTTTAGAGAACAGGAGACAAGATGGAGGATTTAGGGTGTTTTCCCTTGTCCCTTCTTCTTTCTTCTTCACGTTCTTCTCCTGGAGGTTTTTGGGTAATAGTAAGTGATTGGATAGAAAATGCCGCAGTGCATCACAGAGGTGATGGGTCATTGGGTCATAAAGAAAAATAATATACGTGTCTACTGTTAATTGGGTAAAAATAGGTATAAAGATAAAAGAACTGCATAGTTCGGGGCCATTTTGTGCATCAGACACAAAGTGTGCCACAAGGCCTTGTTTGTACCATCAGAAGAAAGAAATGTACCAGATTGCAAAGATTAACCTTGTGTAGCCAGCCTGGAGAGACCTGTTAAGTTTTGTGATGACCTGTTAATAAACACGAGAAACAAGATTCTAACGAGCTCGGGAGTTTTATTCAAATCATAAGAACTGAAATAAGCAGGGCTCCCCACGAGGGAGGATCCCAGAAGAATTCAGTCCAGAGGAGGCTGAGAAATCCAAAAATTAAAAGAAAAATACAGAAGAGATGCAGCAGAAACAGAGAAACAGAAAAAGGATTTTTTTAGAGAAAAATTACAGAAGAACCATTAAGTCCATCCTTTGGAGAAGCAGTTGTTAAAATTTACGGATTATTTTCTAGCTGCACATATGTGACTGCACTGTTTGTGACAGAGCAATAAAGTGCATAGGCTAACAATTTATATATTTTTTAGATTATCTAATGAGGAACTTTCCAACTTAGAAACAGTTCTTTAAGTCAGTTGTTTATAGGGATGCTGTGGCTGTGAGTAGCATTCAAAGCACAGACTGTCACTTTTTCTGCCTCTTACAAATTTTTCCTTTCTGGAACCCATTTTTTTTTTTAGTATGTCCTCTGCACTTAGGTGTCATTTCTTTTACCAATTGCTAATATCCTTGTGTGATGGGTAATTAGGCATCTGTATCAGAGGTCAAAACTGTGATAAATTCTCTGTACCTTTAGGATAATTTAATGAGCTTGATAGGAAAGAGTAAAGAGCAAGATCAGTGTATCTTGCCTTTTTGGCTGCCACTACATCTTTTTGTACCCATTTCTGGCCAATGGGCTCCCCTGGAGTGCTCTAGACATACTACCTGCAGACCATGCCTGGAAGGCTACATAAACTTGTACAGTTCTACTTGTGCAAGTGGCCTTTTGTTGCTAATCACAACAAAAACCTGTAGTAGTAAATGAGAGCAGAGAATGGCCACTCTCAGGAAATTAGATGAGCTGTCACCAAAGGTTATGGAGGAAGACACCAAAATGTTTGTTCCCATCCATGGGACATGCTGAATTGAATGAATGGACACAGTAATATTTTACATCTTGCATCCATTCATAGTATGAGGTGAACATATGTATATCCTGGGGTATAACATAAATGCATATGGCTTTTTGGGGCATGAAATGCCTGCTAGGGCAGAGCTGGAGGAGGGGATAGCATGAAGGAAGTTGAACGGGCTGCAGTCTTTCTATACTGCCTGTTAGAAACAACACATGCTCTAGACTGTGCCTTGGCATTGGCTTAGGTAGTATCAGAATGGGACAGAACGATGCCAAGGAACATGCTTAGTCTTGGTGAGTGTGAATGACACACTTTCTTTGGCCTTTATCATTTACCAAAATAAAAGAAAATGAGCCTTGTATGACTTGCTGGTCCTAGCAGCCAGCAGCACTCACTGGCCAGCCTGCTGATGGCCTCTTGGAAAACCATCAGCATAGCAAACAAGCTGCTTATGTTGCTTCTAGGAACTAAGGGACACAAACTCAAAGTAGCACTTTCAAAGGTTCAAAACAAGAGGACTGTGGTTGTTCACACAAGTCATAGTTATGCTTTAGATGTCCTTGACACAGGATACTGGGGAGGCTAAAAGTTTACAGAAGTTTAGGGCCACATATATGCACAGAAGAAAAAGCTGCAGTGTTTACTGGCTTTGTGGAAGCTACACCTGGCACAGACAGCCCCTTAGCAGCATTGTTGAAGTTTGGGAGAATGTTCAGGGAAATTGTCCCTCTATATTTGCCCCATTTATATACTCTGTCCTGTGTACCTTCTGTGGCTGCTGTCAGAGATAGGATACTCAGCTGGAGTTGTCTGGTCCAGCTGCAGTGCTCTCTCATATTTATTTTCAGTCTCATCTCTGTCACTGTGCATGCATCCAGTGAACTCAAGAAATACAGAGTCTGCTGCTCGGACTGCTCATTATTTTTCCATTGCTTTCTGTGGGGATTTAGTCCAGAAAGGATAAAGTCATGTATTTTTTCAGCACCTGCAGACCTAGGGCCTTTTGTCATCATAAGCTTCCTGCTTAGCTTAGTAGGCTCTTCTGTAACTTTTCTGTCATTCTTCCACTCAGCCAGAGCAGACTATTTTTCTAGGAAGCAGAAATTTGGCTTTTTAGGCCATTAGTGCCTCTGCTAGTAAATTGTCTTGCCTCCAGAAAAAGCTGCTTTAATTCTTTAACACTGCCAGGCAATAAACCCTTTCTTTCTCTTGTAACTTTTCCTGTCAGCACTTGCTTTATCTGTTCCAGAGGGTCTGCCTTTCTAAAGCTTTCTAAAGCTTTGTTGGTGGAAGAAGTCGTGGACCTATTTGCATTCTGCATCAGTGTGCAGTGTCTGAGCAACAGCATGAAGTGTCTGCACTTAGCGTGTCAGATATGTCACCACTTTTCAATTTCAGCTCTGCTACCACTTTTTACCTGCAAATCCTTCAATAGGCCCATATTCTAGAAAATGGAGCTGTAATTTACTATGACATGACTTCCCCTATTAAAAATGAGTACATCTGTTCACTCAGCTATGGGTTCCTCAACACCCTCCAGTAGCAGCATAATTAGAGTTCTGATTGCAACCTGCTAATGATTCCTCCCCCAAATATCTCCCAATCTAATTTTAAATGCGACATAACAAATGGTGCTAATAAACAAGGAGAGAACATAATAAGAGTAAATGAGTTATAGCAGTAGCACAGGAAAATTTATTTGCACATAGACACAAGTGTGAACTCACAAGCTTATATAGGCACTAGATGTTTTTGTGTACAAAGAAAAAGAAGTAGACATGAAAAACATTCAGGACCATATCAAGGGCTTATCTTGCATTCTGTGCCTTATCTAAATCTTGTACTAAATATACAAAAAAAATTGCTTCTGTTTCTAATAGAGATTTTCATGTACTTTTAATAGACATCTAAAGTTTTCATCTTTTTCTAGGAGGTATACCATTATTTCAGGAAACTAGTTTTTATCAAATTGGTGATTGCCAAAACAATTCTGAGACCTTCCACTGACTTCAGAAGGCAGCTGATCAGCTTCACTGATCATGTGAAGTCAATCCTGTAACTGTAGTCAGAGAACCCCTGAGAAAAGTCAGATATGCAAATTTAAAATTTGCATATCTGCAAAATTTGATGCCATTAAAGTTTCTGGTACTATTAAAAGTTTTAATTACTAAATCAATCTAGAAATGGGAAAGATTTTTATTACAGTGAAGGGAATAGTTATTTTGCTGTTGATTTCCATCGGTTCAGGATTTTATCTATAATGCACAAAGGAACTTTAATTTACTGGATTTAAAATCTTACTAACTTTGCAATATGTTTACTAATATAGTGGAATATTCATTCTTGGGCAATCCAGCTGTTCTGCTAAATGTTACAAAAGCACCCTCAGGTAAAGAGTCATTGCTTTCTTCTCCCTTTTGGTTTTGCAACTTGTGTTTATCATTGAATGCCATATGGTGCAGGATCTTGACATCATTCATCAATATAGCATCATGCATTCTGTTCCCCTGTTGTACATGCTGCTGTCAGTCATCTTGGCTTCAGAATAAAGGGATTGTCCAAAGGTTTTTTTGTTTCCAACAGTCAAACACTTTTGATTAACTATTTATGTAAACTTAATTATTTCCCATTAAATTTATTAAAAAGCTAAAAATAAAGCTATTTAGATCTTATACATCAACAAATAAGCAGATTGCCCAAAGAGATCTGAAAGAATCATTCTTCCCATGCAGTAACTGATAAATAGGTGGGTGGTTAAGAACAAGGCTTTTTCTTCATCTTGCAATATCAGATAGTGATCAGAGATTGAAACAAGATTTTATCTGTTGATCTGCTGTCTTTCTAATTGAGAATCTTATGTTTTTTTTAAGCCTTGGAATTATATTGTAGAATATTGTGTATTGTGTAAGAAATACACAGCCATGATATAATAAGTTATTCTGCAATTAAGTCATCTTTATTAGGATTAGGTCAAGGAGGAGAGCAGATGTAATTAGCAAAATTTAAACTTTGTCCGCATTGTAAAAGTTACAAGTTTCTATATAAATATTTTTAAGATATTGAGCAGGACATAAGAGTTAAGGAAGTAATAAGATGATTTTTTTTTTATTTTAAATTAATGTAGATCTACTCTTTGGACTGATTATTTGTTCTCTTCCAAAGTGTGTTCCATTTAAATGTTGCTTTATTCTTGATCTGGTTGAATGTCATCTATGATATTTATATGTCATATGAGGAAATCCTGGATTTTAAAATAACTTCTGTTACATAGTGGTTCATTTGGACAGAATTTCATTTGGAGCAGGAGTTTCTGTAGTGTCATGGTTATCATGTTTGCCTATCATGAATGGTGTAAATACTGTGTTTTGGGGGAGCAAAGTGCTTCTGACTGCAAGAGAAGATCATGTTCATGACCACCATGAGGATGGTTCGTAATTCTGTAGGACCTGCTGAGTTGCATCCCAGAATCCTGAGGGAATTGGTTGATGTAATTGCCAAGCCACTCCCCATCATATCTGAGAAATCATGACAGTCAGATGAAATTCCCAGTGACTGGAAAACGAGAAACATTTTACCCATCTTTAAAAAGTTTAGAAAGGAGGGCCCTGTGAACCAGCAACATGTCAGCCTCCCCTCTGTGCCTGGGAAGGTCATGGAACAGATCCTTCCACAAACTGTACACAGAGGACAGGGAGGTTATTTGAGACAGCCAGCATGCCATCTTCATCAAGGGCAAGTTCTGCTTAACCAACCTAGTGGCCTTCTCCAATGGAGTGACTACCTCAGTGTACAAAGAGAGAGCTATTATCTACCTGAACTTCTGTTAAGCTTATGACACCACCACCCACAACATCCTTCTCTCTAAATTATGGAGAGATGGATTTGGTAGGTGGGCTATTGAGTGGATAAGGAATGGGTTGAAAGGTCGCATCCAGAGGGTAGTGATCAATGGCTCAGAGTCCTGATGGATGTCAGCGTTGTCCCTCAGGGTTCTGTTCTGGGACCGGTGTTATTTAATGTCTTAGTTATAGAACTATAGAATCATAGAATCATCAAGACCTATAAGATCATCCAGTCTAGCCAGAAGTATGACTGTAACCCCTAAGCCACTAAACCAGATCACCCAGTGCCAGACCCAAATGCCCCTCTAACCCATCCAGGGATAATGACTCCACCACATCTTTGGGCAAACTATTCCAATGCCTGACCACCCTAACAGTAAAAAAGTTTTTCTAATATCTAATCTGAATCTCCCCTGTCTCAGTTTGAGGCCGTTTCCTCTGGTTCTCTCACTGCAGAGGTGGTGCAAGAGACCAGCCCCCACTTCACTACAATCTCCTTTCAGGGAGTTGTAGAGAGCAATGAGGTCCCTCCTGAGCCTCCTCTTCTCAAGACTAAACAAACCCAGCTCTCTCAGCTGGGGATTCTTTATTATATTAAAAGCAAATGCAAATATGCAATCTAATTCAAGTCTATGTAAATTCAAGTGTTCCCACTGATTAAAATGGAGGATGTTTCAAACAGTCTTCATGTCACTGCAAGTAGAGTAAAAATCCCACAGATTTTGCAGAGAACAGGAGATGGCTTTGAAAAATCTGGCTTATACAAGATAGCAAAGGCAATGTACAGAAGCACAGGTTGAAGACTTTTTCTTCCCTTTCTTCGCCTATTTTCCATCCCTGTTCTCTTCCCCTCTGTGACAGGATTTAATATTGGCTTGTATCTAACTCTTAACACTTTCTACTGGTAGTGGTAGTGTGATGTGAAGAGGAAGATTTTTAGCCCCTTGCTGCTTCCCCAGTCTAGCAAGGTTTCATAATTACTCTTGAATCCCAAATCCAAAGTTGCTTTGCCTGTGAGCTTGGGAATCCCACCGATTTTGGTGTCTGGGAAACCTTGGTACAACAAGAAACTAAGCAGAATTTTAGGTCGAATGAAATATCAGTTCATAATGTAATTTTGAAAATCTGCTGATGTATGCAGTCTCAAGGCAAATTAAAACCTCAGCAGGAGTAATACCATGCTGTGCAAAAATATTGCAATTGATGCTTCTATTTTTTACTGTAATTGTCTGAGACCCTCAGGAGAATACATACCAGACTCCAAAGGAAAGTGCATTTGTAAGCTCTATAAACTGGTGTTTTGAACAGCACAGGGATGTGAAAAAGAAAAATGACACTTCATGGGGTTCTGGATGAGAAAAACAAATTAGATCCTTCTGCTATAGCTGCCGTTACTCATACTCACGTGTTTGTTTTTGTTTAAAAATAATCTAAAGTGCTTTTTTAATATAAAAATAAATTATTGCTCATAAAAAAATTTCAGGAGGTGGATGTTTTATTATCATGGCTGACACAAGAATAATGTGCAACATGGAAGCTTCCTACTGTGGCAGAATTCAAATGTTAACAAAAATTTAAGTACTTGTCTATAGTACAGTACAGGACATTTTATTGCACTGCCCTAAATGATCAGGCCATTTCCCCATAGGTAAAGTGATACAAATCTGGCTGCAGCTGTGTGTGTTTCTCTGGAACTGACTTTACCTCTTGCAAGCATTGCCTCACATCCCCAAGCTAAACAGAATCTACCCTCTCTACAATCAGAAAAGGCAGCATGTTGTGGGTTCTTTGAGGCCTTTATCTGTATTTCTCTGCTATCCTCTCTCTGGACTAAGGTATCAGACTCACTATATGAATCATGGATCATGAATCATGATATGATCCAGGAACAGTTCTATGATGTCCATTCTTGTCAACAACCAAGGGAAGCAGTCCATCAAGTACTTTTTAAAACCACCACAGAGATGCTGAATTTGAGTAATGTTGATCTTGGTTGCTCCCAGTCCTAGCCAGCCTGAAAAGATGCAAATAATCTGCCTTGCTGTGCTTCTGCCTCCAAGATTAAAATACTCCCATTACAATATGAATGTTATGATGGTGAATACTGGCCATGTTTCAAAGGGTTCAGTGACACCTCATATTTCCTAGAGCAGCCAGTCCTTCTGAAGTGAGAAGGGTAGGAGTTACACAGCTGCTGACAGAATGCAGAGAGAGAACTGGAGTCCATTGACTGCTGTTTCCATGTATCTGGGGAGCCAGCAGGTCCCTTGTTTAACTCTCTGTGACTACAAATGCAGTGTGTAGTGCCTATTAAAAATATAACTGTCCTATATGTAATAAATGCTCTGCCAGTGGTGCTAGGAAAGAAAAGGGCTTTCTTCAGGATTTTTTTTTTTCTTCACTTGAAATCAAATTCTGAGGTTTTGTCAGCTCCTACAGGAGATCTTTAACTTTCTGCTCCATCATTTAGAGATTTGTTCTTGCTGCCAACTGGTTAATGGTAAACAATTATCTGCATTCCTTATCCAAGCTACCTATATGACTTGTTCACCCTCAAAACCATCTCATCAATCACACCATTAAATTAACATTATAAAAATAAAAATAAAAATAAAAATAAAAATAATAAAATGTAGCTGTCATGTAAACTCTCTATGGTTAACAGGAAAATCTGTATTACCTCAAGAATTCATATAACTATTTTATTTTAAAAAGCACTGCTCATTGAAAAATATTTAGTAGAAATAGAGTTTCCTACTTTTGTATCATCACAGAAGTGTGGTTAATTTCTAGCCCCCATCAAGGAAGTATGATTCATCAATAAATGAAGCAGAATCACATCTTCCTTATGTACTGCTACCCTTTAAGTATTTTATCTGCCTTCAATACTAAAGCAGCTATAATAGCAAAGTCACCTAGATTCTCTGATGCCTCAGTATATTTAATTTATCATTTAAAATATATAATAGATAAATGTCATTCCAAGTATATTGCTTAACATCTGTTGAAATGCACTTCCCCCCTCCTTATTTTTTTAACTCTATTACAGTGACATCCAGTAATTCCGGCACAACTGTCTATATGCTTGGTCACTCGAGAAACAAAATCAAGCAATACATTATGTATGCATCTCCTTTAGTTCCTTGTTTTCATTAGCCATTTGTCAAGTGCTCAAAATTCAGAGATTTGTCTTATGAGAAGTTGTTACAATTCCAAAAAGCACCTGATGTTTGAAGTTCTCAACATACTTTGGAAATTACCCCTAAATGATGAAAGCTGTATGGATATATCTAAGAATTTTCTTCCAGTTCATTCTTTTTTTAGTTTTGTCACAGAGAAATGACAAAGGAACAACTTCCTTTGAGAGCTGAGCGTATTTGTGTAGGCAGTAATAGTCAAGCTCTGTAATAAAAAGATTAGTCCCTGTAAATGTGGCATTTTCATGGACATTCTCCTCTTCCTTATTTCTGATGGCTTTTCAGTTTAAATGGTTAAATTAAACGTTAAAAATCCATTTCTTCCTGTAGTGATAGGTTACCTGCAAACTGTTGGTGGGTCCATGTGGCTAAAATATAATATAAAATAGCATATATGTGAGTGTGACAGCTATACTTATGTCACCAGATGAGATTGTTGTTTGAGGTAACACTGATGAAACTCCTGTACAACAAGGGGTCTCCCCACACTTCTCCAGTCCTTCCCATTTGGTGCTGCTAGCTAGGAAGGTCACAGTTAGGATCTCAAGTCGTAGACCAAAGCTGTCTGTGCTTCTTGAGTACAGCTGTTGATTAAGGAACATGCTAAAACTGGGGGCCACTGAAAGTATTTGCTTATTTTGTCTTGATTTTATGGCTTCCTGAAAATGCAAGAAATGTCAGAGCATCACAGCAGTTCTGAAATGGAACATCTGCTAAATAATATTCTCAGCTTATATTTTCAACCACTTAGTGATTATTCTTTCCAGTCAAAGAAGTTTCGTGGTTTGATCCAAACTATTTTTCCAGGTCCTCATTTCACAAGAGAAAATCGATTTTCCTTGTTTGTTTGTAAATTGATTCAGGTTTCTGTTTAGGTCAGCAAACTGAAAAAAAACCCCAGTGATTTGCATGGTTCTGTGACCTGTTAGAAAAAAATAACAAACATCTACAAAAGAGGTGTATCTGGGTCTGCTAGGGTGCAACCTGTGGTGCTTTGGGGTCTGCATGCATTGATGTACATGTGAGTCAGTGTGCCAGGGCCCGTGCCTGGAGCACAGCAGCAAGGAGTCGGGACTTGCATAGATGCAGTAATACTGACACCGAGTATCTGCACTAGATCTAATGCTGCTTTAAAAGCTACAATCCAGGAATTATGGTTGGAAAACTCAGATACACTAATATACCTTGCTATCATGTTGACATAATTTCCTTTTCAGCGAGAGACTGATTTAATAACTATGATTCGAACCCCTGATGTTATTGAAATGCTTTCTACAATTTATTTTAGATACCGGCTCTCTTGGGGTTTTTTTTTACAGACCCACGTCTTCCTATACGACTGTGCTCTCCTGCCCCCAGCTCTGGGCGCTACCCTGTAAGAGGGCTGCAGCCCACGAGGTGGCAGAGCTCGCCTTGGAGAGCAGCCTTTGGTGAAAAACTTTTTTTTTTTTTTTTTG
The DNA here is from genome assembly GCF_971803275.1 of Cyanistes caeruleus. Taxonomy (NCBI): domain Eukaryota; kingdom Metazoa; phylum Chordata; class Aves; order Passeriformes; family Paridae; genus Cyanistes; species Cyanistes caeruleus. The sequence goes on from NC_141703.1 coordinate 66,687,667, forward strand.
CTAGCAAAGCTCCCTCCCCCGCTTTCTTCCATTTGCTCATTAATTGCAAATGTAGCTTCCTTTTTGCACATAAACCGTAATTTCCTTAGACAAATAAAAGAAAATATTCAGCCAAACGTAGACACGGAGATGAGTTTTTATATTGATTTTAATTCAAATGTTCTTCTGTCAACAAATATAGGAATTTTTGTCTAACTTCATTTACGCCAGGAGTTTCAAACTAGTTGAACAAGTTGTCATATGTTTAACCTCACTAAAATTTAACTCAGTTTCAGTGTTTGCCTCAAAATTTGGAAATGACAACACCAAGTGAAAATTGTTAAACCCTTCAGCTTTTAGAATAACAATTTTTTTTTATTTTTTTTATTTTAAAAAAAAAGCTTTGAAAATCATTCCCCAACAAGAAATGTCTGTCACTGTTTATAAATTGTAACATTATCATCTGAGGATCACAGATATTTGACATGAGCCTGCTTAATATAATTTGACCAGTAAAAAAGGTCCAGCATGTGACTCCATTTGATTTTTTTGTTCCTTTTTCCAACTTCTAGACATGATAGGGAGAGCAGATATGATTAACGTAATTCTAAATCAGAGTCGGAGATGTTATTGTAGGAGTTAGTAGCAGTGCAATATTCATACTAAGTGTGCCAATCCCTATAACAAAGCTGAACAGGAGAGTTATTTAAAGAGATTAAATGATGCAGAATAAAGCTTCCAAAAGCTGTAATTGAAAGTGACAGAAACATTAGCTTTGAAACAAGTAACATTTAATCACACAGATTATACAGAAACACAATTTTTGTATGTTGTTTTCTTCAATAGAATTTAATTTTAATCTGTTGAGACAGCTCATCATTTTCAGCTGCCTAGTGCCAGAAGCCTGTCAGAGTATGTAAATGTACAGCTACTGTGAGGAGTGGGACCTGTTCTCTCCAACACTGGCCTCAGTTTATGCATGCCTAAAATTTCAGCTGCTCCTACCTGCACCTGTGGTTGCACTTCTTGCTTTTGTATGTACCATTTGAAAGGTTGAACTTCTGAACTTCTGGACAAGCAGTGTAGTCCCAGTGAAAGCATCATATTTGTGCAGTTGCAAGTAGAACATTATTAAAGGGCAAAGGCATGAAGGAAAAAAGCATGAAAAAACCTTTACACAAACACACAGGGTCCAGGAGAAGGATTCAGACTTTCTCATAAATAACATTTGATTTTATTCTCCTTCAAGTATATGTGAAGTCCAGACGGGATCACAGTTGCTGAAAGCAGAAAAGAATTAGTGCGTAGTTTGATTAGCCAGGACACAGAGAGAGTGAATCTCAAAATAGTGCTTGGAGTAATAACAGCTCCTCTGATGATTTACCAGTGCCCCTGCCCTGACTGATATGAAACCGAGCTCTGTGTTTGCAGAACGTGTGAGCAGGAGCAAATGTGACCTTCAGGAAGACCAACATGAAGTGCTTTTGCCTCCTGGGGACTCAGAAGGGCAACAGACAGGAGGAACTCACGTTGACACTAACCTGCTGTTTATAGCAGCCAAAAGTACATGTGAAAGCATGTCAAAAACTCCAAGCACTTTGGATGGGTTGCCATCAAAATTTTTGAGCTTATTTGCTTTTGTTATAAAACATGTTTGAAAGGGAAGCCAGCTGTCTAAAGAAGCATTCGAATGACCAGGTTGTAAGGAGGTTTCTTTTATTTTTCTCTGAAAGTGCCTTTCTTTACTAATATGGAAGTTTAAAAAATTGGATTCACCTGTGTTTCTCTCTCAGCTCCTTACAAAGTCTGAATTATTTAGCCTTTTACTTTAGAGAAGGTCATATCAACAGTTCAGCATGGCCAGATTTTGAGAAAACAAGTATTTTGTATATAGAGCAGTTCCTTTTGGCTGATGGTGAGTGAGAAGCAGTTTCAGTGTGTCAGACCCAGACCAGGGCTGGGACTGCTCTGATCTCCTCCCCTGCCCCAGGTCAGGCTGGGGTTTGTTCTGCTCCCATGGCACAGGTCTGGCACTGATGACTGAGCACCAGGGCGGGTAAAGTTTTGATAAAGGAGACAAAAGTTCAGATTAAGCAATTAATTTATCTATATCCAAAGTAAATGGTGCTATCTGCAGGGTAGGGACTGTCTTACCACGTTTGTTTGCAAATGTTTGAGCTTTTCACCCTTTGTCAGTAATAAATGATAACATTGCAAGGAAGGGAAATGGACTTCAGAAAAGACTGCCGGCTTAAAAAGAGCAGCCAGAGAGATTAGGCCTACAGGCGTAGCTTTAATGGTGATACTGTCACTGAGAGAGACACAAGCTCTTGCCAAAGGGCTATTATAACCCTCTGTTTATTACAATGTTCAGTACAGGACATGTAGTCACCCTAGCACAGTGTAACACTTGCTATATTGTGCTCAGAATCAGTAATGAATATCATGTGAGTACGGAATGTATCAGATCCTTCCAAAACTGTGTCTGGGCAGGCAAGGGGCTTGGCTGCCTCACTCAGCAGGACACTCAAGCTACTTTGTGCTGCCTTGGTGGCACAATGCTGCTAGGAGGTTTTCATGACTGGCTGCTTAGGAATGCTGCTTGTGTGAGGACAAAAGCCACTGATGGACAGGAAATCCAGCATGATTTGGTCCCAGTGTGCCAATGTCACACACACAATCTTGATTGTCCCTGAGTCAAGAATCTGCAGGGGTTTTGACAGGCTACTGTTGCTCCTTGTGCATCACATTTTTAACTGAGGTCTGTTGGCTGCAACTGTGTTCAAAAGGTCATAATTTCTGATTTCTCCACAGCTATTGATTACACCAGTAGAGGAATTTTGCCAGATTACATAGTATTCACTTTAATGCAGAAGCAAAATCATTCCTGCTTCCCTTGTTGATGTGGTCCAGGTGATGGCTGTGGATCTCTCTGGATCATCAGATACCAAAAATCATGGTGCAAAGAATGGAGAATGGGAGTTTACTGTCTCATGGACTGATGGGCCTCAGGTCTATGCCCTTCTCCTGTCCGCTCGTGGCATCATTATGTGGAAATCAACAAACCTGGAGTACTTCTGAATGCCAGATTTTATTGCTACTTCATTCATGAATCGAAGTGCTGAAGACCTGTTGGTACCTAGAGCGATAAATCTAAATTGGTTTCATACTGGTGCCTCTTATGAGGCCTCTCATAACTAAAGTTTGTGATTTTGGTGCTGCAAAGACCTGGGCAGCTCTTGAACGGTGAGCTGGTGACACTGACCAATTACACACATCTCCCAAAGTTACTTTTAGGGTGTGATATAAAGACAAGAAGTATCTTCAGATTTTGAGGAATAGAAGTGAATTTTGAGGATAAAGGAAATTGGTGACATTTTATTTATCTGTGTGAAGGGAACAACCATTATGTTCAATTTTGGATAAACATCTACTAAAGCTTCTGAGCAACAAACTAGACAAGGGGGAGTTTTCATAAAAAAACAGTGTATTTCTATAAAGAGTCTTATTTATCTGAGGTGATAAAAGAAAAGCAGATTAGAAAAGCTTAATACTTTACTATATCAGTTTTATAGCAGAGTAGCTGCCCATAAATTCAATGGAATTTCACCAGCATTAGAAACACAGTGGAAAAGAAAAAAGATGTTCTGAATTCAAGGAGGAAACAAGATCAATGATTACTTTGCTTATTTTGATAATAAAATAAATGCTGTGAGAACATGGAACATATGATTAGGTTAGAAAAATTAGCAATGCTATTTATACAGAAATGTCATTGATGATAAATTCACTCCTCAGTAAACTTTTCAAAGGATAAGAGAGTGATAATTTCAACTGTTGGTTCTTCATGTTAACAAGCACTGTGCTATAGAATCTGCTATAAATGTCATCCATACAATAAAAGAAGAACAAATACTTAGCTATGAAAGCATGCCTGCTTTTCTGAAGTAGCATACTTCGACTGAGTTATATCTGTCATTTAGTTTAAAATATTTTTTGTTTCCTGTTATAAAATATTAACAAACTTTCCATTCCACATAAACATCTAAACTTCCATAGTAAAAAATATACCCTACACAAAAAATTAATCCTTTCCTTTTTTTTTTTCTGTAAAATCACTTTATACACACTTTCAAAATCTGCCAATCTAGCAATTTTCCCAGATGTCTTGTTATATCATAGTAATTAAATTGTAGTCTCTGAGCTGTCTTTTTCATAGCTAAGTTTATAGGAAATGCATCTTCATCCTTGTCTAGCACAGTATAAAAATGTTCTGCTGGGAATACAGTTGTATTTATTGATTTTTCAGAATTTGTAATTCCTTTCAAAAGAAATTTAGTTGGCTCTTTTGAGCTTTCATGAACTGTTGAAGGCAGAAAACAATAATGATTTGAAAATATACTTCTCGGGAATTTTATGACCTTATAAGTTTTGGCACAGGCTCTGCATTAGAAATGTGTTCTCCTTGGTACCCACATACTCTTTGCAATATCTAGTTACAAGTAACGGCATTGCTACATTCTTTGTTTAATAAAATCTGACTACAAGATCTCACAAACAATATGCTGTGTTTAAAGCAATGTGTACATCACAAGTGCTAATGTGAGGTATCTTTGCAACCCCACATCAAAAAGCCAGAGCAGTAGAGAAGATAATCTCCAGAGCTGATCTCTTGGGAAGTAAGAGAACTAACCCCAGCATTCTGCTAGGAGATGAGCTTCTACCTTCTTCATGTTCCTGCTTAAGGACTGATAGTGGAATCTTCCTGCCTGACCTTGATGTGAGAGCAGCAGGCACACCAAGGCACCTATGGCTTTTCTGCTCTTGGTGACTACTTCCAAGAGCCTTGAGCTGTACATGGCTTTTTGTTTCCCAGCAGATGCCCCTTGCCCAAACACAGTCTCCAGGCAGGCAGGGAAATATTCTACCAAAGCCACACCACTGCAAGTGTGCAGCAAGCCTGACACTGTAGTCTTGTGTCCTTGCTACCATACCTTCCTAGGGACTCAGTGCCAAGGCTTTGTCCACAACAGAGATCCCAAGGCACCCTCAGTGCCTGGCAGAGGCAGTGACAGGAGCAGTGTAGCCCACGGGCCACCCACATGCTGCCACTGCTCTCCAGTTCCACTCTGGCAACCAGAGTTTGCCTTAGGACCAAAGAGGTCCCTTTGCCAGGGACCCACAGCCCTGCCTCTACAGGGCAATCCAAGAAACCAGCCTCATTGGATGGGAACTGTTCATATCACCTCAGCTGGGCTGAATTAACCCAAAGGTTTCAGGACTGCTTTTCCAGGATCTTGACATATAGCTCATGTTGGATGTGAGGGCCAAGTTAAAGCTTCCCATACCCTGGACTAGTATCTCAGCCACTGAATGTGGCAAGAGGGAAGGAGAAAGTAGTCTTCCTCTCCTGATGACATGATTTCACATGGAAACATTACTGAGAACCCAAGGCAGCAGATTTCCAAGAGGACATCCAACCCCCCGGATTAGAGATGCATCCTGACACTCATGCTCATGTTTCCATGTCTGTTTGGATGTGTCATAAAAAATCAACCAAGTACCACATGAAGGACAAAAGCAGTTTCCATTTAAGGATAATCTAGAGGCTTGTAATTAAGTTGGACTACCAACAAATTTAAAACTTTGATATAATTCTCTGGGAAAGCTTATTTATTCAAGTGAATTTGTGCTGGGATTTCCCAAGAGAATTTTCTCCGCTCTGGAGTACATCACAGTTTCTATGGGTATGCGCCAATCCTTCCTGTTGGAGATACTTAAAGTGGCTATATAGTCAAATTAAATGGAAATCAAGAGTCTCAATGCTTTTTTATAATGGCTTCCATATATAATGGCTTCCCACCCAAATAAAAATATGTTTCTGCAGCAGTGACCTCCTGAGTCATTTGGCTGAATATTATTCATTTATGCAGCTGTGTCTTTCCCCAAACGCCTCTTAATCATGCAAAAAAAAATTAGTGTCTGCTTTGCATTAAAAAACTACATCCATAGCAGGTCTTAAACTGCTGTACTTTCAGTGCATTGTTCTACTGTGATGCAGTGATTGCAGCACATTTTCCAGTTTTGCTAGTGAAACCAGGAGGTTAAACTTTGTATCACTATTGACTGGGACTTGTTTTCATCCAGCTGTTTGCTTTTCAATATGCATGTTTCTCAGATATAAAGATACATGCTTTTCCAGCACTACTGAGAATCTAACATGGATTGCAACACAATTTGCAACAAGATCCCCATTTATTGTTTTTTGTTGTTGCTGCAGACCATCTTAAATTATTGTGAGATTACTCAGAATGTTGCGGCTTTTCAAAGCTGATTCTCTCATAGAGCATTGAAGCAATTTTGTTCCAAGCTCCTTGTTTTCCATTTGATAATTCAAAGACTTGGATTGAATGAATTAAATATGAGTCATGTACATTATGAACTATTCCATGTATTAGGAACACAGATGTTTACTGCCGTTAATTATTGAGATCATTTTGGGATGAACTTTGTTATAACCTTGAAATGAGCAAGCTGATGGAGAATATGAACCAATATAAAGTTTTTCCATATCACTGGAATATCTTTCTCTAGGAAAAGCTGCAGAAGTATTTTAAAAACAACTTTAAGTTCAAAATTATCTGAAGAATAAACCAGAAATTGTTTTCCATCTATGACAAGAACTAAACTGGGTTCATCTGTATTTCAAAAACCAGAATTCCAAATCGTTTCTTGTCCTAGTGTGTTTATCAGAATAGAGAGATGGTCTGAATAGCCTATTGTTAGTAACAAGCTTTGCTTCATCAAGTCAATAAATGGTTGAGTTGTTATATCATGTACTTTCGGTTCATGAATTGTGCATCTGTTCGAGCCTCAACAGACTGAGAGTGCCTGTTTACAGGCTGCAACTTTTCCTAGTTCTCAATTTCACTTTTTAAAAAAGAAGTTAAATGTACCACCAATTGCTAAAGAAGATAAATCAACCTGAGAGTTAGGCTAATTAGGGATACTTAGCAGCCGACTTTGTCTCAAACCTGTGAATGGCAACAAACCCTGCAAGCAAAACTTCCCAAACTCAGCGTTCTCTTTAATACAGTAACTAGCAAAGCTCTTACCAGTGTATTAATTTGAATGGCACAACCAAGCAGATTTCGGGAGATTATCAGCACCTTTGATCTCTTGATCCACACATGCAAACCTCTTTGATGTTGGGTGGAAACTCAGCATGAATAAAAGACAGCCTATTTTCTGAGCAGCAGAAGCTGATCTGGAAAAGGTCAGGCAGAGAAAATGGATACATACATAAGCCAGAATCATAGTAAAAAAAATTAAATCTTTCTCTAACTGGCTAAATGAACTTTTCTGAGGCTATTTGCTTTGCTTTGTTATACTTCAGTGAAAGTGAAATACAATGCATAGAGAATTGTGGGTGTAGCATTTCACTTCCTGGCTTTGACATTTCTGGTGGGTTGTTACTACTAAACGCTCACTATTTGTGAGTGTTTGTGACCTTCAGAGCTCGAAGAGCTGCCACGGGGAGGTAGATACACACAGAGCCACAATGATTGCAGCATTTCAGGTACCTGTGGAAGCTCTGTTAGCTGTAACTTTAATTTCCACCTCTGTCCCTGGGCCTGTGACAGTCCCTTCTCAGGAAGATGGGGTGGTGCCTGATTGTCCCAAGCAGCAAGTGGTCAGGACTGTGGGTTCTGTGAGAAGGTGGAATAGGCTGCTGGACATCTGCCACTGGGGTGGTTTTGATAGTACTGGGGTGGCCCATTGTAGGGAAATACCCCAAAACAAATGGGAAAAAGTGTGTAGAGGGAACAGCATCATTATAACAGATAACTACTGAAATAATGACCTTCATTTTACTGTGTCTCTCTTCTTGCCCTAAACAAAGGAGCATTTTCCATAGCTTATGTTTTGGGGCACAATAATTTTCAAGTGTTTTCATATAAAGAAAAAATTCTGCCAACTGATGTGAACATATTTATTCACAACATTAAGAGCTGCTTTTTATGGATATGCTATTTTTAATCATGTTTCTGAATATGTCTGTAATGGATGTGCTATTTTTAATCACATTTCTGGTCACGTTCTTTTAGAGGCTGTTATTTTAATTCTGAAAGGGAAAAAATATCAGTCCTAAGGTGGTCAGACGACAGATGCAAACTGGCCATTCTTTCCCTCCTTCAGCTGCTTATAACACTCACTGTGGGTCTGCAGAGTGACAAGTCCCCTTGGTCCTTCCCAGCCACAGTGCTGAGATACTGACATACGAGGTTTGGTCCTCATCATTACAGTTCCTGTATTGCTGCTCTATAATTAGAACACTTCTTATTTACAGAGAGTATTGCCATGCTGTCTGGTGCCTAAAAACATCCCAGTAATGATTTCAGACTCATGAGGGCATTTTTCAGTATAGCAGAAGGAATACTTGGTAAGATCGCTGTGATCTAGGGTGCTCCATTTAGGGTCTTTTAGTCTTAAAATGGGTATCCTTCAAAAGCAGTTTTTGTTTGGTTTTTTTTTTAAATACTAATAACTCAAAGTTTCAGGTTATTCCTTTGATCACTAAATTCCATGCATACAGATGCTCTATAAGGCCTCCGGAATTATCGCAGGGAATGAATGTGCAAGGACAGTGTTGTCTTTATTTAGAATTTCGGGAAAAGTGGATGCCAGAATCTGGATTTGTACTCACATATGTTAGGATGAAAAGTCATCAAAAGCCCAGATACACAGGGTCCCCAGCATGACGACATCCAACCTGACTTTCCAGTGCCGCCTCAGGCAGAAATTTGCAGTTCTGAGTTATTCACCTTGGTTGTCTTATACAGCTGAGGAAAAGAGCTAGGCACCAGACTGTGGGATGTACAACAGCCAGGGTGCCAAGCAAAGGGACGCAGAGAAAATGCTGAAACAAGAGATGAGTCTGAAGCTCCCTATCCCATGCCTTTTGACAGCTGAGAGAGAGGGGCTTATGGCTCTGAAAACCTGCAGCCACACCAGTTGCTGCTTGTGTATGAATAATTGTGCTAAAGGACAATGTCTACAGCAATGGTGCTGTTCCTCACCTTACACATAGGGCAGATAATGGACACCATTCCACAGGGGTGTTCATTTGGATGACTTTGGAATAGCAGCAGGCCCATGAACTCCCTGCTTTGTGTTGAGCTCAGTGGTGTTGGCACATGCTGGGTGTTGTGCAACCATCCCTAATAAACAAAGGATTCTAGGCAGCCCACCAAATAGTTAGAGAATGTCTAAACCCACCATGAAACAAAATATCTGCTGAGACACTCATCCAAGATAAGAAGGCCTCTGGGAATACACATTAGAAGTTCTTTAGGTGCCTAAATAACTTTACTGATGACAGCTTAGGTGCCTTTCAGGTATGCTTGCCACAGGCAGAATTGTTGTGACTCACTCCCTTGAATGCAGGCATCTAAATTCTGCTTGAGCTATGCCATAGGCACCTCAAGGCTTTTGTAATCCTTTCCTAACTATTTGAATTTATAAAAAAAACTCGTTTCAATAATATGGCAAGGATTCAAATGGCTTCCAATTTTTCTATGCAAATGAGTAGGAGGTGATGTTTTGGATTTTCTACATTCCTTCATTTTCCTAACATAATTACCAGAATAGGACTTAAATTAATCCAGCACTTCCAAAGTGCTTTTCATTGCTTTGACCACAGCTATATTTTAAAAAAAATTAAATTTCTGGACAGTATTTCAGGACTTCTTGATTTGCTTTGCCAACTTTTCTTTTGCAAATATGATTCTGAGGCCACATTTTTGTTGTCCCACAATATTGTTTCAGAAAACACCTAGGCACTGTTTTGCATTTTATATGTGGCCTTTACACCTTATTTGCCAAACAAACACCCTCAATTTGCACAAACTTTTTTAAAATTCCCCACAGCAATGGAAATTTAGCTATAACATGAAAGGCATCTCTGAGTGAATGTGCTGATTTCTAAAAACTGGAAAATAGCTTTCTTTTTTGTCTGAAGTCTTTTCATTAAGAGCTGGAACTGTAACTTGTGGCTGGCCATTTTAATGGTCCTACTGAAGACAGAGCGAAAAACAAAGGCTGATCATCTATGCAGAGCAAGACTGAGCTGTCTAACCAGCGTTAGCACTACAAAACTCAGAAAAATAAATCAGTTGCCATAGCCTAGGATTTTGCCTGGTTTACAGCAGTCCAGTTTAATAAAGCTTGCATCCTGTTGTGCTGTGTGGGCATTTGGTTGGTGGCTGTAGCTGCAGCCAGGTGATTTATTACTGCTACTGACACATCCTTTTGGGTGGATGTGTAACATTGCTTGCACTGGAAGTTGTTCTTCTCCCAGACATGCACACCAGGGAATGTTAGCAGGACTACATCTTCTCTCAGATCAAATATCAGTGGTAAGTTGCTCCACATTTGTCTCTGTGGTCTTTCACATTGCTAAGGCAGTAAGCAGTGAAGCAGGAGCACATCCAGGTTTGCGTGGTGATGGCTGTCCCGCAGACAGAGGAGCATTTTGGGGGTGGCAGGAGCCCAGTGCTGCCATCCTGCTCGTCCAGCTGGCATGCTGGCATTCAGGGATCACAAGGTGGTGCTCTTGTACTTAAGGCAAATTATTTAATAGCCAGCACTTGAGGTGCCTGAGGCTGTCCTCAACCTTCTGCTACGAAGGACAAGCTGAGCTAAGCAGCACTGCTGTGGTTGCACAGCTGCTTATACCAGAAGAGATTCCTGGTGAGAACAGCATCTCCAGGGATGTGCTTCCCTGTGTAAGAAAAGGTTAAATGCTGCGCACTTGCAGGATGGGAATGTGTTGAGATAGAGTGAGATCTCTTCTTGGTATTCTCTGAAGCAGATGTCATAAAATCTGTGCTGAATGCTTCCTTCATGTTTGTAATTCTCCAGTGGGAGAAGAAGTAGGCCCAGAAGATATTTTCTATAGACTAAGGATCTAGCTATCTCTTTCCATCCCCTTTTAAAGCTGAGCTCACCACTCTCACCACTCCTCGCCTAAATGAAATACTTTGGCCTTGTCACATACTGGTGTGATACATGACATTCAAAACAGACTATTCACATTTTTTACCCAAGCTGGACTCTGTATTTTACTTCATGTGTTTCTCACTTATTCTTTGTCTTTTCTCCAAGGACTTCCTGGCTATAAGGATGACACATTAAAGAATTTCTAATATCTCAAAGGTCCTTTGCTACTGTATATACAGACCTAGTACCAGGACTCTAGAAACCACACAAAGGTAATATCTCAGAGAACAAGAGAGGCATTAAACATGGACAGAGGCTCTAGGACTGTGTTTAAAGGTGACAGAATATCTCATTTTTCTACAAATCTAGCAGATGGGTCATATTATAATGAGTTGGTAAGAGGCTATTTCAGGAGACTGGAGGATGCAGCAATCTTGTAGTTAACAAGAGCAATTGGATTACAGAGCTGGCTGCTGTGATTTCTGGTCATTGTGTACCTGAGTCAGAACTGAACATCTCTCACTTCATATTTCTCTGAGTACCCCCTCTTTGTACATCCTTCTTACTACTAGTAATAGGCTGTGTCTGACAGGTGTTATTCTCAGAATACAAGAGAAAACACGTTGCTGAGAGCTCTGAACTCTGCTATAATAAGGCCACTGGTCTTCAGTTTCAAGCTACATACTGGAATATAGAAACCCCATGCTTGTTACTTCTGGTTTTCTTTGAAAATTTTTTCTCTTTTTCATGTTGAGTGATCCTCTTAGTGCTCTGTATTTTATAACAAATTCTGTGTGCCCAACTTTTAGATATTTGTTGAGTATTTTGGTGTCGCTTTCCTGAAGTGAGGCACATGTTGAAATGCTATTGTTACCACTGCATGCACCAGTAATTCACATGCATGGAAAATAAAAATAGTACTGACTTGTATAAGTTTGGCACAAGTCTTTTACAGTTAAAATTTTCTGCAGAAGCCATTACTGACAACTTTGCTGCAAAGAAATACAAAAAGAGTTTGAGCTTGCTGTAGCATTGTGGAAAATAGAAAGGGATATGTTAAGAACCAAGCAGCTTTTCTCTCTTTCACCCAACAAAATGTCTTATTCTTATGACCACCACAGTCTGATTTTAACACCAATGTGACAGAATTTGCCATTTTCTCTTGAAATGTTCTCTCTAGCTAAAGGAAAAATTGCTTGTATTTTCTGTGGTTTTATTATGTGAGGACACTAGAAAGAGCAGAACAATATGTTCCCTACTTGCTAGGACAATGTTAATGACAAGGTGAATTCTATTTTACAATTTATTGGATTCCATATATGCTACTATATTGACTAAAGCAGCCTGCAGTAATAATATTGAAAATAGGGTTGAAACAAAATTTGAGTGTATATTGGCAAGGAAGTGGTTCAATGTGGGTGTTAAGTTCAAATCAGGAATTTTAATGCATCCTGCCGTACTTCAGGGTAGGGTTATAATTCATAAAAAAGGGTACAGCATTCAAGCATATAAACATGCACAAGAACACTCAAATGACCTGAATGTACCTTCAGCCAATTTGCAGATGGTACCAAGCTGAGTTGTGCAGTTGACACACCTGAGAGATGGAATGCCATCCAGAGGGATCTGGATAAGCTGGAGAAGCAGCCCATGGGAACCTCATGAGACTCAACAAGACCAACTGCAAGGTGCTGCACCTGGGTTGGGGCAACCACTGGTACCAACACAGGATGGGGATGAACAGCTCTGTCAAGGACTTGGGGGTGCTGGGGAATGAGGGGCTGGGTGTGAGCCAGCAAAGTGTGTGATTGCATCCCAGAATGCCAGTCATGTCCTGGGCTGCACCAAAAGAAGCCTGGCCAGCAGGTTGAGGAAGGGGATTCTGCCCCTCTACTCCACTTTGCAGTGCTGCATCCAGCTCTGGGGTCCCCAGCACAGGAAGGATTGACCTGTTGGAGCAAGTCCAGAGGAGGCCACCAAGATAATTCTAGAAATGGAGCACCTCTCCTCGAGGAAAGGTTGAGAGAATTGGGATTGTTCAGCCTGGAAAAGAGAAGGTTTTAGAGTGACTTAATTGTGACTTTCCAGCATCTGAAGGGAGCTTACAAGAAAGATGGAGAGAAAATTCTTACAGGATGATGCAGAATGGCTTCAAACTGAGACTAGGTTTAGATTAGATGGTAGGAAGAAATTCTTCACTGTGAGGGTGGTGAGGAACTGGACAACTGGAACAGGTTGCCTAGAGTAGTTGTGGATGCAGTGTTCAGGTCCAAGTTGGATGGGACTTTGAGCAACTTGGTCTAGTGGCTCTGCCTATGGCAGGGAGGGTGGAACTAGATGATCTTTAAGGTCCTTTCTAACCCAAGCCATTCTATGATTTTATGACCTTGACTGTCCCTGAATGTGTAATATCAAATAAGCCTACCTCAGGATCTCTCATTCGCTTCTCTACATACTTTCTTCTGTTTCTCTTCTTGAATGCAAATCCTTCAGATTCCTGGAAACATTCAAGGTCAGGTTGGATCAATCTCTGAGCAACCCAATCTAGTTAAAGATGTCCCTGCTCATTGCAGGGTGGTTGGACTAGATAACCTATAAAAGTCCCTTCCAACCTGAACTATTCTATGTTTTTAAGGTAAAATAGCTCAATTTTGCCACTTTTACAGAGGCATTAAGCCTCCATAATTCTAGTGGAGGTCTGTGGTTAGCGCTACAGATTAAATACTCTGCAGTGTCTCTGAAATGACTAACAGAAAACTCCACATTAGCTGGGGGTGAAGTAAAAAAGCTGGTATTCAACTCCTGTGCTTCAGTTCAACATGATCTTGAGAACCTTGAGAGCCTTAAGGGGTCATTCCACTTTCCTTTCAGCAAGGAAAAAGGCAAAGCCCTGTGTGTGAGGCAGAACAACCCCTGCATGAGAACGGAGTCGCCTGAGTCAGGCTAGCCCCACTTAAAAGAACCTAAAGACACAGGTGCCAGGTTAAATCTGATCCAGCCTGAGCTTCCCTCACAGAAGAAGAAGACTGCCTCCTCAGCTCCATTGCCAGGACCAAAGTCAGCAGAGCAAGGACTGTTACTATCTCCTCTGCTTGGTACTGGCCCATCTGGAATGGCCTAAAGCCCATTACCTGAAGGAGGTCCTGAGGTGTCTAGGGTGAAAAGGACATCAGGAGGTGATGAAATAGCAGCCCACAGCTATGCCAGTGGGTATTACAAAGACTACAGAATCAAGGATTTCTTGGGAGTGGAATATGCCCAGTTGCAGAAGAGGTAATGGCCACAGATTGTGTTCTGAGAGGCTCAGGAACAGAGTTTGGGAAACAGTTTGAGAGCCTAATGAGAGCGGTGGTGGAATCTTTATCCTTGGAATGAGTCCTGAAAATTCAATTGGAAAAAGCATGGCTGACCTGAACGAGTGCTGGCTGTAAAGCTGCAGGGTGAACCCCAGAGGTCCCTCCCAGCCAACGTTTCTGTGAGCTTATGCTATGTTCCTGAGAATGCTCCTCTGGCAAAAAGATTAGGATTATTATTCCTGCAGAAGTCATGTGGGGTGTTGGGACAGTACATTTGCCATGCATATTGCAAGCACACACAAGTCTGAGTTGTGTCCACTTGCCAAAAAGAGAAAAGCATGCCACAATTTTGTGCCAAAAGCAGAAAGCCATACAATCTTGGCAAGCATAATGCATGAACCTATGGCTGGCATGCTCCTAAGGCATCCACTTTTTTTTGCTTGGATCAAAGGCAGAAGTAGTTCAGCTCTGCCCAGAGCATGGCAAGGACACGTGTTTCTCACAATATGCACACTAGTGGTGAGACGGAGCCTGATCTGGCACATTCAGTGTTTTTAATATATTCTTAGAACAAGGAGATCTTATTGTTACAGACAGATTCAAGAATTCTGAATTCTGTTTGATTCTGACAGCTTTAAAAATTCAACGACAATCTCTAAGAACAAAGACGTGTCTGGGGGCATTTCTTCTCAGGGAGCACACAGGCTGCAACCCAGGATTCAGTGATGAAACTCCAGACCACAGCCCTACACTTGCCTTGTGAGTTCATGAAACCTGAGTGAACACCAAGCCAAAAGTCTATCCCTGGGAAGGTTTAGGTGGGAGTTTGAAGGGTCAGAGCTGTTCTGGTGTGTGGAGACATGACAGGAAACTGTCTCACTTGCTGTGACTCATTTGCTTTATGACAGAGATGATCAAGATGACCAAGGAGGAGATAAATGGAAACACAACTTCATCAATCAAATTGGTTCAAGTAATTTTTTTAAATACAACTCATTTCCAGGGTGTTTATGCTAGATAAAGAAGCTGGTGCTCTAATAAGCAGGAACACTCCATTAAATGGGATAAGGAATAATAGTTTATCATAGCACATAAAGAATAATGGAATAAGCCCTCCAGAGGTGTTGAAGTATGTACCCCACACAGGTTGGGGCCCTGTTTTTGTAGATCTCATGCCAGTCACTTTATCTACCTCTGATTTCAATATAACTATTGTGATTAGACTGGGAAGAAACGGGATATCTTTCTCTTCTGATTCTTCTCCTACTTCCATTTCTGAGAGCTTTACCCGATGCACAAATTATCTAAGAATGAAAGGACTGTCCTTCTTGTTCATAGTTACACATGATGGTCTCTTAGACATTGTATGAATTCTTACTACTATAGCCATCAGTCTCAAATAAGCCAGAATGTATACAGCTGCTTTGGTGAATCAGAAAAGCAAAACCATCTAAAACTGTGCAGAAAATAAACACACAAGAGTGTTGCTGCTTGCATTTTTATAATTAAAGAAAGATCTTATCAGCAGAAATGGAGCATTTGTCACAATTGGAGGGAAGTTGTTTCAACTTTGTATTTCTTTTGCAGGGTTCATTGAGAGTTTTCACTATTTCAGTATTCCTTTTTAAAACTTTTGCCAGCGCCTTGCAAAAGTGGTCAAAGCTGATGGTGTCAGCCTCTGGAGGCCAACGTTTCTGTACGGGGAATGTGGAAGGCTTTCAGATATGTCTGTGAAGTATTTTGAAGCTGGTGTTCAGAAAAGGGACACTGCTGTAGCCAGCTGACAGGGTGGGGGTGGAGAAACTGGGGCATTTAGAAAGTAGTTTTCTGCTTGCATTTAGAAGGCAACGCTTAGTCTTTGAGGGCCACAGTTACCCCAGAGCAGGACAGATGTAAGTTGCACATAAGTTTCTCTCCCCTGGGAGTTTGTATCCCTTGTTCTGAAACTGTGCCCAGGGAAACCTCTGAATAGTTTTGTTGTTTTTTTTTTTTCTAGCATTCACTTAAGAAAAGGAGATACACATCATTTGGCAGTATTTTATTTTTATACTCTAAATATTAATTTGTTCCTGCTTGCCTGCATGTCTACTCCTTTGGGCCCGTACACTGTAATACATCTTCACCTCCAGCTCCCCATGGGATATTCGAGTCACGTTCAGTCCCTCCATCACCTCCACAGTTCCTTCCCTCCCACTATAACCTCTGGAGTGCAGCCAGTTTAAGTTCACACTCTATAATTGACTGGAGGCAGCTTCAGTGAAAGGGGTTAGATAATAATTGGTTTATTTCTCAGAAATGGAAACTGAAAAATGTATGGGTAGCAGGGGAGCAGTGTGTTCTGACAAGTACACTTCATTAGACTAATTAACACATCTTATAAGCATTCAAACTCTTTCCAACCAAAATGCCCTTAAATTCTATGTCAGGACAATAAACCTTAGCAGTCTGACTTATCTGAGTTTAATAGAAATTGAATTCCAACTGTGCAGTGTTTGCCAATGCAGTGATAATGTCCAAAGCTTCCTCTTGTTAAGTCTCCCATGCTTTGTCATTGAGTGAGCTGCATCAGGGGACTTCCAGGCCTTCTTGTGTGACCTAATCAGTGTCCAGCCTGGGTGATGGGAGGGATGATGGCAGGAGCCAGCATTCCTGCAAGATGAGGTGCTGTTATCACCAAGTGGAAATCTCAAACTGAATTGCTATGAAGCAAAATATTTTATGTCACTCCAGCAAATTCAGAAGAAAACTTTTTTGTATTTTGGGCATGTCAGAGCACTTCATTTCAAAATGATTTAGTAGGAAACCTAATGTAGACATCTTCCCTAAGAATATAAAATAAAAAAAAAAAAGAAATTGTGTCTTTCAATATGAATAATGAAAATATCTTGTCCTGTTATACTGACTTGCAATGAGAACAAACAGTATAATGTCAAAATATCCTACTGAATAAGATTTTTTTCATTCTCAGCTGGACTTTTGAGGAATTGGGTGGGATAACATGTTTCTATACTAATTTTTTGTAATATCTCTGAGACTATTGGTGTAAATTTAAAATAGACTTTTCTATCCCAAAGTAAAACTGGCACGTGGTCTTTTGATTCAGTTACCAGATGGTGTATGGTATTTATAAGAACAGTTTTTAAATGCTTTATAATGTGACTCACCACACTGATAACTGCATGTCAATGAAAAGTGGACGGTGCTATCGCAGTTACAAGTGCTTTATTGTCGAGGGAATCTGGTTGAGCTGACTCATATAAACAGTTTCCCTCAGAAGTTCAGTCTAGAATATTTGGATTCATCCTCAAAGTGCTGTTTTTATGCAGCTGAAAACTGCTAAATTTACTGGAAAAAAGTCTTTTAAACCAGAACTTTGACCTTACTTTCTGGGAGGAAATGCAGCCCAGCAGTTAATTATATTTATTTTTTAAAATTAATTTCTGACCTGAGTGATAGTTCTAGCTACTAACTAAAATTATCTAGGGAAAATTGAAACACAATCGTTATGCTGGAATCATTATATGACATATTAGCTGTTAATCAGACCAGCTGGAAGGCATTCTTGCCTTTTCCTGGTGTAAGTTATGAAGAATTTTAGATAGGAATTTGTTTTTCCCCATTTTCACACTCTTAATCAGTCTACAGCAACATGATAGGATTGAATTCAATTCAGGTATTATTTAAAAATCCTTGCTATGAGATTTTTGATAAAACATTGCTTATCAGTTATTTCAAGAGCTGAAAAAACTACTGATAGCATGCCACACATTTCATGAAATTAAAAGGACCATAAAAAAGGCATAAACCACAAGACTATGAAAACTATTGCAAAGACAAGTAGATATCATTGTTAAATACTTCAATATTTAATACAGTTGCCTTTCTCTTGTCAGTTTTTAGGTTGCTTCTGTTTGCTTTTGAGTAGTAAATCAGCCGTGATGGAAACACTACAGCTGAAGCAGCATCTGTAGTCCTGCTATAGCTTGCTGCAGCTTGTGTGAATAAAAATAAACCCAAATATACCTGAACTAAAATGACAAACCTTGTTCTTTCTGGCTGCTGCATTGCAGACAGAGTCCACAGGGAATAGCCCCTTGTGGAGAGAGTTATACAAAAGGAGTGTGATTTAACTTTTTTTCCCAGGATCTGTAAGGAGTCAAAATTCCTTAAAGTACCCAAAAGACACCAGATGGAGGGCAGCCCTGAATTGTCCTCTGATTCTTCATCATCTATGCAGAATTTCAGTTATCTAAAGTTACAGCCTGGATTTAAAGGCATCCAAGAAAAGAGAGTGGTTGGAAAACAGCAGTCTGGTGCAATGCCAGAGGCTCACAACAAATCCAGGAGAATTTTACCATTCCCCTGCTGCTCCCATGAATAATCAAACCTTATTTAAACTCTCTGGAGATTATTTTTTTCTCCTCCAGCTCTCACTAAGTCTTAGTAAGCATAGTTAGATTCCAGTGGGATCCTTAGCAGAGTAAAGTACAATTTGTGCCGAAGGCAACCACGCATCGACTGGTGGCAAAGGTTGGAGAGACTTGTTGTATTCACACGATGTTGCAACAGAATTCTCTTTACTCAGATGCTTGTTTGCACTTTGGCCTTGGGGTAATGCAGGGGAGATACAGAGACAGAGACAGGTACCAATGTGACCTTCTCAGTCACATTGGCCCAGCAGCAGCCTGTGACTAGTATTTAAGGTAGGGATGAAGCTCCTCCTGGGCTTTGCATTTCGGCTCCAGAAGACCCCACCTTTCTGGCAATGGTGAAAGCTGAATTCCTAGGTACCACTGAAGGTCTCATCCTGAGACTGCAACCACACAACTGTTTGCTCACACACATACCTGCCTGCCCAGGAGGCTTCATGCGAGTCAATGACTTTCCCCAGAACAGTGAATTATGGATTAGTGGGTTTGACAACAGGGGATGCAGCTAGAAACGCTAGTGATCCAAACAAATGTGACAAATAAGAGGGAAAAAGTATGAAGTTTAGAACTGGCCATCTCCAATTGAAGTTTGCCTGAAACTCTCCTTAATATGTGTTTAATTTCATCCAGCTATTGCCCTTCTTTAAAGAAAAGAGAATTAAATTTCCCTCCACTGTCTTTTAAAACCAAAGTCTGCAAACTCTACAGGAGAGAGCAGCAAAAAATTAGAGAAACTGATTCATGAGGAAAAATATGAATAGACCTTGGTGAAATGGTGGCTCAGAGGCAATGTGATAAACCGACAAATATTTGCAGGCTGTAAATACAGAGAATAGAAATTTGACAGGACACAGTAAGACATAATCAGGACTAAAAGGAGAGGAAAAAAAGACATGCTGTGAGTAAAAGAAAAGGGCAGTTCATTAAGATGAAATACAACTGGGAATTAATAGATGGCACACCTATCCTGCAGGGAAGAAAGTGCCAGTAAGTAAATAGGCTGAGAGAGATGTCAGGACTGTCCATCTCTCACTGCTGTGGTAAAATGACTTGCTGAATCTTAGCCATTTATGTGTGTACATGCTTAGCTGGCTTGGCTGCACGTTAAACACCATCCATCAGATTGAGTTTCCCAGGCCCAATGCAAATTTGGGCACCTGTGCCAGCCCCCTGCAGCCACAGCAGCACCCACAGGCAGAGGGCTCGGGCAGCTCTGCCATGTGCCAGTGCAGACTCACAGTCCCACAGTCACCGCCATGTGGGTGTGGGTCTGCACGGGGCAAAACTGTCCCTTTGGGAGGTCTGACCTCGTGTAGGACCAAAAAATGAAAACGGAAGCAAGACCCTTTGGAAGCTTGTGGGAAGCCAGTGAGTCTCTGAACAGTGAGTGTCCTGGCTGTCCAGGAGGGTTTCTGCTCAGGTTCCCCTGCATCACCCCAGCAAGGTCTCAGACACAGTGGAAATACCCGTTTTACAAGGCTCAACATTTTTTTCCTCCGCCTCTCCCTCCAGAGTGCTGTCAGACAGCGCATCTTCTTCAGCAGCAAAAGAGGGTGAAGGTTTTACCCAGCCCCGGTAGAGCCAGGCAGCCTGACCCAACTCCACCCCTCTGCCCAGCCCTGGGTGCGGAACCGGGATCAGGATCAGGCAGGAAAACCTCCGGCCAGCCTTACCCCAGCTGCTCCCAGCACGGAAACCTCTGAACAAAATGTTCCCGGCTGGGAACTGGAAACGAGTTTGCTCCTTGTTGCAGATTTGCAAAAGACCTTCCACACGCCAAAGACGGTCCCTTCTGGCTCCTGCCCGCCCCACCGGCGGCCGATGAAAGAAAGCACTTCCACCGAGGTTCTTGGCTCCTGCTAACGGGGAGCTATTTCCTGCTTGGGGTGTGCTGGCCTTAGCCTCTGGAAATGGGAAATTCCACCCTGAATCCGCCGGGAACTCATTTCACTGACCGAAGTCCGTCCTGTCTCAGTGACATTCTGTGGGAATTTTTTCCTCTGAGAAACCAGTGGCTTCCGAGGGTGGAAAATGGAGTTTTGTCTAGGTTTCTAATCCACCATCGGAAAAAAAAAAAATAAAAATAAATCATTGTAAAATGACCCTTTAGTAAATGACTAATCTACTAAACTAGAAATTAGAAGCAAAATTAATTTAATTAAACCAGCAAGCCATTCACAGACTAGAGACAGCGGTATTTATAACAGGCAGTCCATTCTAACCTGCACCCTGAATGCACAAGTCAAGTATCTTGTCAGTGCTATCTGATCAAGTAAAGCTGCTGCTCTGAGTTAATAAAGCCAGCACTGGGGTTATGAGAGGTGCGAGGGGGGAAGGCCTTTAGGCTTTACTTCAGCTGGAAAAGGCACGGCTTTTGCACTGTATGTTTACGGGTTCCCTTCCCAGCATGTTGTGACTTGCCCTTTCCAGGAGTGAAGGCAGATCCACAGATGTTAGCTCACCTCTGTAGGCTCTGAGTTTTGGCTTTGAGCACGGCGTTCCTGCCGCGCTCCCAAGCTGCATCAGCGCTCCTCTCAGCCGGCTCTGTGCGAGGGCAGCCGCGGCTCTGTGTCCCTGAACACCATTCCTAAGCGCCTTGCATTGGAGTGTCACCGAGATACAGAGATGCAAGATGACCTCGCTGGCTGACAGGCACAGGGCAAAGCTGCCTGTGGGGAGCTTGCACAGAACGGCCGGGCAGATGTGGCAGGGGCAGCAGGTGCTGGGAGCCTGTGGGCAGACAGCCCTGCTGCATCAGGAAAGGGAGAAAATCCCAGGTGAGGCTGACCCAAAAGGCTAGGAGCACTGCCAGCCCCCCTGACATCAGGGGCTTTCAATACCTAGGACTTTCCCACAGGCATGGTTTTCCAGGGATAAAGTTTGGAATACAAAGCTTTAAATGGGGTTAGAATAGCAACTAAGAGAAAAAGCGGAGAAGCATTAAACATACTGGTAAACGAGATTATTTTTATGAAAACATAAACGCCAGAAGGGGCAAGGCGCAGCGCCCGGCCGCAGGCTCCGGTGTCGCTACGGCTGGCGCAGCAGGAGCAGCGGC
Source organism: Cyanistes caeruleus (assembly GCF_971803275.1). NCBI lineage: Eukaryota > Metazoa > Chordata > Aves > Passeriformes > Paridae > Cyanistes > Cyanistes caeruleus. The sequence continues at coordinate 66,709,431 of NC_141703.1, forward strand.
AGCGAGGCGCCCTGCCAAAGCCTCCCGCCGCTGGGCTGGGGACACCCGGGCACCCCCAGCGCCGTGCCCCGGTGACAGCCCAGCTCGTCTGGCAGCCGTGCCCCGCACAGCAGATGCTGCCCGTGGCCGTGGCCGGCGTGCAGGCAAGCAGCATTCCACATGTGCTCCCGGGGTCTCCCGATTGGTGTGCTCCGCTGAAGGGGCTGGCCCTTGGAGTCAGCTCCTGTGCCTGTGACAGATGATATTTTTATGCGAGAAAACAAAACCAGGATATCTGATGGACTGTGTTATCTTTACAGACAGCTTGGAGCTACAGATGCAAGGCAAGAAGTTTTATGCTTGAACTTCAAAACTGTGAGTGGAATTTAAAAGCAGTTTTAAATGCTTCCTTTATTTTTTTTAATTTTTATTTTGTGTGTGCGTGTATGTGTGTGTGCAACTTTGCATGAAGTATATATATATCTGCATAACTTCATTATTGAGCAAGCTGTTGTGAATTCTCCGAAGATGAAATAATGATTGCTTTGGAAAACTTCACAAAGTGTTAGCTGCATTTACAGCTGGACTAATACATGCGTACACTGAGGAAGAGAAGGATGTTCTTTTCAAGTGAGTGCAATTAGTCTAGTCGGAAATTATTTCAAATCATCTTTTCCACTCTGTTTGAGCAGGACTAGTTGTACTGAGGGAAAATCTCCTGGGAGTTATCAGCAAATGTCAGGCTGGTCTGTGTGTCTTTGTTACAGGCACATTTGGTGTTTGCTTGTGTATGGAGAGGGATTAGGTAAAAACCTGCTGTTACCATTGTGTGGCACTGCTCTTGCTGGATGAAAAATCTGTTGGTACCAGGTGTTAGAAAGCTGGCCAATTAATGATGATTGCAGTAAATTAGTTTAAGAGAATATTGTCCATTATTATGTAGATTTACAGAACTAATTCTAACAGATACATTGCACTAGCACAGGAGGATCATTTCTGTAGCTGAAACATTAATAACCTGCTCTTTCTTGCATAGGAATAATGAAGTTAATTTCTGTGGGAAAGCTCTAGGGGTTGATACCCAGACCAGGAATCCAAACCTGAGCAGACAGTTTGCCACTCCAGGTTTGTGATATTTTCACTTCCTTATGGGAACTGTCCAGGATGGTCTAAAATGACCCCTGTCAGCCTAAGGTATTATTTTATATACAATCTTGTGTGAAAAGAGCTATATACTATAACTTTTCTTGATTCACTTCGATGCTAGTGCAAGCTGAGATACATACTCTAAAAAGAAAAATTAAAAACAAAAATTAAAAATGTTGTCTTAAATCCTGTCTGGATTGTTCCACAGCTCTTTCTAGCTACCCAAAACAATCCAACACTTTTCTCAATTTAACATACATTTTCCTTACTAAGCAGGCATGTTTCTCTATTCTTCCTCATGTTTCTCTTTCTTGGCAAGGGTGTTGCAACAGTTTATAAATTAATATTCTGGCGAGTCCAGGTGAAATCCAAAGGTAAAGTGAAAATTGTGGGTAAGTGGCATATTACTGCTAACTAGGTATAGCAGAAAGCCCATCCTTGGTGGATCCATCACCACTCATTCTCCGTCTGGGTGCCTCCAGATCGTACAGCAACACAAACAGCATCCAGATGAGGTGTGGGCATACAAGTGCATTTCTGCTGCATTAGTCAGAGCACATAACATGGGATGATACCAACTTAGTACAACAGGCAGTGAGGCAATTCAGTCCATCGCCTGCTGGAAACTAAATGTCAGTATTACTTTAACAAATAAACTGCTGGAGTAAACCTATAACTTTTTACTACTTTTCTATCATTGGTTGCAGAGGTTTTGTTATACCACTGGCTTCTCTAAAGTCAGATATACTGTATCATCAAGCCCTACAGAGAAGTAATCTGAAATTATTGGAAATAATACAGTGATGATAGATTTCCTTACTTTGATTCCTTTTCTCTATCTTTTGTTGGTCACTACAGCGGGGACAACCTGGGTTTACCCAGCAGAGTAAAACACAGTGTTTTTCCCAAAACTGAATTTGGCACCAACAGAAAAGTGCTCCCACAAAGAAGATCAATGAAACTCAACATATTTTGGCCAGAGAGGCCTTCTTAATTGATGTGGAGGAAATCCTGAACAGAAGAGGCCTGCTCATAGATGTATAATTAATTAGTGTTCTGTGTTGAACAAACTGAAGCATTTTTATTTCAATAATGTTAAAATCAGTACATTTTCTTTTCACTTTTTAAAACAGCAAATGAGGCTTGAAAGAATATCTAGGCATATAGAGAAATGCATTTCAGCCAACCGTCCTTTAAATGCTGATAAACTCCTTAAACTAAAGGGCCTCTATAATCCTTATAATGTAAAATGTTTCCTCTTCATGTCACATGGCTTGATTCTTCTTGTTCCCTTAATTTGGCTGTATTTTCTCTATATAGATATTGCTGCCTAGATGGAATGGGCCAGATTCTCAGTTAGCAAGCATGAATAGAGAATAACTTCATTGAAGTCAATGACATGACCCTGGATTCATTCCAGTGTGACCAGAGTTGGAATGTGGTTCAATACAGGCAGCTGCCATCCGTGCCAGGCTGGCCGAGGAGATAAACTAAGAGTTACTGCAGTGGTGTGTGTTGCTAGCAGAAGGATGGTCCTGACAGCTCTCAGTTGTGCTTTCACCCTCAGCTTCTTCCAAAAGCAAAGATTAAAAATGAGCAATCTCAATTTTATTCCACGAACTTCAGCTTTGTGTCTCTAGGCTATACAAAGTTGAAGCCAAACCCAGCTATGTGCCTTCCTACCTTGTCTAACTCTTTGACATTTGTCTCAAGAAAGCAAATGTACATGTTATTCTTTATTTTATTCAATCCTACTCAGAAAGATTTCGGGTTTTCCTTGATAATTTTTATGTTTGTGGTGTTCTGTAGTGGTGATGTTGTTTTAGGAAGCTTGGCTTCTTGCTGTGAAAGTGCTGCTCCCTGTGATACCCCTGGAAACTGCTTCCCCATTCCTGGAGAAAGTTCTGGTTTCCGTCTCTGTTGTGTGATGATAACCACACTGTTCCCATGGCCACCTACCCAGCAAAATAACTCCCAGGTCTTTGGTGTGGAGACTAATGGGATTATTTTGTATTATAGGTGGGGCTTCCTTGCGACCGTTTTGATTTCCCTGTTCTGCACGCTTGGACAGACCAGAGCTCCTGCACTACAGAGAGGAGAGGTTTAGTGTGGCTCTCTGCAGGCTCTGTCCTATCTCCTGAGATTCATCCCAAAGACATTAGCTGGCCTTGTTTGAAATGGGAGAGACAGCTCTGACTGATACTGCTGGTCAGAAACATCCAGTTTATACCTCTCTTACTGCATCTAAAGAACTGAATTCTGTGATATTTTTACCACAGCAATTCTTCTCAGCTACTTGGAAATGCCAGAGCTACAAAAGGGTCTGAAGGGGATGATTCTGCATAGGCTCTGGAGTGAGGCTGGTTTCCTAGTTACTCCAAAAGGCAAACAAGAACATGGTATGTTCAGATTTTAAGGAGTTCATTACAAATGCTACCTGCTGTGAGGACTTCCAGAAACACACACGTCTCTAAACATTCTGTATTGCCAAGAAATAAACACACCAGCAAAGCCAACAGGCCTGCTCTTCTTTGGTGTTTCCCAGGTTCCTAGAATGAAGCATGTTCATATCTACCACTGAAGTGGGGATTAGATGAAGCTAAGGCTCAGCTGAAGTGTAGCTTAAAAATGTTTATTTTGAAGTACTTTTTATCCTTACATATCAGATATTTTTGTGCTATGTGGGCATGTTCTCAAAAACAGCATTCTATCAAAAATAACTTACTAAATTCTGTCTGTATGCACACAAGGTTTACCTTACAAAATACTCATATGGTGTATGCAGCCTAATTACAAAATTTTTTTTTTTTTTTTTAATTACCAAAACTTTAAAGTTTTATAAAACCTTACCTTTTATAACCTTTAGTATTCGGTAGCATTTTGTTGCTGATAATAGGTATGTATCACAGGCTGTTATTTTGGAGCAAGTAGCTTCACTAGGAAACTAGGAAAATGTGTTTGATATTTTTATTTTTAAAATTAATATTCTGCTTCCACACGTGCATTTGTGAGATGAGGATGCTTGTTGTGCAGTTAGTCAACAGGGGTTATGAAAATGATCAAGCAGGTGAAGAGAAGCTGAGCATATACAAAAAAGTCCACAAAATTAAGGAGGTCTGTGGACTTAAAAGATAACACACTGGTCACAACACTGCTAATATCTCTGTTTTTTCAGGACTGAGAAGTATCACGCTATACTCTCACAAAGGCTTTGCAAAACTGGGGCCTTTGAGTCACCTGAGAGAAGCTGTCCAGAAGCAATGTGTGAAAGGAAGAGAGTTAAGGGCAAAGGAAAGCGCTGTAAAAACAGACTGGGGCTAATACAACACAAATGCTCCTTGAAGCTGAAAATGAGAAAGCACAAAAGCTGTCAAGGGGAAAGATGAGGGTATGAGTAAGAGTCATGTACCTCTGATGTTTTTTGCCCTTTGTGCTATGTGTCTCATGCCTTAGGGCAAATGAATAATACTCTGTTTTGAAGACAAATTAAGTTACTTTAATTAATGTATAACGCATTGTTTTGAAGACAAATTAAATTACCGTAATTAAATTGCTGGTTGTGGGTTCTCAGGAAAAAAAACTCAACTGTATTCATATGCCAAAGGTAGGAGCAGCATTTGGGATCACACATATAAGAGGAACATGCAGGGCTGGAGGGAGGTGCACCACTGAGCAACCCAGACCACAAGCTCTCTGGCTCTAGCCAGAAAAATCAGAGGGATCCCAAACACTGTTGATCCCAAAACCTTTACAGCCACAACTGGCTTTTCAATATTTGAACCCCAGATGCTTAGTGCCTGTGCTACATATATATATACACACATACATATATATATACACATACATATATATATATATATATACACATATATTATGCATACACACACACATACACATATACATATATATATATATCTCCAGAAGTTACAGCAGTCTGAGTGGCATATCTAGACATCATAAAAACCCCTACCTTTTTCAACAATTTTTGTATCTTAAAGAACCAGAAATTGATGTGGTTTCTCTCTGTCCCCCTGTGAATAAAGAGCGAAGAGCTCTTTCCCTGGCATGTTATTGTAGGGACACACATAGGTGAATTAAGTTTATTTTAAACAGGGAGCATTTAAAGACTGGTTGTGAAAAAACGAGTGTGACTGACTCTAATATGTTGGAGTTTAACCAAATAAAAAAAGAAAATAATTTTGGATATTTGGCATTGTCTCAAGCTGTAACTTTGAAAATTCCAATCTGTATCTTTATACCCTGATGTATATCTTTACACTCTTATATCCTTACACCTGTGTTCATGCTTTCATACCTATCTTTGTTAACCTGCAGAACTTAGTCCCACCTAATTCTAACTCTTGGAAACAAGTGTGGATTTATCTTTTGTACAAGGTAGGATCATAGCCTTGATGTAAACCGAGAACATGTGTCTCAAAAGAAAATCCAGGCAGCTGAAATGGAAAATAATTAAAGGTAACATAAACACTCATTATTTTTAAACACTTTCTAAAATTTTTATGGCTGGCTGGAGCAGAGTCTACTTTTGGGCTGAGCAGTGCTGCAAAAAAATCCATTAACCTAATGGGAACAGAAATAACATATGATTAAGGTGCCCTGAAACATTCTGTAAACTCTGCTGAGAACTCCCTCCTGTGTAATTTCTGCCTTTGAAATGTTCTGCACCAAAGCACAACAACAGCACCCGCAGGCAGCTCAGGCTGGAGAGGAAAGATAAGGATGCTCTGCCCCTTGTTGTATCAAGAGAGCAGTATCAGGAAGGAGGACTGTGACTGTATTTGTTGGAATTTGGTAGGGGTTAAGACTTAAAATATTGCAAAACTCCGTGAGAGTTGTGATGCCAATATAGGATCGGGATATCAGTATCAGCATAGTCTGACATGCCTAAACACAAACATTATTGTTGAGGATGCCTGTGCTGTTGCTATTTCATCATTTTAATTGCAATAATACCTAGAGGTGAAGCTGTGCTGTGCCAGCACATGCATGACAATACAGCTACATGGTGTGTCTGCACTCCACTTGTTCTGCTCCACTTACAAAAAAATACCTGTGACCTCAACTTTGAGGTGATTTAAGTAACCCTGCCTGGCTGCAGGGCAGAGGTAGGGTATAAAACCCCACCCACTCTTCATGCTAAATCTGAGGTCTCTCTTGAACACCCCATTTTCCAAAGGCCTTCCCACTATTTTCATGGAGGGAAGAGAAGATGTGCTGTCTCTGTTAGGTCCTGTTTGCTCTCTCTATGTGGATGTGAATCCCTGCAGGCTGGGGAGCAACAGTACCACATCGTGCCAGGCCCAGAGCCAGCACCCACACCCATGAGAGCATCTCACAGGCTGCAGAAGGCACAGCTGCACCTCCTGCCCACACTACCCCTGATCTCAGCAAGAGGGATCCCAGGTGATGCTCCAGAACTCATTCACAGAATCACAGAACTAGTGAAAAAGTTTGGACAAGGTCTCTAAGGTCGTTGAGTCCAGCCATTAACCCAACAATGTCAAACCCACCACTAAACCACGTCTCTAAGTGCCACACCCTCGTGCAGAGAAACACGAAGGAAAAAGAAGGGGGAACCTTCCTGAAGCAGATTTTTAAGTGTGGCAGAAGAGCACTGTGTTGTCTCTCAGGGAACGTTGCACACAGTTACTCCATCACCCCTCCAAGGAATTCAGGCATTAAAACTTCAACACCTTAAATTATGCTGCTAGGGTCAGGAGCTGTGGTGCCTCAGGCAGGTATCCAAGCCAGCCATGCTAAAGCTCACACAGAATTTCCAAGCACGTAAGCAAAAATAACATTCCTCCTTATGTTTTTGGCTCTTGCTATCTCCCTTCTGACATGGATTAAGCAACACACAGATAGCAGCAGAAGGAGATGCCAAAGAGAAGGATGTTTTATATAGATAATTGTATGCGCAGCTCACGTGTAGTGGGGGCAGTGATTTCAAATGCTGCCAGTGATTTCAGTGGCTGCTTCAGTACTGAATCAGAGAGGAGCATTCCTGTTGCAGGTCCTCAGTACAGGTTTCTGCAGCACTGAGGTTGAAAGTTTGTCAGTGATAGATCTGCTCTTCATCGCTGCTCTTCACTGGCATATGACACCTTGCGATGAACACACTGTCCCTTTTCTTTGCATTTTGAAGGTGACTTCCATTTACCTTTTCCCCCAGACTTTAATGCCAAACGCTTCTTAGAAATATCTCTGTGGAACTGAGATGCTGCTCCATACATTGTGCAAGTGTAAATTAACTAATCTTGCAGAAGTAATTGACAGAAAAGTAATTTCCCTTTGTCATGACAAAGAGTATTGTAGTATGAGAGTAATGACTGCAATTTAGGCAGCTATGAATTGTGCATTAGAGAGCTCTAGAACTGAATATTGCTCACAATGAAATTTAAATTGCATTTCTTCTGCATCTAGCTGTTTATAAATAACACTGCAGTTACAGCCACAATAGTAATTTTTGTCACCAATTTCTTATTGCCACTGACAATAGAAATAAAAGATCTAGCTAGCTGATGGCCACTGCAATAAATGGAGGTTAGAATACTCTTTATTAGGCTAAAATTTTGCTAGAAATAGGAACAAAACCCTGGATACAAGCACAACATGAAGTGAAAGTGCCTTGAAAATTTAAGCAAACATTTAGCAGCTAGCATCTCCTTCCATAGCTAGTAATTAAAAAAAAGAAACAAAAAAAACAAAAAAAAAATGTCTCCTCGAACTTTGTTGTATAAATTGGCATTTTGATACAAATTTCTGGCTTAGACCTTCTTCTTAATTTACCTGGAAATTATATTTATATGTAGAAGAATATGTTGTTTAATATTGCACTGTAGTAGGCTCCAAAACCTGTTGGATCCTGCACACACAAGTACTTGCTGCAAGTCTGCAGCAAATTCTACATCTTTCAGTGATTTGTAACGCACCCTGTGCCTGCATCCTTGGTGCAACAACCCCCTCTGCCCATGAGTGCTGCTGGCATCCTTTATTTACAGTTAGCTTGTGAGACTGATCTTCCTGTGCATAAGGGATAGATAAAGACAGTCCTGCTTATGGTTTTGATATTTATGCAGCTCATCAGCATGATAGAGCCCACCAGCAGTCCTCTTTGATCCTGGCTGCATCTTTCTAGAGCGTTAGAACTCAGATCCAGCACCTTTATGTGTGTTTTACTATGTGTGTGGACATGAAATCTGTGTGGGCATTTCTCAGCAACATCCGAGCAGGTTGGGCCACCCACACTGCTGTAGTCACTGTCATGTCCTTGCTGGATTTTATAGGTGAGCAGGGGCTGTCCTTTTCCCCAAAATGGTGGTGCTGGAGCAGCAGGTGGGAAGGGCAGCCACATTTGCAGTGGGAGCCTGCTGGTCTCCAGCGCTCTTCCTCCAGCCCAGGTGCCACCCATGTGCCCAGAAACTCTCTGCTTCTCGGAAATGCTTTCTCTGAGAAATAAAAGCAGCACTACCCAAATGGTAGAAGAATGCAACAACAGCTTTTCTTTGTATAATATAAAATATTTTCGATTGTTCTACACCATCTCATTTCTCACAGTTTGTACAACAGCAATGAGTCCTCAAGACAGGGTTTCGAAGAGGAAAATGGAGTGTGTTGAGGCAGGGCATGGGGTTAATAAAGTCCTCCAAAGGAGGTGACACTAAGAAATGCAAAGCAAAGCAGACAGGGGCAGTGCTGTATGATGTGGGTTGGCTCAACTAAATGGAAATGAGTATCCATTACATTTTTATAAACCAGGCAAAAATAATCAGAGGTAGAGATAAACTAGCTTGAGTGTGAGTACAAGCTCTGCTGCATGCCTCTCCATGATAATAGGATAAGTTACAGATGTAAGAAATTTTTTTTCTGCAGCCTGTGAATTAGCTGGCATAGCTGAGTATGCAAGATTTTAACACATACCCTGGATTTTTAATGGTCCTCACAGAGAATGAGTGAAGGATCTGAAAGATCAATGGGAAAAAAAAAAAAAGAAAAAAAGGGAAGATCAAATAGCAACAAAGAAGAAAATTAATAATTTTTGTGCATGAGAGACTCTCCTGTGGATTTTTTTGCAAACAACCCTAACACTGTTTTCTGCTCCTCCAACCCTTTCTTATCACTTTGTAACTTTATAGAGGTACAGATATCACTACTTGCTAATGCCTGAGAAGAAGCAAAGGAAATAAGCATCCCTGTGCTGCCAAAAAGCATAAGAACATGAGTAATGGGAAAACTAGTTTTATGTGACAACTGGTGAGGATTTACCTTGAAAAAAGAAATACTCAATCTGAAAACTTACACCTTGAAATTGGTTGTAATTGGAAGCCTCTATGGTAGAGCAAATTGAAAACCTTTTAAATAGTGGCTAAAATATTTTTTCTTTAACTGAGACTTGCATATTAGCTTCAGTCTGAGAATAAATATTTTGATTCAAGAATTTTTTGATAGAAATCTATAATTACCTTTGCAATATTGCTAGTATCCATCTGCTTAGCGAAGACTCTGACTTTATTAGCTATTTAATCATCTGAAATACTCTATTACCAAACGCTTAGGAAGAACAATGCCTCTGTCAGATTCTGCAGCTGTTGGGTTGTGTGTTTAATAACCTGTTATATTTCAGACCCTGTAGAAATTAGTCACTGAAACTTCTCTGCTTTTAATCGACCCCCAGGTCAAAGATACGGCTAAACTAAATCCTTTTTGAAGCCAGCTTCACAGAATTTTTGTCCTTGCTTAAGATTTAGAATGCCTCAAATTCTCTGTCAGCAATCTGTGTTCCTCAAAATTGTTTGAAAAATTGTTATTTTAAGGTCATGTCCTTGTGTGTGTAACAGCTTAGAGGCACTCTGCCCCAACCTCAGCAGGAGCAGGGACTCCTGCTGCTGTGCTGTGCTTCCAGAGCTGCAGCACCCACCCATGATCTGGGCAGCAATCCTATCTGATGATAAACCTCCAAACTGCCAAGAAAATGATGGAAATAAGGCCACACCTGCTAGTGAAGATTCAGCCCTGGTGTAAGTAGGAGTCATTAACTCCCAGTCCCTCTCCTCCTTTTCCCATGAGGTTGTCTGCTGGAGGCAGCCTCAAGAAATCTTTCTGTGGCCTGGGGCAGTATTATTCTCTGTGCTCTGGCCAGCTCCATGTCTTTTCTCCAAGAGATGCTATGGGGACAGAACAACCGGAAAGTCTCTGGAAATTTGACAGGACTTAGAAAGCATGCAAAAATGTTAGTGACCATGTACCTGGTTCTCCTGGTAGAGCTGCACCCATTAGTAAATCCCACATCTTTTCTGAACCTGAGATGTCTGTGGCTGAGTTAGTTAGGGAGGCCAGCCTTTGCCATCTTTGTTATTCATCCAACAGCTCCAGGTCTGTCACTATCAACAGCTTGTAAAGCCAAGAAAAGCCTTCTGAGGAGCCCAAGCCTTGTAGGCCATTGCAGTAAAGAGAAACACTAGGATCCACAAAAGGGAGGGCAACTCATGGTAGTCATCATTTAAAACATCAATTCATACAGCTGAGGAATGAAATTACCTAGAGCCTAGTTTGTTCCTCTGCCACTGGCCTTCTCTCCTTTGCATTCCTTTGCCGTGAGTTCAGTCTGCATCATTTCCCCCACACCATATCATCTCCCTCCATTGCTGATCCCAGATGAAACCACCTGAAAGGCATGGAGCACAAGGGAAGCAAACTGCAGACTGAGACTGCTTAGTGTGTTTCTCAAGCATTAGGACTCCAGGGACAAGAGACTTGGCTTACAGTTGGTCAGGGAAGGTTCTGCAGCTGCCTGGAGGTGGGAAAACAAAACAGTGTCATTATTTTTACTTTGTTAATGAGACATCAGGGTGGGTCTCTACAGCTGGAAAGACAAAGGGTAAATGGAAGTCAGGCCTATTACACAGGTTCAACAGATGTCTCCTTGCCTTCCCAGAGATGATGGTAATGAGACCAAATAGCTCCCAGCCCAGCCCATAGTGAAGGCTTTCTGTTGTAGGAGGACTTCAGCACAGTGACTGAGCAGACAGACAGATGGCTTCACAGCCTCACTTTGCTCCAAACTCATTTGGGGGATGGAGAGATGACAACAAAAAAACCCAAAAAAACCCAAAACCCAACAAGTTGAAGTAGAAATAAAAAGTAGAAAGAAGAAAGAGGAATGAAAATGCACATTCACTTAACCATGGTCAGATGAATATGAGTTGCAGAGTACTACAGAAGTAGGATTTGAAGATGTTATTTTAAAGATTGTTACTATGTTAGCTATGTTAAAGGTGAAAGTTTAACTATATTTTAAAATTTTAATTATATAAATAATATTTATATATAAATATAATAAACTTATATAAAAGTGTTTAAAGTTCACTATGTTAACTTTAAATATGAGAAAAAGGAAACCAGAGAGACAGGTGTAAGTCTGGAAGTTGAATCTACTGCTGTTAACTGAAAACCAAAGAATAGTTAGTCTCATAGCTGAAAGTTTCAATAGAAGAGATGAGCTCAGAGCAGGGAGGACCACAAATTTGTGTCCATAAAGAGGACAAGAGAAGATGACAATTTCATCTCCTGAAACCAGGATGCGAAGAGCTGTGTTTTGTATGGATTTAAACGAGGTGGTTCAGAGGATGCCTGAATATTACAATAAGGACAGAGTGCTGGCCTAACATTGCCAGGATCTGACCTTCATAGAGCAAGATAAAAGCATTGGCAGCCTAGAGAGAGCATCCTTGTGGTGGTGCTTCATGGGCTGTTGCATGGTCACAGCAGTAAAATGAAGAGCAAGGATGTCCAAGTAAAGTTTTAGTGGCACTGCATCAAATGCTAAGCAAGTCAGTATCCCATTTACATCATACTGAAGCACAGTCCAAATTATTGTAATTATTTTTTTTTATGAAGACTAATGTGCTTTTTGCCTTCAGTTTGTGTCCAGCTTTCCCAAGTCTGGTTCCTGTACATTCTCAAAGCTTCTTCTTTCTGTCTGGACTTCCAATTTCTTGAACACCTCTTCTCCTTTTCTTGCTCTGGATCACTTTCTGTGCTGGTTTCTCTTAGTGCCTAATGCACGTGCTACCATACTGACTATGGCATATTCTCTAAATTCAAATTCTTCTTTAAAGCATTTTACTTCTGGGTAGCTCTCCAGGGAAAACTGCCTCATGTGCTGTTGTCTGTTTCATTTATCCCAAAGCATATCCTTGCTCAGGTTCAAGCACATCTGTTTCACGTCTCTTTATCTGATGTCACTTCTCAGCCCTTCCTTCTTTTCTCCTTCCTGCTTCATTGTTTTAATTCTCTGTGTTCATCTGATTTACTGTGTCATCTGTGCCAAAGCTATTTGGCCCAAATCTCATCCTAATTATGGAAATTTACTCCACAAAGATGGAGTGAGAGCAGTTATTCTGGTGTTGCCGATGCACCAGGACCTGAATCTGGGATTGATTTCTTTCTTGCAATAGCATGCGTGATTTTGGCAATATCACTGAACAGTGAACCTGCTTTCATTTAGAGTGCTCAATACCAAATGTAAAATATAACAATGATAAATTCTGAAAAAAAAACCATTGTATTGTAATTGTTTGTCTACAAACGATGTCATCTGGCAAACAGGAGTCACTAGAGAAGCTCCTTACAGTGCAGTCATAACTGGGAACAAGATGGATTTTTCCTGGTTGTGTAAGCCATTAAACTAATGTGACAGGCAGTGTAGCCTTCAGCAGCCTACAGCAGAGAAGGCTTTAAAGATTACGTTTATTTTGAAACACTTAAAAATATTTTTAAAGTTCTAATCTCAAGAATAAGGAGGAAGACCGGGAATTGTTGCCTGAAAGTTGTGAAGCTGCAGGAGGGAATACATAAATCCTTCAGTTCATCAAGGACAAAATACTTTTACGTAAGTGTAGCTTAACTCTCCCCTCATGCTTCTTTTTCACCTGTTATTCAGCTCACTGAAGCTGCATTTTCTCCAAGCATCCCACTTTGGCTGAAAAGACAGCATGGCTTCTTGCCAGATAAAAAGGCTTAAAGATATTTCTATACCTATTTGATTTGCTATGAATGGACAGAACTTCTGGCTTTTTCACTGTCATCTCCTCACATTCCTGCAGCAAATCTTTCCTGTTACGCTCTGGGTCTCCCTAACTCCTTGCCTCTACAGGTTAGGGGACACTGAAAAAATGTGTAACCCTAGAGAGTGATGACAGCTTTTGCAAAGCATGTTGTTGACTTGTACAGATTTAAGCAACGGATGGGATCTGCCAGGGAATTTAGCCATGGGCCCAGAGGCGGCCTGGGAATGCCGGCTGGGAAAGCAGTTCCCTGGCCAATGATCCCTGTGTATGTCTGAGCTGACTCACAGGTGAAAGAGAGAGTCTCCAGAACTATTGCAATCCCCTGCATGAGATACCCACACAGCTTTCCTCTATGGGACAGAGGGGAAAGAGAGACAAGACACAAATAAATCTAGTAAGTCTAATTCCTAGGCATCAGTAAAAGGACAAAGAAATGGTTTTGCTGAAGCCTGGTTTCCAGCTTGGTGCCCTCAGAGCAGCCTGAGGATGGGAAGCACCCACAGACTGCGTGTGCACGTTTTCATGCAGCTGCACCTTGGTGACTGCCTGTGATGTGTGGCTCAATCCTGCCCACGTCACTGTCAGGAGGTGACATCGATAAAGGAAATCAGCTGTGAACTGACACAGATATAATATTGACACATACCAGAAATATTTCAAAGCCATTCAGCACCTCCAGTTTTCTGTGAGCATTTACTTCTTCTGGCCCTCCTTGGTCTCCCTGACCTTGTCACATGTCTGTGAGCTGCTGACACTTCATCCCTGAGTTATGACACGAGCTATGGATTTGTGCTGTCCTGTTTTATGATGATGATTTATCATTTGTACTACAGTCATGACTAGAGACCTCAAGCAAGATCAGGGCTTCACAATGCAAGTCACTGTAAAAACGTGTATTAGAAGATGGTCCTGCTCTGAAAAGATCACAAAGGTGTGAGGATGAACAGAAACATGGAGATGTGAAATGTAATACCCACTGAGGACAAGCACCAGAGCAGGGAGCAGCAGTGTTCCCATCCCCTGGCTCCTGCCTGCCCACATCCACACTCTGTTTTCTGCTGCTCCTCCCCATGTCCTGCTCTCCAGGGGCTGTGGAGGGGCTGCCACCTTCCTGCCTCTGCACAGCTCTGCCCAGGAGACACATCTCTGCCTCCCCCACTGGGAGCAGCCACAGCTGCATTGCTCCCATGCAGCTGCTCCATCACTGCTGCTGCTGTGGTACTCGCAAAGTTATTAAGCCCCCATTATTTACACAGAATAATAGAATTAAGGTTGGAAAAGGCCTCTAGATCATCAGGTCCCACTATTAATCCAGCATTACTGTGTTCACCACTAAATAGGATCCCCAAGTGCCACATCTACATCCTTTCAGGAGCCTTACAGGGGTGGTGATTCCACCACTTCCCTGGGAAGCCTGTTCCAGTGCTTGACCACCCTTTAAGTGAAGATTTTTTTCCTCATATCCAATCTAAATTTCCCCTGGTGCAACTTGTGGCCATTTCCTCACATCTTGTAACTCGTTACCCTGGGAGAAGAGAGAGGATTTTCACCACTGAGGTGATAGCTGTAACTACCAGCACTTGTTGGTTGTCACCTTCAAAGTGAGACCAGATCATCTCTCTTCAGAGCAAAATAAAACAGGTAACTTAAAGTGATTGTAATCTTACATAGAGAGATCTAGGATATCTTTGGTGCAAGAGTGACAGTGAACTAAACTGAAAGCTCAGAGCCATACTGTGGGACAGCTGCATCCTATCCCCACTTATGAGGCTTAATTCTCACTTTTGGCTCTACCCAAACACTGTCCTTGCTTTGCCTCTGCAGTACTTAAGGGATAATTGGAGGGTAACATTTTTCCTTCTTTTGTAATTGTTATTGCACTTGGCATTATGACCAGAGCTGTTCTCTACATATAAAAATGCAGTTCACAGAGCTTAACCTCAAAGATGGGTGTGTGGACTAGCATCAGCCCTGGATTTATATGAATAATACATGGAACAATGCTTTGAAAATGTTGTAGACCTAACACTCCTGTAAGTTCAAAATTATATAGAGAAGAAAAATGGGATGCAGGCTTGGTCTGAAGATTTTCAAAGAGGAAGAAGCCAGACTGTGCTTACAAAAAAACTTGGTTATGCCCTTTAGGAAAAAAATTAAATAAAACCACTGAGGGCAGCTCTGGCTCACACTGCTCACAGGAGCACCAGTGCAGCAGTCAAGAGTAGGCAGACACGCTGAGATAGCACTAGTGTGACAAGTAGGTAGTAAATTGAAGCGCCCTAGTGGGTTTACAGTGAGGGCTTACAGGAGACTCTGATGCTGGCTGGTCTCCAAAGCCTGCTAGAAAGAGCAGAAGATGCTGCTTCCAAAGAACCTGGAAACTGTGTCTTGCATCTAAGGGCAATAGAAATATTTTCACACTGGCAATGCCACTGCCAAAGTTAAGTGGAGGGCAACTTGTCCTTCATCAAGCTTTTGTAATGAGGAGAGAATGGCACAACTTGTAGCTCCAGGCAGATAGTCTGTCTTGCAACGTCTGAGCCAGCTTTTGGAGCTTTCATGACAGAAAGTGTTCACTCCAGCCAATCTATCCTCCACTGCTTAATAATAACCCTGTAACTGTGGCAGGTGGTACCAAGCAGACATTTTCTACCTACTCAATTAATCTTCAGAGTAGCTCGAGCACACAGCAAAGACCTGCATCACAAATACATCGAGGAGTGTTTGCAAGACATAGAAATTCCTCTTCTCCTCTCAGAACCAGGGAGGGTCCAGCCTTCCTGGCCCACGTGCATGTTTCCCATGTGTGCTCCACAATTTTCTCTGTGTGTCTGTTTAATTCCTTTCTTCATAACACACTTCAGCCTATGCTGCTTATTTCTGCATGATATAATCACCATATAATGCCACAAGGAGTGGAAACTTGTCCCACAAATATGTTTATCACGATATTTTTTACCATTTAAACCTTTTGCTTGTATGCAAATGATGTCACAGTAGGCAATCTGTGATCTCATCCCTAGCAGGACATTTGCTGCTGTTTAATTCATCTCCATCCTTTTTTTAATTTATTTATTTATTTTATTTTCCTTTCTAATTTAATTTTAATACTTTTTATTCCTGCTGTAAAATAGACACAGAAGTGGTGCTGGCAGTCAGTTCAACCACTGCCTTCGTGCCTCAGCACAAATGTCACATATGTCATGTGCTGCTCTATGCATTGACCAAGAAGCAGCCTCAGCCCAAAATGAATCATCAAACAAATGCACTTCCACCAGACAGCCATTTTCATGCCTTGTCTGTGTGAGACAGCTATTGACAATCCAGCAGCTCAGGCTGGTTTCCCTTTGCTGTCAGAGATATGAGTCTGATCTAAGCTTCTTTGAGGGTGAGATGCAGAGCAAGTAGGACACACAATTTTATGGCATCAGGCTTTGCTGCTTCCACTTCTCAGTGAAAAAACCTAGTTCTGATGTGGCATGTGGTCTGTAAAGCAGCTTGTCATCATGTTCCTTCAGGAAATGTGGCAGAGCTGAGCTGCCAGTGGGGCTGCCCTTCAGTGTCTGAAGCTCAGACACCCAGTCTGCCGTGAGAACTCTGTCCCAAAAACGCACAGTAAATACAACACCAGCATGAAGAGGTCTGGGGGTCAAATCATGGCAATTCATTTTTGTGGAGACACACCCATAAAAAGCTTGGTTGCTGCACTTCTCTTAGGCTGTTTGTATTTACCAAACAACCTCAGGCTACAGCGTCAGCCTTGCAGGCTGGATCACAGCTCATTCACCGACTGCAGTGGCGCTGTAGGAACAAACATTATACCTGTGAGGTGGAGATGTGTTATTAAAGCCATAAAGATAACAACATTGCTCCTAAGTGGAGAAATTTAGCTCAGTGTATATTACTGTTAAATGGCAAAATTATAGTTGTAACAATATGGGGATGTAAATGTAATTGTGTATAACATCATGTAATCATTAAAATCCATATAAATTTTGCTCACTCAAATTAAATACAAGCAACTACTGCTTGACACCTGAAACATTAGCATAATATTCATGCCATATGGCTGGCATTTTCTATTTCTTATATGTCACTCTTCATTCTTGTCAGCTGCTCACAAGAACTTGCCAGATAATATCTAGACCATTGCCAAAAATGTCTAACAGCTGGTGTGGTACTGGTTAAACACTCTGTAATGTTTCAAACTTTAGTGCTCCCATCTATGCACTAGAGAGCTGGTTCTTGGAGCAGATGTTTAAGCTTTGTTTTTAAATTAACTTCAGTCTGCTTTTGTGTCAGTGGTGTGTTTTTATGCTCCATCATGCTGCCGCCTTCTGTGAGATGAATGAGCTCAGCAGCATCCAACCTTAAAATACATCAACTGTCATGATAAACTCTGTGTTAAAAATGCTTCTCAGACCACCTATTAGCAGAGTTGGTGATGTCTTCCATATCCCTCTGTCCATGTGATCCTCCTTGCAGCACGGAGACGTGCATCTGCTCGATGCCCTAGATGCCATTGGCTGCTCGAGCCCTTCTCTGATTCAGAAATTGGCACAGAGGCTCCTAATGCCCAAATGAGACTCCCAAGGGATCCAAGCCACAATGTGGGCTTAAGTCCCCAGCACTGCATGGGCATGGTTTAGAACTATGTCTGCCCCAGCTAGGAATTGAGCAGCAGGGTCTGTACTGGCACCCAGGCTTGCACCTGAAGTGGTCCCTAACCCCACCCTCAGCTTATAGAATTTGAGGTCACTGAGTGGATGACTGAGAACAGGAGACACATTTTTGCCCTTGTAAATACCCCTTAAAACAATCCTAATGACTAAATCAGGAATTCTCTAATGTCTTCTGCATGGAAATCAGTGTGAAATCTGCTCATGCTGAAATCCAAGTACTTGGATGATTTACATATGAAGATTTATGATGAGCCAGGCACATGAATACCGTTGAATTAAACAAGCATCCAATTTCATAACCAATCTGGTTTTATGGATAGGACGTGCAGCTCCCTTGGGACTGTGAGCTTAAAAATCTGATTTACACCTTTGGAAAAGAAGATTCCTCAGTTTTTTTGCTTTGCTCTTCTTTTCCTGGAGACAAGGAGTTATCTTACCTTTCGCTCTATCAGGTTCTCTTCCAATTGAACACACTTCCCAGTTAAAATACTCTATTGAATTTTGGGGCACTGTGATAGAGGGCATTTATTGAGAAGGTGCTAGGACATTTTCAAGTGGTTTTTCAGATGGCTTTGTATGGACAAAAATGGAGAAAAAGGAGCACTGGAGAGAGGTGACCTCTGCCCCACCAGAACTGGACAGTTTTACCCTGCTAGACTTCTTTACCTCATATAGACAATGACCTTTTTCACAGGGAGGCATTTCAATTTGGGCTACCTTTTGGCAAAGGCCATCCTTTCTGAGCCACAACTCCCCTGTTCTGGCTGCCATACAGGTACACAACAAACAAGTGACAGCTGAGTGAATAAGCTCCCCATTTAATACAAGGCAAGAAATAGAGGTATGGACAGGCAGAGAATGTGGGTAAATATATAAGTTCATGCTATGGGCACTGGTCATAGCATGCCATCACCAGCATCAGTGATTTTTGTCATACACTCATTTTTGCCAAGTGGGATGCATAAACACTGGATATTCAGACTGTGGCTCATGCCTCTCATTTTCCTTTGCCTGCATGTGCAGACCTGCTGAAATGGAGGAAGTGCTGGCAGAAGACTTGTACACTACATATATCAAAAAGTAGATTTGGACAATTTTTATTCTTTGCAGACATTTCTGCTGCTGTAATGTATCCCTGGAAATTATCCATCTTGGATAATGGATGGAATTAGATTAGAAACAGGACAAGATACATTTATTCACTGAGGATGACTTGGATAAACTGGTAAAAAGGGGTCTGCAGCTGGGCCTTCAGCATCTGGTTTGTGTGCACACAGAGGAATCACAAAGGATTTTATCCTTGGCATTAGCTGTAATAGGATAAACATATTGTCTGTTTATTGTAATACAGTCTTTTACCCACATTAAAAATCATTACTGAGACATTCTTTATCACATAACAGCTGGTATCACTTACTCCAACAAGGTGTTATCCACGTGAAGTCCCTAGCTGAAAGTTGAAAGGAGTTGACAGTTGAAAGGAGTTGAAAAAAACTATGACAAAAATGAAAATAAGCTTCATCTTTGCTGAGGAATAAGGACATTACCTTAGGCCACAGAACTGCATCAGGCTGTTCATAAGGTCTTTTCAGTGCTCTGGGATCCAGGGCAGGAGCAAATGTCAGTCTACTCATTTCTTCATGCAAGCTCAGCTCTTTTCCTAAGTAAAAGCTTTTCCACACACCAAAGTTTGCAAGCTCATTCCTGAAGCTGACAACCACATGGGACGCTCTTAATTCATTTAGGTGCTTGGTGCAGCCCTTAAAATTGTTTTCTACTTTAAGCATTTGGACACTGTTGGAAGTCAGGCCATCAAGACCATGTAAAAGGCACGATAGAGCTGAGAACAGGGATGCTGCTTGGGACCACGCTGCCCTACTTTTCCTCTCACACCTACTTGTGAATGTGCTCATTGACATGTCAAGGGTTTGAACTCAGAAGTAGGGAGCAAAAGTTAAAAACTTCTGCTAATGGATGTTCATGCTGGATTTTTAAATTTTTGTCCATAGAATCCATAAATATTTCATTTTATGCACAGTAATTGACACTAAAGATTCGGCACAATTCTGAACTCCTGAAACTAAAGATGTTGCTTATCAAACTGTGATGTTCTGCTGCAAAATGATGACTAAAAAAATGACATAAGTAGATGTTCCTGGAGGCAAAACATGTAGTACAGTGCAGTTCATTACTTAGTAATGTAGCATACAAATGTGATTGTAATCCATCACTCTTACCACCACCTTGAACACGTTATAGCCGAATTGTGGGGCCATCCAAGCACCTCTATGACCTAGGCAGTAAGTTCTTTTCAGCTCAGGCCATTGCAAATCCGTCATTTGCAGTGTTCCATTTACGTTCTTTAGTTTATGAATGTGAATTATTTGATGGAATAATTTCAGTGCAAAGGCAACCAGGTGATGCTTGTGCCTGAGTGTCAGTCAGCAGGATGGGAAATCGGTTCTGCATTTTTTGCTGTTGATAAACTTAGCTATGTGACTCTTTTTTAATGATTGTTTTATGCCTCTGTATTGGTATAAGATACATTAACACAAAGCTTCGAAACTCAACCTTTGCCCTGCATATCCTTCCTATACTTAAAGCATTTGAGTTGTCCCATTCTCTTCAGCTGCCTAATCAAGCTCATAATCAGGAGTGTGTAATATTTAACAGGGTAAGCCTTTCGCTCCTTGCAAGACTGCCAAAGAAAGGCAATGCTGAGCATGGTGGTTGCAACACAAAGCTGTTAAATGTTTATTTTATGTGCTGCTCTTGGTGCCAAAACTGTGTGGATGGACCCCCTGCCAGCACCCCACACATCCCCTCAGAGGCTGCCCCACAGGTTTGAGGTTAGAAGGCACTGGAGATGCCCAGTGTGCAAAAACAACCACACGTATTTAAATTCATCTTAGCCTGTAAAGTGAAGTACAGGGAAAGAAAAATAATAAGAAAAATCTGCTTTTCTTTTTGATTTTATTCCTTTCTCTCTCTGTTATTTTACTACAGCATGTCAATGCCTTCTGCCATGTCAATCCCATTCTGACATCTAGGGAATCTAGAAGTAGCCAAGTTTTTTGTGCACTGTAGAGGGGACACTGTGCTCTGGTTTGCAGAATCCACCTTCTTTTCACTGGGAGTATTTCTAAGACCTGATTTAGAGAGGCTGAAAGGCTAAAATAGTTGTCTGTATTAAGCTTAATTTTTATCATGGATTTCATCAAAACTTTTGTAGAGACTTCCCAATGCTTAATTTCTCAGAACTCCTCATGAGAGTGGCATACTTCCTCCAGCTTCACAATGTCAAAAGCAACAACTTAGAAAATCAGTCAAAGAAACACAAATAACTCACTGTTAAGAAAATTTAAGGGTTTTTTCCCCCCAATACTTCTCTAAGAACTACTTTGCTGAATTTTAACACAGGAAAACTGCTGTTGTCTATTTAAATTTCTTAACTAACATTTAAGGTTTTCACTTGGCTGACACTTCTTGGCCTTGCATTAATCTTGGGATTGTTTCACAAGAGACCCAGGGAACACCCACTGATAACAATGTCAAACATTCAATGTATTTACTGAACGTTTCCACTTGCTTGATCATTAAGGCATGCCTTGGGTATGAGGTCACCAATGTTGTGTAAGTGTAGAATTTATGGGGTGATTTGAACTATAGGGGAGTCCTGACATGTTTTTGGCAAATACTGTCAGATACCATGGACTGATGCCACTCAGAATTGTAGCTCTGGGATATGATCAGGTTCTAGCATGAACATTTTGCATTAGAATTCAAATCTTCTGATTGCACAGAAGTTGGGAAAAAGGTTATTTGAACAGACCATATATACACAGGAGGAACTTTTTGCTAGAACACATTTTCTTGTCTGTTAAAAAGATTAATTAAACACTAAATCTTTTGACAAACAAAAATGAAAAAGTAGTTTCAGAAAATCAGATGAGAAAGATTTACATCAATGCAGCAAGCAATTGTGCTCTCCTTTTTAATCCTTCATTTAAGCTGGAGAGAGCAGCAAAGGACTAAGAAGGTGTCAGTGATGTGGATTCAGCAGCAGCTTGGGCTGTACCCATGTCCTCCTAAACTGTACTACCAAGTTTGCCAAAGGTAGGAGCCTTGCAGTGCCTTTCCCTGGCCTGTTTAAAACTCATTTAAATGAACAAAAATTTTCAGTTGGATATTAGCACCTTTTAGGTATAGTGATGATGACTTTGGTTGCCTTAATTTGCCACTTCTGTATTTGTATTGTTGTGAGAAAAACCTAAGGTTTGGAACACTTGATTGAGACCAAATGGAACAGGACCTGGACCTGTGCAGCTGCTGCCTTTATCACATACCTGCCACCTGCCTTTTCTGACTCTGTTTTTCTTCCAACCTCTTGTTTTGTATGTTTAAATTGCAAGCTCCTTCAGACAAGATCAATTTCTCACCACAGATTTATAGAGTCTGTCATCTGTGGTTGTGCTGCAAGAAAAACAGCCATGAGGGCTGCAAAGGCAAAAGCTGCCACTCGTGTGGGAGATTTCAGCAGTTCTATTCCACTTTATAAGACCACTTCCACTGGTGTTGTGCACATTTTAATCCTTTGCAAAGACATCAACCCTTTGACATTAGTCCCTCTAATTGGACTTTGTTTCATGATGTGATTTTTTTCCCTTAACACTTTAGAAATCAAAAAGTGTTGCTGGCAGGTCGCCAAGTATGAGAGGCCACAAGTAAATGAACAGTATTTCAGCAGGAGTTCTAGAAAGAAATACTCTCCTGGTATTGAATTAGACTGTATTTATTCATCCTACGTATAATATAA
Organism: Cyanistes caeruleus; assembly: GCF_971803275.1. Taxonomy (NCBI): domain Eukaryota; kingdom Metazoa; phylum Chordata; class Aves; order Passeriformes; family Paridae; genus Cyanistes; species Cyanistes caeruleus. The sequence goes on from NC_141703.1 coordinate 66,732,143, forward strand.
GGGAAGGAGATGCAATAAAAAACACAGAAAGTAGAATAAGAGGAAGGAGAGATTCTAGGCCTAGGAGTACATGTTTGAAAGATAAAGATTAAACAAAGCTAGATGCTCTGTGGACAGGGACTTTCATAAAGGAGGCAGGGCTGAGACACAAAATACTCGATTTGACACATATTTTATAGGGATCCTTAGCATAAATATTTTGTAAGGATTCTTAATGTAATATGCACAGGATGATGTTAATGAACAGTCCTGCTTTTGATACATAACATTCATGGAGTTTCCCAGTTTTTGTAAATGTGCTGTCTAGCCCTAAGAGTCCACTTCTTACAGGGAGGGCCTTTGAATAATGTTTCAGAAATTTCGGACCTTCCCCCTAGAAGATTTTCAGTATTGCTTTTTAAAAATAACTTCTTTTATTAAACCCATTTACATGGAAAAAATGGGAAAATACTGTGATCTGTTTTCCTACCCTTATTTTTATTTAATCTTTTGTGTTATCTGTTGGGATAAGGACTATCCTACAACATAGAAATCCCATTTTCCATGGAAAACAAAGTAGAAAGTCTTCTGATAAATAGCTCAAAAATTGCTTTGCTTTTTAGTCTGGCAGCATTCTCTGGCTGAAAGACTGAGATATTAGAGCAATGAGTGTATTAGTGTAGTGAAGCTGACATTATCAGGTGTTGTATTTGAGAAATGTCATTTATGAGTTGTCACACAGCTATTATTGAGAGACTATTCAGAGGAACACAGTTCATCATTGTGACTGTCACTGCGCTCACTGCAATCATTGAACAACCAGGAATCGTTAAACAGAGCATTTCTCTCACTTTCAGGGCAAATTACACGTACTGTTTATTTATGTGATGGATTCGTTGCATTCAGGCATCCTCTGTAAGTGTTTTATGATAGCTGTGGTAGCACAGGCCTGTGACTCGAGGCTGGTCAAATTGGATGGATGGATGGATGGATGGATGGATGGATGGATGGATGGATGGATGGCAGCAGACCTGACTGGGGAGCAGATCCCCTGCACTTCCACAGTGTGGAGGGTGGGGAGGAGGAGGCATTGGGTAAGGAGGTGGGGGTGCTGACCCTTCATGTCCAATCTCACTCTCTCACTTGCCAGCAGTTTTGGAAGGCAGGGTCAGGTGACTTTAGGCAGCATCCTGACCCTGATTCCAGACAGGATGGGAATGCAGGAGCTTCCATAGCTGGTCCTACTTTGCTGCATCACCCCAGACTCTGGGGCTGGGACTCCTCTTTTCCAAATTGTAAATTTGCAATATACAATTGCAAATTGCAGTTCTTCCCTGGGCTTCCCCACAACCACAGCTATTTACACAGGTATTTAAATGTGCACCAAAGAATGAAATTCAGCCCTAGATTTAGGATTTGAACAGACACTGTTGTCTGAATCCCTGCTAACATTTTTAGGTCACACACTGCATTCAGCCTACCAAGCCTTGATCCTCTAATCTCTCCACATGTTGAACTTCCATTGACTTTAACCTGCCCAGCCATATCCTTTAAAGCCAATCTCCCCCAATTATTGCACCACGTGAAGCCCCGCTGGACCTCTAAATCTTTCAAGAGGTTTGTAATTTGGTGCATTCCCTAAGGAAAACTTGGAAGGGGTCCAGGGAACAAGGCTTATTTAGGAGACAGGAGAATATATCTTCTGAAGAAATGGCTCCAAGACCTTAACATGTTGGGCCGTGAAAAAGGAGCAGGTGAGATAGGATTTAATTACAGTGTACAAGTACCTAAGGGTAGAACACAGAACTAGGTCTGAATCTCTAGCAGTAAGGTAAAATATGAGGTCATGGGCTGAAATTGAAGTGTATATCTCTCAGCAGAAGGCTTCTCTGCATATGTAATAGTCTGGCAGACAAGGTAGTGGAAACTGGTAGTAGATGCAGGAACCAATTAATTACCACTGCAGTGTGACCAGGTGGCCCTGCTGATGGTTCTTGTCAGTTAAAAGTGGCTCTTTTTCTGCATTTTCTGGTGTTTCAATCTACTGTGATTTTTTCTTCAGCTTGAAGAAAATTCTTCAATTTTCTTCAATTTTTCAATATTTTCTTTCATTTTGAGGTCTCTTCAAAACTGAACTTCTGGAGATTAAAAATAGAGGCAATATTTAAAGGCTAACAGTAGGAAATATGTAGTTGTTTTTTCATTAAATGCTTTGAAATTTATGTACACAGTATGGTAGGTCTGGCAAAATGGCATCACTCCCTCTGCAGTCTGGCGCTGCACAAGAACACAGGTAATACTGAGCAACTCCAATGAGCTTCTGGCAGGTAAAAAGTGATGTTTCTGTGACATCACAAATAGTAATGTGGAACTTACATAATTGGGAATTCCACCCTATTAATATTTATGCAGTAGGGGAAAAATAAGAAATCCAATCTGGGAGCTGAGCACAGAATGGGAAGTATGAACTTAATCTTCTTTTAAAAAAAAACAAACAAGGTGTCTCTCCACTAACTTCCAATGGTTTAAGTTTTTGAATCAGTTTGTGCAGGAAACAGCCCAGTTTCAGCTGATGCCTCCAACTTTGAAAAATACCAGGACTTGTGGATGCAACAGGGACATTGGTCTGCCCTTTTGCAAGCTGAGTGACTTCATTTTCAGCCATTTCCAATCACTTAATCATCTACTAATGAAAAAGCTACTCAGAGAAAAGGTTAATGTGAGCTTTAAGTTGGATTTATAGGTCATCAATAAGCAAGTTATTTTAGGCAGTCTACACCAGTATTGCTGGCTTCCTAAACAACATTCAGACTTGATTTATTCACTCCACCAGAAGAGTGAGAAAATAATGAGTAATGCAGCACTTCTTTCTGCCAATATTGCTGTGTATGCTCTGCCTATTTTTTTTTTTTTAATGGCAAATGTCCCATTAACAAGTTTGATAGACTAATCCAAGACTACAGCATCTGTAGCTTAATTGGGGATGGGGCATGCCTAGGACCGCTACATCCTTCAAAGGTCCCTGCTGCAGTACTGAGACTTTGATTGCTGCAGCTTCTCAGAGGACTGCGCTGGTCCCCTCTAGAAATGGAGATGTGACAATATAAATCAATGCCCCCAGGAGATCAGTTTTGGTGTCTCATGGTGGAATATGTGGCTCTGGGCTGGCTTTCCTGGTGAGATTCAATTGGGCAGTAAGGATAACCCATCAATAGTCTTCTTCCTGAGTTCCTTCTGCTATCCCTGGAGAGAGACAGACTCTTCTAATATGCAGCTTATTTTCAGAAAAAAAGTGAAAACTTCCCACACAGACTATGCCTAACGCCCTGTTTCCAAGCTTGGATTATGGAGCAAAAGTTTTGCCTTCTCTGAGGCATATCTTGACACTTCTGTTCCAAGACAAATAAAACTGAAATTGTCATCTACTAGCCTCAGTTTTTTTCATCCAGTAACTGTGACAGAAATAATAATATTTAAAATTTTGTTATTAATGCTTCTTTATCAATTTTGTTAATTTTCTAGAGCAGAGACTATTTTCTCTAGGGTTTGGATTGGTGAATAGCAGAAATCATACATTAGACCTTGCAAGACAGTTTAACATTTCAAAGTATATTTCACTGCAGATCAGGATGGGAAAAACTTTGTTAATTTCTTCAAAACAGAAATTTCTGAAAGAATTCACATTAAAAAATACTTTCCTCTAAAATTAGTTTCAGTTGTTTCAGAAAAGGCATTTTATTAATGCTGGCAAAATGCCTCCCTAGATTAATTTTTTAAAAAGAGGAACTAGAGTATTTCACCTATTATAATGATGTGGTTTGGTTTGGTTTGGTTTGGTTTGGTTTGGTTTGGTTTGCAATCATTTTTCTCACAGTTACATGAAAATAATTTTTTAATAAATAGACTTTGAATAGCTGTAATTTTTATTCTGTCTTATCTCCTCACATCTTTCCTCAGCCAAATCTTTTAGCTATAGTAAAACCCCCTCTACATCTAATTTTATTTTGCAGCTCAAACTGAGTAATTCCCTGTATGCATTAGTCAATGAAATGAATAATGCAGCAATGACACTTTTTACAAAAAGTTCGAAGTATTGTTATGGACTGTTTTATTAGGTGGTGTATCTATAAAATCTAGTTATAATTATCAACTTTAACAAAATGCAACTAGACAGCAGAGCCATAAACATGCCAAACCAAGACTCTGTGAGCCTCAACAGAAGACACACCTCAGCAATCTGTTTTGCTCTGATTCAGCCAGTTATTTGGAGCAAACCACCAAGTTTAATCCTTTGTTGTTGTTGCTCTTTGGTGTGGTATAATCTGAAAAACTGTCTTTAACAACTACAGTAAATAAAAGCTGAGTAGCTAATGGAGAAAAATAATATCTCTGTCCAAGGGATTTCTCATGGAAGAAATTCTAGATTCAGTTATTATAGCAAAGAGTTCTCTTTGACCATACAGTTTATTTCACTAAGGAAATTGCTTTATGGTAAGGTAGTAAAAGAATCTTGGTGAGGACATATTATGCCAAAAACAGCTGCATCTCTGTGGAGAGCAGTTTTCCAGAATTATTTTTTTTAACGGTAAACATGGTGTCAGACTGAGAATTACTTCACAAGATGCTCTGAGGGTAAAATTCAGTCCTGTTTCTAGTAACACATTAAGTAAGATGAAGTGCAAAATGTATGGGGTTTTGTGTTTAAATTTGATGTAATATTTAATTCCAGAAGTTTTAAGGTGCAAAATGTTCTAGAAATTATGCACACAGCCTTTTCTTCTTTTGTTTCCTCTGTTGTCTTTCTTCCATAATTGTGATACTTATTTTGTTGAGTATTTTATGAAATCTTGGAAAAGAGGCACTAACATAGAAAATGTCCTTGAGTAGATGGAATTATCTTCGTTTGAATGAATGGGGTTTAATTAATTTCTGGCTGAGAATAAACTATTTTTTACTCTTCAAAATAGACAAAATCCACTTAAAAGTAAGAATTCTATTAAATACATAACAGCAAACTGTGAGGTTGCATCAACCTATCAAAACTTTACAAATAGTTACTTTAGATGGCTGAAGTAGTTTGAAAGAGTTAAGTGATCCAAATCTCACCTAAGTCAAAATTCATGAAGAAACATAAGGAAATACTAGCTGAATAGTATTCCCACAAGATCATTGAAAATATTTTCATCTGTATTTTAAAATTATACTTTGCTTCCTGATTCCGCCTGAATTTAGAATGGCCAAACCCCCTGGAGCATCCTCATGTCTTTAATATTGAGGCACAACTCAGTAATGCTTTTATGGGTTTTTTAAAATGCTCTTTAATGCTTTTTAAAAATTATCCCAGATGTGACCATAAAATTAACATTTTGTGATGTATCAGTATTTCTAAAGCCCTCCACCAGCCTCATGAGCCTCTAGGGGCTCGCTGGCCAACATTTGTGTTTATTTATGTCCATCACAATCTGCTTTCTGTATGGTCATTTGTGCTTTCCATAGCTCTTTGTGCCGTGCCACAGAGTTATAGGCTGTGGTTCCTTGGGCAGGGACTCATTCCTGTGAATTTACTGCACTTCACACAATAAAGAACAGGTTCTTTATGTGGCGTCCTGGCTCCACCACAATATAAATAACTTTTTTTTTTTTTTATATTGGCACAACTCCTTTGAGCCAAAGGAGGAGTCACAAAAAGAGGCAGTGAAGAAGCAAAGATTTCATCACTTTAAAATCATGTCGTGTGAAGCATGTCTTTCTGTAAGATGTTATCCAGAGAAAGCATGAACAATATTTTGAGAATTCTACTGATTTTTTTTTAATCCACCTCAGCCTACTCTTAAACACATTCTGAATCTTTTAATGTATTGACATAGCAGCAAAAAAAATCCTGCCTTAGGCCACATTTTTTAAGCCACAGATCCAACTACAGATATGATGCTTTTAGTAAATTGACAGGGGGAGCTGTAAGAGTGCTTTAGATGATTCATATTATTCCTCTGGGCAGAGTCTCAGCTCAGAGTTCTCTGAGTCAGCTTTGGTGTTCCCTTTTTGGGAGACAGGGCATTGTTAGAAAACACCATTTTGGGGCTAAAGCAGCTCTCCTGTTATAAAAGCCCTCTAGCACTGACAAATGTTTAGCTCCCTTTAATAGGGAAGCTCCCCGTGCATGCCAGCTAAACCCAGTGTGTTGCTTCTGAGTCATCTTTGCATCAGAACTTAATTTCTGAATTTCTGCTTTAAGTGCTCTGAGCACCAATTAACTCAGCGTCTACACGCCCTTGCTTTTGATCTGCGGGTCCACCAATGCCGCCTGCTCCTTGCCTTCCACTCTGGTTTACGTGTGGCAGCAGACCTGCTCGCTGGCCTGGCATGGACACTCGGGCCTGTGAGTGGTGCCAAGGCTGTGAGTGGGGCCCGTGGCTCCCATCTGCCCCCATCCCACAGCAAGACCCACCCAGTGACTTGTGCTGAGAGTAACCCAGGCTGTGGAAAAAGCAGGGCCTTCTTTCCTGGCAGCAGATCCTCTGCTTAGTGACATTCATGAACTCATGCTCTAATGGCTGCAGCAAAAGAGGCTTCTCATTGCCCGGGAGCTGGAACATTTGCTTTCTACACTCACTGCCTAAAAGATTGCTCACACTTTTCAGGAAAGTCCATCAGGCACCAGGCTTCAGCATCCTCTGGCATGACACAATCCTCCTGCCAGCAACAAACACTACTCTGAAAGGGAGATGAGATTTACAGGGCTAAACCTAGTGGGCAAGAAGGCACCAGGGTCTTTGGACTGTTGTGAGAAGAATTTCCCTGGAGAGTCCCAGGCCCTGCTCCTTGCTCCCACTTATTTTTTTTTTTTGCTGTTTATTGGTGACACTGAGGCTCAGTCTTTCTAAGATGGGCTGAGTTATGGCTCCACATGTAACTGTAGAGCATGAGCTCATCCATTCTCTGACCAGTGCCAAGATAACTTAAATTAACATATAGCTCAAAAATATCCATCTTTACCCTAAATCTAAGGCATTTCCCACTTTCTGTGAAAGCAAGACATCGTCTCAGTCCATGTGAGTTATCCCCAAACCCCTCTTTCCTTTTTTCTGTCCATGGATCTTTTCCTTTAGACCTTTTGCTTGCTTTGCAAGTCAAGACAGAGACACAGAGGGCCTAATAACAGATGCTGATCATGTTCAGCAAGTTCACAAATCCATGATCCAGGAACCTCCAGAGTCAAGCAGCTTGGCCTGCTGAAGGCAGCTGTGCCTGAGCTGCCTTCTGCCTGGCTCAGGGCTGCCCTGGGAGCTGTTTCTAGAGCTGGTGGAGGGTCATGGGCCATGGGCAGCTCTCTCCTGCCTGCCCAACCAATGCTACATGGAGACTCCTGTCCCTGCTTGCAAAGTATCCTTCACTGCAGAGCATCCACCAGGGGAAGGGAAGCATCAGGAGCACCAAGGTGTTTGACATAAATAAGACAGAGGAAACCTGAAGGGGTTCCTCTGCATCACTAGTGGCCGGTTTACCTCTCTGTCCCAGTCAGTTCCATCAGCCAGAGACACTTCTAAGCTCCTCTGCAGTCCCATGACAGTGCATTTGTCACATACCTTTTGGGAGAGGGGAAAAAAATTGAAGGCATTTAATTTAGCCACTGTTTCTGGTGAAATGTAGAAGCACCTAATGTTTTGAAATTCCTAAGTCTCATACCAGCTGTTGCAGAGTGAGAGGCACTCAGCATTGCTGAATTCATAACAACAGGCAAAGCAAACATGTGACTACTTATCTTCACTTGTGTACTCCTGTTTGTCATAAGCTCCTCAAATATGCGTTAGTGAGGCACACTCCCATATGGAAAATGTTGCACAAAATAAAGCTATCAAGTTTTCCTGAAACAAGTGGAAATGCAGAATTCAAAAATACTGAAATTAGTATAATTTTATGTCTTTAATTACCAGTTCTTTAAGTACCTATCAGAGTAAACTGAAATCTTGCCACACAAGTGTTAATTTGAGATAAAAATGTGTTTGATAACAAGCATTTACACTAATTGCCATGGCCATGTATGAACAGAGTACACATGCTTGAGGGAACCTTCCTTGTTCTCTTTTTAATACCCCTTAAAATAGAACTTTCACAGTCTGGTAGGCATTTCTGCAGTAGCATTTAAACTCTCTGAAGAATTGCTTTCATATACACTATTTGACTGACACCATAACATAAAAACTCTCCTAAAACAAACCCTGGTAGTAGTCCCAGCATTTTGTCTTGCTTGCACAGGTTGAGGTTCATAACTGAAATAATTATTTTGGACACACACAACACTGACAATGTCTGAAAAATGTAAATGAATGGTGGACATTGCTGCTTTCCCATATACCTACATTGTATAGGGAAAAGGGGTGTGATAAGTGGGCTTTGTAGCAGGTAAACACATAGCAGGTAAACTCTATGGCACTCTGTATCTTGCTCTGAGAAGATAAAATTCAGCAGTATTTCAGGCAGAAGCTCAAAAGCCTTCTACTTGCCTGTACCCTCACAGGTAGGGTGTTTATTTAGGGTATTTTCAAATATCTTTGGAATTGTTTATGCAAGTTAACATTTCTTTACTTAGGTCATTTCTTTACTGAAGGTCATCTATGACAAGAATTTACTAAAAAATTAATGTGCCAGGTAGGTACTGCATCCAAATTAAAGGGAAACTGAACCTTTTGCAAAATTACACAATTAGATAGAAATAACTCACACAAAAGCAATGTTAATTACTTATCACAGCACACAGGCCAAGATTTAACATGTCTTGTTTCACCACTGCCTTTCCTGTATTGCCACATCCTTGGTTGCCTGTCTTGTGTGCAAGGTGCAGCAGGAAATCCCAGGCTAGAGAATGGCAGGGACAAGTCACTAAAATCCATGTGGTAACACATTTTCAGTGGGAGCAAGGTGAAGGTCTGCCAAGCAGCTCTCAATCTGATACTTGTCAATCTTTCAATGGAAACTTGTAGGCATATAAAAAATCATGACAGCCTTCCCAATGATTTAAAGGGATGACAGCAGTGCATTACAGCAAACACATGGGGAGTACATCCCAGGTTGTCTAATAAGCAGAGTCCTTGCCTGAGTATTTGCATATGTGCAAATATTCCATTAGCATATGAGATGTTATGTTTTAAGAATATAAATATGCACAAGTGCAATGGGCAAAGGTTAATAAATATGTTAAGCTGTGAATGTAAGCAATTTTAGAGTGGTGTTATAATTTTGTCTACATTTATACACAATCTGACTCTGATCAAGGAAGTTAGTTTTTGTCTGCTGGAGCAACTGAAATTTTACATTATTAAAAATCTTCATTTGTCCATTTATTTGTTATCATGCAGCCTATTTACTGAGCTCAGAGCATGGTTCTTCCAGGGCTTGTTGAAACCTTGAGGACATATTTTTTGGGAAGTGGAACAGCTAATTTTCTCCTGACTGTGCATCCTTGCGTTGTTTTTACACAAGGCTCTGTTTTTCCCCAGCAAATACTAAAAGTAACTGCTTTTTACTGATTTTGGGCATCATCTTGCAAAGTGTGGCTTGACTAAAGCAATGCAGCCCTGTGGTTAATAATACATGGTGCCTTTGTGGCTGCAGGCACTGCCACGTGTTCACATAACTTCTGGTGATGAAAGATGAACAAGACTTGATTCCATGTTCCCCCACCAGCAAAAAGCATAAGAACTGTTCATTTACTGCAGTTTAAAGAGGGAGAGAGGTGGCAGAGAAAAACCTGTCAGCAGTAAGTGCCCTGGTGTGGGTGGCCAGAGGCGGTGACATTGCTGGTTCCTTGTCACAGCCACTCTGCCTGCCGTGGGTGGTTTGCAGTTTATGCCTGGATGAGGTGTGCAGGGAAGTCTGTATTTCATACAGCTGCTTTGCCCTGTCACCACTTTGGCTTGGGGAGCCAAAGTTGCAATAGTTGTAGTCTTTTACCACTTTTAAGCTTCTTTTAAGAACAGTGGGCATGAAGACATGTATTAAAAAACAGCCAGAGAGAGCTTGAAGTTTTGAAATCAGAGTGTTTACTGCCAGACACATTTTCCCTATGGAGATAAACACTTTAGATGTGTCTCACATTTTGCAAAAGGAAAGGCTGTAGCTTTTTGAGGATCAAGCCTCCTTATGTATTTAGTGATAAAAACATCAAAAACTTGAGCCTTTAACTGCTTGGAGCGTGACAGTAGAAGGCACAGGATGCTTAAACATAGAGCATTTGTTCTACCATTTATTTGAGCAGAGAGGTAATAAAACTGTCAAACACTAACTTCTTTTAATACTTTTAAATTAAATATTACCAATGTGGTGGTTATTCCTCAGTGTTAAAGTAAGACTTTATATCTAGCATTACAAACATACACTAACACTTTAGACTGGAATGATTTCCAGTGTCTGAGCTTCATGAAAAACTGATCTTTAACTGATCTCCCGCTGAGATGGCACAGGCATCCTCAGTCATAAAAGGGTCTCTGTAAAAGTGCGTTCAATATACACAGATGAACACACATTTTTAATGAAAGAAGATTGAAACTGCATTTGTGGCACTTCTAAAACTCTGTCAAAGCAACTAGTATATTTTTCTTGTCACAAGGGAGAAAAAATTACTAATTTTGCTACTCTCAAATATCTGAATTAATGACTTAGAGCATTCTGAAGGAAAGAAAATCTTACGTTAACACAAAACTTTGTGCTTGTAAAAATTAAGGTGAAACACCATCTCTGTCAGAGATACATTTATTTGAATAAATAAAGTTGCACAGGCCAGGGGAGGGTGTTGATCATTTGATTTAATCCTTGTATGTTGTATGGAGCCTGAACATAACCATTCTGCTTGTTTAAGGGACTCAGGAACAGAATTTGCATCAATACCATGTTTCCATGGAAATCAGATTAAATTAATTTAATGTTTGTGTGAGCCTCATCCTGCCAGGAAAATGACATCCCCTTTGATTAAGATATCTACTTATCTTTTGTTTTTATTTTTAAAGATTGGAAGGAAATGGCTTATGTAGCAAAGAAAGCTAGAAAAAGTTAAGAAACAATTATCCTGCACTTTTGCTTTATTTAGCTGCTAGACTGTATATAAAGTGTTTCAGGCTTTTTTTTTTTCTACTGCAAATCACTTTTTTTGAAAAAAATAAAAATAAAAATCCAACTATTCTTTATTTGTGGACTGCACTTCAGGTGTAGCAGACCCTCTAAAAATTCTCAGAGCATTTGCTAGTGGATTCCATAATTTTTCATGATGGGATGCTTATTTGCCACTTTGTTCCAAAAAGTCATGTGGAAACACCCCAGGCAGTTTCAGTCTGCATAGAGGAAAGGTGTCACAGGTGGAGAAAATCTGAGGAAGTCTCACAAAATAGCATAAGAAACCAAACTTATGAAGGCTCCAGGGAATAGCTTCAAAAATGACCTCTGAACTTGGCATGCAGTTATTGCAGGTGTCATGTAAAGACCAGAGTTACTCTTTGGATACCCCCCAAAAAAGGTGTATCACAGCAGTGTGCCTCAGCTCCACTGAGCACTGAGTTCCACATTATTTGTGAGACCTAGGCTTGTAGGCTTAGAGCTAGTTTAGATATATTTAGCCTACATTTGTCAAATCACTTGAAATGTTTAAGTTTATCCAAAAAGGAGAGCTGTTATTTGATAAAAAGTAGCCCCTTCTGTGGGGAAGGAACATCTGATACCATAAATCTATTTAATTTAGCAAGCAAAACAAGAAATCAGACTAAGTAGAAATTTGCAATTAAAGAAGTGAGACTGGAAAACAGATGACTGTAACTAATAATTGGAAGATCTCAAATAACAGGAGAAAAAATAACCTAAAAGCAGAAAGAAAAACAGGGAATTTGTTCAAAATAGTTCTTCAGTCCTCAAATATGCACCTTGGCTTAAGAAACACTTCCTTTTGTACCTAAATAAAACTTTGAGCATCTTTAAAGCAGCTGTTATGAAGTATTTCTGGATGTTTTGCCTTTGCCTGGTTTATTTGGGAAAAAAGTACAAAACAAAGCTTACCCCCCAAACAGAAGAATTCAGAACAACTATGAGATTTTGTCAAATTAACTGAATACTTAATAATGTAATTTTAAAAGTCATATGGGGGAGCAAGAGATAGAAAGGCTGAAAATATTGGTATATTCATCTGAGCACTTTATGCTCGAAGACTTCTTTCTTCTGAAAGCTTTGAAAATTAATCAAAAGGAATAAATATCTCCTTGTTCTTTTTGTTTTATCAAAACAAGATGTATTATACAGAAAATGTTATTTTTGTTTTATTTTGTTTTGTTTTGTTGATTAACAAAAATGCACAGGTTATCCATCAAAAATATATTGGTTTTGAGGGAACAGTTCTTGTACCAGTACAAAAAGTGTTGTTTGATCAAAACTATTTGAGCAAGATTCATTTTGGCCTTTCTGCACATACAGATAGGAATCACAGGTGGTTCCTCTAAAACGACTTTTGCCCCCTCCCTCTGAAATAACTGATCTTCGTTGCAGTCCTCCCTTGCTGCCTGTTTATATCTCTTGGACCCAGCAGGTCTTGAGAGGAGGGGCTGCCCTGCAGCTCGGCCTTTGTAGCAATTGACATTTATTTCAGTCACCATTTCTTTAGCATTCATTAGACACTGATTAGAGAGGATGATAAAGATGTTGCTGGAGATCAAAGCCCATTTTGGACTGGGGAAAAAAAAAAAAAAAGCATGCAAAGTAGCATTTTAAATGGATGCATCTATTTAATCTATTCGCTGGTGATATTTTCATACACGTGGTTTAGTGGTATTAGATTCAGAAGGTGTAGCAGAGGCTTTAATTTGCTTCAGTTCTGGTCTAATAGGCATAAAGACACCAGAGGATTCTGAAATACTGAACTCAGAGGTACTCTGACAAACCTTTGTACTCATAATAACAGGAGCTGGTGTGAGCTTATACAATTTAAAACTAATTGCCCAGCCAACATGCTCATTACCATATTGATGCAGTTCATAAATCAAAGCCCTGCCTATTCAAGCTGTTTACTAGTCTTGCATTAAGCAGCATATTTCAACTGAGAAATGTAGCATGTTGCCAAAACACTGCAGAAACTTTATAAGACTGATAGGAGTGTAAACCTGGGGAGCTGAAGTGCCACAAACCTGGCACTAAAGTGCTTGTTCTTGTTTGTTTTCTGAGTATGTTCTGATCTAGCCTTGAAAGTTTCCCTAATAATGTACTGGAGCACAGAAACAGGTCCTTAAGCAGCAGGGAGTTGCTGGCAATTTTTATCAGCTTGGCTTCCTACAGCAGCTTCTTTGCTTAGCCAGGAGACTAACACACACGTTTTTTTGGAAGCAATACAGTACTTATGCCAGCTGAATTGAGGTGCATACATAAAGAATACTGGCTTTTTTTGTATAAGGAAAGGAGAGATTAAGGCTCTTAGCTAAGAAACCTAAGTTAGTCATCAAAATTTGGCGCCTGAAGTTAAATTCTTTGAATAGTCTACTAAGGAATATGAAAGTACAGTTCATCTGCCTAAACAAGTGCCTGCCTGCAGGTGCCAAGCAGTGCCCCTGAGATGCCCTGCTGTCCTACAACATCCACACAGTAGGTATGTCAGAGGAGCTGGAGGAGATTTCCACCTCTTTGAGCTGCCAGCTGAAGCCCAAGTGGGTTAGTTTAGGACATCTCAAAGGACATTAGAAGCCTATGTTTAGGCAGTTGAACTAACCCTTTTTCCTTCAGGTATTCAGCCAGCTGGCTTGGGTATCAGAAACAATCAGGTGCTGCAAACAGGACTAAAATACTTGGGCAGGGTTCGGAAGCTACAGGAGTCTGTCTGCTTCCCACTCTCTAGACTGGCTGGTTTCAAACCAAATGAGACAGTTCTTATCCCAAACTCCAGTGTCCTGTGAGTTATTTTTCTCTCTGTACTTCTCTCAGAAAGCAGCAAGAGAGTTTTTGTGTGTTTTCTCCTGGAATGAGTGTAGTAGCTCCTGGCGGCTGCTGGGGCATCTCTTCCCCTGCATCAGGCTTTCACCCCTGTGTTGGCCATGGTCACAGGTGGCAAGGACAGGGGGTGCTGAAGAAAGAGCCAAGACATTAAGATTACTTCGAAGATCAGAACCAGGACTTGATATTGAACTTATTGGTGTAAAGGAAGCTTGAAGCAGAAGCGCTGCACTAAAGAGTTACTGAAGGGTGTTGGAGCTGTTGGGGGAATTTTATAGATTATGTGAAAATCAGAAGATTGGAGGGGTGTAAGGGTTTACTTAAGATTATCTGATCATCCCTGTTTAAGAGATCCCAGTTCAGGAGAAAAAGGGCACATATTTCTAATGAAATGCAACTCTCTTCCATAAACAATATTAGCAAGAGGAGTTCATCCTATTAAAACAAGTGCTGATCTTCAGTCGTGATGCCTGATGAAGCCTCAGTCTCTTATGTTCTTTGTGTAAATTCAATCATGATGATTAGTAAATAAAACATTTTTTATGTAAGGAAGATGCAAAGTGATTAAGACAACGCTTTAGTGAAATTTTGATTCCAGCTTGCAACTTTCTGCTGGCTGTGTGGTCATAGCAGATGCAAGCATACAATTCTTTACATGCAGATTGTGGATAATAATGGTTAAAACCGAAATTAATACGAACTTTCTCAGAAGGCACCCAAGATAGTGATATGTTTTTCTTTTTCAGAGAGGGAAATAAATTTAAAGAACTTAATTTCTTTCATTTTAAGGAGTTATGAACCATATAAAACCAAACCATACCAGTTTCTGACCCTGTGAAATGCCAAAATAACTGCTTTTGGCTGCTAGTTGGTGGCACATGTTCAGCAGAGGTTTCTCAGGGGGATATGTACAATTTTGGAAGATATTTGCAAGCTGTAAAATATATTTTTTTTTGTTGATAAACAATTTTGAACAGAGAAGAGTTAAATGGAAAAAAACCCCTAAAACCAAAATAATAAACCTTGTTTATTTACCTATCTTGTAGACTGAGAAGGTTGTCTTCAGTCATTTCTCTTTCAAGAGCTTAAAAATAAAAATATATGACTAGAACTGTGCTATGTAACTATATGTTATCACAGATCTCCTCCAATATGAAAAAAGATTGGTCCTTCCAGCTTCTTTCCACTTGTGCAAAATGAAAATTAATTTCCAAATAGTCCATTGAGCATCCCATGAACATACATAATGGGATTAATTTTACAAACTGAAGGAACAGGAAGGAGAAGCTGCTCATACCTGTGTGTCTTTGCTTGCAGAAAGGATGTTTCCTGACTGGTGTGGACTGGCAGCTGAGATAAAAGTCTGGGATCTTACCAACGTGAAGCTCATTAGCCCAAGGGACACAGACTTTTTTTTCCTATGTGGTTCATTTTGGAGCTTGTGTTTATGAACAGTGTCCATGCATGGCTGGCTACTCTTCCTGGTCCACACTGATTGCACTGCCCATACAAAAACAAAGCCAAATTATTCTAGGGCGATATCTTTACATCAGGTTTAATTTCTCAAGCAGTTCAGAGTGTAATTTTAAATCACTCAAAATTGCCTTCAAAGCATGTAGTCAAACAACCTTTGGCCAGTATCTCATCACGAGATTGATGGTACATTTCATGCATGTAAGACAAGGTACAGGAGGCAGAGCAGGGAATACAAAAGTAACACATTGAATGCAGTGGTAAAAGGTGCCTATTGGCAGAAGGAAAGACAGATCTTACTGTTTGAAGATGCTGTACTGCTGTTCACACATTCCTGCCATTTGGTTTTGCTCAGCATTGTAACCATGCTATTCACGGGCTGCACAGGGCAGAAAGATTTGCAAAATCAAGGCCCACTTTATGTAAACTAACTAGAACTAAACATTGCCCATGGAGCTAGCTCTTAGAAAGGGCAACACTCTTTTTGTAAAGGGTGTTTTATCACCTTATTTGGGTTTACCATGTGTGCAAGGTGACAGTGACAGTGCCTTTGGACATGCTGGTTTAGGCAGAATTACAATTGAGTCAGCATACTGGCAAGATGTTAGTGCCTCCGCTGGATTAAACTCAGCCTCAAGCTCAGCTAATAGCACAAAATATGTCAAAAATTCCTCTCATAGCAGTCCTTCCTCCTATGTACTGCAAGTAGGTCCAGCTGTAAATAAATTGCTGACATTGCTATGTTTGTTAAGTGGGTGCTTGGAAAACAGCACATCTGCCACCAACAGTTGCACCTAAGACAAACATCAATGTAAGCACTATTAAATTAACGAAGTGTCTCTTTATCATTTCAGTTTATTGCATTTGAGAAGATATTTTACTTTCCTTGGCAATGAGAATGAGCTTCTTACCCAGTGGAGGTGGGGGCAGGGATGCCAAAGCTGGTAGTAGACAGTCCTGGTAGTGCAGCTGTCCTGGGATAATGAACACTTCTGAATTGAGACAACCCTCACTAAACTGTCATATAAAGTAATTTCTGAAAAATGGCTGTCTCAAGACGTGGCTTCATTTGCTGACTGACTCATTCATAACTATGCCAAATTTTTTGCTGAATAAAATACTGCTTAACTTCAGTGAAGGCAATCAGGAGCATGAGGTGTAGGAGAAACCAGCATCTCAGTGCCACCTCCTTCTCTCGCTGAAATGAGTCAGGATGGATGTAGATGGGGCAGCATCTGTGCCAAGTATCTGTGCCTCGAGGATATCTCAAGGTGAAAAACGTAATCTACAGCTACAAGCCCGAGTACATGAATACATCCATCACACAAGTAGAAGGGCATTGCAGCATTTCCATCTTTGCTGTTTGCTCTGTTCAAAAGCAAAATAGAAAAACACTTCCAAAATTTAACTATAACTCAAAGACTTCTCACCCTGTATTTCCAGTGACAGTACATCCTTCTCCTTTCCAAGCCAGATTTGCAATAACTGATTTATAATCACACTCAGATGCTCATATGTCCAGTAACTTGTACCACAGCTACATTTTGCAGCTTATGCAGAAGTCTGTCTGCAAGCTATGATTCTATTTATATATATATATATAAAAAGAAAGACTTGTAAAGCTTTGGCAGCAAATGTAGCTCTTGACAAAACATAGGCAGAAAATAATTAGAATTTGCAAGTGACATGGAAGCTAATTTTGGTACTCCTTTGCACTGGCTTTATACTACATCAAAAGGCATTTCACTGCCTACCTTTTCAAAATCTGACAGCATCCAAACTCAAGCAGTGGGAACCTGACTCCAGGTGCTCCAGGTGATATAGCAAGCACGATGTTAAGGTCTGGCATAATATGAAGAATGAGGTCATGCTGTATTTTTAGAAGTGCTTGGTGTTCCTATGAAGCATGCTCTTACTCTCTCTTTTTATTTTTTTTTCCTTTCCCTCTCCTTTATTTTCTGTCTTTTTCTGTGAATAATTCAGCCAATGCTTGCAGAAGGCTGTTTTCGCCCCAGGGATTCTCACACACACTTCTGTTGACAGAGTTCTTGTGCAGCAAGGAAGCTGAAATGTCCTTTGTTAAGGATCTGCTCATTTCTTTTTCTGTTCTGCCCCAATGCTTGGAGGATCTTTTGGTTACTCACTCAGTTCCTGTTGTTACCCTTATGGAAATTAACTGAATTGAAAAATATGGAGTTTTTAACATACCCTTGCAAAGCAGGTAAAATTATTATCAGTAAAAATCCTAATCTTGTTATTTTCTCTTAGCCTATGTATCTCTCATGCTCTTGCCTTGTTTGCTTATTTTTTCAAGGGAATATTGTATAAGTCAATAGAAAATACTAAGCAAAGTCATTGTAAAAGGAAAAAAATGCACTAGGGCCTGAGAGGTATAAACTTTTTATTTTAGGTGAGTGGTGTACTGTTACAGCCAAGATCAGGACTTGATTTGCTGGTTTACTATCTCAGTTCAGATTTAAACTGAATTTCAACTGAAAAAGTTACATCTATTCACATGCTCTGTAACACCAAAATACATAATGGGTATTGAAAAGCACTAATTTAAGTCGTGTTTGAAAAGTTGTTTTAGGTGATTTGCTGTTAGAGTAACACTATGAAATAAATTGTAATAATTTGATTTCAGGCAAAGGGGAATTGAGCCAGTACAACATGATACACTGAACTTGAACTGTGAGGCTTCACATACATGTGCTAGGCCATATGAGAACTTCCCTTACATGGCATGTCACTAGCTATATCACAAATCTGTATTAATTTACTGCTGATTTGTAATAAGTTTTCATTAATAAATAACATTCTGTCTATAAGTTTTAAACTCACATGTGTGAACAACTGAAGTTGCTACACCCAGATATGCATTTAGCAAAAAAAAAAAAAATCCTGTGTGTTGCTTTTTAATGTTTTTGCTCTTACTAATGCTTCTTGGAGCCAGTTCTGGTTGGACAGTTACCTCTGGTAGCCCTGAATTCCCTTTTTAGTTGAAAAACCTATATACACTTTCATTATTCCTTACCTAGCTTCCACCAGTAGAGCTAATGCTACAGTATATATTTAGAATTATGTATGTATACAAAAGTAATCTCCATATTTATAAAGACTTGAAGACCTTTTCCAGAAAGTTTACTAGTTTTCAGAACTTGTATGTGGGTACATTCATCACTGTGGTGAGAATTACATTCTTTTGCAGGACTATCTTAGAGGCCTTTTGCAACATAAACAGATTTAGCTCTGGATGTTCAGAGCACTCTGAGTTACCAATTTTGCTATGGGCAGGATTTATAAATTCTCTGCTTTGCCAAGAGCACTCCATTTTTAGGAGCTAGAAATGTGTATGTGTAACTCTTTATAAATATGGAATTTAATATTGGACATAAAAGTGTGAGGTTTTAATAGTCACTGCTAGATTGAGTAAAAAGATATGTTGCACAGGAGGAACAAGGGTAAACTGACATTCTCTCTTCTCAACACTTCCTCCTCAGAGATTTCTAGCCATACTTGCTAGAAATACAAAACCAGCCTGCTTTTGAATACTTGCTGTATTCCAATCTCATCCCAGAAAAAATAAAGAGTACAATAGAACAAGCAAATCCAGTAAACAGAAAAACACTTCCATTATTTTTGCAATTCAACTGTAAAATTTACAGCTTTACCTCATATCCTGTTAAAAAAAAACAACAACCTCATTTGAGAGAAATAACTCAGCAAAGTTTTAAAATAGATAATTAGATATTAATTTTCAATGTTATAAACAGAGATATATAGAAATATAATGAAAAATACAATATTTTGGATGATAATTCAAGTTTGGGAGTCTAAAGCATCATCCTAAACTACTAGAAATAGAAAATATATAATTCACTTATTGTGTGCATGCCTACTGCAGAATTTGACGTACAAGGCAGAAACTGATACACAGGAAGTTCCACCTAAATATGAGGAAGAACTTCTTTATTGTGTAATAACCTCTTTATTATTCTCTGTTGTTCTAGTCTCTGTGACTACAACAGATTGTCCAGGGAGGTTATAGAATCTCTCCCTCACCAGAGATATTCAACAAGTGTCTAGACACAACCCTGTGCCATGTGCTCCAGGATGGCCCTGCTTGTGCAGGGAGGTTGGACCAGATGACCCCCTGTGGTCCCCCTGCATCTCATCCCATCCCATCCCATCCCATCCCATCCCATCCCATCCCATCCCATCCCATCCCATCCCATCCCATCCCATCCCATCCCATCCCATCCCGTGATCCTGTGATCCTATGAATTTCTGTAACTACTTCTGGAGCATTTTTTGGTAAATGTTTGGCTTAACAGGAAAGATGTTACTGTGAACACAGAGGTGTATTTCCACAGATGCCATCACAGCAGGTCCTGCTTGGCAGCATTACCAAAACTAAAGAGGGCCCAGGAAATGGGCCAAGGATGAGAAGAAAGAGTGACAATAGGAAGGGGTGAAGATTGGGAAAGAGAATCTCTGGAGGAGATCTGGAGCCATGAGCATTGCTACTTCTGGAACAGATGAAGAAAGGGACAGCCACCAGCAGCCATGGCCGGTGAACACAACCCACCCTCTCACCTGATGTGGGCAGCCAGGCCAGAGTTCTTTTGCTGCCCTTAAGGCAGTCTGCTAGAGTAGGCAGAACTTTTTGGCTTATAGTTGGCTTTTTGTGGTGGGAGCGTGGCTTCTTCCAGGGTGCTGGGTGTCCGGGACTCAGAAGCAAAAGTGATGGCTCATAGAGAGGCACAGATAATAATCACCTGAAATGGGAAGAGGCTTTTTCCCTGTGCCCACAATGTACAAGATATTGTGGGAAAACTTAGTTATTCCAATCAGTCCATCTAAATGTGGGAATGTGTTTTCTTTTTCAAAGACATTGTGCTCATTGTGCTCAATTAGTTCTCTTCTGGAAGTGAAGTCAGCTCTGTGTAGATGACTAACCTGAAGCACCTGAGAAAATGAGGCCTTCAGAAGTAGGTTTCTCATTCACGCATAGATAATGTAATCTGTTGTTATTGTGTACCACAGATATGGGCTGGAATTCTTTTTGGCATTATTCCTCCCTCTAAAGGCTGGATGACTACTGATGTAAGCTTTTTCCCTAGACATTCTCTATAGTTTTGTATTAGGCAGTCAAGCCAGGAGGGAGACTTCTCCCACATCAAAATAGGTAAACAGGATAAGTGAGAGTATTTACCCTCTGGAAGCATTTTTCTCTCCCCACTGACTCCAGCAGGAGGTTAGACAGTTTGCAGTAATGTCTGATGTTTAAATAGCTATCAATAGCTGAGAGGAGGTCTACATAAAAAGTGTATGCCTACATGCTCACATCTATTACAGCTGCAGTTCAAATGACAAAGGCAGTACAATAAATCCAAATTTTCTGAATGTGTAACAATATTCTTTCTATTACCAAAGGTATGCCTGTAACGGTAAAATATACACTAACCAGAACTAAAATATGCCTAGCTGGTATGCACTGCTCAGTTTATGGCACATGCAGTGACAGGCACATCACATGTCAGCATCTTACTTTGCTTGCTTCCCACTTTGACAGTCACAGTGCTGCCTTCTGACACATCTTCCTCATCACTGACAGGTTTGCCACATACATCAAAGGCTTAAGCTTCTCTTTTTATTTTGAAAAGCTTCTGTTCTGCTTTGCTCTCTCACAGATGGAGTACTGAAACAATCATTAAAATAAATACTATCAATATTCAATCTGTCACAAGAAGTAAATGACATGCATGGGTGAATGGAAGCTATTCAGTGTTGCAAGATCAGTTCCTCAGCTGCTCCCTTCTCCCAGTGCATTGGAGATGCACTGCCTAGATGTGAGCACGGACATTAAGACTTTTAAAGCAGACAAGGCCAACTAAAATGTAGCATTGAAGCTCTCTGTTATTTTTAGCCTGCTCCTTTCCCTTTTCAAATCTATTGGAAATGGGCAAGTACTGCACTGCACTGGCAATTCACTGAATTTGAGACAATCATACCTGTAATGACACCTTTTCTGTCTGTTTTTCCTATGACATTTCCCTATGTTTTGTTCCTTAGTCTTCCCTATGGCATTTTAGCAGCTTTATCAGAGAAGTGTAAAAGTTGTCATTTAACAGGCAATGAAAATACAGTGAACAGAGGCATTTTTAGATAACAAGCATATGTCTAACATCACTTCAAATTATTCTGAACCATTGTGTCAATAATCAACTTAAAATCATTAATTCAAAAATATTTCTTCATTTTCCATTTCTTTCCCAGTCTCTAAGCAAAACAAGTTAGAATTCTCATGTTTTAAGTTCATTTAATCTGCATACATGATACATTTTTGATCCATTGCAAGCATGTTGCCATTAATTTATTTTTTTTTTCAGGAGCTTTAAGGATTCAGATGTTTTGTATGAGAATTCAAGCATTAATAATGACTGTGTGATCATGGTTTTGGAAATCAAGGAATATATTTCCTGGCTGCATATGCATATTTATGTTTCCTAAGAAACACAAGAATGAAGTAATTTTGAACTCTGATGGATGAAACCCATTGGAATGGAAGCTAACATCTATGAAGAAGAACAGGGCTCACCTTATCTTACATCTGCCGAGTGCCTGGGAACTCCAAAGGAAGCCAAGTATGAAGAATACCAAAGAAAGACAGAAAATCAGACAACTCCATATCAATTTCAGAATGTGTTACTGGAACCTGAGCTGAGCTTGCTGTCTGTGTCATCCTTATTGGACCACAATGAGACATCTTTACAACTTGGCACAGCTTCAGGGCGTGCCAGTGGCACCAACCAGCCCGAGACAAAGCACCTTTGTGAAGAATTAACCTGTTCTACAAGGCACATGTCACAGGAAGATCCTTTAAACCTTCCCATGCACACAGAATGGCCAATCCCCACAGGAAAAAATTCAGACAAGAAGCCAGAAGCAAATTATGAGATCAGAGTCATAAAACACAAACCATGTGCTATCACATTTTCTGATTTTGAATTTTTATCACACAAAGCTGACACTAAGCTCCACATTTGCGAGGCAGAAGAAGCAGGTGATTTGTCTTATGAAGAGGAAGAAACAGATAACAGAGGTGACGAGGATACATTTACAGAACTGCCACTGTATGAGGCATTTTTCAAAGGTCTTCAGAGAAGGAATGTTCCTCAAAGAAAGCAAGCTAAACATGAACTTACTAAATATCAGCACATCTGTCATTTAGAAGACTGCAGTAATCATTCTGAAAAGGCATTGAAGGACCATGATAAGGAAGAAAAGCACTTGGATCGGGAGGTAATACAAGCTACTCTTTAGTTTCAAGTGTGTCTTAAATAAGTGGTGTCATTTAGGGTTGGTTACAGGAGGAAAATTTGTGTAAATTGTTATAGGGTGATAATTATTGAGAATTACAAAATTAGAAACCTAACCTACAGTAAAAGAATATTAGTTTTTTTCACTAGACAAATGTCACTTCAAATTGACCACAATTCTATTAGCCTGAACTACAAACTTTGGATTCCTGGCTTCTTTTTTGTTTAAATGGGAACATTGGCTCCATTTCCTACATTCCTACAAGATCATATATCATGCTATGTACAGCACACAGTCTCAGGACTGTTCCAAAGGGACAGAGCTCACATTAGATCTTAGAGCAGAACATATTTCTTCATGCTGAAAAATGGGCTTTTAGTGTGGCGGCACTGTAGCAATGAGCCACCTGACCCACAGCACTGTTTCCACTTAATAACTGTTTTCTGTATTATTATTTCATTAGAACAACATAGAGGACAAGTTAAAGAGTGTATACAATAATTTTGTTGGTTGGTTGGTTGGTTGGTTGGGTTTTTTCTGGTGGTTTTTTTGTATTTGTGCTGTTATATATCATGATGTTCTATAGATCAGTGGCCAAAATGAAAACAGAAGTTTCAGGACAAAATTAAAAAATCCTGTGTAATAAAAATCATCCAACTATATATAACCTTTCCAGGAAAAAAACGTTGAGTAAATTAACTTTGTTTATTGGAACTGGAGGAACAGAAGCCTCCCAGTTGAAATGTCACTAGTCTGGATAATAAGCATGGTTTCCCCCTGCTTGCAGCTCATGACAAACCAAATAACTGGAGCTAAACACATTTATCATTGGAGAAGTTCAGTTCCAGTACAAAATATGAAGTGACTCCAAATAGTGTGCAAAAACAAACCCTTAGAATTCCAATGTTCCTGACCTTTCAGCACAAATTGTAACCTGCAGGCCAGGCATACCTTTCCTTCCTCTCTCTTCTCCTCCCTCCAGCTTTTAAAAAGTTATTTTACATGTAAGTCTGATCTATGCTGTGAAAACCAGGCTGTAGTTCTGTAGTCTTTTACCCAGTGTGTTTTATTTTACTCTGCCTGCAGTTCTCTTCTTACTTCTAATGCTTATAACACAGAGTTGCTTCACTGATTTCTGATTAAAGGAAGGGAAGTAGAATTTGGACTATATGGTCCACATTTATGTCAAAATTATGATGTAAAATACTTAATTGCTTCTCTCCTTTAGTAGAAAGCTATCTCCAGTGGGGGTGACTAATTATACCCTTAACTGAGTGGGAGTTTCATGCTGTATTTCATTCATATCCAAACTTTACTGCAGAACCCATCAGCACACAAAGAAATAAACCAGATTTTCAGAATTTTTTCTTAGCAGATAATATTAGAAGACCAAGACCCAAAGATGGTTCCCAAACAGTGCAACATTTGATGCAATACTGACCCTGAGTCTCATGATACATGGTTTATTAAGTAATTGCATTGTTCTTCTAACCTAAGCCAAGTCTTACTTCCTCATTTACTCAGAAACATTCAGATTAATGAAAATAATATATCTCAAAATGGATGCACGACATCCTTTGGGTTTTCTTTCCTGAAGGTCATTCCCATAGATAAAAGGGAGACGCCAGGAGATGTTGTCATTTAGTTTACTTTATGTCTATGCCGTAAAATAAACTCAAGGATGCAGCCTGTAGTGCAAAATAATGGATTATAAATTGCCAGACAAGCATGTGAAATTACCTAGTAAATCTCAGTAATTGTGTCAAAACATTTCAAAAATTGGATGCAATATTGCAGTCCTGGTTTTGACTTTTTTCTATGTAAATAAGTATGCATCATTCTAGGAAAGCCTCCAAGAATTAAAAAAAAAAGCAATTAAAAAAATTATCTTGCCTCTCAGATTTTAGCAGCAATCATGCATTACTATGCAGACTGAAATCTCCCCCTATGACTCTGGTTGAAGCAAATGTACGTCACTGTCAAGTTACTTATTTCTGTTGTTTATAAATGGTGTTAAGGAGAAATGGTTCAGGGAGAAATGTCTTTCTACTGGAAAAAAGAAAGAAATGATGACAGCATGGGGTAAAAATGCTGACAAGGGCAACTGTTACTGCTAAACCTTAAACTTAAAAATCATATAATAAACAGATTACTTCGGCCATACAGATACAGACAATCATACACAGCACCCTGCATGAGATCCTGGCTAAACCCTTGCTACTGGAGCTCAGTGAAATTGTGTTTAAGATCTAACCTGCAGGGGCATTCCTAGCCAGATGTACCTGATACTGACTGCAAACCTCCTATCTGAGTTCCAGAAAGGAGGAAAGGCTGTCACCTTCTCCAAGATGGAAGTGCTGGCCCTTGCAGGCAGTCACCACAAGCAGAGTCAGCGTCCCGATCTCCTCTTAAATAGTTGCTACAAGCATTTAGGGGACAACTCTTGAACTTCTTGTTTTATTCTAATTAATAAGCAGAGACAAATCTTCAAGTGCACTGAGCAGTAAACAAGTAGAAAGAAGATGGAAAAAATTCAACTTGTATATGCTGCCAACTCTATGTCAATTGTAAGAAACTGCTGAAAACAATTAATATAATGATGCCCTTTAAAAAATGCTCTTTCTTCTTTTTCCAAAGGCATACAGCTTCTGCCTCTTCTGTGTGCTACAATATAAATGATACTTCTGTTCAATTTATGAATTCAGCATATTCCCCCTAAGTTTCCACCCTTACAGCAGTTCCACATATATTTCCTGTGCTTTCTCATAAAATCTAAATTTGGCAATTTGTTTTCCTTTGTCAGGAGTCTGTAACCAGCAGTACATTCAATACCCAAAAGAATTCTGCCCAAATAGTTAGGTTAATGGTTGGACTAAATGTTCTTAGAAGTTCTTTCCAGCCTAAATAATTCTATGATTATTTGGTTAGTTCTGTCCAGAGATTCTTTTGCAGCTCTGAGGTGGCACCTTCAGCCATTTTTCCTTGCTTGTTTAACTTCAAGTCTTCATATCAAACTTGATATGGTGTTTGTGCATGCAGCCAGCTCTGTGTGCAGGGGCAATAAATTATTCAGAATAGTTTCTGAAACAACATTTTTCTAAATTGTCATTTCTTCAAACTACTCTTAGCAGGACACAGCCGAAGACCATATTTAACCAGGAACTACTATTCAACTTTCCATCGGTAAGCTTATCCTATCCTTACAGAGCCTGAAAACAATATATGCTATTTTCAGGAGTAACATTTCAGACAAGTAAAGAATTGAAGGTATTTGACAGATATTAGGAAAAAAGAAAGTGTTATGAAGTCATACCCCTGACAGTATGAATTGTCATGGATCTCTCCTCACCCCAGGGACTGTATAGAAATCCTGCTAATATTGTTGGCTGATGCAAAGACAAGCATAGTCCTACAGCAGCAGCCCATATTAGCAATTTGAACAGCCAAAAAGGTTTCTGTTGCTGTTGACATTACTTAGGGTACCTAAGAGAGTTGTCACAGCTTCTTCTATTGCTTCTCTCTCCCTTGAGAGACAGGAGGATAAGACAGGAAGGCCACGTGCTGGAAAGGAATTGCTTAGAGTAACCATTAAGACATGCTAGGTGTTCCAGCAGCCCCTCTGCAGCCTCCCTGTCTGCACTCATATTTACATCATGCCTCTTTCAAGGCATTTAGGAAGATCTAAACCAAACTTGCTTGTTTGTTTAAAGCACCATAATGATGGACTAATATTTGCATTGAATGTTACTGCGTTCAGCTGGGTCAAACAAAGAGATGCCACTCCCCAGGAGAGACAAGATGACCAAAACAGATAATTTAGGTAATGAAGGTAGTATTCACAATGAATATCTTTGTCAGGATTTGGCCTTCAGACTGTAAGTTCAAAGACTTTGGAGGAGTCTGCACAGGCATGGGAGTGACCAGAACAATGTCAGACAGCCTCTGTGCACAGCTCTGTATTGTGTTAGCAGGGGAGCTGTGCCATCACCTTTCACCATCAGTAAATCTTCAAGGAAAACTGTAGTGTTCTAAAGGAGGTTTGTGAAAGCTACATTGTTTTTGACATTTAAAGCTAAGGCAACTGAACTCCAGAAATTATTTCAGAAAACAGTTACTGGAGAAAAAACTGGATTATCAGTTTGCTTTTCCCTCATTATTCACTTACTGTCCTTAATTTCCTTGTTTCATCCTTGTATTACAGTTAGGTACATTTTATCTTCATTACATAATCATTGCCAAATGAAAAGATTGATAATCATTGTATCAGCTTAAACCATGAGATATAGGCTGGAATAATTTACTGAATTACAATATGGAAGTTTCCATCTGTCCCTCATTTTGTCTGCTTAACTCAGCCCAGGATGAAGTTGGGTTTCTGGGCTGTGAGGGCACATTGCTGGTTCACATCCAGCTTTTCATCCATGAGAACCTCCAACGTCTTCTCTGCAGGGATGGTCTCAATGAGTTCCCTTCCCAGTGTGTGCTCATGTCTGGGATTGCCCTGACGCAGGTGCAGCCCCTTGCCCTTGGATTTGTTGAACCTCATGAGGTTCTTGTGGGCCCACTTCTCATGTTTGTCCAGGTCCCTCTGGATGGCATCCCATCCTTCTGTTGTGTCAACTACACTGCTCAGCTTTGTGTCATCTGAAAACTCTCTGAGGGTGCACTCGAGCCCACTGTTGATGCCAATGATGAAGATATTGGAGAGCACAAGCCCCAAGACAGGACCCTGAGGAACACCACTTGTCTGTGGCCTCCACCTGGACACAGAGCCATTGACCACAATTCTCTGGCTGTGTCCATCCAGCCAATTCCTTATCAAACAAATACTCCACCCTCACTTTAAGAAGGACATTGAGGTGCTGGAGCATGTCCGGAGAAGGGCAGCAGAGCAGGGGAAGGGTCTGGAGCACAAGTATGATGAGGAGCAACTGATGGAGCTGGGGTTGTTTAGCCTGGAGAAAAGGAGGCTCAGGGGAGACTTCATCACCCTCTTCAGCCACCTGAGGGGAGGGTGTACTACAGTGGGGGTCAGTTGCTCCTGACATGTCTTAAGTGAAAGGACAAGAAAAAATGACCCTAAAATGTGCCAGGAGAGGTTCAGATTAGATATTATAAAAAAAAAGAAAAAAAAAAAAAATCACATAAAGAATGGTTTAGCATTGGAATAAGATGCCCAGGGAGGTGCTGGAGTCACCATCTCTGGGAGTGTTCAAGACACATCTGGATGTGGCACTTGATTACAGTGGTGCTGGGTTGCTGGTTGGACTAGATGACCTTGAGGTTATCTTCCAAGCTTAATGACTCTGTGATCCTATGAATTTTCCTTATTCAGGTTATATTGAGTCCATTCAATTTAAATGATCAAACCAGAGCAGTAATCAAGCCTACATCTGTGATGAGGTACGAGACTTGCCAAAGTAATCTTCTTACCCTTATACTTACACTGGCTTACACTCTGCTCAGTGCCTTGCTTAGCCACTCTGAAGCACTTTACTGAGAGGTACTTTTTTGTTTTCATTAATGAGGCAGTGGAACTTAGGTGGAATTCAAGCTATCTGAAAATTGCCCTGCAATAGTTCCTTCTTCTTTAATTCAGTTGTATAGGAGCAAAAACTAGAGAGGAACATATTAGAGTGAAGTACAAATTCCTATCTCATTCCTCCCATACTTTGGAAGTTTCTACTTCATTTTACCCTATGAAACTGAGACTCCAAAGCTAGAGGAGAAGAACGGTTGCAAACTTGGGATGACTTCTTCATGAGGAATAATACAGTTATTAATATCTCCTTTTAGTCACCTTCTGCAGACATGGAAGCCTACCCAGGTAGGAGAGCTGAGCACTTAAATAACAATATTGAGGGAGAACAGGCTAAGAAGTCAAGGGGAGGATAATGGGGAATTACTTGTCTAGAAAGGAGTGATGCACTGAGCTTTATACATTCTAATTTCTTTTGTGTGTCTGTTAGATTTGCACTTTCTGTATTTCAATGACACATTCTCAAGAGCTAATAGATAAGAACATGGTGGCTCAAACTTTGCAAGGTTTGCATTTAATGTTTATGCTTGTTTTCTGCCTGCTTGGAAAAGGGATCGGAGAACTGCTGATTACTTTAGCAACAATGCATTATTGTCAGTCAATAAATAATCACAATCAGCTCTTTATTATTAAAGAGACAGATATGCTGGCTTAGGGACTTTAATTATTAAGTTAATGAAAGGATTTTTTATTAGCTTCACAAATTTGAAGGACTAATGGTATATATAGCATTTTGCATTGAGTACTTTTTTCTGTCACCTCCATACTCCTAATAGTGTAACCATTTCCCATTATAATGTGGCATTTGTTGTGTCCCTGCTTGTTGTGGACGTTAGCTACATGACTATTTCTCCTGAAAAAATTATAGGAACTTTGGAAAATAACAGCAAAATTATAAGAAGGATAGTAATTTAAGGATATGCTTAAAGATCATACTGAAAAGAATTGCTATATTGAAATCATTTAGGGAAACGTGCAGATACCATCAAAATTACTACCCTTTATCTCTTCAGCATACTTGTGTGCAGCTTGCATGTTTTAATAAACATGCATCACTCATTGTTGATTATTATAGAATTTAAAAAATAAAAATGTTTATGGCCTTAGAAAAGATACACTACTTGCCATTAGCAATACTACTAATAAATAACTAATTAAATAACTAATAAACTAACTAAATAACTATTAAATAACTAAATACAGCTATTTTAAATCACAAGATCATCTTTGGCAGGCATCAGTGCCTATGGGGTTGAGGTTGGAGAAAGGATGCACTCTGATTTTTGTAGAATACATCCCATAGACTATTTTGAGCAGTCCCTTTCAGCTTGGGCTCCGCCAAAATCTTCCTGGGGAAAAGCTGTAATACAAGGGGACACAATCCGATCTTTATCAAAAATAAAGCTGATAAACAAATCTCCATGTCATGGGGTGACTAACACGCAAAAAATTCAGACGGCTGCCTTGCAGTTGATTCTTCTGCAGTTTGCAGAATACCATCACTCTAAAAGTGTGTAGTATATAGTATAAATTATTGTCATAGTGAGATTCTGAGAAAATTAAAATTCCAGGATAAACTAATGAAGAAAATGGATAATAAGTCAAAAGGACAGCTCCTCTTGACTTTCAAACTCCTTTAGAAAATTTACAAAGTACTTTTCAACTAGGTGTTGTATTAGGTTATATACATATTTTATACATATAAAATATATTGTATAGAAGGTGAGATTACTGAGTTACCTTGCACAGTGTGAAACCCTTGGGCTCTTCAGGTTAATGTGTAGAATTTTATAGGTCTCCTACTGAGAAGGTACTGCACTGACAGCGAATTTTGTTGTACAGCCTCATCATGGCCCCATGTGCACACATCAAGAGACCCCACAAACAGCATTTTGGGAACTCCTGCTTTAGCACATTCAAGAGTGTTAGTGCACTGTTTATTGTTTACATTTATTGTTATTGTTTTTATTTATCTTTAAAGCTAAAGCAGAAGAATAAATAGTTAACACAATAAATGTATTATACTAAAGGGTGAGAATACTTGTAACTTGAGTTATGATTTTTTTCAAATATTGACTACTTTATTTCTTGTGTCTTTGAATATCTTAGAATACCTTAGAATAAGGCCACCTCAGGAAACAGCAATATTACTATTGGTCTTGAGAGAAAACATAGAAAAAGAATATGTATTTATGGTTGCACTGAGACCATAAAATAAAAGAGGTATATCAAGATTGTTCTTTAAAATTGTCTCAAAATATCTGGAACATGTACTATGTGAGCCCATTCAAGTGTTCTACAGAAGGAGAGAAAAACTCAGCAGAAAATATGCCCAGTCTGAGTCAAGGCTGTGATGAACAACATTCCTCTGTCAGAGAATGGGAAGAGGCGCCTGTGAGAATTAGAGAGTCTTAGGTGCATGGAACCAGAAGAAACATGCAGAAATCTGTTAATCTGCTTATCATTGAAATTAAGATATTTCTTCAAGGAAATATGATGGAGACACTGAATAAACTGTGGGATGGGCAGTAAGCAGAACTTGTGAGATCAGAAACTTACACAAAAGACAAGGAGACCAGGGAAGGGTTGCATTTTAAAGCTCGTTTGGCTGACAAGTGAGGATTTGGTATGCTTTTCAAGTCAGCCAATAGAACAGCAGTATAGCAGAGAAAAAAAAAAAAAACAAAAAAAAACCACCAACAAACAAACAGAAAGAAATAGAACTTTACTGAATCAACAACCTCACAAAGTATATTTTGTAATATGTAAAAGTTCTTGAGAGAGATTAAGAAAAATGTGTTACAAATTTCTTCATATACAAAAGTTCCACTGGAAGATTGTGGCACTTCCTACAAGGCATTTAGGTGCTTTTGAAACTTCTTCTTAGGTAACACATGCCCAGTTAATGAAAATCAGACTAGTGATACAGCTAGGACCCCTCTGTCCTTCTTTGTGTTAAATTTTAATAAAGTAATGTTAGCTTGATATTGGAACAGACATATTTCTTTGGTAGTGCCATGAGACCCCAACTGGTATATGTTAAGGGATCTATGGCATTTTGGTACTGCCACATCACAAGCTACCATACAACCAGAAATCTGTGTGAACACTGAGATCCATGGCTGAATCCAATTCAGAGAAACATAAAAAAAAATTAAATGTCATGAACTTCATGGAGAGTTGATGGATATGAGATTTCATTTTACAACATTCTTGTGTGGTTGCTTTCTACAGGAAAGTGTCATAAACTCAAGCCTGTCCTTAACAATCTCTCCAAGCATAGAGTGTTTCATACTGCAATAAAAATGGAAACAGATTGTTCTTTCTATCCAATCTTTTCTTCAAATTGATGCTCTTGTAAAACTTTTGCCCAGTTTTGAATTATCTTAGAGCTAAGACTTTTGCAGTACAGTGAAGTGAAATCTCCGCATTAGCTTGGAGTTCTCCTAAAATAAATCAGATGAGACATTGAAGTCTATGTCTGTGTTTGAAATATTTTTTCTTCCAGAAATTAACTTCAGTAAAATCTCACCAGTATTTTGTGTGGTATTACTAGGCTCTCTTTATGTGTGCTTTCCATGGATTCTGAGACTCTTTGGCATTTAGACTATCAAGCCAATGTTTCAAAGATCAGGTCTAGAATAGGTAATGTTTTAGCACCACAGATTTAGCAGCTCATTTCTAACCTATGTGCAGAGAAACTTGGTTTGGCTTTAATCTAATCTTTGTGATGAAGCAATCAGTGATATGGTAGATAAACTACTGTAAGGTTTGCATTTACTATTTATTGTTTCTATTCAAGCAGTATAATGTTACATTTCAGTATTTACATAATGAGGACTTTTCACCATGGCAAAAGCCTTGGCAGTTAGTCTGGGGTCTGTTTTACTTAAATTAAAATGTAAAAAAAGATG
Organism: Cyanistes caeruleus; assembly: GCF_971803275.1. NCBI lineage: Eukaryota > Metazoa > Chordata > Aves > Passeriformes > Paridae > Cyanistes > Cyanistes caeruleus. The sequence continues at coordinate 66,764,324 of NC_141703.1, forward strand.
CTAAACCTGCCAAGAAAGAACAGAACACTGCAACTTGTATTTTATTCTTTATGATGTACATCACTTATCAAGATCAAGAGAAAAGTACACAAAGCCAGTAACTAGAAGAAAGAATATACAGACTGTCTTTTATTAACATGCCAAGATAGGTGCCTAAACTAAGAGACAGTGGAGTATTTGTGCAACTAAGGATCTAGACTCCAAGAGTTCACCTCAAGCTCTACTTTTATCTGCTGTGTTGTAGATTTTCCCAAGGTAATACAAATAACTGGTGATATATGGAAAATTATCACGTTTGTGAGATAAGAGATGATTAAACTAAAAAAGATTACCCCTGAAGACAGACACTTTCTGAAGACCCTGGGTTTTTTTTTAAATAAAAGCTGAAATTCTATGATGCATTTCTAACGCAAGGGGGCTTTCAAGATACGCTTCTGATTTTTGTGTAGTACAGATCATGTGCTATCTTGAATTGTCCAAGCCTTGTCTTGGGGGACACATAATGCCACTGAGGCTAAAAAAAAAAAAAAAAAAAAAAAAAAAAGTTAAAAGAGAGAAATGAGAATAAAAAGCCTTAGTGGGAAACCCCCAGTATTCCAAGCAAGCAGAGACGAATTCAGGTCTTTCTGAAATAAAGGCAAATGCAAATTATTCAAGTTCAGAAAATGCTTTTGAAACCAAACTTTTCAGACATGACAACGCCTGCATTTTCCATGTGAATGACAGACAGCAAACTCTAAAATTGCCACTTCTTAAAGTAAAAGAATTTGCCATAACACAAGCAAAAAATAACAGCAAACTCTAAAATAGTAAGAATTTTATGAATTAGAATGTATACACTCACAGCTTTTATCTCTGATCATCTTCTCCTGTGTGTAATGTTTCTAGTTTTGTAAAAAGTTAAGAAGATGAGTTTAAGCTGCATTAAACAGAATGAAGATATCTAAGCTAAAATAAAATTTAAAAAAGACTAGACCTTCTTGATGGGTGCTTTTTGCTTATTTGGAAATTGTGTTCAAATGGTTGCAAATGCTAAGGAGTGCTCACACAAGCACCTTGGAAAACACAGAATTTAATTTTAATACAAATTAAAATGAATCTGTAAGACTAGCAAATACGAAAACTGTACAAATCTGAGAAGAAAAATTTGGTTTATACATCCAATTTAAAATTGGCACTATATATCAAAAAACCCCAACCTCCTAGGTATAGCATCACAAATAAAAGCATTACATTTTTCAAAGGAAGTAATTATTTTTAAATTTGGGGTTACTTAAGTTCAGAAAAAAACTTCCCAAAGATTCAAAATTCTCCATGACAGCAAGTAATTCTTTACCCTGGGTGTGATGTGTCAGGAGCCTCCAGCCACTTGCTAGGTGGGCTACTAAGGAGTTTGGATAGCCTAACTGGCAGGTAAAGGTATTTTCCCCAGAGGAAAGTTGTCAAAATTAAGCTGTCTTTGAAAAAATAATTCAAGTCTGATGCATTGACAAATATCAATTAAATGAAAAGAAAATCACTTATCATGTAAGTATGAAATTGCTATCACTTTGGCATTTGAAATTTTAAATTCAAATATATGTAACCAGGCTAGTTTCTACACTGTCTAAGCAGGGCTTTTCCATCAGGGCTAAACTGTACATTGACCAGTTTATGCACATTTTCCCCTCTCAGAGTTGTCTAACCCAGTTCCCATTGTAACTGTTCTTGGGATATTGGTTTGTTGTTTGCGTTTTTTTACGGGCGGCAATATCACATTGGAACTATACAGAGGTGAGCAGGATTGGAGAGCAATTGGGAGAACTTGTCCATTTTTTAAGTTCTTCAGGCATTGTATTAAGACAAAGTACTAAAATATGAACTATGATCCTTCCAGCTTTTATCCTGGCATGTTTGGATATACCCCAGGTGTACATAAAGCTTTCTTCTGAAGGATATGTAGAGATCTTCCTAAATCTGCAAGTCTTGCAACTCTACATTATGCTGCATTTTGCTAGCAAGATTTGCTTATTATTGTTACTGTTAAGTATCCTGCATTTCAAAATATCCTTGTTTGAAATACGTAACTGGAGAAACTAGCTGAAATCCTTGAATTAGCCTAGGAATTGTTTGGTTTCAGTTATTTGCAGAGTTATATCAATACATCTCTTTATGTGGATTTTTGTGGTTGATGGGGTTTTTCTAATATGCCATATCACAGGGAACTGAAATATTTGTGAATAGAATTAACACTGCTGGTAATAATCCCACAGCAGGGGGAATTTTTTTGCTTTTTCTTATAATTCTCCTAGTAATTCCAAACAGTAATGTTTCCCTGTTTAACATTTTTTTTATAAATAAAGCTTACCAAATGCCTTAACAAGGGTAAACAGAATTTTTGAATTCTTTCAGTTCAGGTATTTCACAAAGAGCCAGGCAAATACAAATAAAACTAAGTACTCCCAAATACAAGCTATGTTAGAACTGGGAGTCCATAACAGTCAGGCTAAATCTTGATAAGTGAAACCCTGGGACAGGGTCATGATTTCAGCTTCACCTTCCTCAGAACTTGTTCAGTGCACTTGTGTTTTGAAGATTTTACAAAACTCTTGTATATTTTAAGAGTTGCTATGGGTCATTGTTGTACCTCAACCCTTCTCCTTCCAGAAGACGATGTCTGAAGCAAGGGACAGGGAACTTGCCTGAACCTTAAAAGTTCTGGTAACAGTAGTTTTTGCTATTTAGCAACCATCATACTCTTACAGGAGGACATGATTTTTTTTTGAGCTCCAGGCCTCATTTTCCAATGTATGTGTTATACAAAAACACTTACATGGTATAAGCAATATGTTTACAAGTTCTGGGAACACAGAAACTATTCTTTTCCTTCAGGAACAATGCCTAAGGCTGCTTTATCAAAGCAACTTTTCTTCAAAAATTGAGATCAAACTGATTTGTTTAACAGAAAGTGTTTTAGGGTTTTTTTTTTTTACTGAGCTGTCTTCTTCCCAAGCTAAAAAGGACATGCTAAAATATATTGTTTCTGTTTGTGACTAAAAAAGTCACATAATTATCTTCATAAAGTAAGATGTCCAAGGGCAGAAAAATATTATGTAGTCAGTATTATACATATATGCAGTCACTATGTGCAGTCAGTATTAAGTGATAATAATACAACATTTACTTCACAGTTCCTTTTTTATTTTTTAATTCTAGCCAGGCAGGGCTTCAGCTGTTTACAGGTACCATCAGTAATTACAAATACCATGAATAGTTAAGGTTCTGAAAGTTGTTTTGACTACTCACATAGTATTTATGTCTGTTTCTAATCTCTGAAAGAAGAAATGTAGTTCAAATGCTGAACACTTTAGGTATGTAACTAGCATTATAATTAAAAAAATAAATCTACACATTACACAAAACAATAAGGGATGAAGGCACAGATAGATGACTTTCTTGTGCATTATGTTACGATCTTAATTCAGCATTTAAATTCTGCCCAATTCCTTTAGCTTGTTGGTTTCTGTATTTGTCATGAATATTCTTGTCATTTAGAGAAAAGCATAAACCACAGCAGATTATTATAGTAGCACACCCGACACTGTGGCTTTTAGCAGAGGCAAGTAGCAGAAATATTTACTTCAGTTTACCAAACAAAAGATGGCCAAAAAAACCCAAACAGAAACACAGACAGGTGACTTGCAAGACATGTCCCTGGTACAGCCAATGGCTTGCTCAGAATTTTATTTGTAAGATTCTTTGCTTCTCCAGATTGAAAGCTTTCACCAATTTTACTAGGCAGGGAAGAGTGAAATCCGATCTTTGTAGTTTAGGTTATTAATTCTCCTCTGACATTCAGATATTTAAGTATCTATGGTTCCTGTTTATCCACGGGGCCTGCTGGAGTAGGCCTGCAGGTCTTATAATTTTCTTCCAGAGAAACTAAGAATGTGGGAGGAAAACCAGAAGGAGTGGAACTGGGGATGGAGTGCAGCACGTTTTGCGTTAACACAGAGTTAAAATACCAGCAGAATATTATCTGGATCTGGGTCTTGGGGAATGTATCCAGCTTCCACGCTATAGAGAAAGCAGGATGTCAAATGAAGCACATAAATTTCTTACACAGTTGAGGAAAAGACACTGATGTCTTTGAAAAGCTCCAGAGGGAGATCCCATCTGATTAAGTGCAGGCATTTAAGAAACTCAAGACAATTAAAAGAAAAATGTGCCTCTACTCATTGTTCTCACTTCCAAAAATTTATACAAGTAGATTTATTTGTTGCTCTGATCAGTGTCCTTATGTTACTTTGACAAGCTTCTTATAATTGAAATGCTAGAACCCACAGCCCTTTCAAAGCAATGGGAGACAAAACATTAAAACTGAGCAATGTACATGTACTATAAATTATACCTGGAGCTAGTTTTATCTAGTCACCAAGTATAATGGTATTCCTGATTTCAACTGCATACTCAAACTTACTCCCACCTCCCTTTAACTTTGGCCAGCTCAAAACTTAAAAAAAAAATTATATAATTTATTGCTTGTGTTACACTGTAGTTTTAGTTACAGAGGTATTTTGTTTCCTTCCTCATTCCCAATGACTGTTTTTTTCCAGAAAAGATTTTCAAAAATGCACTCATCTGCTAAAACTTTGCCACAAAAAAATAATTTTCTTTTATGTGACTGTTTTTAATCCACTCTTCTTCCCCTGCCTATCATACAGAAAGGGACTAACTAAATCCCTGTCTTGGTCCTTGGCCACAGAAGACAGGTATCTAATGAAGTTCACTGCACTCCCCGAGAGCTCGGCAAGGAGCAACCTGGCAGGGCTGACACCTAAACAGAAGCTGTTGAGAAACCCCTTTGCTGCTTATGAAAAAATAAAGGAGTATGTGTGCTGAATGATACAAATCCTATAAAATCAGCAAGTAAACTCTGAAAAATCCCTGTAATGTATTTTTCTTTGGTTTCTTGATCAGAGACTAATTGACCTTCATGAGGGGAAAAAAAAAAAAAAAGTCATTTAATAAAATCAAGCATCTCAGGATAGGAAGTGAAACTTTATTGTCCTACTGTTTCTACAGAATTCACCTAATCACCCCATGATGATCATCTCAGAAAATTAATTGCTCCAAAATGCTTTTCAGATTTAAGATTAGCACCTTGGCATTCTGCAGAATTAATGCCTTCTGCCTCACCCCTTTCAGGACCTCCTGCTGCCCAAACTCTTCCACACTTCTCACTGCTTTCCATTATACTCCAGTCCTCTCCTGTTCTTGCATTATCTCCAGTTTCTACTTCCCACTATTTTCCCAACACTGCCAATGTCTCCTCTACTTCCCTTTCTCCACAATGTCCCCAGCCCCTCCTTCACGACTCCAGCAAGGGACAATCCATAAATGCTTTACCTAGTGGTACCTTCTCACTGCCTGGTGAACTAGCACACATAAATAACTTCAGCAGCAGCTACTCAAAAATTACACTGGCTCTTATCTCATCTTTAGTTTTATAGCGGGCCATCACTTTTGTCTCTTGTACAGTCAAAATTTTGATTAAACTTGGTTGTTTCTGATACTTCTTTCCACCTTTCAAACTAGCTTGAAGGTATCCAAACTTTTCAAAAGTTGTGGGAGAAATGTCACAGCAGCTGAGCAACGCAAAGCCACAACAGTACAACTTTGTTCTCTTAAAACACCAAGGAAAAAATTGTAAAGAGCAAGAGAAAATATGAAAGAATTACTTAAGATATAATTACTTTAAGTACCATTAAAATATAACGGAAAAAAAATGGAAAATAATGTACATTTAGCAGCTAATTAAAACTATAACTTCCTATAATGAACAGTTAGGAAAGGTCTACTACAAAAAAGCAAATAAAACCAGAAAATTAGACTATCCAGATGGCAAAAACAAGAAAAGTGACTTTTAAAAGGTATTTAAAAATACTTTGATTGATGTGGTCCAAAATATTTCAGTTTTATTTATTAAGGAAGAGTATAAATTGGGAGTTACATTTATTCTCATTTGTATTGAACCAGATGACAAACAACCACAATCAAAATTAGGCTTCCCCAGCACCAAGAGCTGTTTGCTGTAACAAGATCTGAATCCATGCTTCAAAGCCTTGATTCTTTGTTCTACCAGCTCCTCCTGAGTGTCATCATGTCAACATTAGTAGGCTGATCCTCCACATGTGGATCTGACACTTCACCAGACTTCACTCTCAGTAATTAAAGGAACTGCAATTAAAGCCTGACTTTAATTTGAAGCAGCCAGGATTTCTGTTCTTCCTCCTGATGCACATACTTCCACTTCTTGCCCCAAAATGTAACGGACTTTGAAGAAAAAAAAACCCTTTTGCATCACCAAAAAAGATAAAATATTAGATTTTCCAAATCTGCCAAATCAGACTCATTTTAGTATGTCAAATTAAATAATCAAATCTTAAATGTTTTTAGAAATCCTTAATTTTGGACATTCTTCTCCTGAGCTGTGCTGAAGTTTAGAAGTTTGGTGAATTCTCTCTCTTGTCTGGAAGTCTCCTTTTGCGTTCAAATATCAGAGCTGAGCTCAGGCTGTTTCACAGGTAACAAAAGTCATCAACTGACCCAAAGCAAACTGTGATACAATCAAACGGCTCAAACACAAGTAATTAGAGAATTATGTGCTTCTGACAGCCACGCTGCCTAGCCTTGAAAATCTGGGCAAATTTTACACTGATAACTGCCTGAGATTATTCATGCAGTTCCTGTTATTCATGAAACTATTGAAATCAAGGCAATCTATTCATTCAATCTATTCTCAGATCTGACAAAATGATATTCCTGAAGTTGAACAGAATCAGTCTCAACTGAGCAGAATTCACCCTGACATCTGTTATCTATGACAGAGGGGCAGATTTCCCATGCAGAGAATTACAGATTTAATTTTCAGAAAAAGTGTGTAAGCTATTTACACGTGCAAGTTACCCAATTTAAAGTGCAATGCTCTTGTGGTAGCAACTGTAGCCTTGAACATAAAAGCAGGAACTTCTCACCAGTGTTTTCTGCAGAAATATTTCTGAAAATATCTCTGCTGAGGGACACTCCACAAGCCCTCTGGGCAATCTGTTCCATTGCTTGTTTACCCGCACAGAAAAGTCCTCCCTCATATTCAGGTGGAACTTGCTGTGCATCATTTTCTGCCCCTTGCCTTTTGTCCTATCGCTTGGCAGCATGAAGCATAGCCTGGTCCACCTCCCTTCAGATAGCCAATCCCCTCCCTTCAGATGCTCATAGACATTGATTAAATCCCTGGCAGTTGTCTCTTCTCAAGGCTGAACAGGGCCAGTTCCCTCAGCCTTTTCTCATAAGAGAGGTGTTCCAGTCCCTTGATGCACTGCAACCCTGCGCTGAAGACAGATGTTCCGTCCAGTCCCTTCGCTGGATCCGCTCCAGGAGCTCCGAGTCTCATTTCTGGGCTCATCAGTGCAAGAAAGATCTGCTTGTCTTTCGATTACTTTTTAGCCTTGTGTACTTCTGCCTAGCTGTGCAGCCTCCGTACTCCCAGCCAAGGCATGAGGCAGGTCTTGCCAGCTGAAGTGCTCTGACACACGCAGAACCTGAGGCACGGCGCCAGGGAAAAGTCACTTCTTGGAGGGACAAAGCCAGACCCGGCTGTTTCCACACCACGGGGAAGGCTCTCGGAGCAAGTCTGAGGCAGGGTCAGCTCGGCGGCCCCTCGTCCGCGCCCCTGAAGGCAACAGGGACAAGCAGAGCGGTCCCACGGGCAAGCGGGCGGCGGCTCTGGGGCACAGCCTCGCCCCCTGCAGGAGCCTCTCCTCGCTGGCAGCGGCTTTTCTCCTCACAGAGCCCATGAGGGCGACTCCTCCCGGTGCGGGGCCGGCGAGCGAGGCACGGCCGTGTCTCGGCGCGTTGCCCCGGCAGCTCCCGCCGCCCCTGCCCGGCGGGGCTGCGCTCCCCTCCCTGCCCGCTAGGGCGCGCCCCCGCCCGGCGCGGCGCCGGCCGCCAGGTGGCGCTGCCGCCCCGCGAGCCGCCGGCGGCCGCCGCCCCCGCCCTCCCGCCCCGGCCCCGCCCCCGCCCCGCCCTGTGACATCACGGCGGCGCGAGCGGAAAGGGGGCGGGGGAGGCGATGCGCGCGCACCTCGGGGCGCTGGCCAGGGCGCGAGCCCCGCCCCTCCCATCCCCCCCAGCCGCGCGAGAGCCCCTGGAGAGGGCGGGGCCGGGGACCGTTGGGCGCGCGCCGGGCCGCCATTGTTGGCGGGCAGGGCGGGAGCCGCGGCCGCCCCTCAGCGCCCCCGCCGCGCCTCCGCCGCCTTCCCCTCCGCCCGCCCCGGGCCTGCTGCCCCGCTCTTCTCCGCTCTGCCCCACTCTTTCCGCGCCATCCAAACCCGGGGCCGCAGCGGTGGCGGGAGGGGCGGGTGTGCCCCAAGCGTGCCCCGTGCCCTCCTTCCGCGCCCCCCTCGGCCCCGCTGGCCCCCGCCCTGCCCCCGCAGCCGGTGTGCTGTGACCTTGAGCTCGAGCGCGTGGAAACAATTTGTGGGATTGTTTTGGGGGGACTTTCTTGTGGGTTTTCGGTGTTTTGGGGTTTTATTTGGGGTTTTTTTGTGAAATACTTTCCCCCAAGAAAAGGTTCGGCAAAAGCAACACTTTTGTTTTGGGGGTGTTTTTTGTTTTGTTTTTGGTTGGTTTTGGGTTTGTTTTTGCTTTTTTGTAAAGTACGCTACTCAAATTATTTGGAGGGATCTGAGAAAATCTGGTGGCCTGCAGGTCGTAACGCTGATACTCATTTTTGATTGGAGAAACCCTTTCTTTGTTCTTTTTCTATTCTTCCTCTGACTTTCAGAGGAAGAAGCCTTTGTGCAGCCTTTCGTGGGATGGTGCTGCTGTCTCGTGTCCCAGTCCCAGGGAGGTTCCTTGCTGCTGCAAAGTTGCTGTTGCAAAATTTGGTTTCTTTGCAAATCTTACGTGACATTTTGAGTGGGCATGTTGTAAACCAATTTAAGTATGTGTCAGCTCTCATTTTGTGTGAAGATACCAAGGTGTTTATAAACTTGCAGGTGCATGTTATTTTGGGACAACCACAAGAATTTTCGTGGAACTACATGGGTATAATAAAGTCATGTGATGGTTTAGATTGGAAGGGACCTTAAAGATAATTTTGTTCCAGCGCTGCTGCTGTGGGCAGGGACACCTTACACTAGATTGCTCAGAGCTCCATCTGATCTGGCCTTGGTCACTTCCAGGGGTGGAGTATCCACAGCTTCTCTGGGCAGATTGTTCCAGTGCCTCACCAGTCTCACAGTAATATGGGGAAACTTGGATGAATCTCTTCTACGGCTTACATATGAGCTATAACTTGTCATAATTTTTTTTTATTATTAAACGGAGAAGTATAAGCTATCATGAGTTTAATGCAAGATAATACTGTGATGTTATAGCAACTGTGGTTGCATTCCTTGAAGAGGAATACAGTTTATGCATTGTCCAAGTTTTTGAAATAATGTTAGCAATGTGAGTTATGTAAATTCTGTTACTTTTGTTGCTCTAGAAACTTCAACAGTTTCAGGAACGGTCATGTGTTTTTACAATGCATTCAAATGTCATTAAATAAAGCAAGTGCATAGATGGCAACTGAATTGTTTTTGAATAATACCAAATTCCAGTGGTTAAACCTGGATACTTGGGTGTCAAAGTTCCAGCGGAGATCTGGGAATCATGCCTAATTACTTTTCTGTGCCTGGGATTAATGCCCTCTCTTCATTGTTAGCTTGATGAAAACTGGTTTAGGATATAATTTAGAAGGTTTACATTATTTTGATTATCATCCATTCTCTTGTCCTCTCATAAATTTATGTTCCATCCATTGTTCCATCACCACCTATGCTTAGCCACTAAAAATAGCATCCCTTCTTCCAAGCTTTCTCATCTTTGTCCTTAAGTACCCTTGAATTCCAGAAGGTGCCTCTTGCTCTTTATTTGTTCCATTAATTTCAGATTTCTGTATACAAATGGCTTGCTAATATTGATTTATATTCTCATCACATAGTACATTGTAAGAACTTGGGCACGGAACAATGTCAGATTAGACGGAACTCCAGGAATGCTTGTGAATTTTAGAAAGAATATCCTTTTAATCCTCAGTGGGTTTGAGGGCTTTGTGTGGTAGCTTGTCATAAATATGATGATAGTATTGCTGTGATTTTGCTAGGTTTGTAGTGTTTTATGAGTTACGTTTTTATGTGTAATGTAGTTACCAAAAAAGCAGCTTACTTTGAAAACAGTTGAAGTTCCAAAGTTGGAGACAATCTCTAGAACCAGTTTTCTTGGAAATTCTTTCACTGTAGATACGAATGTTTAAAATTCCAGTAACTGAAAACAAGAATGTTGGTATTTTAAGATAAGAAAGTGTTTAACACTACATCAATTTTTTTTAAATAAATGTGGCACTCGGTGTCTCTCTTTACAATTAGAAATTTGCTGGGTATTATGAGATCTGTCTTCCCTTTCACCATCTTAATCTCTAGAACCTGCTCCAGAGTTCTTCAAGGAAACACTGACACTGGTATTTTTAGAAGAAATTACTCAGCTTGTGTGTTGGATTGCCAGGGCCATCCTGGTGGCAGCACAGGGATTGATTCCCAGCTCTCGGTGCCTTGGAGTGCCCATGCACCGAGCACCAACTTGTGTCTGAGGGAGTTCTGACAGTTGTGACTGATCACCAGTGTGTCAGCTGCCAGTGTGCAAAGGCAGCAGGCAAAGCCTTGCTTAATTCAGCTGCTGTATTAAACAAGATTATTGCTTTACCAATAAATACCAAACAAAACCCCAGTTAACAGTGAAATAAGTCACTTGTGTGTGCTGTTCCACTGCTGCAGCCGTCAGGGCAGGGGAGGAGGGCACATACATTGGCTCCTGTTGCTCCAGGAGGAGTAGTGCTGCCCCTGCTCCCCATCAGGACACACCACACAGCTCTCTTCGTTCTGGGGCCAGCAGCAAAAGTAAGGCGTGAGAGCTTCCTCTCTGGGAGCTCCAGTACTTTATGCTGTAGATAAGCCCATTGATGGCTTTCCCCTAGCACTTTTAAAGGGTTTTTCCCAAGGTGAAAAAACACTCAAAAATTGCTTTACTTTTCATAAGGTTTGTGGATAGGGTCTCCCAAATTTCCATGGGTCACAAAATCATTTTCAGTTAAAACATCCTATTGTTTTCCCTTTTATCTGATATTACTGTTTTCTAGTTCATATTACTTTCCACTACTGGTGTCGTTGTTTCTAAGTTAATGGCTCTGGCTTTGCTTCTCACCTTTTGCTCCTCACCAGGCCCATGAAAATGATTCTCGAGATAATGAACAGGAAAGGTTTAACAAAAGACTGGTTGTGGCACTTAGTGCTATGGTCTGATGTTGACATGGTGGTGTTTGGTCATAGGTTGGACTTGATGCACTCAGGGTCTTTTCCAACCTAAATGATTTTGTCAACTCACCACCAGGGAATGGTCACAGCATCCTGGATTGTCTCCAGTCTGAACCCCTGCAATGAGCTCATCCTCTACCACCAGCTCCAGTAGTGCTCTTCATCTGGTTTGTTTGTCTAATACCTGGACCAGGAAGTTGTCCTTAATGCACCCTAGGATTCTCCTGGACTTCTTACAGCTAACTGTGCTGCTTTCCTGGCAGATGCCTGGGTGGTGGAAGTCCTCTGCTAGGATGAGATCTTGGAGTGTGATGCTTCCTGTGTCTACAGCAGGAGGCCTTGACCTTGGTTCTCCCCCTGATGAGACCCCCACCAGCAGATGTCCTTTGTTGGTCCTGTCTTTGAATTTTTTACCCACAGGCTCTAAACCTTTTTGTGGCTGTTTTTCTGAGGCAGCTCTTCACAATCTATCCCTTCCCTAACACAGGGCACAAAACGCCTGCCCCATCTCCCCTGTCTCTTTTAAAAAGCTCATAGCCTTTGACTACAGTTCCGTCCCAGCATCTTTTGCTGATACGTCATAGTTTTCTAACTGCACTATGGCTTTCAACTTCACTTGCTTGTTTCCCATACCATGTGCATAGGCACAGAGGCATTTCAGCTGGGCTGTGGGCTGCCCAACCTTTTGGGAGGAGCCTTCCCAAATTCTTCTGGGATGATTTACAGGGATTTCCCTCTTATTTTCTAGAGTGTAGGTATCTTCTGGTTCTTCACTGTCACTCAGAAGTTCATCCCCTTCCCCATAAAGCATATAAAATGTATCAGGCTGAAGGTATACCTGAGCCCAGCTTTTACACATTCTGGACAGCTCTAACCACAATATTTTTAAAGGGAGAACTCTGTTTTAGAAAAACTGGTTAAGTCCTACCCAATCTCAAAAGGTGCAACTAACCACACTGGGGAGAAGGATCTGTAAGTTACTTATTCTGGTCTGTAACTTTTTATGGATTTAGTGGTATGAGATCCCTCAGTCTCACAGAACCCGGTCTGAAATCTAGAATTTACTACTCAGGTAGCACTGCAGGGAGATACCTGCTGTAAGCAGACATAAGCTGGTTACATTCTCCAAGGGAGTCATGGTAAGAGAGGATTTTACAATTAGTAATTTTTCATGAAGCAAATAATTGTGTCTCAGTACCTATGTGTGTAAAGTACTTTGACATTCATTGTCACGAATTGTGATGTGCAGATACAATTGCTGTTGCAGATGGTGCCAAACCAAATGAATATGGACAGTATCAGGAATTTGATAATGGCTTGGAGCAAGTGTTTGGGATACTAGAAGTACAGTTGACTTCCTCTGCCTCACAAGGTAGAGGAAATGGTAGAATAGATAAATGATGAGCTGGCATCTGTTGTGAAGCAGCTGAAGATGGGATAACCCAAGAGGATAATTCATGTGCTAAAATAGGAGCAGATGTCAATTAAGACAGTCTGTCTGACCATTTGGGTGCCAGTTCTGTAGCACATGTCATCAGTACAGGCTTGACAAACAGCCTGTTTGTGAAATTCGGTGTTTCTTGACATCATAATTTGTTAGAAGGTGGAGATGTTGTTGGCTTTGAGAATCTGGAAAATTTAATCACTGGAGCAAACCCAAATTCCAATTTTATATTAAAACCAACTAGGTGCCATTTTAAGTTGTCACTGGGGTTTTTTTTGATTGTTTGTTTGGTTGGATTTTTTTAAAATGAGAAGTTCAGTACAAAACTAGTTGCTTTTTCTAGAAACTAAATGAAGCTGCAACAGAATTTTCATACTAGACTGTCCGGGTTACTGTACTTTAAAACTTCTGCAGCAGCGTGGAACTTTTCCAAAACATTTTTCCCCAAACCTTGTCTTCAGCTAAATTCCTTTCTTCCCCCCTTCCAATCTCTCTCTTGTCTTGGGTGAAACACCATGCTGATGCAGTTTCTGCCCTTCAGTCCTAGGAATTAGCTTGGGTTTCTTCATCTGGGAAATTTTCCATAAGCTTACTCTTTGGAAGATTCCACTGATACAAGGCATTCTCCCCTGTCCTGCCCAGCTTAGAGCAATAGTCCTTAAAATCTGATGCAAGAACCCTTAAAACAGAGACAGGACTTCAGAATTTTGTTTTCTTTCATACAATGAACATTATCATTGTACAAGATCAATGTGTTGAATACAAATTAAAAGTCAAATTTGCCAATTTACTGTCTGAAAGACTAAAAGCAGTTATAAAAAAGAATTGAGTCAATTTCTCAGCTACTTCTACTTTGAAAAGTCAAGTAGTAAAATACATGTAATGAAGTAAGGGTTATGTTACGTTATTTTCTCATGGCTTCTTTGGGTTCCTTTTTCTCCCATGTTGTGCACCTATTAATCATTAAAAAAATCCAGGCATATATCTTTATTGTACTATATCTTGAAGTTAGTATTTCCACAGTATTTTTTATATTTTACAGTGTTCATTGTCCAAAGACATAGTGGTGGTTTTAAATACAGACACATAAAATCATAGAAATGCACAGCTGAGCTTAGTGAAAGAAAATAAGGATGTGTGGGGCCACTGTAGGGGAAAATGCAGAAAAGCTGGAAACAACCTTAAGTATATTTAAAATTCAGTTTAGTTTGTTCTAGAGCATCAAAAAACCACAGGTTTCATCATTCATGCAGGTATGGCTTGGGTCACTTCTGAAAACTTGTCTGAAGAAATCAGTAGCTTGAGGCAGCAGCAAAAGGAAAGTGGCTGGACAGGACTGAAAATCAAAACTCCATACACAGACGTATTTAAGAAGTGTAATAATTTTAGGGGAAAATTATTCAGCTTGGAAATGCTGTTTCCTTTAAAACAGATTTACGCGTATCTTCAGGTGAATGTTTTCGGGATCAGGAGGATCCAGATTGCTCTGAATTTTATGTGATGTCCCTGAAGTGCTTTCCATTTCCCAGAAACCTATGTGTATAGCCTTTCCTGCTGACTTGAGAGATGGAAAAGACTTGCTTGATAATTTCAGATATATAGCCATACAGTTCTTAGAAGTGAAAAGGTTGCTAACTGCTGAGTTTACTCACCTGCTTTCCAGGATGAAGGTGCCACAAGTTAGTTGTCCATCCAACAGCTCTGTAAATACTTAAGCAACCTTGTAGTGGGATATTAAGGAAAATTCCCTTTGAAATATATTATCTCAATATAGAAGGCACACATAAATCTATTTTTGGAATGAAAGAGTCCTTTGTATTCTACATACATTTTTTTTATTTTTTTATTTTTTTTTTTTTAAGAATTTTGCATTGAGAATCAATCTGGCTTCCTCCCTCAGTCCCTGTAGGCAAAGTCATCAGCAGCTGGGAGACCTTCTTTTACACAGAGTTTCTTTTAAGAACAGAGGAGCCTCATCTGTGTAGCAAGAGCAGAATATGATATTTGGTCCCAGAAATTGTTCCACAAAACCATTATTTACAGATCTAAGCTATACATCAGAGAGAATTTTTATCTGAGCATATTTAATAGGGAGGAGAGTTAAATAGCATGTTTTTGTTTTTTTTTTTTTACTTGGAGGTTACTGATTTACTACCCAAAGTTGTACAATACATTAATTACCAGAACAATTGGACCTATTGAAGTTCTGAAGTGAAAGCCACAAATTATCAGATAAATTTAGAGTTGTGTAATTTTCTCATAACCCTTCACTTGGGAAGTCTTTCTCCTTCCAGTATAGGATGAGGTCTGGTAGCGGGGTTAACCCTGACCCCTGAGTGTTCTATATGGACTTGTTCATTTCTGCCACATTCTTTCAGTTTAAATTTAGATTTGCTGGCAGCTATTATGCCTCTTGCAATAAGCCTCATGACCAAACACTGAAACAAATATGCCTTTTATCACAGATGTTTTTGCCGAATAGGATTAGTGAAGAGCACTTGAAAGCTGAAAAACAATGTGCAGAAGTCTTTGGTCCAAAAGGCACTAACCTTTTAATGTCTGGAACATATTTTCTTCTCAGTGTTAGCAAAGAGAAAGTAAGTGTTTAGATGATTTGGCTCAATCTTGCAGCTTGTTTTACCTCTCATTTATTATTGGCAGTAATGAAATTTCAGCTATGCAAATGAATACAGAGTCAGGATACATCTGAATACATACACGTAACAAAGTCATTAAGCTAAATGATCTAAAATAGACTGTGGTTGCTGTAGGAGGTAGCAACATAGAACTGAGTTATATGTTTGGCTGATTGCTAAATATGTCTTAGTAAATCTTATTTGTTGGGATAATTATTCTGTACAATATAGCTGCATCTGTAATTGATGTTAGGAAGTTCATACCACTTAATTTTCTGTTTTCCATGGAGGATGATGCTTGTTTTATGATGATGATTTTTTTTTAATCTAGCATGAGTACGTGGGACTTGAGAATGGGACTTGAGAAATCTATATGGCAAAGGAGTTCAGTTTCAAGGCCAGTAAGTTGTTCTTGGCCTAGAGTTTGTCATGCTCTTCATAGACAATGTTGCTCTACCTTGAAACACTTGTTTGACAAGGGATTCTCTGGTCTCACTTTCTACAATTGCTCATCTGTCTAAGATAGGACATGAGGAAATGGTCTCAAATTGCACTATGAGAGGTTTAGACTGGGTATTAGGAAAATTTTTTTCCACTGAAAGGGCTGTCAAGCATTGGAACAGACTGCCCAGGGAAGTAGTGGAGTCACCATCCCTGGAGGTGTTTAAAAGATGTGTAGCTGCTAAATGTAAGGGACATGGTTTAGTGATAGACTTGGCAGTGCTGGGTTAGAAGTTGGATTTGATGATCCTAAAGGTCTTTTCCAAACTAAACGCTTCTGTGATTTTGTGTTCTAAGGTAGCATGTAAAATTGTTTCTGTAAAACACTTCTGTCTATGCTTTCAAGGTTCTTCAAAAGGTAATAGCATTCCTATGCATTGGTGAATGGCTATGGCTCCAACAAAGAAAGACCTTGAGAATTTATGGAAAGGAGTGTTCTCCCTGTAACCTTTTAGGGGAAAAAAACCCAACAAATAAAGCAGGCCATGATTCTGTAGATAATTTAAAGTGAGATTTTTTTCCTTCTGAAGGGCAAGACACAAAAGCTTCCAAAGGCGCCCTGACCCTACTGCCTCTGCAGTTGCTATGGGCAGGAAACACTGGTACTCAGATCTTCAGAGCACTTTGATAGTGTCCAGCCTAGTTACTGGGGCTGAACACTGTGGAGCTGTGTTCCTCATGAATGGATTAGGCAAAATTAATTCACTGGTTAGAAGTCCTACTGTGCAGGCTGTATATTTTTGAATGTAAGTAGCATCATGTTTTTTCTGTTTAGCGGGAATTTCAGGCAACCTTTGAAATACATAGCCAATCAGCATTTGTTCCAAATGGTGCTTTTGTGCCAAATTTCCAATTAGTGAATGGCATTTGTTAGCTAGGCCGATTTGGCTTTATCTTCGAGGATAATGAAACCCCATCTTTTTCCTCATCCCCTTAATAGACACTATGTAGATTCTTACAGAACTAAAAAAAAGAGAACTGAATGGAGAATGCTACAAGATTTATAGTTTGGTGACACTCCTTAGGACTTGTATTTTTTAGAAATGACTGTGGTTTGAATTCTGTAGCATTAAAGCAAGAAATTTATAAAAATAAATGGGTCTGACTCATACAGTTGTTTGAAAGAACATTAGTGAATATTGGAAGTATTGTTCCAGTAGGTAAATATTTGTCGAGATAAAGGCGAAATGTGCTTCCCTGTACATGGAGCTGTATTTTTTATTGTTATACAATATCATGTGTGCTGTTGCATACATATGGAGTGTCTTAGAATTTTTTTTAAGTTTTTATGAAATTTTATCTTTGCATTTTCTATGGAAAATGCTAAATTAGAGACACCTCTCCAACCCCCTTCAAAATAGTCTTTTCTGTTGTGGAACAGAAAGTGGTCTGTTATAACATGTGGAAGTTACTTCTGCATCTTATTAAGCTCAGAAATCCAAACTTCTAATGCAACCTTCAGTGCTTGTCACCTGGCAAGAACAATTTTTACATAGCTCACAGAAATCAAACACACTTTGCTCTTTTCCCTGTGTGATTGTTGCTTCAGAATTATTTATTGGTGTTAAGAAAACATATTCCTACAGTCCCTTTTTCATAAATTGCATTTTAACCATGTTGAGAAATAGAACATTCATATTATATTTTTGCAGAATTTATACATTATTGTTTGTGGAACTTGGGCGGGTTTCCATGTTTTGTCCTTGTTGAGTCTTTTTTTTGAGTGTTCTTTAGTATTTTAAGGATCAGTATGTGAAGAAGCTAAACCACAGGAAAACATTTGCTTTGTTTACAAATGAGTGTTGTGGACATATATCAATGTGCACATTTCCTGTGTGAGGTCATCTCACTCAGAATGGGTTCAATATGAGAAGTGTCTTTGATACTAATTTTCTGTGGAACATCCTGTAGTTTACTTGGAAATGGCTGGGAAGACAATGGGAAGCAATTGAAGTATCTCTTTAGATAATTTTAGTAGCTGTAGAGTTGAAGTACTGCTTAGCACATACTACAACGTTTCAGGCAAAGTACTCAGAGGTTGTAAAAAACAATGAAATTTGAAATAAAGATTTGGAAAAGTAAAAATTGGGATATTTATTTTTCTATGCTTCAAAACAATCCCTACAAAGATCATACTAGCCCCTCTGAAGGGAGCATGCATCTGTTGCTGATATGGGACTCAGTGTCTGATGATTTGGAACCTTAGTTACTGTGGAGGAGATGAGTAATTCCATTAGTAATAATATATGTCAGTGTAATAGTGGAGTAAATTGCCTGGATTCTATTTGTAAAGGGTTTTTTTCTACAATCATGAGCCAATTATAGTTACCTTTCTGTGCCACTTGTGAATCCCTCCTAAGGAAACAAAGCACCATAAGGATTTATCAGGTAAGAGTAGAAATAGTACTCATCTATCTCCCCTAGGTTTTGAGGAGTGTTGGTATGATCCTCTTAGGATTATGGCAGGATGAAAATGCATTATTACTGTTTGTCTTCTCATGCTCACTATGGAATTAGCTTCTGTGCAAAAATATGTATTGTTTGTGAAAGGAAGGAAGATGAAAGAACTGAGGTAGCTTCAGAACAGAGACTTCTGTGGGATGCAGTAGCTGCCTGTGTTGACAGAGAGGTCAGTGTGACTGGTTTTTGTAGTGGATCATTAGAAGTGATGCGAATAAGGAAAACAAGGCATAATGCAGCAGTATTCACAGGGACCGCCATGGAAAGGTGCTTAGGTGCTGGAAAGGATTTTGAAGAAACTAAAGAATAAGAATGGGACACGGAATTAGGAATAGGAATGTAATCCTTGTCAATTACATTGCAATGGATTAAAGTATTTGTTACACAGTAAAGCTCTTCAGATAAAAAGAAAGATGCATCCTAGTGACAAAGAGACCAGTAAAGTATTCCCACCATATGGGGCAGAGGATTTTATAAGTCTAGAATTATAGTAAGGAATACAATACAGTGCACATGATGACCTTCAATATTCTGGTTCCTGTTGGCAGCAAGCAATCAGTGGAGAGATGCTGAAATAAAAGTGGCTTAAGAGGAGGCATTGAAGTGACTTTAGTTTTAGTCTTGGTTCTGCTTAGCTTGAAATAGCAGTGGGTCACCTAAGATGGAGTGTTAGAAAGCCATTCAGATATACTAAAGTCATTTGAGTAAGCAGAACAGCTATGAATATATGTCATCAGGGCTGCAGTGATAATTGAAGCTTTCTAAATGGAAAAATGTCGCTCAAGAACAAGGAAAGAACTTTTCAGCTTTTTCCTTGGGGGCTGGAAGAGAAAATAAGCATCTCCAAGTTACCAACAGCTTGAATATTTTAAGACTTCACATATGTTTGATTTCTCCTAGACCCAACAAGAAAAAGAATCTGAATGGCCAGACTCTATGTCATGGCTTATGAAGAAACTGGAACAGTTGAACTTAGATATTGAAGAAGCTCTGAGTGCTAGCTCTTCTCCCTCCAGTACTCCTTCTAAAAGGCACAAGCAACTGGTAAGAATGTGTGTTTGTCATATGATAAGTTCTGTAACATTTAGCTATGACACTCCTCAAGACATAGTTTTCAGATCCAGTTATGTTTCTGAATAGGCCGAGGAGCTCAAGTGTTAGGGTGAAGTTAAAAGTTTTCACTCAATAAAATGAAATCTCTAATTTCATTAGATAACTAATGATCAAATATCCAGAACTGTTAGAGGGTAAAACTTGTAAATTTTCTGTCAGTATGGCTTAAAATCTTTTTGTTTTAGGGATATTTGCTTGCATGTTTTTCAGATTGTTAATTTAGGTGCTAGCCTATTAATACATGTTACATTTATGTAAAGATATAACAGCAAGAGAGACACTTTCTTATTAAGAGTTAAACTAGTGTCCTGGTCAGCCCAGGACAACTGGATCCTCCCTCCCTCCCTCCCTCCCTCCCTTCCTTCCATTGTAATCCTCTAGTTAAGAGTATTTCGTTATGATACCCAAGCAGTTTCTCAAGTTTCTCAAACTTTTTTATTTTGAGGGCAAGAAGGATTAAAGGAGCAATGATATTATTTTATTAATTTTTGAATAAGCGAGTTTTTTATATAAGCAATTAATGGAGAATGACCAGCATCAGAAATCTAAGTGTTTGTTCTCTGCTTCAGTATATGATTACTCAGTTCTTAAGAATTGTGTGGATTTTCAGCTCTGAATGTTGGCTTGAAATTCGCAGAAGGTGATCTTTTGTGAATGTTTTTGCTGTCACTGCTGCTTCATTTTGTAGAAGTAAATTCTTAAAGTATGCATCTTCGTGGGTCATCACAATGTAAATGTTCATGTCTCTCCAGGTGGGATATTCAGATTCTTGCACTTTGTATGTGTTTACAAATTATACAGTGTTAGTAACAGAGTGCCCATGGCTGTCTTCATTTCTTTCTTACTCTATGTAAGTCCTCTTACTCTATGTATTCTGTCCAACTGAATTAATTTCATAATTAAGGGACAGTGTTCTGTCTTCTTGAAGGAGAATGCTCAGTGTCTTCTGTCAATATACAGTGGCAGTGTAGTCTGCTTTTCTGTCTGAAAGCAGGCAAGAAAATGCCAGCCATCAGTGTTTAAACACTTCCCAGTGTGAGACAGTCTGGTAAACAGTGATCCAGACACCCATTATTTAATGGCTGTGCCTATTCTACTAAGGTAAAAGCTGTGGTTTGGTTAGGCATCATTCTTTTTCCATGATGGCTTGAAGATCATAGGATACAACTTCAAATCCTTTGCTGAAACATTCAGTAAAGGGCTTATTGCACGTAAACAGCAGAAAAATCTAAATAGGCAACATTTTCAAATGAACTTTGATACACAAGAACAGCATCATCAGAAATGGTTGCATAGAGAATGCCATCACCAGCACCCCAGATGCTTGCACATCTTTTCCTGAGGCCTAGTGGCAAGACATCTTCTGGCAAGACATCTTCTGAGTACAGAGAGGCCAGGACTTTCATCACAACCTCTTTCCTGGGATATATGCTCCCACCAAAAGCCTCTGCTAGAGTGTTAGGATATTCCCAACACCAGCACCAAAATTACTGTTTTGCTTAATATGATATTTGAGCAATTGCAGTCCTCTTTGTCAATCCACATCTTCTTCTCACTCTGAAGGATAGATCTCTTCATTTTAGTTGTCTGTGGACAGGCAAATATGTGAGTCAGCCACATTTTATTGTAGCCTTATTTGACAAACTGGAAATAACCTTTTAATCTCCAATAGCCAATATCAGTGTAGAAGCTGGACAGGTCACTTAATAAAAAATATTTCTGATAACACCAGGAGGATCAGAGCAAGAAAAGAGTCTTGGAAAATCTGTTGTGGAACTGATGATGGGATACCATTTGCTGTTTCCTGCAATAGAATTTGGAGAGCAAGGGAATAATCTGCTCTGATTTGAATATTAATGAATAATTTGCCTCAGAATGGGTGGCCTTAGTTTTACTTCATAGTCAAAGAAAAGATAGATCCTCATAAATCTCTCCATAAATGTACTGTGAAGAAACATGTACTGCAGATTTCAAAATGACAGTTGCAGTGGAAAAAAAGTCTGGTTTTCACACAAGTTGTATGAGTAGTTTATATTCTAACAGTTCATGCTATTTGTACCGTATTTCTAACTATAACTTGTAATTTGTTCCACACATATCAAATGTTTTCTTCTTGTCACTTACCATGAATCTTGAATAGAAACAAGTCTAGATAGAAGAAATCTCTCAAACATATGTTTGCTAGTAACTGTGTAAATTTGGCTTCTATAAAATGAACCACTTTTGTGTTCTTCATATGGTTTTATTCTGAGCTCGGTATTGACACAAGAAATTGTGATTGACAGTGGTTTTGGGTGAACTGTTCAAAGCTGTAAGGCTGACTTTGGAGACCCAAGATCTCCAAAGCAAGAGACTACTGTTATGAGTAGGAACATAGTCTGTTGGAGCTGCTGCTCTGGAAGTTGTTCTCTTGAGAGTGTGGACAGTTTTTAACAGATGACAGAATTATTTCTTATGGCAAATGCTCTATCTCAAAAATATAGTTTGAAATTTAATCACTAGGTTGAGCCAGTCAGTTTTCTACTGAAGGATTTTTCACTGTTCATGGAAGTAATTCTTTGATATTTTTTTACTCTTTGGGTTTTCCTGGTGTGAAGGTATCTGTTATTAATGATACTCATTTAAACAGATTTTTTTTACAGAAGAAGTCAAAATATGTGCTAGTGAAAATCAACTGGATGATTATGGAACCTATATTATGGGACCTATTGGGTAAGAGTAGGGAGTCTTGCAGCATTTTGGTGAGCAAATTCAAGGTGTTTTCTAAAACATAGTGACTTCTGCATGAATGCTAAGGGATGACTTGTTTCTACATCTATGTAAACCACAAATTAATACTGGTCATTTTTTTGTTGGAAAATACTATGAGGAAGTAGCACCGACTGGATTCCTCAGAAGGTGATCCAGAGAAGATATTAAAAATACTTGTTTGTAATCAATTATTTTCTGAAACCTCTCACCAATGCTGTAAAGACATGATGTAAATGCAAAAAGCTGTACTCTCTGAATGTATTAACAGCAAAACTGCTAGTTTTGGAAAAACACATTTAATAGTTCCACTCCTGTAAAAGCTGTACCTTTTCTCTGAAAAAAAAATCTTTCTTAGCAGTATAGAAGAAGACACTTTTTAAATGAAACATCAGAGATAAATCACTCTTGCTTCAGTGTTTTCCCGTTTTTTAACATATCTGCTTCATTGCCACTTAGTATCTTGTACTCTGTTTCAGTATAGAAAAAGCAGGAAATCTTAAGAATGAGTATCACTTTTTTTTTTTTTTTTGGTTTTAGTCTTCTCTTATTAATGAATGGCAGGGAAATCCTGTTTGATTATAGTTACCCCATTTTTTATTAGAGATATGACTTTCATTGAACAAAACATTTTCTTTAACTTACACATTCATTTAATTCTTTTGCATTAGTATTTTGTATTCAAACTTTTGAGGGGCGGCATACTAATTATTTTGTCACCTTTTCAAAGCCTCCTCAGTTTACATCCCTACGATATATACTAACTGGGAACTGGGTTGTTGCTGTTGAAGATCAGCAGCACATTTGTCACTTTGTATAGGGGAAGAGCCATTTGTAAATGGGCTGATTAGAATGATTGTACCCAACAGCTTGTGACTACTCTGCAGTGCATCCATGACCCTGTTTCCCTAATTGTCTTTAGGATGAATTCTACTTGATTAAAGCATGTATTGCTTCTTGCTCACTCACCCAGTTATTCCTTGGGCAAACCAGGATACGTGGGGAATGTTGTGCAGTTGGTCTCTTCCTGACACTGCATTCAGTGTGGGCCCAGAGTTAGGACATCCACCTTTTAAAAAATGGTGTGGGAATAGAGCAGTTGAGTGAGAACTCTCCAGGTTTTGGGGAATAAAGAAAAAATTGTTTTGAATAGTTCAGAATCTGTAATGTGAAAATGGGAATTTGCTAAGCGTCTGTTTAGTACACAAAAATAAACATGAAATAAAGTTAAAAGATATTTTTAAAATAATTAGAATAAAATCGTTTCTCTCACTAAAAAATAATTCAGTTCCTTTAATTTTAGGTAAAGTGTACTATTACTGATTAGTTCTCCAGTTGTGCATACTGGATGTTAAGGAAGCAACTTCCCATAATGGCTGGATGTCTAACTTAGCAAAGTGTAAAAATGATGCAGCAGATGCTTTTATGAAAAAAATACTGAAACCAAATATTTGCCTTACATTAGAGGGAAAAAAAAGCTTTGAAAAGATAAGATTCCAAAGTTATTACCTTAGAGTTCACATTAAAAATATTTCTGACGTGTCTTTATTTATAGGGTTTTAAAAATTCTCTTACAGTGCCCTGTTCAAGTAGAGACAGGCCTTTATGGAGATCATCAAGAAAAAGGATCTTGGAAAAATAGAAGAGGAGACTACCAGGATCTAAATTGTTTACCTTACCAAGTGTCAACTGGAGCACGACCTAAAACTGATGTAAGTAGCGACAACATTATCTGACTTACAGGTTGAGTAACCTCAAAATTTACTATATGTCATGAAAATTGTCTGTGCATTTCTTCGAAATAATTTGTTCCACACATATCAAATGTTTGATTCTTGCAAATATTGCACTACGTGGAGGACTTTGGTTTGCAAAGCAGGTACAGTTAAAAGTTAAGTTGGACTTCAGTTAATGAGGCTCCAGGGCCGTGGGGGTCATCTAATCTGATTTTTGACCACTAATGAAAACTTCTGTATCTGAATTAGTCACTTGGATCACCTTCATAGTCAACGGAAAGAAAGGCACTTCTAAAGAGTAATTCATCTGGAGGTAACATGTGATGGATTCCATCACAACCACTACCACAGCTTTTTCTTCATGTCTTATTTTAGAAGTAGTCTCTAAGGATTTTTTAGCTTGGCAGTTGGCTATGCCAAATTCATGGTGAATCCCACACCACATTTTCTGCAAGCCTGAGTGCTCAGCTCTGGAGTTTTAATTAAATCCTGTTCCCAACCAGTAATAGCAATATTTACCTGTTTGGTTTTGGTTTTTTTTACAAGGTCATGGCTGTAGCCTACAATCAAAATCTGACACTATCCATCAGAAGGTTTTCTCAAAAGACTTTGATTTACTTTCCCAATAGGTAAATGTAAGCTACTTTAGAATCAGTGTCTTCATTTGGAAATGCAGATGGTTTCTGTCTCGCTGTTTTAAATTACTTGTGTGCCGGCAGTACTTGTGATCATCATACAACATAAAAAGTGGCTGCACTGAATTGACTCAGAAGTACTTATAGTCCTGTATCCTTTCTTTGGCAGTGGCCACTTTTGGATGTTCAGGAAAGAAGTTTAAGGACATAATAAGCAGATAGTAAGCCATCTCAACATCCTTTGAGGTATTTATCATACAGGCACATTGAAGACACTATACACTATATTGTATATATATTGCATTTTTGTAATTTATAGCCCCTAAGAGTCTTTTTTTATTCTAGTTTTGCATTTGGTACAATTCACCTATTCTCTCTATTCATCTATTCTACCATCTATCTGTTCATTTGTTCTTTTGATATTCAATGTCTTGTAGCAATGATTTCCAAAGTTCAGTTGTGGAATAGGTGATACCACACCTTTTTCTTACTGTAAATTTGTTACTGTATTATTATTTTGGGTGTAATTCTTGTACTGGCAAAAACTGAATCTCAGGCATATTGTTGGAAGTAGTAAATACCTGAGGCTGCTTTTGTTTCATTTTGTATTTTTCTTCCAGCAAGTGACTATATTTATTATTGATTTACATTTTTCTGCTTATTTTACAATCATTCAACATCATGAGGTCCTCTTGCAGAAATATGCAGTCTGTTTTTGTTTTTATTAACCTCTGTAGTTGAATATCATCAGAAAACTCTGTCCCTTTTTATTCCTTCATTTTCCAGTTCATTTGTTAGTGTACTGAAAACATACCCATGATACTCTCAGGTAATATCCATCCACTGTAAAAGAAAATAATCAATTATTCTTAACTTTTTTTTTTCACTTTTAGTTAGCAATGAAAATCCATCGTTATTTCTTGATATATTTTTGTAGTTCCTCCTTCATAGTATCGTTTGAGTTTGATAGTCAACTTCATCAGAAGCTTTTGAAATGGAAGTCAAATAGCAGTCAAATTGCCTTTATCTGCGTGATCATTCAAAGAAGTTGGTCTCCAGAATCCAAATTATTCTAACCCATTGTCCTGTGTTATTGTCCATATGTTCTTAAGCATTCTTTCTGGCAGTTTTCTGCCATGCGTATCAGTTCTACTAGCATCTCTTCCACAAATGACCACCGAGGCATTTTCAGACACTGGCATCACATTTGCCACCCTCTTTTCCTCCTGTCGCTAAGCCAATAGGTGTTAGCAGTAATTGCACATTAAGCCAATATCTCAGCAGTTCTCTTTCCCCAAATGAGGTGCTTATTTTAAGTTATCTCTGCAATTTTGATTAAAGCAAAATCTATTACATTAAAGATATCTTGAGCACTGCCGTATTCATCTACCAAAGAACAATCTGCCTGCCACCATAAAAATTCTCTGTTTCATTAAATGAACCTACTCCTGTGCACTGAAAAGGAAATTTGAAGGTTGGCTCCACTTTCTTGCTAATTGAAAACATTATTGTCTTCCCACTAGCTATTTCCTTTGCTTGGAAAATAAGTTTGCTATTTTCCATTTCTGCAAAAGCACGAACATTTTTCTGATTCGTTGCTTGTTCTAGTTGGGATAGATAATAGAATTAATTAAAAAGAAAATTGCCAACTTTATTTGTGTTTTACCTTGGCCAAATGTTCAAGCATGTACAAGTATCACAGCTTAGCTGCCTTCCCACTAGTACTATGTAAATATTTTCAAAGTGATGTTGCAGTAATACTGTTTTTGGCTAGTGGTGTGTGGGAGGAAAGGCAGAGAAAGTAAGTTTTGGGGCTTTTTTCTTTTCTGAAGTCTGCTTTTTTTCTATTTGTTGAAAATCAGGAAATACTGGTACAATAAAAAGCAGCTCTGCGAATCCTCCTTAACACAGTCTGTATCGTACCAATTATTTTTGTATACTGGAGTAAGAGCAGGGTAATGCAGAAAGTACAAATGTTTCTTAGGGCACCAGCGGAAACCTCCTGAAGGGAAGAATTTCCTGAGATATTAGTGAGCTATTTTTTTAATTGTACAATGCTTTAAATTAGGAATAAATGTTGAAACTGGATGTTTGCAAATGTCATCAGGAGAGCTGATCCTTCAAAGTGCTGCTTTGGGTGCTCTTTTTCATGCAAATTCAAATAATGCTATGTCTAGCTCCAGGCATGCAGTCTGCATGAGTCTGTCATCTCTCTCCAATACAGAGATTTTCACTGCTTATTCCTTAAGATACAGACTTTTCCAGATTTTTTTTTAAAAGGATACACTGAAGTTGCTTTTATTATAGCAAACAGGATGGGAGCGAATGACAAAAGGTCTAATTCCTTCCATGTCATACCCAGGCTGCATCTGTTTAACTCCTATGATCCAAAATGGTATAATACGTAACTTGGGAGTAACACAGATATAAATCAGACCTCCTGTATTTTCAATATACAAATACAATTTCAAATACAAATACAATTTGTATTTGTATTGATGATCCCGTTTTTCTTCCCTTCCAATTTTCTGTGAGCCAGAAGATCCAAAAGAACTTATCTATCTCTACTCCCTGGGAGCTCATATACCCAAGACATTTAAAGAAATAAATACTCCATAAATTGAGATTAGCAAATATTACAGAGACCAGTTCTAAAAATAGCAGGGATTCTTCAATTCAGGAGTGATATGCAGAGATTAGGCAAGACATCATTGTTCAGTTCTCAATACAAGGCAGTGATGTTAGCTGCGCACTTTTCATGGATACCAACTAGGACAGAAGCCTAAAAGGTACAATAATGGGTTCTTTGGCAAACTTGTCACAGTAGGTATGCTGTTTGCATGCCTGTTTTTATGATTTGCACTTCTTATGATATTTTGATGGAATAAAAAAGCAAATCATGGGTTTAGGGCTGATGTCTTCTGTCCTTCCTTCATTCCCCCAAAGGCAGTTTCACTCAAACTTTCTTTTTGAGGTACTATAGGAAATATGTACTCAAGGTGGCAGGAAACCCAGGTGCTTGAAAGACAAGCACCAAAGTTTCCCCTGACAATTACTGGCATTTGTAAATCCATGTCTACATTATAGAGCTTCCCTTAAAGGAGAGGAAAAAGCACATCTACAGCAACATACACCTTGCCTTGAAGTAGTCGCCTGCTTTGTGCTCCCAAGTGCTGATGTTGCTTGGTCAAGTATTTGAAGAAGTGACTGCCCAAGGCATCAGTGCTTAGAGCTGGATAAACTAAATCCCTCCCAGGGCATAGTCAATTACAGTCTGGCATTTAATGGGCAGTGCCTGCCTCTCTGTGATCTTAGCAGAGAAAACTTTGATAGTCTAACTTAGGAGTCTAATGGTGGTAGGTGGTATGAAAAACCCATCAGTAAACACTCTCTAGCTCTTGCAGGTAACACAGTATGCTGTGCACTGCATTATGCACATGCAATCTGTGAATGAGCAAGAAAACAAAACTTCATGTATTGGTAAAAAGGGCTTTTTCCTTTATCTGCTTTAAGTCTGAATTTTTGTTTTCTTTTTAAATAGAGTTGAGGAGTGCAGTTTTGATTTCTTATGCTTTAATTTGACAAATTGCTTGAACATGTTCAATCAATAAGGCTAAAACTAATTACTTTACAGTTTTGGGGCTTATTTTAGCCTGGATCCTCAGTCTGATTTACTGTTCAGACTAGATTACATAGGCTGGTGCAAGAGAGGGTCAGAGTGGCTGGAGATGAGGAAAGGCAAACTGCTTCTGTCAGCTTCTATCAGTTTAAACTGTTTGTGAACTATTTTATCTGTGCTAAGCCACTTGATTCAGAAAATGAGGAAAAAAACTGCCTTGTAACCTACATGACTTAAGTGTTTATGATTCCTTTAAGATTTATTTTTTTTCCCCTCAGAAATTCTAGTTGATGCTATTGAGTTTCAGAGTTTAGGTCAGAGTTTCCAGGGATGTCTGATGTCTCCTAACATTGTTTAGAAATACAAAACTATTAGGGCAGTAATCTGTGCCTTATGTTATATATAACAGTATGTGGCTGTTACCTCTCTGTAGTAAGTGTAATGCATGTCTGACCCTCTGACCATTTTTGAGGCACAGAAATTAAAAATAAAAACAGCTGAAGGAAAATCAGAATAATGTTTCTCAGGCATTAATTGTTCAATATTGCTGTCCCTGGACTACCAGGGATCAGAGATTATTCCATTAGTGAGCATATGTGACAAGCCTTTTATCAGATAGCTGCCAACATCCAAGGCAGATAAAGTTATCATGTGGCAACTCATAACAGTTTTTACTTTTACTAGCTCTCTTTGGAATTTTGAGGATCTTAAGCTATTTACAAGCTTTGAGCCGGTCCTTCATTTCTCCACTAAATATGCAAGCAGTCTTAATTTTACATTTGAGATTAGAAGTGCCTAAACCTCACTCCAAAAAAAAAAAAAAACAATGTTTCACACACTGTCACTTCTGGATACAGTCATAAATTTATCAGTTCGTGGTAGAATTTATAGCAACAGTTACATCCATTATTAGGCAGATCATGCTTTACTCTGACCTTGCCTGCTATAAGTTGATAGTAAAACCCTATGAAGACTTGTGAAATCTCTGGGAAAAGAATTCTTATGCCCATACCGGTTGGGCTACTTTGTATGACCCACAAAGTGCAAGAAGATGAAGACACCTGGACCTGAATGATGAACACATGCCATTTAATGCTTCATTTCCTCAAAGAGGTAGTGTGTTTGAAGACACAATTTCTTGGCTGTGTTGGAGCTGAAGATTTTTGTCTATACTTCCACTAAAAGCACTTGTAAAAGTAGCGTTGCTCACGCAGAAGTACAGAAAGTTTTGCAGAAATCAGGTTTTCACTGACTTTCTCAAAGTGTCAAAACCAGCTGACTGGTTTCAACATGGTCAAGAGTGGAATTTATATACTGTTTCTGATATTGCTTACCAGACCATCCTTCCTCATAAAGAGTGCTAACTCAAATTGCTCCCATTCTTGAAAAAACAAATTTCAAACTGTGTCCTTTAGTCATGCGAATTGCTTTCCTCTTTATCCTTAATGTTGCTATTAATTAGAATCAGAAAAATAGCTCTCCAGTACAGATGCAGGTAGCTTGAAGCCTTGTCTTTTCATAACCTTTCTTCTTGTGTTCAGTATTTAATCTCACCGGTATCTCACTGTGACAGAATCATGCTGAAGTAGTCAGGTAAGGTGACTCACTCCACTTCCAGGTGTACCCCAATATGGGGAATTTTTATGCCTCTGAACAGGATGGCTGCCTTCCTGTTCTTCCCCTGCTCTGCCTGCACAATGAGAATATTGAGATAACCTTCTTTCCCAGGAGCACTCTAGACTTTCAGTAATTTCTGAGATGGTCAAGTGCTCTTGGAAGACAGAATCTTCCCTTCTTTAAGACTAAGTTGTTTTTTGGTAATAAAAGAATTCATTGCCTGGGAAGAGCTTGTACTAACTCTAATGAAAATTAAAAATAGGGAGTGGAGGGCAGATGCCTGCCTTTCTTCCTGAGAGCTGTATATTCCAGTATCTGTAGTACTCCAGGCTTTCTCATCTGCTTTGTTTCCAGTGCACTTGACAGCACTCTGGCCAAATTGTGGTCCTAACAAGTACTGGTCACAAATGTAGGAAACCCAGCATAGCCCCTTCTTTTCCATTTTGTCTTTATTCCCTCCTCCCAACAGTCAGCTCTTTCAATGGGGAAATTAGATGAAAAAAACCAGCTTGTGGGTCAAGATAAAGGCAGTTTAATAAAGCAAAAGAAAACAAAATATTTATTCTCTACTTCCCATTTGCAGGCAGTGTTCAGCCTGGGGAAGCAAGGGTTCAGCGCATGTAATGGTTGCTTTGGAAGACAGATGTCATAAACAACAAAGGCCTTTCCCTGCTTACTCCTTTTTTTCTCTTAGCTTTTATTGCTGACCAGGTATCATATGATATGGAATATATAGCTAGATTTATTGATCTATCCCTTTGGCAAGCTTGGGTTAGCTGTTCCAGCTGTGTCCCCTCCAAAGATCTTGTCTACCCCCAGCCCATTGGCCTTTGAGAGTCAGGGGTAAGGTAGAGAGCCTTGGTACTGTTCAAGAGCTTATCAGCAGTAGCCAAAGTACTGGCATGTTATCAACAACTTTCTAGCTACAAAGCACAGCCCTGTTGAGGGCTACTTTGGGGGAAATTAACTCCATCTCAGCCAAACACTATACAATTTTTTTTTATTATTAATTGCTCAATTCCTTTTTTTTCTGACAAAAATGCTGTCGTCAGTTGAAGATGATAATCCTAATGTAGCTATGCAGCATTTGAAATTACTTCGAACTGCTATGGTTAAATCACTTGGTCTATGGAAAAATTTATTTAATTTAAAATTACATTAATGGTATTTTTTTAACATAGTATTTTGCATCAAATTCATTATTTTAATTTAGTTTTCATAGGGATTACCTGGAGGCTAGGGACATGCTTTGTGTATTTTATTTTTAAAACTCATTGAGTTATCTATGTAGAAAAGGAAAGAGCTGTCTTATTCTTAAAATGCCATTGAAAAATATTTTTTAAACATTCCATTATTCTCAGATAGGTGTAGACAAGATAATTTATATGCACTTTTTTTGTATATAGTATAAAGAAAAATTGAAGTTTCCAACTGATTTTGGAGTGAATATCGTTTAATGTAGTTCAAAAGGTGTATGAAGTCCAAATCTGTATTGAAAGGAGTCTAGAACTGGTTATTTTTATTGCTCAGCATTACATGGCTATTTGTGTAGTTCAAACTGATAATACCTGTTTATGTTTCAAGAAAAGCTTTGAACAAAAGAGGAACCACAGCAGCAGTCAGGAAATAGAGGTCACCCACCTCGGCAAGGACAGCCAGCAGGTCTACCAGGGATGGCGGCAGCAGCAGAGCAGCTGGGCTTGGTGATAATTTTGCCAAAACCCCATGAGCAGAGACTGCCAGCAAAATTTATTGATGGAGCACTTTTCTGAGCCAGCCCAATCCCTTTCTCATTATAACTGTCTCAAGCTCACATAGTGAGATTTGCCATCTAGGTCCAGCTGTAGTGGCAAAACAAAAGTTGCAGGCTATGGCATTGAGTAATTAGTATATACATCCCAAATTAATCCTATATGTGCTACTTGTCTTTTATAGACATATTAATCATATGTAAATTGAAGTATTCTAGAATGAAATTTGTTGTTATGTTAGTTTTCAGATGTTCTGACTGAATTATTTTGCAGATAACAAATACAATTTTAGGGTTGTATTTCTGATAACAGTGTTTGCAGGAACACAATTTAATTTCATAGTAGTGCAGTCTTGCTAATAATAAACACTAAATTTGCTTACATTTCAGTGTTAGCACACAGCCTCAGAAATGCATTGCTTTTCAAGACAAACTGTAATGTCCTGATTCTTTGTCCGTAGAGATGAGATTCAAGCTGCGAAAATAAGACTCTATATATATGTGTAACCAGAGGTGATTTGGAACCATACCAGTAAATTATACTGAGCCTATGCAAATGTAAGGAGAGAGAACCTCACTTCCATGCAGCTAACTTTGTACTCAGTGAAGTGCAAAAGGGAAACAATTCCCCTCTCATTTCTTTTCTTTGCATGTTTTATACCATCCACTGGGCTCATGCTTTTAGATGCAACACACAGTTTATATAACAGGGTGACAGTACAATTTTCTACTGTGCTTTATAGCACCCAGAGGAAGGAACAGATGATAGAGTACGCCAGCTCACCTGGATGAGAATGGCAGGAATGTGCTGGGTTCAACCCTATGAAGCCATCTCTTGTATTTTTGCTTGTTGGATTGGTTGAAGTTTTCTTCAGGGAAGTATGTACAATCATACCTTATCTGCCTGCCTGTCTGGTCAGGAGTTTGCATTTTCTTTTTTCCAGCCCTGTGATATATTTGTTACAACAGCATTAAAAAAAAACAAACAAAAAAGAGTATGTCCTATGTTATTGTTTTATCATAATACCTCTTTTAGAGTAGATGTTACTCATTTTCTTCATCTTGGCCTCTGTTTTAGTACTTTTGTAATTTTTATTCAGGCAGGATTTTCCCAGCTATTTCACATGTTGATCAGATGGTGCATGATTGAGACAGAAAAAGCCTTTGACTTATACAATTGTTGTTCACAGCAAGAGCAAAGCAAAGGGATTCAAATATTACCAGAGATGTGTAATTAAGAATGTGTCCTGCCTGTGCTGACGAAGTGCTTCTATGGCATTTCAGAGCTTGGGCAGAATCAGACCCCTGGTCCCACTTAAGCAGTGGTGCAAAGGTCTCTCATAATACCAGCTTCTGGCTCTTTGTACTCTGGAGAGCCTGTAGGCTGCTCTTGCCTGTTTCCCACGCTGAGGAAGAAGGAACTTCCATCTACAACACACCAGAGACAGAGGCCGGTACAAAGCATAGGGAGAGCATTTTTTATGCAAATGAATGGAGCAAATTGTGCATCCCGTTTCTCTAACAGAGATAATCCCACTCAAGGTACAACTTTTTCTTGTGCTTCTACTGGGAGGAGGCAGCTTTGCCCAGCTGCCACCCCCTTGCCCTGGGATGTATGTAGCCCTTTGTGCAAAGGATGTGCACTTACACAAGGGAAGTACAACTTGAGAAAAATTATTTGGTGAAGTTCTCTATCTTGCTGCTACTCTTGTAGGGCCTTTCTCTTGTAAATTCTCAGAACTCAACACAGAGTGATAAAAGTAGTGATTTTGGTATCGTTAGATGGGGCTTGCTGATAATCCACTGTAAGAGAAAGGTCACGTGTTATCTGAAGCAGCCACGTGTCATAATGATGACCTTCTTTAAATCAGTTTTGCATGCATTGAATTAAAATATACAATGACTAATCTTTTGATATGAAACCAAAGTGCTCAGAAATAAAAGTGGCAGAAGCTTCTTTATTGCAAAATGTCCTAATAGAAATTTTCAGATGAACCATTCAATTGAAGCTTGAAAACATTTTGGGTTAGCCAGAAGGGTGCAAATTGGACTGAAAATGTCCAGAAGGACTTGCATGTCTTAAAACTTGCAGTTCACATCTCGACCTCGGAGTTTGCACTGAAACAGAATTAGCACAGCTTCAGAGAGGAATTGCAGTATCCTACAGTCTGAGAGACCTTAGGAGGATTTCTAGGCTATTGCCCTTTACCACATCAGAATCACCTATACCTGTGTCACTCTGGTGTAAATTTTTCCATTATCTTTTTTAAGACCCCCACTGTCAGACTGTAGAGCCTGTTCAAATGATACATTTCAGTACCCCACTGATCATTAGAAAATTTTACCATGGTTTCATAGTGTAAAATATCTTGTTGTGTTCATCATCATTATGCAGAACAAGTTATGTTCTTTGCCTTCTGCCTTCCCTCTAAAGGTCAATCTGGTTCATCTAGCTTTTTCTTGTAGGTCCTGGTTTTCAGACTCCTTGTTTCATCTAGTGTCTCAACCTGCACACTAAATATTAATTTGAGCATGTTCAGAGCTAGTTACATGTCTCACAAGTTTGTCTGGAACTTTTAGCAATTGAGGCTGTAGCAGAATCTGTGCTCTCTATAGTGCCTGTGGGACTGGTGAGTTGCACAGACACTGAAGTGGATGTTATCCTTCATGTTCACTTTCATCTTCTCTGCAGTCATTCTTGCAAAAGTCACAATTCCATTAATGATATTAATTCCTGTATACTGTTTGTCCTTACTGCTAGAGTATCCTACAAAATATGTTTCATTTGTTTGTGTAAATTGACTGAAACTGATCCATAGTTTTGCCTACACTACAAAGGATCCCTGTACAGACAAAGTTCATCAAAACACAGTTCCTGTCAGATTGATTCCCAGAAGATTTGCAGCCTGATTCAGGTGAAAAGGGAATCCTATTCTCTTTTAAGTTCCTAGGCTGAATGTCTCCTCACTCCCTTCACTAACTTCAGCACAGCAGGAAGCTCAGTTGATGGAAGGCACACAGTACCCTGGAGCAATCTGGAATATCACACAGGCAGAGGAGGGTGGATATGGACAGAGTGACAGAGGTGATTAGAGGACTGATGCAGGAAGACTGGCAGGACCTCAGCAGGTGGCACTCTTCCCTCTGGATGAGTGTGGGGAGGAAGCTGCTCCCAGCAGTGCACAGCATCACTCTGCTGACACACCAGCTCAGGATGCAGTGTGAAATCCAAAGCCTTGACCTCTTTTGATCGCTGGATTTTTTTATGGAGTCGTCCTTGATTCATGTGTAAAAATAGTTTACTGAAGGTTCTTGAAATTTCAACTCAGATAATCTGCCTAATGAGATGTCTATCTATAGCTGTGTCTCTGTAAATTATTCCTTGCTCCTTGCTGAGGCAGTGCAATCCTAACACAACTGTGCTTTGATGTCATACATTAATGTCTTTCTAGACAGTGGTGATCCTGGACTATGCAGTTGGAGCATTTTGAGATGTGAATCCTTGTATTCTTGTAGACTGTGTTCTGTGTTGCACTGGCTTTTCAGTCAGTCAGTCTGTTTGCAGAGTGAATTTAGTGAGAGCTTAAACAACATAACTCAAAGTGTAACATGGTATGATTGTACCCTTAGGTTTTAATGAACTCTTTAAACAGAGAACCTGATCCGGGTGTCTTGTTCACCCTAGCCCTACACCTTGTGGCAATATAAAGAAAAGAAAAAGAAATTTTGGCAATAATTGGTTATAGTGAATTTAATCCCCAAGCTATACCTGTACCAAAGCCTCAAGGATTTCTTGCCTGCTTTCTTTAAGTGTTGTTTTCTGAAGGTATATCTGAAGTTTCACCAAGGACTTGCATTTGAGTCCTTGTATCACAGAAGGAGTTCAACCCAGGGTCAGGATTGTCTGATTCTTTGCTGACAGAGGCTTGCACAATTGTTGAATTTACTTAATTGAGGAGTCTCCCTTTGTTGCAGTCTCTTCAGGGGTTCTGGGTAGTAGGTAGCTCTGAGTCAATTTATTGGCATTTCTCTCCTCAGGGTATATTTTTATTAAGACATATGTACAAAGAATGACTTTTTCTGCTAGTCACTGTGATTTTTTTGCGTGTGATTCTTTGAGAGGGCTACTTAAGACATAGCTTGAGTATACTTACGTTCTACTGGGTGGCCTGTTCTTTTACACCAAGAGACTGATTTTGATGCCTATCTAGCTGTGTATGCCTCTGTGATGTGGAGTTCCAGCTGCTGTGAACTGATTGAAATCACACCAGCAAGAACAGCTTGTGCCTCTTGGGGAAACAAAAACATTTTTCTGCTCCTCAAAGCCCTGTCTAAGCTGTCATACCTGTGGCTCTATTCCCCTTCACTGGCACACATGTCATATACTCACTGTCCTCCTGCAATGCCATTCTCTTAGGATGTGGAAAATGAGGGTATGGTGGGTTGTATTGACACAAAGTACATTGGCACAGTGAATTTTTTATCTGTTGTAGCTCTGTTGGAAGTTTGTGGCCAAGCTGCCCACCCACTCACTGCCTATTGTACAAGACTGATCTTTAGTGGAGAGTCTTACAAAGGTGCTTGCAAAAGAAGTAACTCGACCTTTCTCACAGTGGCTGAAGTGGTGGTGTCCCAGGACTGTACATCCCTAGTTCGGGTGAGCTTTTTGGGGAGTGCTGTCAGAGGAAGTGCTTCTGCTTTGTTCACAGCCTGTATAAACATGATATGATCTTTCTTAAGAAATACCTTTAATATCCATTAAATATTCATAATTCCCAGTTCATTTGAGATACAGCCCATAGTGGTTGAAGTTAAAGATTAATTTTTTTCAGCATGTCAGAGGTTCATGAGGTTCAACAATAGAGATGAATTCCAAGGCTAAACTAAAAACCTGCATTGAGGACTAGAGCAGGTCCAGATTCCCCTGACAATAAAGTCATCTGGGACAATCTTGATATCAAACCACATTGATAGGAAGTGCATGTGCATGGTAGACATTTTTATATCAAACAAACCTGTGGAAGGTTTCTTTTTCTCCTTTAAGACATGTAATACCCTAGGATATTAAAATTTATGTTAAAAATGTCCCCTCAAGCTCTTAAATGAATTACTGGTATCAGATATTCTGCAGCTCTAAAGACA
The DNA here is from genome assembly GCF_971803275.1 of Cyanistes caeruleus. NCBI lineage: Eukaryota > Metazoa > Chordata > Aves > Passeriformes > Paridae > Cyanistes > Cyanistes caeruleus. The sequence goes on from NC_141703.1 coordinate 66,801,118, forward strand.
TCAAGATCATTGCAGGGTAAACAAAAATTATGTGGGAAACTAAAATTATGTACCATATGGCACAACTAAAATACTCAGTAATTTGAAGAGATGGTTTGCTGAAAACAAATTTTACATCAAACCAAGCTGTAAATTTTCTATAGCTTTGAAAAATCACCATGAAAGAAATAAGAGGGCAAAACACTGAAATGTGCACCTTGTGCCACCTCTTGAATGTAGGTTTGAATGATTGTATTCTTTTCATTGTAGATAAGCAGAAATGAGACCTTTTCAACTATAAATTAGTGATGGTTAGCATTTTAGTGTAGGGACCTGAAAGCATTCTGTAGACATGACTGAGTTCATACCCAGCGTTTCCTGACAGGCATTTCTGTAATAATACATTTCATCTGATTCTGGAATATTCGCATCCCCTGTTAGCTTTGTCAGGAGAAAGGCAGCCACCTGGAAAGCGGTGAAATTGCAGTATTCAAGATTTCAGACCTATGGACACTTGGTGGTCTTCAAAGTCTTCATTTTGCAGCTGGAAGGCAGAAGGTCAGAATGGAAGTGATTGCCCAGCATCCTCCATGAGGTCTCTCACAGTACTGAAAGGATCAACCAGATCTTTTGATCTTCAGACCTGCACCATCAGTCACAAGATTTTCTTTCCTGATGTGCCACACTCCCTTGTATACTCCCATCAACACTTGCTTTGCTTCTTCCTACCTAACCCAGAATATACAAAATGCTATTATATGGAATACTATTTTCTTCTTCTTTAAACTTAAAATACAATGAGGTACATCTTGAACATTGCTGTCGGAGGCATTTGGAGTACTGTGATAGATGTCCCATTTAAATCAGTGTAGTTGCACTTTTTAGTGACTCAGCATCCCAATAACATGGTTGACAGCTAGTAGCCTCCCAGTTTATGTCCTGTTCTGTCTGCAAAGGTTGTGTTTGCAAAGCCAAGTCTTCTGGCAGCTAAGATCCTTCACTCAGCTGCAGCACCAGGCTGAGGGTCTTGAGGATAACAGTTCCCCCAGTCTGACTGACAGGTACACAGTTGTTGGCATTTCAACACAGCAGTTCCCAGGTTATCCTGATTCCCAGTGTGTATAGTCTGGCAGTTCTCATTCATTGGATCAGCAGGTCATCTCCTGGAATGGCCTGTTATTTCTCTGTGGTTTTGGCTGGTGGAGTTTTTTTTTATATGTTTTTTTTTTTTGGAAGGGGGAAGAGGGTGGGGGAGAGGGAGCAGTGGGGTTTTTTTATTGCTTGTTTTGTTATTTTCATTCTTTAGGGTCTAAAAAAGGGAAAGTGTAACTATAAATGAGGCTGCTGGGACCCACACATTTAGTTGCACAGATCAGCCATCTGCTTTGCATGCTCTACCATTGCTCCTTGTTATGCACTTATTATGGGAATATTTATTCTGTGAATGACTAGCTGTTTGCTCTTGATATGCTTCCATCTGCATATAAATTTGTTAAACCACTCCCCTTAGGCATATGAAAGTTTGGCTTTCCCTCTAAGATGGCTATAATTATACAATTAGATTTGCCATATCATCAGCAGCATGCTCCCGCATCCACTGCAGGATGCACATGTGGAAGATGGACTGGCAAAAACAATTTGCACAACCCCTCAGGTATGAAGAAGGTTGAGTTTTAGAGTGACAGCCAGTAAAGACAGAACCTGTGTAGGAATTTTGGAAGCCTTAGAGGTAACAATATGGTAAAAAAAACCATGGGGATGAGCCATAGACACATCTGGATATAAATAAGGGCAGTGGATTGCTAGGAATGATGAAGTCAGATGCTGTGTGCCCCATATCTGCCATATTTGCTTTCATTAAAGCTCCCAGTGAGCTATGAGGGGAGCTATATTAGGAGAAGACCCCATATGGGCCTTCCTTCTGAGAGTATGTGGAACAAGACTGAGTTGCAGTTAAGGGTAGGAAAGACAAGTTCTGATTCCTGAATTATTTAAACTTTTCAGAGTTGCATAGTTCATATACCAGGAGAGGAAAAGCAACCAAAGTAAAGATGGTTTGGGATTTAGGGCTTTGTTGCTTGATAACTGCTGGTTTTGTTTTGTTTTTTCTGCAGCAAATGACTCAAAGTTATTAAATTGTTACTATTTCTCACTAACTGTGCTCCTGTTAAATTCTAATTGAATCCTAAGAGACAAGGCCAGATGCTCAGGAGTGTCCATCACATTTGGCATATAGTTCCAATTTTCTTGACTAGCTTGAACTTCCAGAAATCATGTAGTTTTGAAAATCAATAATTCTCCTTCTCATGGTAATTAATATGGTAGCATTTTGTCTTCAAAAAACTTTATCCCAGGTGCATGGATGTTTTAAGTGCATGCCAGAGACACAGCTATCCCTGGGGAAATTATGTGTTCAGGCATATCTCATTTTAAATAATTTTTAAAGAAAACACTTTTCTTTGTCTTGTGTATGAGTTATGACCATAATGACTTCTGGTTCTGAGTTTCCTTTCTCAGTGCTTCCTCCCTCCGGACTTCTCCTGTTGATAATGCTGCTCAGTGTGGGAATGAGACTATGTATTTACCTGACATTTTGCCAATTTGCTGTTATGCTGCTTTCTATATTGAAAACTAATGCCCTGAATTTCATATTGAGAAGATCAAAACCGACTCCTCAGCAAAGTAGATCAAAATATCAGTTTTGGGGATGGATATAGCCAGGCAGTGGGCACTGGGCTTTTGGGAGATGCACAGGTAAAGCACAAGGAACAGTGGCTTACTGGAAGCAGTTCAGTCCCTGAATGTCCTTCAGCACAATGAGCTCCAGAAGACTTTGGCACAAAATTGCAAGAGCTTTGAAGAATGCGGCAACGCTGTGAAGGTGAAGGCATCTATTTTCTCTGTTTAGCCCTACCTTATCCAAGGAATTCGTGATGAACTTTGCATATTAGAAGACAAAAAATAGACCAGGGATTTTCAGGCATAATGGCTTTTATTGTTGAAGATTGTCTTTTTTGTTTTAGTTTTTTTACCTCCTAAGAAGACATTCGTTAGAGTTGGTAGCTTATTTGTTCTGTTTGATTCATGGCTTTTGAGCGAGTATATTGATGTTATACTACATCTTATCATTAACTGCTCCTCTGAAGGTTCTCTGCAAGTGTTTTGCAAATCATTGCTACATTATAGGCTCACTGTTGGGACCAATAATTTAAGACATGTACTTGTAACTTAAAATTTCTTTGCACATAATGCAAAAGCAGGCTTGAATATTTGAGAACAGTGTTGTCAACATTGTGTAAGAAGACACTGCAAATGAAGGCTTTAGTTCTAGTCCTGCAGGTCTGGGGATACATTTGTTCCAATGGAGCTTTGCAGGAGCCCTTCTACAGGAATTTCTTCAAGGCCTCAGAGCATCATGTCCAGGGAAAAGTTCAGCAGCATTGCAAGCACCTAGATCATATGTTCCCAAATTTTAGGTAATTGTTTCTTCACTAGAGTATATTGATAATGTATTGTGTCTTGTTTCATCTCTTCTCTTTCTGAGCTTGTATATGTCTTCTTTAGAATTTTCTTGTTCCATGACTGTCCTCAAACATTCTGCATCCTTACTTCTCCATTCCCAGAGATGGAGATCCAGGACTCAGAGTAAGGTTGGTGTTACCTGGTATAACATCACCCAGAGCCACTGTGGTGTCTCTGCACCATGCTGTCATGTGATTTTGATATATCAGACAGACATTCAACATTGCTTCATAAGGATCTGTATGGATCTGATCTCTGTACTTCATCTGTGATGTGGTCATGAGTCACCACTCAGGTCCACCTCATCCCTCAGAAAACTGAGTCCTTCACATTTTAACTCTATTACAAATGATTTCATAGATATGGAGTCAGTTTATTCACAGTGAAAAATAATTTATTTCTGTTTAGTTAATGTACTGCTTCAGAGAAATTAGAAATAATTGCAGAATAATCAGAAATTACTTGCTGGCAGATGAAAAAGCTAATTTATATGAAAATCAAGAGCAAAAATATTTTTTAAGTAGGTTGTTTTTTCTTTGGATACATGTACCTCAGCATAAGAATTTCATTTATAACACTTGATATAAATAGTGTGATAACACTTCACAGAGCCTCCACTTATCAGGGGAATTCCAACTTCTTAGAGAAACTGAAGCACGCTGGTTGTCATGCCATCCTTGTAAATATTTTATGTTGGCTTAAGATTCAAGGGCAGACGTCTATTTTTACTTAGTGTTTGTGAAGAATTATGAACCTAAAAAGCTTTTGGTATAAAACATTTAGCAGTAGCAAAGCCAGTTCAAAGCTGTCTCCGGAAACAGAAATTGTGGAGCGTCTTTTTCCTTTGTTTTTATATTATAGTTAACGTTTGCCATACTTCTGTGGCAAACATGTCTGTAATAAATAGTAGTTCCAAATAAGAACATACATTCAACAAAGTATCTTGGAAGTCAATATTCAGAAAGTGTAGCTTCCTTTTCCCTGAAAGCAACTGCTTTGCATTGACATATTCAGCAGTAACTTGCTATTTGTATCTTTATTTTTTTTTAAAATTCAGCTGCAGCCTAGTACTGCCTGCCTGCCAAAATAATGAAACTCATAGACTGGCAGAGACAGTGCATCCTGTATTGTCTGGTGTCATAACAAAATTTCCTGGATATCTACTGGTTTCTCAAAAACTTCTCTTTGGGTCGTAATCTGAAGTTCTTAAATATGCAAAAAACGTGTCGTGCTCATGATTAAAGTAAGAAAGTTTGAGAGCTAGACTATTACCGTACAGATTAGCAGTGTAAACGTTGATCTGCCTGAGCCATATGTCCTGGCTCCTCAGCAGCATTCATGTGTTTGCACACAAGGCAGAAAGATTCATTCAGACACTTACATTTACCCAGCATTAATATTAATTTTAAAATTCAGATTTCAGTAATTTCATGCTCTTTCTGTATCCCTGGCAGGCTCTTAAAGCCAGGCACATCACCAGTGTGTATGGCCATACCTACTTGTCAGCTCCTGCCTGTGTGAGTGCTGGGCTTCACTCGGTGCTGCTGTGAGAGGCCGGTGTGTGACATCAGTACTAATTAAGTTTGAATACAGAGCTATGTTTGAGAGCCAAAGGAAGTGCAGGAAGGAAGCTGAGTGTCAGTGAGTCATGTCAGATGAATGCATGGCAAGCAGTTATTGATAACATACAGCCAAACCACAATGTTGATTTTGGAAGATTTGGCATGGGAACTAAAAGCAGCATCCTGACCTCAGCTGCAATTTGTTTGTATTTAAATTTCCAATAATGCTGTTTTGGTTTATTTGGAAGAATTATTTATTTTCAGATTCTCTGTCTTTATTTATCTCACAGTTCTTGCTAGAATAAGGACCCTCAGGGACTGGAACGTTTAAACTGTGTGAACAAGGCCTCAGCATTTTTCTGAAGACTGTCTACCATTTTCTGTGTGAAGGAAAAATGTCTCTTTAGTGGCAGGCACCCTGCCTTGTAATTTCCGTTGTGTGAGCTTGGACATCTGTGTGATTACCCTCTGGGAACACTTGCAGCTTGACACACATACATCTAGTCTAGCTATTTTTAATCATTGCTTTTCAAGTATCTGTAGTGAGTTTGGTGACATGAATGGGAATAGTGTTTTCCAAATCTGAGTCCTTTGGTACTCGCTTTTTGTAGTTCCTCAACCCCACTAAAATCTCAAAGTATCAAAAAGGTTAATCACTTCCAACTGTCCAGGAAACTTCATTTCTTGAAAATATTACAGTGCCCACAGAACTTTAATGTAAAGCCACATTTAAAGAAATAAGAAATATCAAATTTCTGTTTTAAGTGTAGTCATAGTTATTTAATAACATTTATACATAATAATGACATACTGGGAACCAGATAGTCTTTGGGCTTTTTAAAATTTATTTTCAAATTAAAATATGATTGTTTATGTTTTTGGCTTAATTTGTAGGAAAGATAATAGTTCTCAATCAGCAACAGTTAATATGATAGTGATACATTTTTCTGGAGAGCTTTTTCATTTTACACTTTGGGACAAAACTGATCCCAGGTAAGTCTTTTCCTTACTTATCCCATCCTGTCACAGCTGCAGGGACTATACCTTTACTGTTTACCTTTTTGCAAGAAAAGCTTCTGTACCGCATCTGCTATTGTCAGTGTGTGAAGCAGTTGTAAAACAAGACCTGAAGAGTAATGATCCACTTCAGGTCTCAGCTTTCAAACTGACTCTTATTTTAATCAGTAAGAGACAGTTGAAAAAGCACAGCACAGTATTTCATGGACTCATGAAACATTATTTTAAGTGAGGTTACAGAAGTAAAATTTGATGATATAAATCTCATTGTACTGATCAAGTCCTAAAGAATACCTTGTATTATGAGTTATAAACTGGTTATTTGAAGGTTAATAGAGCAAGAGATGAAAAAAAAGGCTTTAAAGAATTCCTGTAAACTATATTTCATTTCCTTGGCCACAGCATAGGATCAGGCAGATCTGTGTCACTTCTAAGAGATGTTTGTATGCTTTCCTCTTGAAGACCTCTGATGACAGAGATCCCACAGTCTCACCATGCAACCATTGTTTTGCTATGTTTTATCATTAGAAATATAATTCTTTAAAATGTAGTCTGAAGTTTCTTGGACGTTAAATTAATTTCCTTTTGTCCTCCTCAGCTGTGGAAAAAAGGTTTTTCCTTTCTCATTATAACATATGCTTGGAAGCTACTCTCAGGTTTCAGCCCACTCTTTTCTAGATTAACAGACCTACTTCATCTAGTTTTCCTTTGCAATTAACATTTTCTATATCCATGATATTTTTTTGTTTCTGATCTCTGGTCTATGCTGGTTTTGACATGCATTGTTCAAAACTGAATTCTTCAGATAAATGCAATTCAATAGGAGGCATGGTGAAGTTCATGGAGCTTTATCTGACACAGGAGACTCTTAACTCACAAAAGTAATCCCCCTGGATTCAGCAGAGACACTGAACTAAATGCTTCTTTGTGAGAAAGGAGTGCAGTCCTGCCACTCAGATCTACCAAACTCTACTGCAGGGATCATTTCCTCATCTATCACTTCAGTCATACTCTTTTTTCATTTCCCAAGCTATGGTTCTGTCTTTTGCTGTGTTAAATGTAAGGTCTTTATTTTCATTTGCAACTTCCTTAATAGCCTGTTCCTTTCTTATCATGTACACTTCTTGGCATACTCGCTCACCTTCCATCTCTCCATTCCCCAATCCCAATTTCCTAGATTTAAAAGTTCCTTTGTGATCCCTCTTAGCTGGGGCCTCATAATTTAGGAAAACTCTTTGTAAACAGCCTGGGTGCAGCCACAACCTTCTTTTTAAAGACTTCTTAAAGCTCTGTTTCTGCAAACCTAGGTGGGAGCTGGGCTACTTTTGCACCACACAGGGCAGTGCACCAACCCAACACAGCTTTGGTGCTTCTTTTTTCTCTCTGCTCTGCATGCTTGTTGCCTCATCTCTCCTTTACACTTACTAGGAAAGCTTTTTGGAATTCAGGCTATGATTTATGTATCAAATGAGAAGTATTTCACACAATAGATTAGTCTAGAGTTAACATGACAACCCTGCCAACAGTGCTGGTAAATGTGCTAGAGAGATATGGCTCTATGCAGATCCTACTGTTCCTTGTACAAGGAGCCAAGTATTTCCAAGACAACTCTTATATCTTCACACATGTTTTTCCAACCCTTAGAATTATGCTTTAATGGTATTTCCACAGGGAGAGCAAGGTGAGCCAAGGACTGGTCATTACAGAGGCTTTTCCATGTAATTGAGTGGTTCAAGAAAACATTATGAAATATTATCTTGGCAAGGGATGTAAATGTGAAGAACAGCTGGTAATCCCATGAAGATCCCACTCATCTATAAATTAATACATGCCACTGGGGATACTGACCATTTGTCCTGGAAGTGAAATGGTTGAGAAGAGATTTTGGCACTCAATCAGCAAAAGATATGACACATAAAAACAGAACTATATTTATGACACAGTGCAACAGTTAATTTGTTTTGGATATATATTTATAAGAAATCAAGTATCTATTTCTGGTGTCTCTGTGTGTGTGTGTGTGTGAAAATTGCATTCCATCAGGAGAGATACAAAGCTTCCTTTGTTAACTTTTCAGAAGAGCATGGCTTCTACTAAAAGAACTCAGTAAAATGTATTTACTATTTTGAGGGGCTCTTCATTGAACAAATGCTTTTCTTGCAGCCCTCCTCCTCCACTGCTTCAGTTTTACAGCATAATGAAAACAAGATGCAGCAAACTATAAGTGAGGTAGGATCAGAAACAGTTTTAGAGGGCTAACAGCTGAAGACATTGCTTAATAGTTACATAATTGGAAGGAAGGCCAGAAGATATTTGTCCACGCATATATAGATATGCACATAGACATAAAGAAAGAATGGTTACTAAATATGCACTGGTGCCATAAATATGTGTGTAGATAAATATATAAGATAATTAGACATCCCAAAACCAAATTTGCTTTATGTAGTTAAATTTAATGAAGATTCGTTGGCAGTAGACTGTCAGCTTTGCTGTCTGTGTACAGGAGGATTGACACTACCTTTTTTATTGTTATATGGTGCACAACACATCTGTCCCTTCTATCAAGGGACTCCCAAACAGAAACAAGGTAATTTTATGTATGTACTAATGAATCCCTTCAAATTCATACCTATCTCTGTATTCCCTGCCTCACTTCTTCCTAGAGTATGTACTCTTCCACAGAGAAGTCCTCTGCACCTATTTGATGCAGATCCCATCTTATCAGCTTAGGAAACCTACTTTCATCACCACAGTAAGAGTTCCATGCTCTCACTCTTGTTTTTATACAGCACTACCAATATCAAAGAGTTTTCGTCTCTATATTTTGTATCTCACCTGTTTTCAGGTCTGTTCTTCTTCATTACCTTTTCTCCTGGGTAACAAGTGACAGGATGAGAAGAAAGGGCTCCAAGTTCCACCAGGGGAGACTTAGATTAAGTATTAGGAAAAATATTTTCACAGAAAGGGTTATAAAGAATTGTAACAGACTGCCTAGGGAAGTGATGGAGTCACCATCCCTGGAAGTATTCCAAAAAACATATGGATACAGCAATTGTGGACATGGTTTGATGGTGAACATGGTGGTGGTACAGGGTTGACAATTGGACTTGATGATCTTAAAGATATTTTCCAACCTTAGTGATTTTATGATATGTGTTATCTTGTTTCTGTTAATGATGGTTAGCTGATTTTAGATTTATTTTGTCTTATTTTTATTACAAAAAAAACAGGCATCTGGTCACTGGTTTTTTTCCTATGCTGAATTTTACGCATTTAAGTTTTTGCAGTATTTTTATGTGTTTGATGCTTTTTAAATTAAAAGCACCGTTTTATTGAGTGAGGTGTAGAAATACACCTCCAAATGTTCAGGGTTTGTACCTGGGAAAGAAAAGGAGCACCAAAAGGAGCACTACCATTTTCTTCTAAGTAGTTATTTTTTTCCTACTCCAGATTCCAGGCTATGACTCTAGACACAGGCTGAATTGTGATCCAGATTGTGACTAGTTCCTTTGTGGTCAAAGGCCAAAATACTTCTGATTGCAGACCTGCCTCCTAGTTTCCATCCTATAGCCTCAGGAAAAAGGGAGAGGACAGCCTTAATTTTACTCTTCCTTCCTTTGTGTATCTAGTGGCCTTTCCTACAAAGCCAATCCATGCTGTACCTGAGAGTAGTATCATCTATCTCTACATCTGCTATTCAGTTCAAACAGCCTGGGGGCTTTCTTGAGTTACGAATCACTCTGTGAAAACCCTCCTGAGGTCTTTTGATATAGCATCCCAGATCAAATTGATATGCTACATCTGCCTCTTGACCTATGCAGTGATGCTGATGGATAAGACTCTATTTCTGATAGTTCACTTGCATTAGCAAGCACTGGCTTAAGTGCAGCTTCTGCTGTGTATAATGGCAGATGCTGCCAAACGTGACTCACATTTTCTCTTCATTCCCTGGTACAGCAGGCTCTCCAGTTGCTTCTCAGCATGCGGAGCAAACTTCTTCCTTAATTAAAACAAACAAACAAACAAATTGGCAAGAGCCTCAGACATCAAGATGTTTTGGGTAAAAGGCTGTGCTCATTAGCATTTCTCCAGTAGAGAATAGCAAATTTCCAAACCATGCTGTCTGAGACAGGATCCTAACCCTATGAAACTCTATGGCTCTGAAGAGGATGGAAGGTAGTACCTCTCCAAGAATAAACAGCTTTTCTATCACATTTTCCTGCCAGCTGTCCTGGATGCATGACACACAATAGTGTAATGCTATCCTCTTTAGGAAGAAAGACTGCAATGATGGAACTGCTCTATGGGATTTAGTTTATTGTATGAATTTTCTTTAGTATAGGATGTCTGCTCTTGTCTTTTGGACAAGATTGCTAGTAGAGCAAGTAGCTAGTAGAGCTACCACTGCCAGAAAATCTGCCCACATCTATTTACCACATTTACAGTTTCCAGCTTAGCCTCTTCATGGGTGTGCTGGAAAAATGAAGAATTAATTTATTTGCAATATCTTTCTTCCATTTCCCCTTCTTCTGGAGAAACCAGGCTGTCCCCTCCTGCTCATCTGTATAGTACTGAGCAAAGGGATAGAACTCCTGTAATCTCAGAAATACAAGGTGCAGAAGTTTGTTCCACCCGCCAGCAAGGAAGAGGGATGGAGATTCTGTTAAGTTCTTTTCATCCAGAGCCCTCATGCAGTTCTTCTCTGGGGGATTTCAGAACCCACCACAACAGCCTTCAGGAGATCACACTGTTGTCTGCTCGGAGGATATGCAAATGTAGCTGTGCAGTGAAATCTGTCCCAAAGTACCTGCTGCGCTCTGCTTTACCAAGCAGTGGTAGAAAGGACACTCCTGAATGTGGTTGAAAGTTGAATCCAGCCCCAGCTAGTTGGTTTGCCACTATCAGATTATCTTATGTGAGCTTTGAGTTGAACTAAACTGTCTCACAATTTATTTTGTTTTGGGTCCATGTGAAATAATAGGGAATACAAACTCTTCTGCTTCAGAGCCAGAGTCTGTTTGCAGGCTCTCTGTTCGTTTTGTTTTCATTGAGACACCTTGAGCTGTAAATCTGCTTCTTCTTAGAGACCTGAGAAAGCCAAAGCAAAATGGTGTGAATGTGATTAGGATAGTCTAGCGTGGTCCCATAAAATTCGGGTTGGCAATTGTACTCAAACTGTTTCCTTATGCATCTTATCTGCCAAGCACAGAAAGTGGCTGGAAAGACAGTTCAGTCAGGGCTGGGATTTGATTTCTGAGTGAAGCCAATGAATCTAAAAGCAGTTCTTTAAAGAGTCTTTGCTTTATATTTTTTTTATTTCCCCTTTCCAGTTAGGTCTGCTTGCATAATCTCTTCTTTGTCCTGTATTCAATCCTCATTAAAGCTCTGTTCAATTTTTATTTATACTTTTCTTATATCAATATAAAGCAAATTTTGGAGAAGTAGGTTTGGGGAAGAAGACTGTAATTCAGGATCTCTTTCAATTTCAGTCTTTAGCTTGGGTTCCTCATTGCTCATCCCAGCATGCTGAGCCCTCATGGGCTGGCAGCTATTGTGGTCCATGCATCCCAGTCACTCTTGAACTGACCTGAAAATTCCTGCCAGTTGCAGGAACAGACTGGCAGATTGGCCTGTTATTAGGTCTTGAGCTGTGTTATAAGCAGTTGCCAGGTTTGTCTGTTTCTGCAGTGAGTTTTGGCTCTGTCCCCATCTCGGAAAAGTTTTTAATGTTCTTTTTCAAAAGTTGGCATCGCTGATACCAGAACAGAGTACTTGTTGTAGCACTTGATTTGATTTCTGTACTTTAGGTTGTTTTCTTTCCTCTCAAATGACTGTACTCACCTACTGATAAAATTCCTTTTCCACAGTCTTTGATTAATAAGTAACATGGACTGTACTTGCTTGGGAGGAGAAGATTCAGAGAAAAGTGTTGCATTTTAATATGAAGTAAAATTAATCTATTTGCACAAAATTATGAGGAAAGAATACACTTCCAAGAAATCATGTTACTGAAACCTGCTCTTCTGCTTCAATTAGTTTGATCTGCAGACTTGCTAATTCTAATTTCATGTAGGCTTAAGGTGACCTGTTTCTCAATGTGGAGATACCCGTCCTGCATATGACACCATTTGAATGCAAAGATCCACCCCTGGTGATGATTCAGTACTGTACTGTTACAGGTTTTCTCATCAGTGGCAAAAAATACATGACATTATTTAGTTGGCTTTATAGAGAAACCATGTGTGAAGTAGAAGGTATAGAAATTACAGAGATGCTGCAAAGAAAAAATTAAGTAATTAAAACTAACAAAAAAGTAGGTCGATTTTGGCCTAACTTTGTTCAAGTTTTTCCTTTTTAATATGAAGAGCAGATAAAATAGGCAGATGGGAGTACAGAAAAGGGAAATAAGCCAAAGTGATTAGCCTGGTGACCTTCCCTTATTTCTGGTGGATTTTGTATGTATGTGCACTGTGCCATTGTTTCTGCTGAATAAAATTAACATATTCAATTTATATCCTAAAAGAGGCCTAAATTCAGTAATTTTCTCAGTACTGCAGTTCCAATTTAAGATGCAAGTTTTAACTTTGGAAATTTATGCTGTTATTTGTTATTTTTCTATATTTTGCGTATTTATGTGTTCAAATCAAAGATACCTAAAAAGAGAGAATAGTAGTTTTATAAAATAGCATTAGGACTAATTAAGAAAAGAAAATAGCTCAGAACAATGGCATTCTCCTGGGGTTTTGTTCATATGCCATTTTTAAACAGTTGAACGTTGAGTCACTCAGTAACAGATTAGCTTATTCATCAGCTTTCTAAGAGCTAAATTTCAATGGATTTCTTCCCTTTCTTATATTCTTTCACATGATTATATAAAGGAAGGTTTTCACTACATTGGTAAGGGTTTCTCAAGAACTTTCCAGCTAATGCTTAGTTAAACACATTGCGTAGAAATTTATACTGTAATTAGTTTGATGAGTGGATTGTGTTACTCAGACCATATTATCTAGAGTTTTCTACTAACGAAATTAAAAACTAAGGCAAACAAAATTAAGGTACTTCACTTGTGGCTGTTATTTATTATTTTATAACATAATTGTAATTAATGATAACTTTTTAAGCACCTTGTAGTGCTCTGTTTAACTCTTCTTTGAATGTTTTCTGGGCATTTTGGGAGGCTTGTTACTTGGATGAGATCCACAGTGTCTTTTTTCAGGGTGGCCAGAAACACAAATTTCAAAGAGCATCACTATAGCCTGGTGCATAAGCTTACATGGAATATGCTGCTAACAATATGGGATGTATGTGCACCCAGAAGACTTGGCTCCTGTGTAGAAATAGGTTTATTCAAGTAATTTCATTTAAAAAATGCAGTGGCTTGAAAAATAATGAATATGGATATTTCTGACATCCAAAAAGGTGTCTGAGTTCTTTTGTCTCTTTGCTAAACACGAGCACTCAAAACCTCCTGTAGAAATGTACGTCATAGTATAATTTGCTGTTGCATGAAAAATCTGTTTCCTGTTCCTATGTTTTAAATTTGTGACTTTGGATGTTGGTGTTCTGGGGTTACAAATCAAGATAGAGGTGTTTATATACCTTTTAAATGTATGTACTTGTGAACATCTTCCATGCTATAATTTCCTCCTAGGAGCAACTGCTTTTTTATGCTGTCTCCATAGTTTTTAACAACTCTGAGTGGTTCCTCTGTGAATCCTCTAAAAGTCTGTGATTCTTTTGGGAGATGATCAATGCTTCTTCCATTATGTCTTTCATGACACTGCATACTAATTCACAGAAAGACATTGCTTTGTTATTGTTATTGTCCTTTCTTCTCTGTGTGTATCCTAACATCTCATGAGCTTTCTTTGGCTTGAGCAAGCCAGAGGATGGAGTGTCACTGAGCTGTGATGGTGATAGACTGCTCCATTTACAGAGGAAATAAATAGACTCTCTTGTTGCTGCAGCTATCCCAGCTGCTAATGTTTCCATATTGTCCTATATTTAACCACCTACCCAGTTACTACGTCCCCAGGTCTCATTTTCAAGCTGCCCATTTCAGATGTTGTAACCTGTTTTGCCTGCAGTGGTTTTAATGGCAAGTCACTGCTGCCTTTTCAGTGGAAGAGGTGATGGAGGTACCGGCAGGAAATGTTCTAACAGCAAATCCTGGGGAGATGAAGAGGAGAAGTAGGGGTAAATATGAGGAAGACAGGGCCTTGAGGATAGTATCTGAGTAGCAGGGACCAGGACCTGCAGGATGAATGCCACAAGAGCAGAGAACTTATGTCAGCATACCAAGGTCATTTATCAGCCTCTATCACATTATTTTGCATTGCAAGGCACACCCTCTTATTTATCAACATCTTTTCTGTTAATTCCTCTGCAGTCAGTTCACTTGCTGAGCATTCAATAAATATGTTTGTAAGGGCTAGCTCTGCTAAGGGAATCCAATCCTGAGCTTCAGAGTGTTGGAAATATAAGGGGTTTGAAAAACTTACACAAATGTCTACTGTCTCCTTGGGGGAAGCTTTGATACCAAGTTCATGTTTTTCACTGAGATGTATTTACACTGAAGAAAGCAACTTGACACGAGCGATTTTGTCTAATAGCATCTAGTAACATCTACATCTAGCATCTTGACAAAGTCTTTTCACACCTCTCATGATGCTGCTACATTTATTAGGTACCTTCTCTAAACCTTAGTACTGAGTCAGAGAGGTCAGGAAGTGCCACTGCAGATCTTCGTGGGACTATTCAGTGTGGCAAGACAAATGCTGCACAGAACTGCAGTTCTGTGGAAAATGCTGTTTCTACAAAACGCCTGTCATGTTTTGGACATTTTACATGTAAGGAGAGGTGGTCATCCACTTTAAAGGCAAAACCAGGCACATTTAGAGAGTGCTTTATTCATGAGATTTTTCTGTGAGATGACCAATATCCCAGACAGAATAACTGCCTCAGCTGTAAATGTTTGCATTGTAGACACTTGTTACTAGATGAAGTCAATCCCACATGTGCAATGTACTGTTAGATGAACTCAAAGTTTTGTTACATGTGCCAAAACTTAACAACCCGATGACTTGTAAATGTAAAAAACACTTATTTTCAGTTAAATGTAGAAATTAATCATGGATTTTCAATATAGGTTTGGGGTTTTTTCATATCTTACATTAATTTGATTCTTCATTATTTGTGGATAGCAAAGAATAATAATGAATAATATAAAAATGTTGCAATGGAAATTCTGATTTTCTCTTGACTCCTCATTTTCATTTATTCTGTTCTGTTCTTGAACTGAGTCTCTTCTATGCAACTGCCTTAGGCACTACTGAGGACAGTCATGTTCTGTAAAAGGCATCTTCCTGGGAATAAAAGAGTTTAGGTTACTAGGAGATACCCCTTTTTCAATAAAGACTTTCAAGTGGCCTGCACTTTATGTTTCCAGCCCCCTTTGTGGTTGTTTAATTAGCCACTGTAAAATAATATTATTTGATATACTTCATATCTCTTCTCCAAAACAAAAAAGGCAAAGTTATATTAGCTGCAATTATGAGGTTTATGGTTTTGGTTTTTTAACCAAAATGAAACATAATTAATAAAATTAAGCAGTACATAGCCTTAACAACCTACTTTGCTAATTCCAACTGATAATGTCTTCCAAAGTATTACTGCATCGCTATTGTGTTTGTTCAGTATTTTGAACTTCTCCAGCAAAGCTGATTTATTCTAAAATGCCAAACCAGTAAGATTTACTAATTGTTTCCCCTGCAAAACTGTTAAGGTAGCCATGCTTTTTTAACAACCATGCCAGCATCTCCAAACAAATTCAGAAGACTCTCAGGGGTGACATATTTAGCTGCATAATGTCAGCTATTAGATAAAGACAGTGACAAGGATAGTGCAGTTAAATACCTACTCTCTAATTACATTCTCTGGGAAAATTAGAAGTATATGAAAACATAGAAGTTATTACAGTAATTTACAAATTTAATGCTCTTGGTTACTAATATTAAATAAACTTTCCAACAAAGCAAGATCCTTGGACTTGACCTTTCTCTTTGGCTCCTAGAAAAATTTGAAGGCAGACAGCAGAGAGGTCTTCTCAGGAAAAGAATTGCACTCTTTTTAAGTACATATTTGCCTTCAAAGTGTATAAATTAGAGTCATAAACCATATCCATTGCTTAGACACTATGTGATGTGCTCAATATGCCTTGTTCTATGAAGTTAACATAGAGCTTGCATTATAGCATCTTCAGAATAATAATATTAAAAAGTTAAACTTTGCAAATATAACTTTAGAAGATTCCCATTTTGCTAATGTCTTAGGAGAACAGTTGTTGTTAAATTAACCCTGTTACCAAATGTATAAATCTTTCAAAATATCACATGCATGTTACATAAATAGCTCATATTTATTATTCTACTAACAGTAACTATATGATGCTATTATTAAATTATATTATTAAACTATTACACTCTTGTTTCACTCTTATGACAAAGAACTAAAATCTGTAATGTAGCATGGAAACAAAACTAACCTTTCAGGTAAGTGTCTGAGAAGTGTAATTGATTTCCGTTGCATTATTGTAAAAAATGCTATAGAAAAAATCAGCAGAAATCACTAGTGGCACTGTTTAACATATCCTGACTTGTAGAGTCTTTCTGTATTGACCTTTTCCTTTATGTTTCCTAGTTTTCCCTTGTAACACCAGAAGAACAAGGTCTGTAATTGTAATTAGATCAATCTGACAATGAGTCACTCTCTGGCAGCTAAAGAGGAATCGGGAGAAAAATAATCTAATCTTAAACATGAGTGGTATTTGCTGGAGGGAAGGGAGGAAGGGAGGGTGTATATAATTTTTTTTTAAAGGGGAATGTAAAACTTGCCAGGAATTCCTTAATTTTTTCTTAATTTTTTTTTTGTAATCTTGTGCTTCATGATCTAGAGTAGCTGCTGAGTATATTGAAAAATAAGAGCAGTGTTGAAATCACCTGTAAATACATATTTCCTTGTGTATGCAAAATGGCATGTTTCAGTTTTTAATTCCATTGTGAGGGGCAGAACTAGTGGCAGAAAGATGGCCATGTCTATTTTTGTATCCATTATCCACTGGCACCAGTTCAGAAATTGTAAACATCTCTAGTAGGCACCTGAGCATCCTGATCATAGAATAGTTTATATTGGAAGGGACCTTAAAGGTCATGTATTTCCAATCCCTCTGCCATGAGCAGAGGTGCCACTAGCATCTAGAATAAAAGTCTAAGCTAGGCTGTGAGGTCTTCGATCCAAGGATGATCCTTTCATCCTATACATATGCATGGGGTGTGACCTAGTTTTTCATATGTTGTGTGTTCCCTTACTTCTGGTTGAATCCTGAATGTGAGATGTTTTGTGATGTAAGCAATAAAATAACATAATGCTACATAAATGGTAAGTTGCTGCATTCTCTGTGTTGCTGTCTTGAATTTGTACTTTAATCTCATATGGATAAAGCTCTCAATATGTGCTCCAAAACACTGTGACCATTAAAAAGCTGACAGGTAGTGTACTGAAAATTTAAAACACAGGATCAAAAACTCTAGAACTTCTGGAGATAAGAGCAGTGGGTACATTCTGGTACCAAATGTGGAAAAGCCTTTGTGCAGAAAGTAATTTGAGTGTCTCTTTCTGTCTTTCAGAATTCTTTAAAATAAAAGTCACCATAGAAATGTCATTGGTTGATTATTTAGTAAAAAAAAAAGTTCATACTAGAATACATTTTAGTTAAGAGAGAGCTTAGGCTTGCCCAAGATTAGTTATGAATTATATTAGATTTGACATAGAATGAAGGTGAATATTGCAATACATCGTAGAAAAAATGCAGCAAGAAATTAGACTGTTATCTTTAAAGGGCCTTAAGAATGTTTAGCATGAAGACTGGAGGAACTCCAGGTAGTGTCACATACACCCAATATTTGCTCCCTGTTTGGGCTTGTATAGCTATGAATTCAGACTAAAGGGGTACTAAGAGTCTGAAATATAAAGAAGTCAGTGAAATAATGACAGTTGCTTAATCTCACAGTCAATATGTACAGCATCTTATCCTTTCTTAAATCATCTGCCTAGAGTTATGTATTCTCATTCTTTAATCATGTACATGATAAGGAGGCTTGACACTATGCATGGCTGTTATACTTGGTGAGCTAAAATATGCTGTCATAAACTACATTGTTGAGTCTGTTTTGATACTATCCTGTTTGGCTTGGTGTAAACATTAATTTTTTAATTGATTTTTTTCTTCTTTTCATCAACTATAAAATATTAGTAGGTATTTCTAGTGATAAATGGGTTTTAAAGACAGCCTAAGATACTGGAGGGCCCTGAATGTGAAGGTGCAAGTAGCCATGAAGCCCTAGCTAGCTATTGCTGCAAAGCAGGTCAAAAATCTAGATATTGTATCATTAACTCTCATTAGCAGCTCATAGTAAGGTTCTATGTATTTGATGGTCTCCTTCAAGCTCTTGTGATGTTGTAGGTCCTAGATTAAGTCAAGACCTAGCCTCTAGTCCTGAAGTACAGCTAATCCTGGGAGAATGCCCTCAAACTTTTTTCCACCACCTGTCAAGAGGTCAGCAAATTTTGAAAATTCATTTGCATTAATTTACATGCATGAATTTACATGTTTCTCTGGCTAAAGAGCTACTTAGAGTTATGTAAAGGTCTTGTCTTACTCCTAGTGCAGTAGGAACAAGTCCTCAGATACTGTCACTATGAATTGTAGCACAGGCAGCAGAATGACTATAATGTGACATCTCTCCTTTATTCTCATGTCATTACCCCATGAAGTACAAAATAATTGCTCCCGCTTCTGGAGGAAGGATTTGTGTAGGAGATCTGTCAGAGCAGATAATAACAGAGTAAACTGAGTCTCCCAATAACTGAGAGCTACTGTTCTTTGTACAGACAGCACTGAGGTCCCAAGGAATGGGGAACTAGTTCATCTTACAGCCATGAGACTTTGGGAGAGCCACCTTTACTTCCCTCAATAATTAATAAAACAATTACTAATCAAATGTACATTTCTATGCTGAAACAGAATTCAAGCTGTAAAGGTAGAGAGACATTTCAGCATCCAGTTTTCCAGCAGCTGGTATCACCAAAGTTGTTGCAGATGTGAATTCTGACAATAGTTCAGAAGCCCAGCCAGAGAGCATAGGAAGCCAAAAATCCTTTCTTGCAATAATTAGTAGGTTTTTCCCACTGAGAAGCCTTTTTTGAATGTTTTTCTATTTTTTTTCTTGGAATATTAGAATATACCAATTAGGAGAAAACTTTTTGAAACTGAATAACAATAACTGCTTTCTGATCTCAGATGTTGCATCATGAGTTGGCATTATTTTTGGTTGCTGTGACTGAATGAGTAAAATTGAACAGAAGATAGATGTGGAGCAGTAGGTACACCCTTTACTTGGGGTTTCTCAATTTTCTGGGTTGAGACAATAATTTTCACTTTAAAAGTTTATTCTTGTTGGACCTGACTTGTAGTTCATATAAATCAGATCCACCTTGATTGAAGATCAGCTGAAGCAATGATGTTTTTTCTAAAATCAGTTCTTTTCAAAAGATGAATAGCACTTTAAATCTAACTGTAAAAACAAATTTTAAGCAGTGGCCATTATCTTGCATTACACAACAGGAAACAGAAAATGATAATATTTGTCTCAGGGATTAAGGACAAAAAGGTAAAGGTGATAGGCAAGGTGATGGAAAAATTTCCATTCATTCCATCAGCATTTAGTTGTAATCCATGATATGCATGTGAGTAGTATAAAAATTGTTCAACAAACATGTCATAAATTTTAAGCAATGCTATGAAAAATTTATTTTTATTTAAATTGTCTGAAACTTGACTAATACCACCTTTTTTAATTCTGTAAGTTCAGTTTATTCCATTTAGAAATCATACTGAACTATGAAGAACAGTAACACTGAAGAGATTGTAGAGTTTTCCACTAAAGGATCCTTGAATATTTCTGGGAAGGTCATGGTGCTTAGCTGCCAAAAAAAAAAAAAGAAAATAAAAAAAGGAACAGAAAGTAATTGTTTGTCTGCATTGCAGGGAAGCATAAAACAAGGTCTTCATATAGGAGCACAAAGTATGGAGATAGTTCTGTGAATATATTTGTTTTGGCTGCCCATGACAATTTTATAACCCCTCTGTGGGAGTGCAGTTATTTTACTCCATTTCAAGAAGTAAAGTGTTTTTTGGGGTTTTTTTTGGTTTAAAATAGCTTTAGCCAGTACTACATATATTAAAATGAGTTTGAATCTGTCTTAGGCTATGCAGGAATGTGTATGTGTGTGTGGGAGGACGGAGGGGGGTTGGAATTTGAGCTAGTCCCTAACAAATATCTGCTCTCTCCTGTTGTCAGAGAAGGATGCATGCAGATGACTAAGTACTTCATCGTGACTTTTGCCAATGATTTTAAACATGATATGACACCAATAAGTCAAGGTCAATGCTTCTGTACTGACATTTTGTGATGTCTGTAAGACAGTAAATTATAAAATATGGTTATGGCTGTGGAAGCCCTAACGTCTCTGACTTGTGTATTAGGAGTGATATAGCTGCAGAAGTTAGAGACCAATCTGCTTAAAGGTTTGCTCTGGATAGCAGTAATCCAAGGGTCACTGTAGCAGTGCAGTACA
Organism: Cyanistes caeruleus; assembly: GCF_971803275.1. Classification (NCBI taxonomy): domain Eukaryota; kingdom Metazoa; phylum Chordata; class Aves; order Passeriformes; family Paridae; genus Cyanistes; species Cyanistes caeruleus. The sequence continues at coordinate 66,821,895 of NC_141703.1, forward strand.
TGACTAGCTGCAGAACATTCATTTCTTTGTTCAGCCAGTGCTGCGCTGACTTGTTGGAGGTCACAGATTAAGCCAGCAGCCCTTTCAGTAGGTGAGCTCGCAAATTTATGCTCTTTCACAACCTCAGCAACTTTTGCAGGGAAAAGACTGGAAGGGTGGGTGAATCAGGGGTGCACTCACATACATGTACATCTAAAAGTATGTGTGTGTCTATAAATGTGTGCATATGCTTACTTGGGGAGGGGAAGAGGGCGTGGTTAGGGTGCATGGCAGGTAAGGCAAAAAGTAAGGCAAGCAGCTGGGAACACAGGGCTTTGAAGTTGTTTAGGTCTGTGTCTTGTTTAGGTGTTTACATGGCAGTTACCTGAATTGCACCTGGGCATTTTCTGGCAGTGAACCCCACTGCAAAGGGAAATATATGCTTTGCTATGAAAATATTAACTTTGCAACCATAACACAAATGTATTGTCCTATGTTTACATGGGTTAAAGTGTTCATTTTGAAAATAAACAACAGAAGTCAATAGACATCACAAGCATTGGTTTTCCTATGGGCTACACCAGAATTTGCAGTGGAGCTGTAATTTCTGACATGCCTTGGGTGCGTTTGCTGTGGAGGTGGTGAGGTAGGTGGCATCCTTTTACTTGGTGCTGGCACACTGAAAACCATTCTGTTCTTTCTTAGAAAGGGTGAAGTATGAAACTTCCCAAAGGGAAAGCATGGCATTTGCATGGGAAAAGGTTTTCCTTTAAATTTGGTATAACAGCTCTGATAAGCAGAGATAAAACCACAGAGGCAGACAAAAAAAACGAGGATCACAGATTGAAAAGGATTTACAGCAGGTTTCCAGTACTGAAATGTTCTATAAAGACTAAAATCTATAAATTACAAGATACAAAACAACCAGAATGTCTGCTTCCCTGGGATGCCAGAAGGGGCAGAGATGCTACCTGACATTTTCTGCAGGTGTTCTCACAAAGCTGTCCACAGGTCTTCTGCTATGCACAACTTCTGTATTTTCAGTAACTCTTTGGAATAAAACAACTTATTCTTCACTTACCCCTGCTTTACCTTTTACTGAAAAATGACCACTAAACAAACCTGTCTTGATTTTCCTCAAAAAGCCTAAAACGTTGACCAAGATTTTTAACTGATGGCTAATACATCATTTCACTGGGAAAAGTGCATTTTTGTTCAAGACAAAATTACAATGATGAGTTTTATTGACTGTGAAGGAGAATACCTGATATCCACTTAGAGCCTAGCCATCATGAAACATTTCTGTGGACACTCAGTAGTGAAAACAAACAAACTGCTGCTAATAGTGGTCTGAAGTTCATTCCCAGCTAAGTACTGCTCTGAGCCAAGCTAAAATAACACCACAGCTGTAGCCAGAGCTCACAGGGCTTAGTTTTCATGCTCTGCCATGGATTACTGCTAACTGCTGTTTGCTTTAGCAGTCACTCATTTCCCAGAGCAGGATAGCAGTCCCCAGCTTTCATGCCTTTCTTTGTTGTTCTGTGACCTCTTGTACCTTTCCCACTTCATTCTATCTTTAAAATAGATATAGCACTTCTTCCTACTCAAGAGGGTAAAAATGATAGCAGTGTGTGACTCACTGTATTGTTCCAGGATTGTAAAAAGCAGGGGCTGCTCTGGCCTCTCACTTTTGTTCATCTCCATTTGGCAGTCATTGCTCTTCATTTTTGTCTCTCTTCCTCCCACCTCCGCCCCATCACATTTCCACCTGACCCCCACGCTTACGTTGTGACAACTACATTATCTCCAGTTTTAATTCATGTCTTTGTTTATACAGCATCATGGCTGGTTATCTTAGCACAGGACTGAGCACTAATTGTTATTTGCACAGTTCTGAGCATGTTGATGTTAGTCCTGCTGCAGAGTCGAGAGTTCAGAATGACTAAGTGCTTCTGGGACTTGCTAAAAGTAAAAGCATAATGAAGAGGACATTTTTTGATTTTATCAGGGTGAAATTTGCTGAGATGTGGCAGAACTGTATCCTGTAAGGAAGTGATCCTTAGGAGTGGCTGTTGGGAATTGGATGGGATGAACTGAACATTCAGGACACCATGCAAACCAAAAGTGTGTACATATTCCACAAGCTGTCTCCTTGGCAAAATTCTTGAGGTTTTCTGTACCTGCTTTGCAAGAACATAATACCCAACTGTCAGGGTATTTTTAATTTTAATTAGATTTTAAAATATTGGCTTTTAGATACTATTAAAGTGTATCTAAAAGCACAAAAGTGGGAAGTGCTACCAAGAGTTTGTGTAAGTGAAAGAGAATGGAGATATGTCACCACTTTATACCAGGTGGAACCAGACCTGTTCAGCTGCCCTGATCACCTTGAAGGGCCGAGGGGCGTCTGTTTCTGCAGTAAAACATCTGTGTTCTGTCTCTCAGGTATATCCAGCTGGCCACAAAGGGCAAAATAGTGATAACAGAGAAGCTGTTCTCTCAGTTTGCTTTGGTTAGAACATGGACTTCCATGGACAGTATATAGAATCCCTGAAAATTTAAGAAAATTACCATGGATATATTACAGGAAAGTAACATTCTGGAATTTTAAATATCTACATCTCCAAAATAATGTTAAAAAAATAATAATTATACCTGTTCAGAGCTATTTTCTAAATTAATTCCAGTGACCTCCAAAATCACAGGTACAATAAAATCCTTGAAGGTGAAGAAGGTATCTAAACTTAGGATACCTTTTGAAACCTTTTTCATGGTTTCAAGTACAAATATTTGTAGAAATAGTCTTTCCTTTCTGTGAAGTGCTTTGCCAGTTTGTAAAATTTTCTTATATGGTTATAAGCTATCAAAATGAAACCTTTTAACAATTTGCTTTTTTATTTGATAATTGACATTCTCTGTTGAAAAGTCATGTCAATGGAATTTTAAATTGAAAAAGAGTGTGGAAAAAGTCCTCAATAGTTGCAAGCTCCAAACTACCACGTCTACTGATTCCGGTATTATTGCTCTCACCCCTCTGTGGGATTTGTAGATCAGTTGCAAACTTCTGCAACAATTTTTTTACCCTAATGTATATGGTGGTATCTGAGCATACCTGCATATGTGATATGGCATAGTCAGCAACAAAGAGGCTCTTGTCAACACAGAGGCTTTTTACTCCATTAAATAACAGGAAAATTTTCATGTTCAGACTTCCACTAGTTGTACTGGGGCCAAATATAGGAGATCAGATAGTTCACTCTCCAAGACCATGGAATAGCAAACACAGTCATCCCATAAGGGAAATCATAGGAGAAGCAAAGGTAATGTAGAGTGAATGACAGCAAAAAACGCAAGATTACAGAGTATTATACAAAGTTCTTGCATTAGGGGAACAGAGGAAATGGAGATGTAATGGAGCTCTTGTGATGAAAGCAACAAGTTAAACAGAAGAAACTGGGATAAAATTAATGTTCTGCTGCTTTTGATTCCTATTTGTCAAGATGAGTGCTAGAGCTGGTGCAAGACAAATAGGCACAGCCAGCCGAGCCACAGAGATGAATGGTATCATCCAATCTGATGGCAAAACAAGCAATTGCAATGGTTTAATACAGTAAAAAATACCATACAGGCACACCCAAGCACTCACCACAAGTGGCTGTTCCTCATGTGTTGGAACTGAATCCTCCTCAATAAAAATTTGGTATAACCCCCCGGGCTGTAATTGCTTGACATTTGGAAATAATAGCAGCTGCAAGAGGTAAAATCTCCCTAGTCTGTTAATATAATAAATTCTTTTAGATAAGTATGATAAATTACACTTACTGAAATGCATGTTCCTTTACTGTTAGTCTTGTAGCTCGTTTTCTTCTAATCTCACTTGGAACATTGTTGAAATGATTTTCATTTTTATATACTTTGTTATTGCCCTGCTCCACTTATTGTAAACCTTTTTTTAATGTCATTCAAAAGCTTTCACTTTAAAATAGTTTCCAGGCAGATTTCTATTTGATCAAAGCTTTCAAAACAGCAGACATAAGAAATGTCACATTATTTTCTAAACTTCTATCAATAGTACTTAGGCAAAATAGATACATAGTAGTAGCAAACAGGAAAAAGCAACTGAATAACTACTCCCTTCTATGAGTTTTTGAACCAGTGCCGATCTTGGTGCAAAATTAAATAAAATAAGTATTTAGACTAAAGTAAAATGCATTTTGAAAACTGTGAGTGAGGGTAATTTTACCAACTAAAATACTAAACTAGGGAAAATTGTTTTCAAATTTTCATTATGTGTCTTGTAACAGCTGTGCACAATTATTAAATATGCTTTTATATCTCTAGGCAATATTTACAATCTTACCTTTTTAGAACACAGCTCAGAATATTAAGTTTAGGGTTTTCAAAAGACGTGTCTGTGTCCTCTGAATTCTTACAGATGCTTGAAGCCCCCCTGTAGGTACTGAAAGGCTGCAGTGAGGTCTCCCCAGAGCCTCCAACTCTCTTCTTCAGAGTCTTCTCCAACTCTCTCACCCTGTCTTCATAGGAGAGTTGTTTCAGCCCTCTGATCATCTTTGTGGCCCTCCTCTGGGTCCAACAGCACCACATTTTTTCTGTGCTGGGGTCCCCAAAGCTGGATGCAGCAATCCCAGTGGGGTCTCATGAGAGTGGAGTAGAGGGGCAGAATAACCTCCCTTGACCTGCTGGTCACTCTTCTTGTGAACAAGCATGAAGACTTGCTTGACTGCAGACTTTCTTTCTTTGACTCCATCATGAATAGTTTGCAGCACAGTAGCTCAGGTTCAGTGGAAGAAATCAAGAATTTCACCTTCCCCCTACTTTCTAACCTGGTGAGGAGGCCAACATGTTGTGATGCAACAGGTATGAGGCAGATCCCTTCCAACCAAGATCCATCTGCCATGTCACAAGTGACTTCTCCAATTGCACTCCAGTCATATATTAAATATGGTCTCTAATAAACACCTCTGCAGTGGTTGTATTTGAAAGGAAAATTATGAGCCCTGTTGTCAGCCTTTGAAGATACATCTTAAGCACTAAAATCCATCAGCAATTTCAACCCTGCACCAAAGATGGGTGCCAAGTCTTTGAGAGAAATCGAATTTCTGACACAGCAGTCTCAACAGTATTTTCTGCAGAATAGCTTCAGTATTGCCATAATTCTCAGCTAACGTTTTCTAGTGAACTTGCAAGTGTCACCCAGACTGAAGATCTCCTTGCAGGGGCCAGGTAACTTCAAGTTAAGGTTAACATTGCCTAGTGTCCTAATATTACTTCCCTTTTTGGGCTGTAGAATTTTATTTTGAAGCAGAAACTAGGATTTTCTTTCCTTCTGTCAACATCTTTCTGAAAGGATCTAATAAACCCGCTATGCAGATGATTGAGTTTTGCATGTGGATTGCTGTTTTCCTCCTTTAAAACTGCCTATATGTCACTCCAATTAAAGCCTAGCAGGTTATTAAATTGGTAGAATGAAGAACCAGCATGATTTTCAATCTTTATACTTTGCAGGACCTTTTTCAGTTTAGAGTTGTTTCCTTCAGTATCAGTGAACCAGTTGGAAGTCATACAGATTTATCCTTTTTCCTCTGCAAGGAGAGTCGTGTTTCAGAGTGGTGCTGCTGGTTGCTCACTGCAGAATATAAGTTTACAGAATCCAAAGCCTTTTTTATTAACAGCAGATGTAAAGTAGCCCTGTCCAAATGCCAGGGTTTATTTGATAGCAGTGATATTTTTGAAACCATATCTATGTTGAATAAATCCTCTAGCTTTTTTATTAAATGTCTAGAAGAGTTATTTGCATGCTAAACAGATATACTAATTACCTTATTTATTTTTTTTTTGGAGTGTGTGATTTTTTGAGAGTGAATGATGACAGTTTGACAGGTACTCATAAATATCAGTGGAAGATATGGGCATATTTGAAATGGGAGCATAAAAGAGCTAATAACTAATAGAGGTTGATGGAGAAGAGAGAAGCAAAAGACTTGGATGAAAAATGATATTTTTTTTCTTTGAAATGGTGTATGATATTACAGGATTGGCTGGCATTGCAGAATCCCTGTGCTGTTGCAAATTAAAATGGTTTTGAAGTTGTTCAAGTCAACTGTTTCATAATCTGTGTCAAACAAAAAAAAAAAAAAGCTTTTATGTGACAATAAGCTTTCTGGGATGTTATTAAGTCATTTAATCCAGTTGTTTGATGAGTTCCATGCTCTGATCACTTATAACCATGAAAGATTATGTATACATCAGAGAAACTGTTTTTTGATGTATATGTTTATTTTCCTCATTGACTTTATAATGCTGTGGTGTTTTGCTTCTACCTTCACTTCCACTTCATCCGAGGAGTTCATTTGAATTATTTTTTTCCACACAGAATGCCTTTCAGGAAAATCAGATTTATTGAATCATTTAGGTTATATAAGACCTCAAAGATCTTCAGGTACAGCCATTAACCTAACACTGTCAAGTTCACCATTTAACCATGTCCCTGAGTGCGACATCTGCATCTACACATCTTTTAAATACCTCGAGGGATGGTGACTCTACCCTTCCCTGAACAAGCAGCCTGTCTCAATGATTGGCAATAACTTCTGTGAAGTTTGTCTTAAAATCCAATAAAAACTGTTGAAACTTGAGGCCATGCCAGGTTCTCTATAAATGCAACATATCCTCCCAACAATAGATCCACAGCTTTTCCTGAGCTAGCTGCACCAATTGCCTCATTCATGTCACTGGCTCATCCTGCTCTGATCACAGAACACAGGGTGACACTGCCCAGGCAAGCTTTTGGAGACCTTTGCTCAGAGGTGAAGGTGGGATGGCCCTGCTGAAACACAGGACTGCTGAGGGGGAGGAATGGACCCAGCATCTAAACATTTCTGGTTTCTGTGGGCTAGTTTACATGCTTCAGCAAAAAAACACATGGCTATATCAGCAGAGTGTATTTATCTTTGGCTTCTGTTTGACACTTCCACTTGGAAAAATGTTACAGCTGGAGTTGTACGCAAATGATTTCTTTATTATTCATAGCAGCAGGTGCTGCAGCAGTCTTTTGGCTAGAACTGTACTCTCTTGGTCCATGGTTTCTATATATTTGATTAGCTGGTGCCATGCTGTTCAGATGGGTTGTTAGTCCTCCAGTAAATGTATTTAGTTACACAATTAGTTATATAGTGTGTTATCATTTCCATAAATCACTTCTAGTTGGCAGCTTTCTGTTGCCACTTGGGATTGTTCCAGCAATAATTTGCATCTTTTTTTTTTTTGGCATCCTAAAAAGATCTTGGAAGTTAACATAGCCTGAGTATGATTTTAATAGCTAGTGTCCTTCTGGCAGCACTAGAACACACAAACCAGCTATCCATGAAGGACTGACATATTTATTTTTGATTCACATATCATTTATGTATTCTTCAAGAAGTGCTTATCCAAAGATTCAGTATAGCAATTTAGGCATTGACCGGGTTTATGCCAGAGTTGTGATACTAAAAATCAGGTGCCTGTCCCCAGGCAGGGTGATAAACAACACTGCAGCTTGCTGAAGAGTGGAGAGACATGATATGCCACACTCAAAAAGGCATCCCAAAAACCTGGTGTGCTCATGTGGGACCTGCCTGTCCCTTGCCAGATGATACAGCCTATGCCTGAATTTCCTACTTCTCCGTGGAAATGAGATGCTTTGCCACAAATGAAACCTGATTTGGGCTCAGCCACTCATTATCTTCCCATCTGAAGTGACCACTCCTCTTGATCCCTGCTGGCTAAAGACAGATCAGCTTCAGCTGTTGCTCAGGCAGACAGTACAATGGAGCAAGAGGCTCTTAGAATGAAATTGCCTTGCAGAAGGCAAAAAATTTGTAGCCTAGCTGCACTTTCTCTATTTTTAAGAGAGTTGCTTAATCAATTCCGTTTTGTGCTCAGAGGAGGAATTTTCCAATATCTCGGTAAAATTCTTCATTAAATAAAAGATAAATAAAGCACATGTTTTAATAGACAGGTTCCTATCAAGTCTGAAAAAGCAATGTTGACTGAAGAGATAACAGAGCACTTGGTGTATCTGATGAAAAGGTTGTCCATGTAGGGACAAGCACGTAACAGGAACAGGGAGTGAATCACTGCAAGGCACAGGACAGCTGTCTTTTCAGAGACCTTCATATTGGGCACTTCACACTGGTACCTGGAGGAATCAGTTCACCCTTCTGTTTAATTTCAAAAAGAAATTAGGTGCAGTTCCACCCATTATGCTAGTTTCATTTACAGCCTGCATTGCTGAGAGAGTTGATGGATCTATGAAAGGATTTAATCATTATCAACAAGCTCCTCATTTGGGCACTAAAATCTATTAAGGAGAAAAGTAATGGACCAAGAGGTGCATCCAAATGTGGTGTTAATGGCACCCCTTTCATTTAGCATGGCAATCCCAAAGCAGAAAAGTAAAAAATACGAAGAAAACAACATGGCGGGTCAGTTGCTACTCTTCATGATTTTTATTGATATCATTTTTATTGATAAGCTCTGAATTTTATGCCTTGTGCAAGATGGTGGCGATTAATAATTATATAGATTGTCAACTTGAAATGTGCAACTTATTTGAAGGAAAAAATGTACCAATATTAAAGAAAAATCACTTTCTTACAGATGCTGTTTCAGAAGCTGTGCAAGGAAAAAGCAGGTAAGGCTGCGTTATTTCTTCAAAGTTTCTTGGTGGCTTGTGTAACCATGCATGCATTGATAGAGGACCCAGGGAGTCTCTGCTGTTAAATGGGTGTTCAGTGCTTTTGTGACAATCACTTCCATGCTGCTGTTCATGACCTATGGGTGTAGGATTAAGGTGGTTCTTAGGAAAGCTGATAATCCATCACCTTGCAATTTACACCTTGCAAGGTAAGTTCTGGAAGAATGGGGATAAACCCAAGCATTTGTCACTGGTGTCAGAGTAGGACTCAAGGTCTTGCCATGGCACTGGTATGTGTGTGTGTGAGAGGTCAGTTGAGATGAGGAATATCTCAGAGCTTTTTCTGTCTCAGTGGTCACTCAGCAGCTGAATCTGATGAAAAGGCTCGTTACAGAGGCATATTTTTCAAAAATCTAACAACCCCTTGGGACCCACATGTCCAGAGTCAAATGCCTGATTTCTCCCTTAGCAGGAACCCACTGTCTGGTTGAAGCATTTTTCAACATTAACAGCATTAGTGAGTTTGACCATTATGGAGGAATTACTTAGGGCTAGCGAGACACCAAGACCAGAGCAGTAAGCACAGCTAAAGACTCAGATACCCTGAACCACACATACATTATCATGCCAGGAGCTAAGGAGAGGTTTGGATAGACAGATATGTACACACACACAGATCCTAGTTCAGCAAGATACTTAACACACAATTAAACCTGCATTTGACAAAACCAATTAATTGCAAGAGGCGTAAAAAACTGCTTGGGTGATTTGCTTAATTGAGAGTAAATGTCCTTATTAAATTGTAATGAAGCACAATTAAGAAATACAGAGAAAAGGAACTGCTTCCCAGAATGTGGGTTACTGGGATTTAATAGCAGCCCACAGTTTTGCAAAAAGAAATGTCCCCAAAGTCTAGATGAATCCTCCTTCCCACAAAAGTCTTTGCCAGCTAGAAATATTTCAGTCATAAACTAACTGACCTCTGGAGTCACCCATTTCTGACTGCATTTTCTGTTTTGTTAGTCAGGATGTATGCAGTGTGTGCCAATTAAAAGGAAAGCAATTGGACATTGCTGCTGTAATTACCCCTCTGTCCCTAGATGACTTAGCATCTTTTTTTTGGCCTGAAGGACTAGTTTAAGCCAGTTTGCTCACTCTGTGATTTCTTCTTGCATATGTCTCTGATCTAAACTGCATCCGCAGTTCATTCCAGGGGCCAACCTTAACTCGGTTAGAATCAGATGAATGCAGCTTTTTGGAGCCAGTTTCACTGATTCAGTGGCTCTGCTGGCAAACATGTTGGCTTAGCAAAATGCCAGAAACCCTGGGCTAGAAAACTCAGGTCTCTGTAGGTAATTCCACCCTCATGTACTTAACTTCAGGTCAACAAAAGGCTGAGTGTAAATGTGTGTATTTTCATTCAAGCTCTATACACGTTAACTTTTCCTGCTTTATGATTTGGATGTGGGTTTATTCCATGATGGTGTTTGCCAATGAAACACATGCCTGGGCTTTTCCAATGGTAAACAAATTCCAGAAGTGCTAAGATTGACTGAGAAATTGTTTTAATTGTATTCATTGTTGGATCAAAACCTCTCTGAAGTGCCACTGAAGTCTTACTTCAAAGAAAACGTGTCAATGTCATATGCTCTTTAAATAAAACTATTTTAGCAGCATTCCCATTTTATAGCATGATTGATTTTTAATTGTTTTACTTTTATGACAATATTAATTTTGTCACTAAAAGAGAAAGTTTCAGCACCCAGCCTAATGGTAGAGCTGTAAAATGATGGTTGAAAATCTGATGACTGCAGGCGTGAAAGAAGAATGACAGGTCAGTTTGGTCACTGAGGTGAAACTTTAGTCATAGAAATCTAGCATATGGTAGAGCTGGTAATAAATTTATCATTAAAAATTTCTGGCAGAAAATGCCCATATTCTTCAAATAGAACATTTTACAGGAAAAAGTTAGCATCCATTAATTTCTATTTCAAATTGTTTCTGTAAAATAGGTACACGCGTCTCGGCATGCAATGATTTAACAGTCTTCTAAATGAGAAGTGTTAATTTTTATTTAACTTTGAAACTTTTGGCTTTGAAATTCGTTATATTGAAGAATTAAAAAAAAAGAGAGATAAAAAGAGAAAACATTATTTAAATTACAAAAAAGGGCAAATCTAAGTCTTGAACTGAGGGACGAGGGTTTCTTACAGATTTGCAATTGCCAAACCTTTCTGATATTTTCTGTGCTTTCTGGATAATAAATAGTAAGGTTTTGGAATTTATTGCATGAGGAGAAAACCTATCCTGCCCATATCAGCCACACACAGAACACAACACTCAGTGTTCTACTCAAGTTTGTTTTCTGCATCACTATCCCCTTACATGGTTACTTCTTGTTCTATCTGATTCTCTTTTGTCATTTATTCTTCTGACCCCTTTCTTGGTCAGAGCTCTTGAGCTCTCAAAGGCCAGAAGAGTCTTTTCCCAGAGTGCCAGTGGGTCACCCTGCCCTCCCCACCAAGTAGCACCTATAACCCCACCCTGCCAGGAGTTGGGATTCACAGGGCAGCTCAGAGCTGCTGCAGCTCCAGGGCTGGGAACTTCTGCAGACCTTTCCCCAAGGCTGGGCTGTCCTCAGCTGCCAGTCATCCTCCATGTAAACCATTTCTGCATGTAAGAGGGAAAAAAACCTGCCCTTTGGAATCCTGTTCTCTCTCTTGTTGAAATCTATGTTACTTTTTTTTTTTTCCTCAAATAAATGCTACATTTTGGGGCTTCTATTACCTGGGTTTGTAGTGGGTGCCTTGCAATATTGTAAGCAGGATACCCAAAATGTGTCTAAGAAAAGCTACAGCTGCACAGACCACCCAGCCACACCAGGGAACCTCATTTTAAGTACCAGCATTGCTAGCAGTGTCACTGCATGCTTGACAGGCCTTGTGTCATTACTTCCAGATGTAATAACATTGGTACTTATAACACTGCATGCACTGGAATTAATGATGATCTAACCATTCAAAAAATTTAAATAATGGTGAGATGTGATTCTAGAGGCATGAATTTATTCTACTTTCTGTTTTCTTTAATCATGACAGGATGCAGCATGAGCCAGTGGCTCCCTGGGGACTGGGGCAGACATGGAAACAGAGGTTAGACAACTCCAGGATGAGGCCTGGGGACAAGGATGGGCCAAGGATGGGATGGGATGTTCCCAGACCCAGTCTGCAAGTTGAGTCACATAGCTGGGAAGGGCTGTGGCAGAGAACAGCCCTACCACACCATCATGGGGCTGGGATGACAGCTCTGGGTTGGGCTGAAATAGAGTTCCACAAAGACTTAGATATTTATATATTTATATCATTTCATGCTATTAAGTAAATACAATGTTCTTTGGACTTAGACCTAGGCTACAAATGCAGTACTGCCCACACCCTTTAAGATGTAGTTAGCAAGGTGCAAGGGACAGTTGCAAGAGAGGACAAGCAGTTGTGGAGCATCTGAGGACAAGGAGTGGAAAAGCTGGTTTCACACAGACAGGTTCAGCCTTGGCCTGAGGTGAGCAAGTTGTCTGTTGTCTTTCTGTAGAAGTGGTAGACAGGACGGCAATTCATACGTGTACTGCTTGTATGTGATGACATCAATAAGCAAGTGTTACAAATGTGTAAAAAATACCCTGTTCTGTGGCTTTACCAGGACCTCTCAAAACACCAGATCCATCTACTGAACTCGGCATTCTTTGGGAATGAATGTGGCTATCCTGGTGGTACCTGTGGTCTCAGCCATTAAACCACATTCCTGATGTCATTAATAGATTATGCCATTAATAGAACTGCTCCAGTGCCATCACCATGCAATAGACCACTCTGTTCAAGTCATCATCATCAATGTTTCTCTTCTCATATTGCCAGGTACATAACACCAAACCCAGTCTGCACCACCTATCTCTTCTTGCAGTGTAGGAGGTCCTAATTGTCTGCTGTGGTACCCCAGAGAGCACCTTGCTTAGCTGCTCCTCTTGACATCAGATTGCTGCTGGGTTTGCAGGTAGCCTGTGGCAATCACCATTAAAACCTGGCTGACTGATGCTGTGTGTCCTTACTATCCCCCAGTATATGTCTTAGTAAAAAACATTCCACTCAGATTGAGCATTCTAGCTGCCTAATGTATTTTAAAGTTATCACCACATAGCTCAAGATGACTAACACAGAGCACACTTCATCACTGGTAGGGAAAATGAGCCCTCACTTGGCTGACAAAAATTTGAAGCTGGATTAAAAGCTGACACATCCTCTATTTTAGTGGTATGTATAAAACACTAAATATAGCAGTGTGCTCGTGTATTTGCTGATGCATGGTAATGTAGTCTGTAGCAGAACAGCAATGGGCTGGCAAGGAAGATGGTGCACTGCAGTAATACGATAAAATCCTCATGTGACCTTGGCCATTTCAGAAGTACTCCACAGATAATTGTGTATCCTTGACTGATGTAATGCAAAATTCAGACAGGGGCAGTAGTGGTCCCAGGGCTTTAATGAGCAGCCTGATATTGCAATATTTGCCCAGGCATAATGCAAATTGACTTCAAGGAGAGGTCTCCAAAGTGTAAGAAATAGAACTGTGCTATATAGCAGCTATATATGAACAACTGCCAACAACAGGCCTGATACTGGGAAATGGGAAAGAGCTGTAACTCTATATGGCTCTTCTTAGAAACTGAAGGTGCTTGATTCATCAAAAAATCAGACCTGAGTACAGTACTTTCAACTGATTACATATATTTATGTTTCCTTAGTCATATAAGGTTTTATCTTCATGGTTTTATTTTGCCTTTGCTGCAGTCCTTGAACAGGGAAATGGATGTGGCTCACAGAACCATATCCTATTCTGGTATTTTCCTCCTGCTCGTGGGGGAATGGAGGCGATCTCTTTCAGCCTTTCACTTCCTGTGGATGTCTGGCAAATGTGCTGGTGGTGGAGCTGAGGCTGTGACTGTGAAACACCCCACTCATTCTCTTCAGTGGGGGAGCAGGAGCTGGATTAGACATTCAGCAGTGTCTTGCAAGACCTAGGTAGTACTTGTGTCCCATGCTGTCATTACTCCAGCTATAAAAGTTTACCCAAGATGAAAACCTGACCTTAAATAACTGTGGAAAAGAAAACATCATCCAATGATCCCATGCACTTACTAGAAAGCAGAGCGGGGTCACTTTGACATGTTTTGAGCACAAAGTGGAGGTGCTTACTTTGGATTGAAAAATGAACAGACTGTTTTCCTGAGGAGTGAAAGAAAACTACTGAATAAACCCAACTGTTTGGTGGCCTTGGCCTCTTAACTAGTTATGCTCTGTGTTGCTCAAATTAGAAGTAGGTAGAGTTGGTGCTTATCCTGCAGTCAGTGCATCAGAGGGTCATTTCAATTGGCTTCAGTTCTAACTTTTCTGCAGTGCCAGTTTGACTTCCACAATTAGGCAGTGAGATTGCCTCTTCCTTTCATAATAAGAAATGATAGAACAAATCCCTTCTTTGTTCTTCTAAAAAGGCAAATCTTTGCTAGTCAACTCTTACTGATGTATTGGAGCAGTTGAGGGCACACTGGGATCTTCTGCTGTCAAAAGCAAGAGGAAAATGAGATATTGCTGTTTCTCAAAAAAAAACCCAAAAAAACCACCAAAACCAAATCAGCCAGGTGTAGATTAGAAATTTATATGTTTACTGTTTTAGTATGTGAATTATAGACAAAAGATTGATCCATTAAGAAATACTCTGGATTTTATATAAGACATTTCTAAAACAATACAGCAGCAATGTATAAAAACACTTTATACACATACAACTACTCAATGTCATTCTAAATATCTTTCTCTGTTTCTCTGCTCCATGGTTCTTTCTGTGACTTTGATTTTTAGTCAACATTTTAAATAAGAAAGAAAAATACTGAAAATAGAGATGATAAATGTTAAAAATAATATCTAGTCCATAATTGTACAAAATATAGGTCATTTCAGAATGAAAATATCATAAACATTTTTCCTAACTCAGTTACAGCTTGGACTCCTAAGGAGAGCTGAACACTAAGCAGCTGGTAGATGAGCTTGGGTTTGTAACAACTCTCAAGATTTGACAGGAACCTTGCTGCAAAAGGTGATCTAATTCAGACTGATAAATTGCTCTAAAGTTTTGCCTCTGTTGGAATTAGGTGGTGTTGGTTTCAAGCAACTAAGTTCATGGAGGCACAGAATTCTTGAGTCATTTTTTTCTGTGACTGAACAATTGCCTGACAAAGGTTGCAGACAGACATCCATATTCAGCTCCCTTGCTCCTGAGCAGCCAACTTGTTTTAAACTGGGGGTTTCCAAGAGTCATGGTAGAGGGCACATTTTGCCATTTAAAATTTATTCCAAAAGCAACACATGCCTGGAAAATTTTCACTGACTAATAATAATAATAATTTAAAAGTATATTTGTTTTTTCATTTCAATTAGACCTTTCCCTCAGACTTCTCTGATAGCCACAATGCAAGCTATGCCCTTGTGTTTTTATTTCCTGTGCAAGACATAACTGCAAAAGTTTGAAGGTTAGACAACCTTTAACAAATGTTAAAGTATACAAGCCGCAAAATAAACCTTTAGCTTTTTATTAAGATAACTAAGCATTACAGCTCTGAGACACACACAAACAAAGAATAATCTATATGGTAGGAACATTTTGTTTTCACAGAAGGCATTTTTAATGGGTAGCAGTTCCAACAATTATAGTGTTCCCCATTAGAAAACATTTCCCTTGCAACAATTCTTTACGTTCAGCTTTTGTTATTTAATTATTTAAGCTTTTTGTTATTTAGTATCAGTTCCTAAGGCTTAATGTTTAAGGTTTTCTGCTGCATCAGAGTGACATGCATCATCTCTCTGAACAGCTCAGCACATAAGATGGATTTTGCACTGTTTCTTTGTTTGCGAGTCAGGCAGGAAAACACAGAGAAAACCTTCTGGCTGGAACATACTGCAAAGTATTTGGGACAATAAAGCAATCAAACAAATCAGTCAGCTTCTGAGCTTTTGCAACATAGGACCTTTTGTGGGGCTGCAGTAAGAGCAGGCCACTGTTTCCTGCTATTGAGCAACCTGCCATGGAGCAGCGTCTGCTCAGAGATGGCCGTGGCTCAAGGACACAGACACAGCATCTGTGTAGCTGTGGCTGGCTCTAAGCACAGGCACCTCTTTCCACTTCCATGAGCACCATGGAACTGTGGCTCATGTCAGAACCAAAGACAGGACCTCTAGGCATGAGCCTCAACAGCTTACAGCAGGGTAATGGCTGCATTAATTTGAAGATAGTAATCACTGCATAAGCCTCTCCCTAAATATAATGGGACCACTAGAGGAGGACAAAGAGCTATGTAGTGTTGATGTCAACTACTAAGAAACAGGAGGGTTGTTTTAGAAGGCTTTTCAGCTGAAAACCATCCATTCTCTGTCCTTCCTGTTCTCTGTATTAGATTCCACCCAGGCCAGCGAGTTGCTATGACAGAAATGCACATAGAGGTGCTGGTATTTATTGAGTGCTCAGCACAAGGCATAAATAAATTAGTAAATTCCACCATGCTGTCAAGCCACCGCTGAAATGCAGTCAGAGGAGGAGACTGGGGCTGCATATGAATGCAAAAGACATACAAAAGCCGTCCCATATATAATTCCATTGCATATAATGGCATCTGTTAGTTGTGATCTTGGCTCTCTGTCTTTATGAAAGCAGAGCAATTGGAAAGGCAAGTTCAAGAAAACAGATGGCCAAAAGGTTGCTTTACATGTGGGTATTATTAAGTGCATCTGAATCTGCTATCCCGGCCTTCATGAAGTGTAGGCTTTTGACATAGAGTTTGGGAAGGTAATGGCTGTAGGTTTTCATTTGATATTAATTTATATTGGGTACATACTGGAGTATTTGCTGGTTCCTGAAGACACTGTTATATTAAGGTTTCTCTGACTTAACTCTGAGAAGTAAACTGATTCTAGCATAGAATCTTGTAGGTATATCTTGTAGAAAATTAGGGATTTTTCTTTGTAGAGTGAAACTCTATGCCAGTTGCAGTCACCAGCAACTTTTTGGGATTATAGTTAGTCTCTTAATGATGCTTTTTTTAGCTGTAGAGAAAATTATTTGTATCTGTAAAGAAAAAAGATAGCCTCTACTTTTCATGGATTACAGAATCAAGCAACGTTTCTAAGTAGCTGAGGAAATGGGAGACTCATTATTTATATATATATATATATATATATATATATATAACAGGAAATATTAAATTTCATAAAATATATGTAGTTCTTTCAGGAAACTCTTAAAAATGCTGCTTACTTGGATTGCTAATAAGGACATTTATTATTTTTAATTTTTTTTTAACTGAGGTAATGACAATTGGCCTCAGGCCCAGAGTGTCCTTGTGAGCACTGTACAGGCAGAACAAAGTCCTTCCCTCACAAACCTTACAGCTTTACCTTAACATCAATAATTTTCATACAAAAAGGTGACTTAAAACATTTACATTTGTTTCTAATTCAGCATTCAAATAATTTCTCAGGAGCCTTTTTGCATGCATGTTGGTCCATTAACTGATTGGTGTCCAGGTTACAGTCCCCATCCTGCCAGGTGCTCTTTGCTGTGTCATTTATTCATGCTAAGCTTGGCTCCAGGAAGGGCTTAAAGTTGCACTGTGGCTGTATGGAGAACCTACATACCTGCTCATGCATGCCCAAAAACTCACCTGAGTGGTCAGCATTGGCTCAGCCACCTGCAGCTCAAGGCTTCTTAGTACAGAAAAATCAGAGAATGAGTGTCTAGTGGATGTTGGTGATTCACTTCTGTCAAAGAAAGACAGAAGGGTGTGGGGTACAAAATAGAATGGAGAGATTCCGAAAATTGTTTCTTCTGCACCTGCTTCCCAAAGTAGTGAAGAAGGAATATGGAATCAAATAATTATAACATCCTCCAACCAACTGGTCTTCTTTCCAGTCTTCCCCAGAATTAGCTGCTTTACTGTCCATGCCACAGGACTCCATCAAGAGAAGCCACAAATTTTGATTTCCAGGCTCTTTGAATAGGTAAAGCAGGCATAAGGCCATAGGTACTTTGGCATCACTAGCAGACTATTGATACTAAGATCTGTTTTTTTGATAAAGGCTAATAAAGTTAGCCTTTACTTTCACACACTTTTCTTGTCTGCTGACCAATACATGGTCAAAATATTCAATTTACAGCTCTCTGGACTCCCATGTGGTAAGAAAAAGGTAAGATGAGTTTCCAAAGTTAAAATAAACTTCTGTTTTATATTTTCACCTATTTATATGACAGACAGAACTGATGCAGTACACTCAATAGCTGGATGATTTCACAGTATTGGCGAACTCAATATATTCAGTAGCATAGTTTAAGGTGCACCTTTTCTGTTGTTGCTTTTGTTGCTGTGATGTTCTTCTATACCACATATTTCTGGAATTTTTTAAGTGTAACAAGAACCTTATAGGGATGATATCCAGAGTATTAAGCTATACCTAGGAAAGTGAGTGTATACAGAAATATGTGAGAATGTCTCTAATTTGCTGTGATGTATATATGATACCTTAATGTAAGTATAGTATATTGTCCTTCCTTAGGTCTTGATAAACTCTGTGTCTTATGAGGGCTCAGAGGAAAATAAATTTACTCTGCAAGTGTTCATTTGAAACAGCTACACTTTATTCTTAAGCAACACAATTTGGATGGCAACAGAGAAGTTCTTTCCAGTGGTTTTGTTCCCTTGGGTTTGATCCTTCTTTTAGTAGAGTCTGGCACACTGTCTTTGGCGATATCAATGGAGGCCAAGTGGAGCAATGAAGTACTGGAGTTCTGGGCTGCAGGACTGTCGAGCAATTAATTTCTGTCCTTTGGAAATAGCAGAGCCACCTCCGTTTACAGCACTAGGCTTATGTCATCAGTATTCTTTTAGATGTCACAGAGAAGCTGCTCCTGGGTTTTGGCAGGAAACACTCCCCCACATCCACTTCAGACTCTTTCCTTCTCTTTGCCTCCTCTCCTGTGAGCAAAAACTCTGTCAAGAAAGCATGTTTATTTGGGCCAGGAACAGAGGCAGCCAATACTCAGCCAGTTATTTTGATTGCCTGGCTGGTAGGGGTTGGGCAAACAGATAATGTCAAGATTTCCTCTGCATTCCAGATCTGTTTTCCTCCTACAGGAGGCGGCAAGTGTGACTTTTCCCACTCAGCTTTTCCCACAGTCAGTAAGACTTATCTGACAATAGAGTTAGTGTCAACTGTCCAAAACTAACTAGGAGATATCTTCCTTTCACCACTCCTGTGCTGTTATTGCTTATCAATGTCACTCTCCAGCCTAAATGACTGCTTAATTTACAGACATACTGAGACAAATCCACTTCTGTTGCAGCTTCAGTGAGCTCAGTGGAGTTAGACTGAGTTTGGCCGTAGGTGTCTGAAAAGCACAAGTGGTAGGAACGTGCTACTAACAGAAACAAGAACATTGCAACAGTCAAAACAAAAAGGAAGCCCTGAGCTTTGACATGATGCCCATTTCAGATTTTGGAGTGTGATCTGACAAGGTGGTCATGTTTTATGGCTGGTCCTGCAAGAGAAAAGTTGTTATTCAACAGTGAAACAATTCCTACATCTCCACGTCAAAACACAGCCCATGTTAAAAAGCATCAAAGGAAGAAGTTATAGGCTTTCAGAACATAAATTCTATTGAGAATCATGATGAATTTCCTTTTACATCTATTAGAGACTTTGAAAAGACTAGAGTGAAACTGAATCACACTCACCCTGATTTTTTCAAATTAATCTAAAAGTTGAATACTGAAATACTATTAGAATCCACAGAAACAGGAAATGTGAGATGGAACTGATGCCTCCAGTTTTACCTCCAGTCCAAGATGGCTTTCAAAGAACCTCTTCTGTAATTGGGGGTAGAGAGGCATTTTCAAATTGTAACATCTTTTTCAGCTGGATCAAGTCCTGCTCCATAGGCCTACTATAGTACCTCTTCTAGGCAGCTGGTTTGGGATGGAATGAGACATCCCTCATTGTCCTCAAGGACATGCGTTTCCAACCCATCTTCCCACCTCCCTCAATTCTCTTTTAACAGTGGGTGTCCAAAATTCAAGGAAGGGAAATCTGTTGCTTTTGAAATTTTATTAGAATTTCTGTTTCACAGATGAAGTTAAAACAAATGAAGTGCAAAACCAAGCATTCTGAAGTTAACTCGATTAATTCTGTTAACCTGGACTAACAGTGCAAACAGAGATCATTGCATCCAGAGCACTTAGTTCATTGCTCTGCTCACTTCTCTACTCCATGCACAAATCCCTACTGGTTTTGTCTGTGATAGTCTTCTGGACTGCCCTGCATCTGTTCCCTTTCTCTACGTTTCCTTCTTTGCAAAATCCAGTTTTAGTTTTCTTTCTTACCAGTATTTAGTTTCCTTTTAAAGTCACTGCCTCTTTAGAGTCTGGTCACTCTCCTGCTCGTGATCCCTTACAGTGGTCTTCCTTCCTTCCTTCTCTTCCTTCCTTCCCATTGTCTCTGTTCTACACTGCTGTGTTGTGCAGAGCATCTTACTCCTCTCTGGTTCTCAGTGAAATGGACAAAGGGCTCTGCAAGATCTATAAACCCATCCATAATACTTTTTCTCCACCCTTGCAATCAAAACAAATTCTTGCTTTTCTTCCTGCTGGTTAATGGACATATCATGGTCTGTCATCACATCACCCACGGGTTATGTCTTCTTGACTGGCTGGGGATTAGCCACCATTATGGGCAATAGCAAGCAAGGTTTGAAAACTCAGAACCAAAAGCTGAAATTCCAGATTCCTGTTTATATTCCCTGATGACGACTTGTAACCACTTCTGAAAATTGGAAAGGCAAACTCTAACACTTAGGGGTATCGTTTATAAAACCATGAAAATTTTGTGCCTGGACAGAGTATTTCCTTAATGCTTTTCCTTAACAGACTTAATGCCTGGATGTGAGTACATTCTGGAGTCTTTTTTGCAAATAAGAGACAAAGAAATTTCCACTGTCAGAAATGGAGTTAAACGTGGAAGTGTTGGAACACATTCAACAAGTTCAGCTGCCCAAGGGAGATGAAATGATAGCCATATTTAAAGTTGAAAAGAAGTTGTTGTGGGCAACAAAACTAATTACCGCTTCACATATTAATTAACATGTGTTTCTGAAAACAACAAAGCAATCTATAACATTCCCAAATGATAATACAGATTAGGATCCAGTATGGGTTTGTAAAAAGAAAAAAGAAGCTGCTTTTGCTCAGAAAAACAGGAAGAGATAAAACTTATCTTGGCTTTCCAAACTAATATTCCAAAGATATTCAAAACAGAGATGAAATAATGTGAGAAATCAGTGTGGGAAGGAAATTTTGGTCATAGAACATAAACTTCATAAAAGATCCAAAGACACATAAATTGAACTTGTCATTTCTCAGAATAAAGAGGGGCTAATAATAGGTTGCCCAAAGGATTTTACTAGGGCAAGTATCATTTAAAGCTTCATTATCTTGACAAGTGAGTGAACAGATGGCAAAATCTGTAGCAAATTCAAGATTTCCTAGGGTCCTGAAGGTTAGAAAGATTTCTGAAAACCAAATTCAAACCACCAAAACAAGGTGATTTGACATCCTCAGTGAAGATGGGATTTCAATTTACCTAAGTGTGAGGTAATGTTCAGGAATGATCTGAAGTGTTCACTGATACTGCATACTTAACGAAGTGTTACCAGCTCAGAAAAATATCTAGGCAGCATTATGGACAGCTTAATTAAAACTGCTCAGTGAAAACAGCTGTTCAATTTGCAGCACTAGTTGTGAAAGCAAATAAAACACTGATTTATATGAACCATAAAAACCAGCATTGATATTATTATAATGTAATCATGTAAATTCAGGAAACTATATTACAGTGATGCCCAGCATCATCAACATTACAAAACTGTCTGCAAAAAGAAACATTCAGAGAAGTCAGCGAAGGATGGTAGGCAGGGCAGATACAATCATTTTACTTGCCCCATGAAAAATGAGACACTAAATTCCTACTCATCTTTAAGTCATAGGGATATCCAATGTATGCAAGATAGAGAAGAAGCAGCACTCTCTCTGTGCTGGAACATTTTTCCCCAATTAATGAAGATCATCAAATCAGGAAGAAATGGAGGGCTTTTATATTCATGTATTCTTAAGAAACATGCTGAGAGTACCCATACTAGATGAAATTTTCCAGTGAATTATATGGCATTTTTTGCAACTACTTCATCAAATTAATAACTTCACCATAAATGTGAGACTGTCACTAGTGTTTGGTCAAAATTGTGTAGTTGATTTGTTGGGGTTTTTTTTAGAATTACTAGAGTGCTTCTTTTAGGAATGGAGGCTGTCCCTGGTGATTACTGAGAAGACCCTAAGTTTCAGCAATTCTGCATTAAAAGGGTAATTTGTACTTGTGCAAAGCAAAGGAAGAGCCTAGTGCTACTTTCTAGTAGTACAACCTATTTTGCATTTATCTTGCCCAGCTGTAAAAGATAAGCTATAGGACAGGAAAGAGGTGGATAAACCCAAATCTACTTAAGTCTTAAAGAAGGATAATGTTTCCCAGATGAAACCGTTTTCTTTATGACTTGACTGGCAGCAGTAAAGTACTTTGGATCATTTTAAAACCATTTAGCAACATTTCCAAATAGAAGTAGGTAATAGCCTCCAGTATGAGTCAGAAGTAGACTAGCTTTTGGTTTTCATATTTATTTCTGACACTTTTTTTTCCCTTTAGTATTAACAGCCATATATTTTTAAGGCCTGAGCTCTGAAAGTATGTATCTGATAACTTTGATCAAACCAAGGATTACTTAATATAAATGTTCTCTGTCAGGTAAATTAACTGATCTTCTGTCTCAAAACCTATCACTGTGGTAAGATCCTGCTGAGTTATAATCCCTTTAGCACCTATTCTCCAAGCAATTTGCATGGGTTTTTGTAATGTAAATGAGTCAAAAATATTCCCTGAAATGTAGAACAATCTCAGGTAATTACTGCCGAACAGATTTGTGTCAGCCCAAAACGACAAAAAGGTGTTGAAATGAATCTGCATGACTGTAGTGTAAATAAACATGATAAGCAACAGCTGTACCTGCAGCACTGTAAAGGTGCTCCGACATCATCTGTAGGAACTGATTTCACTAGAAGTCACTGCAATACTGAAGAATTAGCTTTGGAACCAGCAATAGGTATACAAGCAAAGTAACAACCTTTTCTTGCCTCCTGGAACAGTCCTGAATGCCTGTCTCCTTCATCTGAATGGCACATAAATGAAGTCAAGGAGAAATGTCTTGGTGGAGTCTTAAAAAAGTGTCTGTCAATAAGAAGGGGATCAGGCCAGCTGAATACAGTTTTTCAGGGGGGAGCTCAAGTCTGCTCTGTTCTTTCTGGAATCAACTTTTCAAGTAATTATAAATAAAAAAGATGGTGCTTTCTGGCAGGCAAGTGGTGGCACACTCAGTAGAGAGCTGTGGCTGTGACCTCTGTCATCATTCTGGTCACATCAGTCTAGAGAGCAGCAGGTGATGGAGAAACACCTTGTGAAGCTCTCTCCACCTTTGGTATGCTTGGCCAGCAACAGAGCAGTCTACTGCCTTTCTTGGGAATTAAGTTGCCTTACCATGTACTGTTTTCAATCCAAAAGAGAAAAGAAAAATATATTTATATTTTATAGCTCTCTCCCACAGTCTTTGATGTTACTTTTTATATAATAGTAACTTAACGTCACTATTAAAACTCAGTTATGTGAAAAGCACGAGTGCATACCTTAGATGTTTTGCCTCTTGCATGCAGAAATTCGAGCCTATTTGGAAGACTACAAAAAGTTATGCTTTAATTTCTCACAGGTGAGTTCTTTTAAATAGATTTTAATTCTCCAGCATCACATCACTGCTCCTATAAAGTCTGCTGCTTCCTATGCAGTGACACCTTATGGCTTAACTCTTTGAGGATATGTACTATAGTCCACATAAAAATATAACACAGTTTTGTTTCCAATACAATGAATCTTGAATTAGACTATGCCATTATGCAAACCCCCTTACATGCAGTAGGCAGGAAGAGAACAAGCAAACAAAACTAAGGTGAAGGAGCTACAAATTTGTTATCACAAGTATTTTTTTAGACTTGCAATTCATAGCTATGCTTTTGCCTACCTGATTATATGAAGCTATTACTGAAGCACTATTGGACATCATTTGGTAACTTTTTTTCCCAAAGATTTCTGCAATGGTTTCAAGGGTAGTACTACAGGCTTCTTTGTGTTTCAACCAAAAAAAGTAAAACCCTCAGCAACTCAAAGTAAACCCTTCTTTGCATAGCTCTAAAAACTGAAACTGCAGTTGTTACTGCTGACTTGTTAATATAACACAGACATGGACATTTCCTGGTTACTGTAAACACTGAAATGCTTTTGGAGTTAATGGAATACAGGTGCTGCCTGACACTACCAAAATGTTCTCACAGAAACAGGGACATTTTCAGACAGACAGAAAGAGCTGCAGATACACCTAGTCCAACCCCTTCTTCACAGCATGAATATCCTGCTTCTCAGTGGGAATACCCAGATATGTTAAATGTCATGAAACAGGCATTCTTCCTAAGCTTAAGCTCCTTTATACTCCCAGGAACGGCCATACCACTCAGCCTGCTGGAACAGAGAGTTCTGTAATGCCAGAGCTGGATGATGGAGTGGGCTTAGGCAGGCTCTGAGCTGGCTGGGAAACCTTCCCAATGGAGCTGTGGGAAATGACGCTTACAATCAAATCGTCACCAGCCTTCACTTCAAATGAGACTCAGACAATACTGTGGACACACAATTAGCCCTTCTTTATTGTGGAATCAAGAAGAAATTTAAAATCAGCTTTAATGATTCAAGATCATGTACAACTTTTTAGGTTAATATGGATTGGCTTGGCCCCCAACCAGATTTTGATTCTGGTCATTATAATCTTCTTACCTGAAATTCTATCCCCTATTGCAACTGGCCACAACACTCTTTATTTACTTGCCAAAAACATAAGTACCATTGCTTTTTAATTCTACTAAATATACATATTCAAAATCTGTTAAATAAGTTAAAATAGTAGCTGTGTGGCCAGTGATGAAGATTGCAATATATTGATACTTGGCAATATGATGGCATCAGTCAGTGGCCTGATTACTCGAAACATCTGTGTGCAGAGAAGTATATTTATGTATCTGAAAAAAAGTTCTTACTCTTATAAGTAAATTGGTTTGGGGAACAGTTTGCTTGCATTGTTGTTAGAACTTGCTGTCAAGATTGATCATGTTTTCCTGTGTAATCCAGGAGAGTTACAAAAAACAAAAGGAAAAAAGCTCCCAGGTCTCTGAACCAATATCCACTATGGTGTGTGCTAAATTGCCATTGACTGCTGCAAGGCAAGGCTTTTTTACACAAATGTTCCAATTATTTCTACTGCGATGGTAATAACAGTTGGAAGTTTAGAGAAAAAAAAAATTAAAAATTGTGGTTTAGACAAGGTCCCAATACAATATTAAGGAAATGAGCACTTTGAGAGCAAAGAAAGATGTAGTATAAAACAATATATTTTTGTCAAGTGACTGAAGAGGAGGGGGAAAATCAGACACCAGAAGCTGGAATGAGAAGAACAGGGGCAATATTCTGTGCTGAGACATTCTGTTTTTCAACATAACTTCTCACTTATTCAAGGGCATTAATCACTTCAAAATTTCAAGCTCAGCTCCACTAAAAAACCAATATATCTACACATATAAAATGTAGTCCACTTTCCCAGTTGCTTAATCATTGAAGAATTGGCTATTTCTACAGAGACTGGCTTTGCTCAGCACAAGATTTCATATCTTCAATGTAACATATTTTAAATATGCCAGAGAGCATCTTAGGAAAGGAAGTGAAAGTTTATTGGCACTTGATTTGTTTTGTCCATTCTTCTTCTCTGTTATCTGAGAAATGTGCAAGGGCTCTTGTGGCTGCAATTCTTCAGAACTTCAGCTGAAGCATCAGCTTTGTTGTCTACTGTTCCATAGAAGTGCCCTGTTTTCTCAGAGGGCAATCCATCCAATCATCATTTGTACCACCCTGTCCCCTTCTTCACCATTCTCATACAACAGAGCAAACTCCTACTCATCACACGAGACCTTCACCTGGAGTTTATAATGTCCTGCAACAATTAGGCTGCATTAGTACAAGAGACTGGAGAGGTAGAGGGGTTGTTAAAATATAACCTGCAAAGAGCTAGATATGAGCAGAATGCAAGATGGAGAGAAAAGTACATATTAAAGCTGGCCAGAATGTGAAAATCCTTCTGTGTTAAACCCAGGAAAAGAGCAGTTATTTTACAGAAAAATGTATGATTTCTCTAATTTTTATTCTTTAAGAAACAATGGGTTTTGTCAGAAGGATATTTACAGGTGAAAATTTTTGAGTGCTGTAGAAAAGAAATTTCATCCCATGTTTACCGTTTCACTTTTGTTCCCATTTACTCTGCCTTGACAGAGACAGTCTTGTCTACTGCATTGCACCCCAAATGCAAATACCCTGGCAGTTCTCTGCTATCACTGCTCATTGCAGCTCATGCTGCCTTCACTATGCATCAGGTAGAGGCTGCTTGACTGAAGTCTGAAGGCCCTTCCCTTGCCTCATCTACTTGTTCAATATTAAAAGTTTTCTTCCCACAGCCTGTGAGTGTACAGGATCCCAGCTTTTGCTGTCTACTCATTATGTTTTCAAATACACATTTGCGTGCTTTTGTTGAAAATGCCCCTCATTCTTGAAAGTTGGTCCTCTGAATATATAAAGATAGCACATTAACATCCTTGGAGACTCTCTTGCTAACTCACTTTTCATCTATGCCTCCAAACACTAATTCTGGTGTGCCAGAAGTACACCAGCAGTTACTACTCTGGCCAATACTGTCTTATTGCTCTCTTGTACTTCACCCTTCCTAGCCCAATCGGGTCTTCTCTCTGTCTATGTCCTGTTTTATATTTAGTTTGCAATCACCTGAGGGCAAAAATTGTATTTCACCTCCATCCAGTTTTCAGTTCCAAGCACTTTGAGAACACAGTTTGTTATTAATAATAACAACAATAAAGTACCATCCTTTGTATGAATAGAATTAAAGCTTAATTCCCCCCCATGCCCTCCATGCCTGTTCCAGCAAGAGAGAGGGAGCACAGTCAAACAGCAGACACTTTGTTACTGTAGTCTGTATCTGAGCATACTTAGAGTCTTTTCACAGTGAATACTGCAAGAAGTTCCATTTATTTCAGCATTAATCACTGTGAACAAAAGTGAAAGAATTTGGCCCCACTAATGAAAGCCAGCAGTGCTCCACTGTTGGCAAAGTGCAGAGCAATCCTTTCCCAGAGCTTCAGAATGCTAAAATTAAGTAGGATGAGCATATAGGTGCCAATCTCTTGATAAACCAGAAAAGAGTGAAACTAATTTATAATTTACTCTTGTTAGAGCTACCTTAAAATGGTAATTTGTACACTTGTAAATAAAAAGCAAGGAGAGAGTGCCAGGGCACAAGCTAGAACATTTTGTTCTCATTCACAGCGATTCTTATTTTTCTCTATCCAAAATATTTGTTTGTTTACTTAGATGTCAAAGAGGACACCTACTCATATGCCCTTGGTGTTTTTCACATAACTTCAACCACAGAATTAGTATGAAATTCACTGGAGTCTGCTGTTTGGAAAACAAGCAATGGAAAACCTCAAACCTTCTTTTCCAGTGGTAACCCAGACTTAGAACATCCCACTCAGACCATTTAACCTGTGATAGAAAACGAATTCCAGAGCTCTAGGACCCCCAAAGAGATAAAGACCACTGCCAAAGTAATAAATATTACTTGATGTGTTTATATCTAAGCTGTCTGAGCTACTATTTGAAGCTACAAAAGCACAGCAACACCATTTTGAGCATAGTAAATTTCAAGAAGCTTCATTGCAGTCAGCTCCTAAAGAATGAGATTCATTATAAAATTTGGCATCGCACTGATTAGCATCAGACTGTATCATTGATCTTGTAGCTCCTGTTATTTCCTCTTTTGCTTTAGTATTACTTTCTAAGGGATACTAGTGTAAGGAGCCTGTGTCCTCTAAACAGCACACAGTAACCAAGGATGCACTCTTCCCATATTTTCCTCCACAAGACACGTCCTATTTTGTTCTTCTACAAGTAGGAAAATACTGTGAGGTGATTAAACTAAAAAGTCCTGACTCATTATAATTAAAGACAAGAGGATGGAAAGGAAAGAAATTGTACTTTTGTCATAGTCTCTCAGTAGTTTACAAATAGAAAACCAAGATGTAGTCATTTTTCTCTTTCCTTAGGTCTGATTCTCCTCTTACCAGGTGCATTGGAGTCTGTACAGTTACTTTAGAAGGACTATGTCAGGCTGCATCATGGAATCCGTAACAAATTGTAAACACACTGCTAATTAGAGGCCAAAATACTACTCAGTATCAATTAACTTGGCTAAATATATACTTAGTGTATCAGACTTCTGTGCCACAATGGCATCAGAGCATGGGTATAACTAGGTTAGACTTTTCTCCAACATTTTACATGCTTGCAAGATTTAAAGATAGTACTTTCATTCCTGCCAGTATTCTGTTATCAATGGGCAAGACAAATACAATAGTTCAGTTTCTTTTAAGGCCACTGGGAACTTCCTCCTTTCTGTTCATCATATACAGTGGTTTAATTGCAATAACTGTGAAAAGAACCATATTGGAAAGACTTGTATAAAGCAGGAAAACTGCATTTTCTGTGGAAAATGTGCTTTCCTTTTCTTTCCCGAGAAATGTAAGGCATCTTGTGCTGGATGTTAGAATGTATCAAGCAGGAAACACAAGAACTGATCATCTGGCTACTTATACACTTAACCAACATATGCAAAATAAGTGAGAGACCAGAATTTTACCATTTTGTCAAGTTTTCTAACATTCTAAAAGGAAATGAAGCATGTTTGACCTATAAATGATTCCTAGCACATATTCCCCTTTAAGCAGATTCTGTAGAATAGCTCTAATTGTAACTGCTACTATGAGTATAATACATCAAAAATACTTGTGATGGTAATTCGAGCTCTGAACAGCTGACTATTATTAAAAGCATAAAATAGGCATGAGATGTGTTCTCATTATTCAATAGCACTGTTTTCTTTGGGGAGAAAACTACGATATCTGATCTTGCCTCTGGATTTAGTTTTCCACAATAAAGTACCTGAAATTAGTAAGATTTTTGTCAGTGCCTGCCACAGAGCTTGGTCTAGGCTTGCCAGTTCAGTTCTGTTCCTGATTATGAAATACAGCCATATCACTGCAGTTTATCTTAGTAACTTGTGGTGAGATAACATGGGATTAGCAGTTGCTAGTATCTAGTCACTAATTAGCTGTTTTCAGTAAACCTGGAAGTCTTGGGAGTTTTTTGATAAAGATCTTCAAAAATGGTACAGAAGGGAAGATAATATCTTTTGTTCTATTGCTACATTCTGGCCACCACAGACAGCAGCTGAAGAAAGGGAGATCTATCTTCCAGACAGGCAGGGAACGCTAAGATGGTGCATCCAAGTGTGGCTGCCAGAAGAGCGCTGCTGAAGGTTGCAGTACTGGCTGACGTGGGCTGCTGTTTGTGGGTGGTGACACAGCACTATGATACAAAACCTTCAAAAAGGAGTTTATTATTTCACCTTTAGACTGTGTGTCATGGCTCATCTTTATAGGGTGGTTGAGTACAATATCAGGAACTAATTTCTCTTCTCTGCCTGGTTCCTAACTGATAAAAGCCTGTGGCAGAAAACAGGCGTAGCAGGTCTTATGTGCTGGTAATGGCTGTGTTGGTGAGAGATTAAATAAAGAGAGGCAGAGGTCAGAAGCAGATTTACTGGGCACAGGAGCTGATTGTAGGAGCTGTAATCCTCTCTTCTCCCATTAACATCAGCAGGTGTTTGCTCTGGGTCATGGGATGTGGGAGTATTTACATAATTATGCTGTCTCCCAGGTCTTGAATGCATCCATCCCTGGAAGGCATCCCTTTTCTCAAAAGTGTTTGTCCAGTAATTTGGAGGATACTGTAGCTGGAATTGCAGGCAGAGGAGTGGCATACAACATCTGCACGAGTTCTGGACAAGCACATCGTCTCCGCTATATTAGCTAAAGTAGAGTAGTTTAAGATGAGCCTTTTTAGATTAACCTTTTAAGAACTGGGACAAAGGAAAACAAATTCACATCACAAAGTAAGCAGAAGACATTATTAAGAAAGTGGTAACATGGAATACATCTGTCTGTTTTATTTTAGCTTCTGTGGGTATTGCTGACATTGCAGTTACAGTTTAAATCTAAACAAGATGGGGATATCGATAATGTTTAACATGACTGCTTTACCTGGGCATGCAGCTCTTTCAGAGTAGGGCACTCACTTGCAGGAGCATCAGCCTCTGCTTTGCACATCACAAATAGTCTGCCAAAACAGCAAGCAGTAATTGATTGTGACTAAATGAAATGAAGCCGCTGTTGTCCTCAGCTATCAGACTGTGCTGGAGGAACATCCAGGACAGGGAGTGGGCCACCATGAAAACATTATATCCCAGAGCACAGAAGAAGCAGAGACACAGAATGGCTTTCCTAAATGGGATAAGGGCCCTGCTGTTAGTCTACGGAGGAAGAAATCAGGATTCATTTTAGTCTGTAAAGTCTGCAAAAAGTGTCTGCCAGGGTTTAATTTTGAAAGCTTTTCAAAAGCTCAAGAGCTTGTGAGAGAAGAAGTGATGCAGGGGAAAGGAGGTGGGGAGTAAGTGGGTGGAATGCAGAGAAAGTGGCTAAGAAACGAGAGAGGCTATGTTGCGAGGACTATGGCTTGATCATGGGTGGAGAGTTGATGAACCTAGTGAAAAAAAAACACATTATTTTCTTTCCGCAAAAGTTGAAGCATGGGCGAAGCACCTATTACAGACTCCGGGGAAAAAGGCAGCCCGTTGCCAGCCAGGTTTTCTGTCACCTCGTGGCGGGTGACCTCTCCCCGGAGCAGCGCCTGGGCATCAAGGCTGGGGTGGCGGCGGGCAGCTCCCGGTCGCTGTCCAGGGAGCGCAGAGGCGGCAGCGGGAGGCGGCTGAGAGCCGACAGCAAGGGCAGCCGCGGGGCTTGGCCGGACAGTTCCCAAATGAGAATGTGCCACGGGCACAAACGGGGTCACGGAATTTAGGCGCGGGGCCGCGGGACGTGCGGGGTCCCGGGCCGTCGGTGGTGCCTGAGCCCGAGGGGCGCGGGGTCCAGGTCAGGGCAGGAGCTGGGTCGGAGCCCGGGGCTCCTTCCCCGCCCCGCGGGGGCCGAGGCGCGGGGGAGGGAAGGAGGGCGGCGGGCGCGGGACGGGGCGCGGAGGGAGGGAAGGAGAGCGGCTGGCGGCGGCAGCTCTGCCCCGGGGGCCGGGGCGGGCGGCGCTCAGGTGAAGGAAGGGCCGCCCGCCCGGGGCGGCGGTGACGCGGCTGCGGCGCGGCGGGGCTGCCCCGCGGCCCCATGGGGTCGCCGCCGCCCGTCCCCGGCGAGGAGAGCGGCCGCGGGCGCTGAGCGGGGCTGCCCGGGGCGGCATGCGGAGCCGCCGAGGATGAGCAGCCAGCGCCGCCCGGCCAAGGCGCAGCTCCGGAGGTCGCTGAGCGAGCAGCTGCGGGACTCCACCGCCAAAGCCTGGGACTTGCTGTGGAGGAATGTCCGGGAGCGGCGGCTCGCAGGTCAGTCCCCGCCGCTACCTGCCCGCGGCCGCCCCAGGGGACGCCCCGGGGCACGGCCCGGCGCCGGCGGCGCGGAGAGGTCCCGCTCCAGAGGGACGTCTGGGGGCACCATCTCCGCTGCTGCCGCCGGAGCGAGGAGACCCCGCGGCAGGACGGGGAGCTCCCGGCAGGATGGCGGTCGGCAGCGTCCGGGCGGGCCGGGCTGCGGGCAGGAGCCGGGGGCCGGCAGGTCGCAGCCCCGGGCAGGAGCCGGGGGCCGGCAGGTCGCAGCCCCGGGCAGGAGCCGGGGGCCGGCAGGTCGCAGCCCCGGGCAGGAGCCGGGGGCCGGCAGGTCGCAGCCCCGGGCAGGAGCCGGGGGCCGGCAGGTCGCAGCCCCGGCCCCCGCGGGCAGCGCGGCGGTGCTCACACAGGCGGGCGGGCTCGGGGCTCAGCCTCCCGGCGCTCCGTGGCGGAGGCACCTTCTGAGCATCTCCGAAGTGAAGAGGGTTGGCTTTGCCTCCGGGAAGCGGGCTCACCTGCTTCTCTGATCAGTTTTCTAAGTCCAGCCAACCAGGTTGGGTCCTCATAGGGTTTGCATGTGAGAAGTACCACAACTCCCAAAGAAAAATGGTCTGTTTTCATTTCAGGTGCTTCTGTAGCTTCAGGTCACCTACCTGCTCTGGAAAACTGGCTTCCTGCAGCTTTTCCATCCCCAGCTGGGGACCAGAAGGACACAGAGCAGGGCAGGTGCTCCAGGAGGTCGAGTCTCATTTAG
This sequence comes from Cyanistes caeruleus, assembly GCF_971803275.1. NCBI lineage: Eukaryota > Metazoa > Chordata > Aves > Passeriformes > Paridae > Cyanistes > Cyanistes caeruleus. The sequence goes on from NC_141703.1 coordinate 66,854,168, forward strand.
AGCACAGCTATTGCAGCAGCACAGTCGCTTTATGCACACGAGCGTGCATCCAATGTGTATTTGTAAAATACTCTGTGAATTAGAAGATCTAGAGGGTACATGCAAGTGCAAGGTAGAGTTATTATGCTAGAAAACAATACATCAAGATTTATGAGCAGGATCATGTATAATGAAGTCTAATTTGCAAAGATGGATTCCTCTGTCACATCCTTACAGCATTGTTAGGACTTTGGTGACCTTGCCTAGGGCACTGTGACATGCTGGTATTGTATAGTACAGAGGTAAATGATGCAGGTTTTCAGACTATGTCTACAGCACATTAGTTCTTATGTACATACAATTGAAGTAATAGATTAAAAAAATCACATGGTAATTTTTTGAAAAATTAATCTAAACTGGGTAGCTTCAATAATGAATTACTAAAATGACTAATTTTGTAATATTATGGTTAACCAAAGTAGTAAACTTTTAATGTTCTAATTTGCTTTTTATTCCCTTTTTCCTACATTGGCAGCAGATGCCAGCAGACATTCAGCAAGGATAGTGTTGGCTATTTTTTTTCTTTTTTGGTCAAAGACAACTATTGCTTGATTGAGCAAAGAACCTGGGCAGGCTGCCATGATACTGTAGCCAACTTCTTAAAGCAACTGAGTATTAAAATTGATGGAGTCAAAACTTTTTATTTAAGGTGGATAGAATACTAATGCCCTGGGTTTATGCACTGCCATAATTTAAGTGCTATTCATGACACTCTGGTGAGACGCTGATGCACTTTCCCTTTAATTAAATTACTTATCTGTTGACATAATGAAATGTGTACAAATATCTGTGGATGCCAGATATGTTCTCTTGTTGTGTTGCTTTCCTGTCTCTGGCATTTTTGTCCTTGTTTTTATATTTGTTTGTCATGCTGACCTGCGTGGCTGAAGTGTATATTCCTTGGCCTCTTCTTCCAGCTTTTGTTAATGAGAAGGCAGGAAATTTAAGCTGATGTAAACTATTTGCTGATTGCCAGCCCAGCTTCTTCTCCATTGCAATAGATTTGATCCCAATCAGGTAGATAGTTGTAAAAAAAGTTGAAAAAGTTCCATCATTTTCCTCAAAGTTGTCACTGTGGTTCAGCTCCGACTGGCAGTCGGAGCAGCGGTGTAACTGGTAACTAATGTTAAAGGACAATGATCAAAATGAAATGCAGTTTTAACCATTAGTGTGCTCTAAAATTCCAACCATCAAGCCAAATAAAAACCTGTGATTAAATCCTCACTGTGATGACAGCTTTGCAGGCACTTAAACAGTTACTCTTTTAGTCTGCTTTAGTCTTTTATCTATTTGTTAAGGATCAGGACACCAGTTGTGCAAGATACACGTGTAAAGAAAGCAAGCACATTTTTATAATTCATAAAAATTATATAATGGTTAGGATTGGATGAGGTTTTGGGAATTCTCCAGTCTCCAGCTCAGAGCAGGATCAGCACTGGGAGCGAGCAGGTTACTCAGGGCTTTCTCAAGTGCTCCTTTGGAAGAGTTTCTGCCCTGACAACCATGTGCTGGAACAGAGGGCAGCAGGGCCCTGTTGGGCAGCAGGGGTGTGAGCTGGAGAAAGGAGCTGAATCCTGGCTAGAGCAAGGAGAGAGCTGAACTTTGACTCCCAAAGCTGCTCCCAAAGAGGCAGAGAGCATGGTTGGGATGCTATGGAAAGTAAGTTGTCCATAAAAAGTCTGCTACAGTGTGCTCCTTCCTTCCTTCCTTCCCTCACCCTTTACAGCAGAGGTGACAAGCAGCAGCCTGGCTCCTGGCATTTTTCTGGACAGGACTGCTCCGTACTGTCTCTTATTCAGGACAGATCCGTGGTGCCTAGCAGCTCTTAGTCACTTTTTCTGATTCACTGACTGGGATTTGTTTTTTAAACAATGGGTGTACCCTCTACAGTGCCAAAAATTGCACCCTTAGGGGGTTTTTGTGCTTTTTGTAATTTTTGCAGAGGTATTTTACATTGTTCCCACTATGCTTATGGTTTAATTTGGAATTCAAAAACTGAATGGGAAATGTACCCAAATTTTAACTCCCTGTAGGGACCTATTCGTCTGAAAAGTTATATAAAGTACTGTTGGTTTAATGTAATCCTGAACCACTTCGCCATTATTGAAAAACATTGCTTAAGGAATTTGACTAGGGTATTTAACAGTAATAGTGATCACCTAAGGTAATTCAGAGATCCCTGCTCAAATCATGATCACCTGTTACAGTAAAACAAAACACATTGCAGTTCTTCCATTCCTTGTATGTAAGGGGAAAGTACCACCTTCTATCTGGCATTCTTTCAATTACTATACAATAAAATAAAAGAAAGATTTAGTTTTTTAATTCCTTACTTTGAAGTCATGAAACACCAGAGGAAAGGACCCCTATTGCTGTAAAGCACAGCCCCCCTGGAAGAGTAGGATTGTCATGACTGACATGACTGACTGACATGATCACCTCACCCTTTTTGTTGCTCAGAATTTTTCAGCCTCATTAACTGCAGAAAGTGATGAATCTCTTAACTTAGAGCCTGCTGTACTTCAGCTTTCTGAAACATTGGACTAAGCACAGAATTACAAATTCCCTCAGGTGTTCTTGAGTGCTTAGGAGCACTGCCGTGCATATGTCATACCATTAATGTTTTAGTCAGTTCCCAGAAACTGTAAGGTTACATTGTTCCCATTTTACAGATAGAAACAAGAGGCAAAATGAGGCTGAACCCGAGCAATATCAGCTCTTGAGAGTTAGAACTTGAATTATCTACTTTAGTATTCTAATTGTGACTCTCCGTAGCTGCTGTTGCACATTTTGTGCAAATCAGCATTTGGGGTCTAACTGTACTGCACCCAGGGAATTAGTAATTTGCAGTTCCTGGTGGTCTGGTCAGATTTTGTTTCAAGTGACTTGGTGTAAAACAGAGAAGAATGGAAGGTGCTCTGCCACAGGGGCACCATTTACTTGTCATAGTCTCAGAAACCTGAGGGTTTTTCTGCCTCCCACCTGAAAGAACTTCAGCAGAGCTGATACATGACTACTGCCCATTATCAGATGGGATTCTTGGAAACTGCACATGGAAACTGCAGATGAAGATGAGACTTTGTCTTAGTGCCTAGTGGAAGTGGAAGAAGCCTAGTGGGCTGAGCTAGAAGTAAGGTGACTTCAATTCTGAGACTTACTAAAGTTGGCAAAATTAATTTTGTGATCAGCATTCTTCTGATAAGAGAAAGCTTTGCCTATAGTTTCTGAAGTTCAGCTTTTAGCTGTTATTTAGCAATCTACATAGATTGCTGCCAGGATTTCTGCTCTGTAAGGCTGCCTCCACTGTGTCTGTGACACACATAGACACTCAGTCTTTTTGACAAATCTCTTCTCACCCGAGCTTCATGTCCCACAATCCTTTGTATGTTCTGTTTTCTCGAAGAGATTAAATCCCTACTTGATCTCCTCTAGCACTTCTGGTACAATTCCTCTTATCTATGCATTTACATCCTCTCTAATGCCTGCTGTGACAGCCCTACCAACGAGGACACCTTTGAGCACTGTTCCAGCTCAGCTACAGAGCTCTCTGTAGTAACTGCCTGGGGTGGTTTTGGGGACCAGTTTCAGATGCTCCCACTTTCTTTTTGGCTTGGCTGTGCTTTGGGTAAAAGGAATTTGGGATCAAGTTTTCCACCACACCTCCAGTGGTTTGCTCAGACTGGCATTTCAAACTGTTTTAACTTGTCCGATTTTTGACAGATTTTTCAGGCACCAGTGCTAAACTCTTGAAATTCCCCTGTGAGGTAGCAGGGTTTTGTTCCAAAGGATGGAGCATTTAATGTCTCAAATGAAGGAGAATGAAAATACATGGTGGGACAACATACCATGGACTAATGGTTTTTTAGAAATTGATTACTTGAAACTCCAGAACTGAAGCAGGAATGAGGCAGGCTTGTGAGTGAAAGAAAGTCTCAGTCTAAAGAAGCCAAAAGACCTTTAAATGGAAAGTTTTAGAAGTCCTATTCTTAGGTGTTCTTAACTGTTCAAGAGGACCTTATAAATTGATTAGCGGCTACAAGTGTCTCTTCAAATGTGATTGAAATGCATTTATATCAGAGGTGAAACAGATCATTATCTGATATAGGTAGAAAATGGATAATAATTTGTTGCAGAAGGTAACTGCAACATTCAGCATGTGGCAAAGATGACAAGACAATGGCCTGTTCCTCTCAAAAGTAATCTGTGGTTGATTTTTTGGGTTATTGTGGCATTATTGGGTGCAAATGAGCAAAAGCCTAAGTTTGTAATTGTATCTCTGAAAGCATGGTGCTCCTTGGCACCTGCTGATCTGTAGATCCTGGGGAATACAGAAGTGAAAAATGGGTCTTATAAAACTAAAACTAGTGGTCACAACCAGAACTATGTGAATTTTAGCAGTTTTCTGTCAACTTGTATGGAGACAAGAGCAGGTATGTTTCTGCAGCCTAATTTAAAAAACATCAAATCTATAGCTTTCTCGTAGTTTTTAGTTTTCATTTAAAATGAAAATGAAACATTTTCAAGAACTTGAAGTTTTTACTCTGCAAAGCTGAAGTTTTTTGGGGGGTGAAGTCACTGGAAACCCCAAAGGAAATATGTGTACTAGGCTGCCAGTCATCTGAGAACCCCTGAGCAAAGGCAGGTGTCCTAGCATGGAACCAACCTTGAGTCTGCTGCATCTTCGTATTATCACATTACTTAAGTTTATTCTCAATTAAGACCTTTGTGCAAATGTAGCAGATTAATCTACTTTAAAACCAATCATGAAATGGGTGGATTTTTTTTTTTATAAAATAACTTTGCAAGACCAGTTTCCATTAAAGAGTGTGGGAGATGCATATGTGAAAAATGTGGTATTTGGTGGGCATATGTTTATGTTCTGTTTTAAAGGAATGAACGTAACATTTTTAGAAAGCAAAGTAGAGATGTTGCAGTCTGTGTCCCCACTAGTGCACTGGAGAATACAAGATACTGATTCTCATGTATGTTGATAAGATGTATATGTGTAAATTCTTCCCTAACCCAGCCCCATCAATGGGAAAAGACTGTCCTTTGTCAAGGAGAAAAGTTATGAAAGACATTCTTTATTCATGATGGAGTGCTTTAGGGAAGAAAGAAAGTGACTTATGAGTGATTCATTTGGCCAGGCATGGCAGGAAATTTTCTGCTCTCAGTCCTAAAGAAAATGTAGTAGTTAAAAAAGTAGTCATTGAGCTCATATTTTAAATTAACTGTGCAGTACATTCTCTATTAATGTGAGGAGGGGTTTTAGATTTGTTTAACTGAAGTATGAAGAGGCTTTTCTTTGCACCTATGTTTTGTGGGTTATGTCAGTATCCTGTAAGTTCCATCTTCTTCCCCAGGCACTCCATGAAAGTTTGACTCTGGAAAGGGGGCAGTGGTGGCAAAATACCACCATTGTTAGTTCTGCTGCTGCCAGGCTCTCATGACCCTCAGCAACAAGAAGTTAATTCCAGAAGTACAATTATGAAAATACCAATATACTTGACCTGCCAAGTATTTCTGTATCAGTATGAGACTGTGAAGGGTGGGTGATGGAGGACTCCACACTGTCTTAAAGCCCAGAGAAAGATGTATTTTTCTCTTACTCATTCCCATGTCTCTGCTGCAATTTGCCATATAAGATTTGGAGTGATTGTGGAGAAGTAGCAGATGTTTCTAGGGTGACAACAACATTAATCTTCTGGTTTTAGATTTTTACATAAATTTTGTATTTGAATGGGTACTGCTTCCATCAGAGAGAGTTTTATCAGGGATTATTTTCCCAAAAGAAATCCAATTTTGAATACTTAATTTCCTGATAGTAAGAGATACAAATCACAGCTGATAAAATGGGGAATCAGTGCTGGCAATAGAACTAAATACCATTTGAATCAGTCAGTTTCTATTTGATAGCTTTAAAAAATATTCTTGACAGGTCTCCCTCTTTCTGGAGCTTGGCTGTTCACAGATTTCAGTGACACATTAATCTTTAGAAAATATACTTTTTTCCCTAGAATGTTATGATGTCAATGTTTTTTATAGTAGTTTTTTGGTTGCTTTGGGTTTGTTTGGTTTGGGTTTGGGTTTGGTTATTTTTGTTTGTTTTTTCTACTGGCTTTCTGTGGTTCTTTGAGCATTCACAAGGTTCTTTCAGTTCTCAGTAAACAATTATTTGTCCTTTTTTTCTCTGCACATATACATGCCCTCAGCTCATTCTACCTTCAGATGCTTCTATGTGACAGGAAGGCCGATACCTTGTCACTGTGACTTTATGGACTATTCCTGTAAGCACTGTACTTATCCTGATGTTTGCAGACCAAATATAGGAAACAATTCATAGTACAATTTTTCCAGAAGCAATAAATATAACACAGTACTGTTTAAGTTCCTGTACATTTAGATAGATCTGTTTATTGGTGCTCACATTTTTCTAAGATATATAGGAGGTTATATAGACTGATAAAAATACTTAATGTATTTGTCTGACTAAACAGTGATGGTGATTTTCCACTCCAAGACTGCTTCTTTATATCAGTGATGGCATATTAAATAATGTATCTTCTCAATTATTTCCTAACACATGTTTTTGTATTTATTCATATATAGGACTGTAATCCTATAGGCTGCTTCCATAACCCCATGCAAGTGACTTTATTAATAATAATACCTATGCCAGCACATTTATGTAGAACATTTATATCCACAATAAAATTTTAGCTGCTTAGTGAACATCAATAGTCTGTTGGTGGATGGCCAGCAAATTCTGAAGCATCTGAAATTTCTAGACTCAGGAAGGCACTGGAGCCTCGACTCTCATTCTTCTGCTTTCCCAGCTACAGTAGGATGTGGGTTTTAGTTTCAGGAATCATGAAGTCTCAATTCTAAATTTTGTCTTATTTCTTTTTGCTTTTAATAAAAAAACCCTTCAAAATGTCCCATATTGTCATGTTTCTAGGGATTCCGAGAACTTAGATGACTTAACAGTTTGATTTTGTGCAATGCTTGCCAGGCATTGGCCTTGCTTCACAGCAGTGCTTTGACTCACATCTGTCTTTTTATATTTTGTACTTCTTGGATTTCTTGAGAGACAGATGTTCTGTCTTGCTCTTCCTTTTTTCTTTGGTTTTTCTGTCATACCGTGGCCAAATCTTATGCTGCTATATATCATAACTCCTTTAAAAATCTTCTCCTTGTGTAACAGCTCATTGAGAAGCCCAGCTTTCACTTCTACTTAGGCACATTTGCATAGCAAATTTAAAAAGAAAATGTGAACTTCAGAATCTGAAAAGCCAAGAAAAAAAAAAAATGCATTTTGTAAAATGTCAGTTTCAAGCTAACCCCATGATTTTAAATAAGTGATGTCTGTCTTGTGATTCTTGAAAATGTGGGTTTGGGAATATTATTTTCAATTAATTAAGAATTTGTGGTATTTTCTTTTGAGTATTACAGGCTAAAAAACATGGCAGTGTAGAAGGTTCCTTGACTGACATTAGAGCATTCACAAGAAGAGTGCATTTCTGTAGCTCCTTTGCATGTCCTGTTTGCAGTTAAAAAATTAAAACATTCTGACAATCAGGCCAACCTGGTGGACCTTGTACTGCAAATCAGCAAAGGCTGAATGCATGCAGATACGTGTGCAGCAAGCAGCTGTGCTCCAAGTGGGGGTCGGGAACACCTGCAATTCATGGCACTTGGTTCCATAAAACACCAGACTTCACCAATCAATTTAATTACTTCGCAAAACAATCAATTTCACGTGGAACACTCTGCCTGTCACTCCAGCAGAGGGCAGTAATTTACATACAGTAATGTCAGTTAGCGTGTGTACACATCGTGCGTCACTCACAGCATTAGACACAACAGCTGGTTTTATTAAGGTAGTGCAATATTCAAGGCATTCTCTGTCCTCAAGGATAGAGTACCACCCAGGAGCCTTATTTCCTGAGCTTCTGCAGCAATGTAGAACAAAACTTAAGAGAATTAAACAATAAGATGTTTTCAGCTAGCATGGTGATCAAAACTAAACATACTCCGCTGTGCATAAACACCAGAGTGAATTGCTTTTCAATGGATCATTTCATAGAGATACTGATTTTTTTTCTTTGTTGCTGTTGAACAGTAAGTACACAGAAAAGATTTTCTATAAAACCTTTTTTACATACATCATTTTAACAGATTCAGCAACATGCTGTAGTACAGTGGAAGAGGAGGCACTGGAACTTATACATGTTGTTGGTTTTGTTTTAAGCTGTAAGAACTTGATTCATAATCTATCAAAACACCATGACTTAAAATTTATACTTAGCAAAAAGTTGTTTAAACCGTAGGTATTTCTTTAGCAGCAAGGTAAGTTCATTAACTTCAAAATAATTGCTTAATTTTATAAGTACTTCACAAATTTTACCTGACACAGATGTAAAATAATGTGAGGATAATTAATTTCTTCTGTTGCCTGAGCTAAATGAATGGCACTGGTGGTTCAATAAACCAAGGAATGTTTCCTGGGGAGGACTGGTTTTCCATGGCATGATGATGCAGAAAGGCACTGAACCTTCACAGGTCATTTGACACAGAAGCACTTTAAAAGACAGCCACAAAACTGGAGTACTGTTTTTGTTGCAGAAAGAATTTAAAGGGATATTGCCTCAGAACAGTAGTATACTTCTAATGTACCTTAGATCATGTGTAGATCTGTCTGAATTTGAGCAAAAATTAGTTTGAAATGTCTTTCTATACAGTCTTCTGTTGCTGCAATTTATGAAGAAACGTAGGGTATCTGCCAGCTGCAGGAAAGGATAGCTTAAGAGGATGGTGAAAGATTTAAGTCAAAACCAAAGTTAGAAATGTAACTTCTCTCAGTCAGTATACCAAAAAATTACACATATACACATACACTTATGTTACATACAGCAACAAAAGGGGTCTTAAAGATTTAGGGACCTCCTGCATTGGTTCATAGCTTGGACTTCTCTAAAGTGTGTTGCATAGCTGTGTAAATTTGTGTTGGATTCATTGCATGAAAGAGTGAGGACCTAAGCATTTGTCCCAACCTTTAGATTATTTTGGATGTGCCTCTCATTCCTCTGCTGAATACACCTCTTTTTTTCCCCATTCCTGTCCCCCTCATCCTGATCTGAATGCTCTTTCACAGATGTGTGCTCTTTCACGGCTTATCCAAAAAAATGCTGTAGTAAATTATTTGAGACTGAGTCACTTACGTGTCAGATGGCTGCTGAAATGATATGTGAATGGCATCTCATGGTCTTGCTCATTTTAAGAGATGTCTTTAACATAAGCACAGATTTTTATTGAAATAAATCAATTTTACAAGGAGATTTCAGACATTGGATTTATAGTAAGAAAGAAACTTTTTATTTATTACATTAGAAAGACCACAGCTGGGAATGCACCCATTAATAGACACAAACAGATGGATTCTGACAAGTCTGTGAACTATTCACACTCTTCTTTAGCAAATATTTTGCTACAATCCCAACTTGCAAATGTTACTTCAGAAACAAATATGTAACTATCTCAAGGCACAAAACTAAAGAGTCATGAGTAACATTAAAATATTGTAATTTCATTATGCATATGGTGCTCATTTGAAATTTAGGAAGTAGTATTTAAAAACACACCCAAGTTCAATAAATGTTTTAAATTATAAATAAAGTCATAGAATCATTTAGACTAGAAAAGACCTTTAAATTCATCAAGTCCAAGCATTAATCCAGCTCTGCCAAGTTCGCCATTAAACCATGTCCCTCAGTGCCATATCAACATGTCTTTTTGATACCTTCAGGGATGGTGACTCCACCACTTCTCTGGGCATCCTCATGCCTAACAACCCTGTGGGTGAAGAAATTTTTCCTAGTATCCAATCTAAAGCTTCCCTGGTGGAATTTGAGGCTGTTCCTTGTCCTGTCACTTGGGAGAAGAGTCACAATCTTACTATACCCTTCTTTCAGGCAGTTGTAGGGAGTGATAAGATCTCCCCTGAGCCTCCTTTTCTCCTCATAGGACTTGTGCTCCAGACCCTTCCTCAGTTTTGTTGCCCTTCTCGGGACACACTCCAGCTCCTCAGCATCCTTCTTGCAGTGAAGGGCCTGGAACTGGATACAAGATTTGAGGTATGGCCTCACCAGCGCTGAGTGCAGGATAATCCCTGCCCTGGACCTGCTGGCCATTTGCCTTCTTGTCCACCTGGGCACGTTCTAGCTCACATCTTGCTGCTGTTGACCAGCACCTCCAGGTCCTTTTCTGCTTCCCAGCCACTCTGCCCCCAGCCAGTAGTGCTGCATGGGGTTGTTGAGACCCAAGTGCAGGACACTGAGCTTCTCCTTGCTGAACTTCATACAATTGGCCTCAGCCCTTTGATCCATCTTGTCCAGATCACTCAGCAGAGCCATCCTGCCCTCCAGCAGATCGACATTCCCACCCATCTTAGCCTCACTTGCAGACTGACTGAGGGTGTACTCAATCCCCTTGTCCAGATTGTCAATAAAGATACTAAGAAGAACTGGCCCCAATACTAAGCCCTGGGGAACACCACTGGTGACCAGCCACCAGCTGGATGGAACTTCATTCTACATTGCCTTCTGGAACCAGACATCCAGCCAGTTTTTTACTCAGCAAAGAGTGTGCTTGTCCAAGCCATGATCAGCTAGTGTCTCCAGAAGAAGTGAAAAGGTTTGAAAAGCTTAACTAAGCTTTACTAAGGTCTAGGTTGACAGCATCCACAGCCTTTCCCCCACCCACTTAGTGGGTCACCTTGTTACAGAAGGAGATCAGGCTGGTCAAGCAGAACCTGCCTTTCATAAACCCATGATGGCTGGGCCTGATCCCCTGGTTATCCTGCACGTGCCACATGACAGGACTCAAGATGATCCGCTCCATGACCTTCCCTGACAGTGAGGTCAGGCTGACAAGCCTGTAGTGTCCTGGATCCTCTTTCTGACCCTTCTGTTAAATTGGTGTCACATTGGCTGATCTCCAGTCAACTGGGACCTGCCCAGTTAGCCAGAGCTGCTGGTAAATGATGGAAAGTGGTCCAGTGAGAACTTTTGCCAGCTCCCTCAGTACTTTTGTATGGATACTATCCGGTCCTGGACTTGTGTGACTCTAAGTGGTATAGCAGGTTGCTGACCATTTCCCCTGGGATTGTGAAGGCTTTATTCTGCTCCCTGGCCCAGTCTTTCAGCTCAGAGAGGTGAGTACCCCATGGACAACTGGTCTTACTATTAAATACCTGAGGCAAAGAAGGCATTAAGTACCGCAGCCTTTTCCTCATCCTTTGTCACTGTTTTTCCCTTCATCAAATAAAAAGATAGAGGGGCTAGTGGTCTTCAATGTCTTCATAAACAGCTTGGATGCAGAACTTGAAGGTATACTATGTTTTGCTGATGATGCTAGATGGGGAGGAGCTGTTGACTTCCTCAGAGGCAGAGAGGCCCTCTCTCTGCAAAGATATCTTGATAGAGGGCTGGGCAATCGCCAACAATATAAAGTTTAATAATGGCAAGTGCCAGATTCTTTTGTTTCCAGATGTCTAGTGAGCAGAAGTCCCCCATGACAAAAAGGGACAGTGATTTTGAGACTTTTCTCTGCTGCTTACAGAATATTTTGTCTGACTCTTCATCCTGTTTGTGTGGTCTACAGCAGACTCCCACTAGGATGTCTGCCTTCTTGGCCTTGCCCCTGATTGTTACCTATGCACACTCAACCCAATCATCACTGTCATCAAGCCCTGGGTCATCAAAGCTCTCTCTAACCTACAAAGCTGTCCCACCACCACTCCTTCCTCGCCTGTCCTTTCTGAAGAGTCTATAGCTACTCACCACACCACTGCAGTTGTTTGAATCATCCCCACGTCTCTGCGATGGCAACTATGTTGTAGTTTTCCTGCTGCCCAGTGGCTTCCAGCTGCTCCTGTTTGTTGCCCGTGCTGTGGGCATAGGTGTAGATGCACCTCGGGTGGGCTGTTGATCTGTCATTAAGCAGAGAAGTTTCTCCACCTGGGCACCCCCCCAGAGCTGTGCTCACAGGTGCCACCCAGCAGTGGCACTGAGAGCAGGGCTCACCCTGCAGGTGGCACCTGGGTGGCAGCGTGCTCCTGCCAGAGCTGTCGGGGCAGCTGTGCCAGCTGTGCTGGGTGTGGAGCTGAGCGAGGCCGTGGCTTTCTGCCAGGGGATAGCACTGCTCCCTGGTTGGGCTGGCACTGCCTCGGCATCCCTCCTGCACACTGCTGTGCCACACCCTGGTCACCAGCGCTCCCTAAGGGCTTATTTTAAATGTGTGGCCCCCAGCCAGCTGCTGTCATGCTAGGTGTGGGTTTTGGAGGCTCAAAGGCTCATCATTTCAGTTACACTGAGTTAAATCCTGGCCCCTGCCACAGTCACAGGGTGTCTGTTTAGATGTGGAGAAGTGAGGATTTTCAGCAAAGGCTGGCACCACTTCCATTTGTGGAAATCACCATCTGAGAGAAGGTAAATGTTCATCTTCACAATAGCTCACTAAACAAAGTAGCAGAAACTAATTATACAATATAAGCAGCTGCTAGAGGAGTTTGTAGTAAAAGAAAAATAATGGGTGGTGGTCTGCTGGGTAATAGTATAACTAGTGACTCAGATGATGTACTTGCAAGTAAAACCAATGTGTAGCGCACATTTCAATTTCTAAACATTAATTTGTAGATTTAAAGTTTTATTCAACATCACTGTATTTCTGGTATCATAGGAAGGTGAAAATGACAACTGATTCCTCTTTTCTGCATTTTTTATTTCTTCATTTACTTTTATCCTATCTTCTCTTCCTTTTCCCAGTTGAGAATTTTCAAGCCCCATGACAGCATTGAGCCTACCGGCTTCCATTGAATAAACTGGGAAATTGTATTACCAAAAAGAGAGTGAAAATTCAAAATGTCAGTAATCACCCTAAACATGCATAACCAAACATATATTGAGCCTCTGCATGAATTTCTGCCACATGGTGAGGTGTTTGGGACTCGCCCAGTTTCTTTCCTGGGAAGAAACTTTTACAGCTTCATTATCAGCTAAAGATTTGTATCATTTGTTTTCCTGGCAGTCACTTTAAGAAAAATAAATAATATCTCTAAAATCAGCAGAAACACTCTGAATTCTGATGTAAGGGTGGCTTTTATCATCCTGACTTGATCTACTCCATCACTCCTGAACATAAAGAAACATTAGTCCACAGAGAATCAGAAACATACAGTTTTATATCAGCTTGGCAGATGAGTATTTCGGTAATCACATTTGCGTCTATCCCTAACAGCTCCAAGTGCTTTTGTTTCAGAAAAAAACTGATAATTTGATTATGGTCTGAATTAAGCAGAGCACTTAAATTATAAATTTAAATTATTAAATGTTCAAATCATGTGGACTAGTCTGTTTTGTTATATTAAACTTCTAAACCCACAATACATTATTTTTAAAAATATTATCTGTTAAATCAGTATGGTTGGATATGTGGGTTCATCAGAAAGAGGAAGGTACCAGTGATGCCTTGAGACCTCTAACAAAGACAGTGTTAAAGGAATAAAGTAGGTATTTATTGCAAGGCCTTCAAAGGATGCACCTTGGGCAGTACAGGAGCCTGGCCGAGGCTACACCCAAGATGGATGTCAGATCACACATTTTCACCCTTTTATAAGTTTATGTGCATTTACATATTGGAGTTAATTGTCCAATTACAGCTTCAGGTTGTGAAGTCCCATCCTCCCAGATTGCTCTCCTCAATTTGCTGTTGTTTATACTTTTTGGACCTGGAGCTGCAATGGTGCCCTTGCTTCTTGGGCTGGAAAAGGATTGTTTTGTCTAACTACACTGTGAAGAGAGCTTGCTAACACTTTATATGAAGTCCAGAGTTACATACCAATGCAATACAGAATCTGGAAAATACAAAAGCTAAAACTTAAGCATCACCAGAATATCCATATTTCCAGCATATAATAAAACAGAAAATACATTAGCTAATCTGATTCAAATAGAGGACAAATACATTTCAGAATCTAGGTTAGACAAGACACCACCAAATAAAACTGACTCTGAAACATCTGGTTTGTTTTATACAAAACCATAAACATGCGTAATTACTAAATGGCCTAAGCTGTTTCTTTGGAAGGCACCCTAAAAAACAAGGACAGCAGGACAAGTGTTTACAAAGCCAAGGCATATACATTAATCATGGCATGGCAGCATTTTAAAGAAACTATCAAATTCAGAGGGATTATAAAACAGCTGGGATGAATTGTAGGTAGGAACTGTTTTAAATCTCTGGATTCTAGGTCACAGTAGAGGCTGTAACACAGGGCACTCACTCGCTCTTGTACTCTTTTGAGTTGCTTTCTCTTAAGGGAGAATCCTGACTTGTAGAGGGCTGGAACCATTATCTGTTCTTTAATGGGAAGCATCAGTTGGTGCAGTCATTAGGGATCTTGAAACAGGGAAGAAGTTTATTGCTGTGACAGATCGGGCAACATATGGAAGGAAGTAAGATGTTCTCCAGAGACAGATTAAGTTTTTGCCAAGGCATTTTACTGAAATTTTGGAAAATAAACAGGTCATTAATTGACTCCAGATTTAGCTACTGCAAATTGTGCAAAGATGTTGCAAACCAGATGCTTTCCCCTATTTGTTTTTACAACCCTTTCTATTTATAGATGCCCTTATTTGATGACTTACTTCTTTAACAGAGGGCATTGTTTTACACCAGAAGTCTCATCTCAGTTTTGCCAGTCAATGCCTGACTAAAACATACATGTTCACACAATTGCAGGGATAAAACACTCAGCAATAACATAAGTAGGAAATAGCCAGTAGGAAGAAGTTAACATTCAATTCTTCCCTGGGTTTCATAGCACATAACAGTTTCCAGCTATTCTCTATGCAGACCCTGCTAATGCAATAGTAGATGCAACGACTCCTATCCCAAGGACAGCATCCTTAGACTTGTCTTGCCAATGAAGGTGTGAATACAATCCATGTTGGCATTTCTCTGGCTTCCCAAGCTGTGTGACACAGATATTGATGTACCTATCAGCCCTGTGGGAGCATAGCTTCAACTTTAACTCCAGATTTAGGTTGGATCCCAAAATGGAAATGTAGCAGCCAAGTCAACTAAGCTGTACCAACTGACAGAAATACTTGAGAAAAGAAATACTCATTCCTTTTCCACTTAGGCTTCTTTTGGTCTTCAGAATGAAGGCTCTATTTTATGCTCTATCCACACAATCTTGATTCATGTTATAAATAACATACAGAGTGAAAAGCATCTGCCCTGACTTGAAAGCAGTGGGTCTAGTGGGGATGCCTTCTAAAAGGACTGAGTTAGTCGCACCAGGTCCTTTACAGTCAAGACAGAAATAGGTACCTCTGAAAGCCAGTCCTGTCATCCTGAAATAGATGTGTGAGACAAGGGGAATGAATTGCCCTAGGATGGTGCTTATTTCTTGCCATAATCCTAGCCAAGTGACAGCACCAAAGACCTGCTTGCAGTGACAGACTGGGAAAAGCCATCTCTTCAGCTGCCACCTAAGTGCCTTTGATATGGAAATCAGTGAGCCACTAGCAGTGCTGAAGTTTAATTTTAGAGACTGCTGCTCATAACACCTCTGGCTTCATTATAAGCTACCTGCTCAAGTCAGCAAAGCAGGAGAAGGAGCTGATGAGGCACCTGAGACTTCAGTGCCACTTGTACATGTACTTAAAGGTACATGATTTGACAGTAACCTGCCAGTGTACCTGAACCTTGCGTAAGTGTATTTCTTAATTTCCAGTTTATTCTGGAGGGGCAGATTGGGAATTATACATCTTTAGAAGACATTTTTAATTCATTGTAATAAAAGCTGCGTGATTTTACTTGTGAACCCTAGCAGGCTTAGCTAAGCAACAGGGGCAGCAGCCATGCAGAATTCATAATGCATGTTTTAAACTGCATTTCGAGGTTCACTTTTCAAACTAGTAGGTAGTTATTTGATATATGAATATTTATTTTACTGTGCCCTTGGTCAGCACAAAAGGCTCAGGTGTCCTGATTTTCTCAACAGCTGCTAGTGAATGCCTAGGAAAGATTATAACATGACAAGTTTATGGTATGACCTCTTAGCTTCCAGGTTTCATTAAACAGTTCTTTGCTGGTGTTGTTAAGAGGGCTGCCAATTAGGAGCAAAGTAAACGGGAGGTTTATGATGTGACTCTGCACTTCCTAGCTGAGCTACACCTAAGTTTGTGAGACACACTGACTGTTTCCTGTTTGAAATGTTCTGCAGATGTGTAATCCCTCACAGCACAATTGCTATTTTAAAAAGTTATTTTCATGTCATTCCCAGGTGTCATGGTCAGAGTTGCCTCCATGTCACTAGTCTGAGCAAAGTGAAGTGCCACTAATCTGAGCAAAGTGGGAACAAAGTTTATTTTTAAAGCAATACAGGCTTGCTAGTGGCTTGAAAGCAAAACATTCAGAACTCCATTTGGTTTTAATTTATCATCCAACCTGTTATGTTTGGTAACATATTAGGAACCAGTAAGGATGTTATTTGTCATAAGCTTCCCAGGACATAAAAGGAAAAAAAATAAAGGCTGAAATACATGAATCTTTGCTTCATTCTTTTGCAGTCCAAGAAGAGAGTACATACAAAGTACTTTAAAGCCAGTTCCAGTCTCAGCTACATACATGCAAATCCTGAGCACTTACAGGGTATACAATGAATTCTGGCTTGGAGTAAAAGAACTCCACAGCAGCATGGTCTGGAAACTTCTTTCAGGACCCAGTTTTGCCTTAACTTCATGTCTCTGTAGCTAAGAACAGCACTGCCCTGTCAAAATCTGATGGAACAAGAGGCAAAAGAAATTGGCAAATATACAGGACCAACCTTCTTCACAAGTCAGGTGCAATTTCAGTTTTGCAATATTTGTTGCCCAACTTGAGATACTTCAAAGAGGTCTTATGTCCAGACTGAGGAAACCAACCTTCCCAGAAAGTCAGAGCTTTTCAAGTGTCATGGAAAATAGACCCAAGATGAGTAGTTCCTTTTGAAGATTTTGGCCAAGGAATTTTTCCAGTAAAACTACATTCCATAAACATGGAGCAACACCTTAAGTAGACAACAACAAATGAGGAACACCATGAGGTTGACTTGAAACAGAGCTGTATATTCAGACAGTGGGACAGGGAGAAAGCCTGTAAGAAGGATGTGATAGGATGCCAGGATAAACATTAGAGCAGACAACAGTATTTTCATCACTCTGTAATTGAGAGAGTAAAAAGAAATTCGCAGCTGGAATGGAACTTATCAACCAACTCTCTTGGTGTGCCTATTTCGAGCAGAGGGGGAATCAACAGAGGAAGAGTCTTGGTAAGTGGCTGCTGGAGGAGGGTGTGCAAGGGAGTGTGTGAGCTAGAGAGGGGAGAAGGGAAGTACACCTGTACTGGAGACTGGCAGAGAAGAAAGGAATGTTTGCTGGAAAATAGTTCATCCTGCCTGCATTTCTGCAGGTTTTAGCCTTTTTCTGGCCCTTCCTGTACACTGGAAGCATTCTCCAAAGGCAGGTTACGGGGGAAGAAAGCTGCAGGCTGCCTGTCCTTTTTCAGAAGGAGCAGCATAGCGGCTGGACAGGGAGCTCCAGGAAGCCCTTTCCTCTCTGTTGCTTGTGCTATTTGGTGGGTTTCCGCTCTGTAAAAAAAAATCCAACAGCCTGCAGCTTTATCCAGTGAGACACACCAGCTCTGTGGTGTGTATGTAGCACAGTGCAAAATGTGAGTTAAAAGAAGTATGCAAGAAATTTGGAGTCTAAAAATGAAATGCTTAAAATATGCATGGAGCAATTGGTTGCTAGAAGACAAAAAATCCTGTCCAGGTACTTGTCCAGTTCATAAATATCAATATTGTAAACTGTCCCATTACTGTTTTATTGTTGAAGTTCTGCCAGGAATTATTGTGGGGATTTGTTTGGGCTTTTTATTTTTGTTAATTAAAATAAATATATATATATATATATGTAATTTTTACTCCTAAATTTTATGATATGAAGAAATAATTTGGGATTAAAAGCTATAGTCATCATGCTTTCTGCTCCAAACAGACAGGTCTATACACAGCACTTGCTATGGATTGTGCTAAATTCTAGCTTTGGGTAAGGAATAAATGATCCATGCATGTCTCATATTCCCCCAGCTTCTTTATTTGTGAGGTTGCTAATCAGACACCAGTGTGGCTGATATTATGCAGCCAGATAAGTGTTCAGGTGTGTTGGTCACACTTGCTGTGAGGTGGTGGCTCAACCTTAAAGCTGGGACTTTGACCAGATTCTCTGTTGTACTGGGCCTTTGTCCTGGTTCTGGTGATCTGGGGAAGGGAAGAAAATGTCATGTGCACCATGTTCTGCAAGGCATGGACAGGCCCATACGCCGACCCCATGGGGACAGATCTCAGTGCTGTACTCAGTGCTCCTGCTCGCCCTCACAGCAGCAGCACAGACCTGCCACGTGTCACACCAGATGTCCCCACACTGCACCAGGGACAGTGGCTGCCACAAGGCTTAATCCAGTTTGCTGTGTTAGGGAGATGGGACAGGCAGAACATGTCGCCAGCCTCTGCAGAGGATATCCCTCTCCAGGAACAGTTGCCACCCCACCATAACCTAAACTTTCTCCATGCATCAGCCAAAGCCCCAGCCGTCCTGGGTCTCCAGGAAGAATAACCAGCAAAGGGATGGCTTTGCTGTACCTAGTGGCTGTCCTGGTGGTGATGGCTTGGGGACTGTAGACTAAAAAAAGAGCAATTCCAACTGTCAGTGATCAAAATACTTTACATGTACCCTACAGAGTACTTCCCTGTGTGCAAGGCTGCAGTCCAGCCCTAGAGTCCAGACTCAGTTTATTGGTTCATGCACATTGCTCTGCAGAGCCACATGTACAACCCTTCACCCTTGTTACACAGAATTGATAAGATCTGATAACATGCATTTAATAAACACATTAGGAAATCTCTGGCATTCTGCAAGTTCAGGCAATAAGTGTCTCATCTGAAGGAATATACTACAGGTGGAAGACCATTTTAAAGGGTATTTATTTTCTTCTTAGCTCATGCAGTTACAATAGATTTTGGCCTGCTTCTAGTGGACTGATATTGCTTGTAAGGAAAATCAATCTTTCTACAAAATTGTGTCTCTTTTTTTACATATAGGTACCAAAATAGTTAAGAAAGGCAAGGATTACTGTTATCAGTCAGGAAACTGGTGTGCAGAGACAGGTTATACAACTTCCCTGAAGTCTTTCAGCCAGTCACTTCCAGCTAGTCCTGTATCCTAACCATCGTGTCTGTCTGCCTTACTGGGCCAGAGACTGAAATCATGCAACAAGTATTCGTTGATTTCAAGGAGCCTGGAGAATTTCATGTTCCCACACACCAGTCCCCTGCTGCTGTACTTGAAATAGTGTTGCCAAAAATTATTCTGTTCTGCCTTGTATTTTAAAAACTTTTACAAAATCTGTCTTTGGCATTGGTTCTCTAGCACAGAGAGAAGGTAAAAAAAAAATCTGTCAAAACCAGATCAAAACTTGAATATTTCATCTCTTGCCCATTTGATCATAGTAGTACTGGAGTCTTGTTGGAAAGAAAATAAATAGCAAAGCCCTTACCTGAAGTCAGCAAAGGCATGAACCTTCAGCTCAGGTGGGAATGTTTGTCTGTGAGTGATACCAGCAGTAGGGTTGTGTGGGGATTTACAATGTATTTGGATAACTATAAGAAACTAAGTTTATCTAAACACTTCTTTACCTTATCAGTGTGTTACCCAAACACTTTGTTAGTGAGACTGTGAGATTAGGATGTGTGTAAGCCCACCACTACTTAAATATATTTACAGAGTTCCTGTGGGTTTAGTATTAGGAACTCATGTATAGATTCAGCAGATGGAATTGCACTAAGGGTATGGAAACTACTTTTAGCTCATTTCTGTCATAATACTCTCCAAATACTTTAGCAGAGGAGGTCTGCTGCCTGAAATGTCTTCCTCTCTTTTGAGCTTCATTACCCAAATGTTGTGTTTTTTCCTTAATTTGCTGTTGAGAACCACTGTCTTTAGGGACCTTTCACAGTGTGGGATGCTGGCTATTCCTGGTTTGTGAAGAGTTCAGCTAAGGCCAGTGGAGTCTCTATTCATATGCTGGTGTGGTTTTACTGAGGAAAAGTGTTTAAAAACTGAACAGGACCAAGACCATAATGCCTAAATTAGCAGTCAGGCACTGGATGAAACAACTGACCCCTTCCAATGATCTTACTAACCATCCAGGAGCTCCTGGTCCCTTCTAAGCCCCTGGGAGAGCAGAAGGGACAGAGAGGTCACATCCTCTGAGCCCGACATTGTGGCCAACAGACCAGCAGCTTACACTTCACCAGAAAATGTGACAGGAGGGCACAGACAGGCTGTGCCCAGGGAAATACTGTCATTCCTCAGGCTGTGGCCACAGACCACAGGAGCAGTTATTTTGATGCATTTATGCACTAGCAGTGCTGTTAGCAGCCCACATTTAAATAGGCCGTGGGGTGGTACATCTGGTTAGCTCAGGTGAGAATACAGACTGCCCACTCCTACTCAGAACAGGCCCAGTGGGGTGGCCACAGGTCAGACCACCCCAGTATCATGTGTTGGCCAGTGGGCAGATGCAGCTATTTTTGGAAAAATATAATGCTGGGATAGGCATACATTTTGATTTTGTACATGTTGTATATCCTACCTGCATTTTCACCTGGTTCAAGGAGGTTCTGAGCCATCAGCTGGAATTTTGTGCTTAATGGCCCTTGCTGAATTTTTCTTCCAGGGATTTTATCCTTTTTTGAATTCTGCTAACTTCTGGCAATCACAGTATCCTCTAACAATGATTTCCAGGGGTCAGCTATGCATATATGGAGAACTGTTTATGTTCATTCATTTTGAACCTACCTCTACTTATGCTCCCAACTTTATCCACTGTGAGAAAAGACCTCATAATTACCAGATGGTGGGCAAACATTTGGAATAGCGTAACCATGTTTGTTGGTTTGCACTCAATTACTTTTCCAAAAAGTTTTAAAATCCACTTTGCTTTATTTTTGTTCCTACTGAGCACTTGTATTGGATTTTCATAAGGCTATCCAAGATCTGTTTCCTTAGTGATAACAGCTCCATTAAATCTCATCACTGTGCACTGTGTTATCTTTAGGGTGCTTTTTGTCCTGTACATTTATCAGCTCTCAAAAGCTAAAATTTTAAGGCCTTCTTGGTCAATATTGTAGTAAACACCTTCAGTGTTTACAGACAATTTCTGTTTTGACTGACAGACTAATTTGGTATCATCATTATATTTTGTCAACTCATTATTCGTTCCCGTTATAAAAACCATGCATGGATAGTGAACAAAACAGGTTCCAACACTAATGTCTGTGTGAATCCTCTGGGAACCTAATCCCATTGTGAACACAGATTATTTATTACTACTTTTGTTTCCTGTCTTTAAGCTGTCATTAAACCACAAGTGGCCTTTTCCTTTTTATCTGTGTTAGCTGAGGTTCTTTATGATTGCTTGGTAAAGGATCTTGGAGAAGCCTTTATTAAATCAGTTACTATTCATTTTGCTTATTTAACATCCTGAGCACCTCCACAGGGGAACTGATGAGATGAATCACACTTTCTTGCCTTGACCCTCATCTTTCTGGCTTTTTGCATGTGTCTTTATTCCCATAAATTTGCCTGAGTGGCTGGTCAGTCAGTCACCTCCCTGCCATCCTTTTGTTCCCTAAATGTATTACTGTTGTACCCCTGCACATCATTTCTAATTCTCTGTTTCTGTGCTGTGACCAGGCCACTGATGTTCTTGTAATCAGGAGGTATTTTATGTAGCAGTACTATCCATTGAACATGTGGGTCTTAAAATGCAAATGGATACTCCTCTGATGCTGGAACAGGGACACTGGAAGAGAAGAAAAGGATATCATGTACTATTCGGAAGCCTCATCTCCCTGTTTGAAGTTTGTCTTCAAGGGTGTGTGTGAGCCTGTCTCTCATGCATAAGAAGCTCAGCGTAGCAGTGTTCATTTTTAAAACTCACTATCAGACAGTTGACACAGCAGCTGACTTTCCTCCAGAACACATCAGTATCAGGCTCTCCAGTGAAACAATCCTCTGTTGTAATTCCGTGCCGCTATTAGCCGTCTCCATCTCGCTTCCTGGCGATGCAGAAATCTCACATAAACTATTTTCCTTTTGCCCCGGTCTGATTCCTGGCAGCCCCAGCACAGATGGGCTGCAGAGCCTCGGCGCCCCAGCACAGCCTCAGGAAGAAAGTCAAAGTGCCACTGAGCCAGAGGGAAGTATTTCTGGCTACTCTAGAGTCCTGCTGTTTCGTGCCCTATATGAAAGAGTTTGCAGCCTGTAGTAATCCCAGCAAACAACTTTCAAACAAATGTCTATGTTCAAACATAAAACATTTTTCCAAAACAGCAGGCAATGAACTTTTGCTTTTAAAAGTCCTGGTCCCAGATATAGGATTCAAAACACATGAAGTTAAGTGACAGCTTCATCTTAGACACGGCTTTGGGTTCCCTGCATGTGAATTTTTGATCTACTTGAATTTGAGAAAGGAGAAACTGCCTGTACTTAGCACATGAGCTGCTGTGCAGGCATCTGTAAAGGCAGAGACAGGCAAAAAATACAAGATGTCTGGATAGGATAGGGATATGTGGATAGGACTTCAGTACCCAGGATATACTGCGTATATAAGGCCATAATCCAGCAAACTGAACTATTCTTCTACCTGCAGAATTATAGAAGGGAGTCCAGAGATTAGAAAGCTGAAAGAAGATGCCTGAGTTTTTTTCTTCTGTGACTTGAAAACAGGAGTTTCCTGCTTCTTTTAACTACATGTCACTAATGTTAATAACAAATGTGCTCCTCTAGTGGATAGGAAGCTGTTTTGTTCTCATAGGACCAGTGCTTTCTAATGAAGAGAGGCAGTCAAGTTGCCATTAAATTTTAGATGTGAAATAACGAGATAAGTGCTACTAACAATAAAAGGGAAATGGGTCACTTCGGGAAGATCAAGTGGCTGATTACTGTGTGAGAACAGCAGGTTCAATCCAAGCCTGGGGAATGCTGTGCCAGGTACAACATCACAGACCTATTTCACAGCTCACTGCAGGGTGTGCATTCTAAGATGTAAATCAGCAGTCCTGTTTTATATATAGACATATTTATTTATTTATGTATTTATTAGTATATTTATTCATTCATTTATTATTTGTTTGTTTACTTATTGACATTTATTTATGGGAACACAAATGTGAAAGTGCTGTTCATCTGAATTTATCCTCAACTATACCACTGCAGCACGGCCTCATGGAGTAATACTCTTAAGGCCAAGGTGGTGTGGAGGAACTCACACTGTTGTCTTGCCCAGCAAAGCCAGTCATAAGTAGATAGTTTGTTCTCAGATATATTTTAGCATTTCTAGAGTACACTGTGTTGTTTTCTCCAGCTGATGTCAGCACCCCACTCACAGTGAAATGGAAGCAGATCTCAAGTACTGCTTGAGATACTGCAGTATCTATGGGCAGCCCTGGGGTGATTTTTCCTGCCAATAGTTCACTCCTTCTTTCTCACATTAAATGCCATTTCAGGGAGAAAAGGTAGCAGAGACACGTAATCAGTTAACAGAAATGAAGTGTTGCAGTTCTGCCTGTGAATGCATACAGAGAAGAAAGAGTATGACTTCTTGGGCTGACTTTGCCAATTATACTAAGTCCATCAGTCATCTGCAGTCTAAGTTCTAAGTCTAAGTCTAAGTGCATCTAAGTTCTGCAGTCATCAGAAGTGCTGTGCTGTATGAATAAGCATTTAACTAAAGATTCCTCATATCCCAGAGTATTTCAGTATCCATCAAGTCACTGATTGTCATGTTAGATGTGACATGTGGTTATTACACTACAGATCTCAGTGTGGACATTTCTGGTTAGTTAGAAAACAACACTAATTCCAGACATGGTTTTATGAAGGAATCTCCTTTCCTGCATGGATCAGTCACAGCATGGGAGCATGGGGTTGGGTTTTCATCTTGTGGGCTGTGCTTCTGTCAAGACTGGCAGCAATTTCAGGTGTATGCTGCAGCTTCCTCATAGTCCTTGTAAAATGCGCAAGGAAGCTTTTATATTGAAGTGCTTCTGTGAGATGCATTAGCATGAAGTTCAGTGTTGCTCTATTAACTATTCCAGAAACAGTCTGTAGACTGAGACTGAAATATTAATTAGTGCTATTATGTAACAACTTAGATTTCTGTAGTACTTCTTGTCTGAGAGGTTGATGGCCAACGGGGTTTCCTCATCTGAATGACACATTTTTGAAAATAAACAGTGAGTGTCAAGGCAGTCCCCAAACAAGGATACAGTCATTTTAAAAGTATGCAAAGAGGGCTACTTCTTTCTTTTGCCATGCACAACCTCAAGCACAGGAGCTTTCAAACACGCACCACAGACCAGCTAACTCTTGTTGTTTCTTGTTTTATTTGACTACTATGCAAGTACTGGACCGAAGCCAAAGAATTCAGCCTCGGCAGAGGCAGCACTCGTCAGCACCGAGCCTGGGGCAACCCTCTGGCTCTGAAGTTGTGTTTGGACCCTCATGTCTGGGAGGAAAGTCATCATTCTGCAACAGAGGCTTCTTATTCTGTCCTTTGTGACCTCTGAGATGAGCAGCTGGGAAGCTGGCAGGACAGCTCTGCCCTGTTGCCTTACCCTCTGATGGGGACATGGGAAGGATGGGCAGCAGTGGGGACACTGAGACTGGAACCCTGCTAACAGACAAGACAGACACTGGGCTTGCTGAGCCCTGTGGACTTGTTCACTAGTATGTACACCTTACCTAGGCTTTTGCCGTGGTTTTTGTTTCTTTGGATTGGCTTTTGAAGCATTACCTTTCTCTTAAACTGCTTCCTAGACTTTGGGAGTATTTCAGGGAAGAATGCAGAATCCTGTTAGCTGAAAAAGTCAATGCATTCTCCAACATAAAAATAAATCATTCTGAATATTTGAGCAGAGTGGTGTTAAATGTTAACACTTGCTTTACATTAGCAATAGCATATTTTAAATAGAATTAGATCAAAGAACTGTAAGTTAATCAAATAAGAATTTCCCTGCACAGAGGTAGTGTCTCTTTGGATAAACACTGTGCCTGTCATTGACATTGGGGATCTCTGGGATATTTATTCCTGAAAAGATGGCAGCAAAGTGGCTGACACACTGGCTTGGCAAGCCGGGGTAGGAATGGGAGCCATCTCTTCCCTGCTGCTCAGGCTGTCTCTGCTCACTGCTGTGAAACAATCCTGTCCCTCTGCTTTGCACAGCAAGGCAGAGAGGAGACTGGTCAGTCCTACTGCCTGGCTGCCAGTGCCCAGCCCTCTTTGGGAGTATAGGTGGTAGTGGTGCCATGTCTATCTGCTCTTGAGTTGGAAGTCTCTGCTTAGAGTCTCAGATAAGACCATGCAGCCATACTTGGAGCAAAAAGCAGCACGTACAGCACTTGCAGGTGCTGTTAATGGTAATAACAGGTAATGGAGCCTTCCAGTCTACAGCTTTCATTTTAAATTTCTAGTACCTGGAATTGTATTTCTCCATTTTATGGCACTGTACAAGTCTCACACAGATGAGGAATAAAATTCATAAGGTGTAATAAGAACAGATTGCATCGCAGTAAAACTATGCCCTAAGGGGATTTGCAGGGAGCAAAATTTTAATGAATAATTGTGAACAAGAGCTGTCCTTCACCCTCTCACACTTAGGTGACTATGTCTGCCCTGTCCCCTGTGAAGAATCAGGTTTCAGGCAGTGCCACCTCATGGCCCTGCCCTGGTCAGCATCTGTCAGGCAGAGAATGGGAGGAGGGCTCCACTGTACCATGACATGTCGTGAGATATTGTTGGCCTCAAGGCTGGAAAACAGGACACAGACAATAATGCCACCTCAGGTGGATGTCCAGGTAGAGTTTTTGGAGGTCAAGATCCCCCACGGGTTGGGATGGGGGTTGAGCCCCTTATGCCTGAGGCTTGCAGCCACTCCAATAGTGCTGGTCTCATGGGAAGGGTGATGGTGGCAGCATCATTCCTGAGCTGTGATTCTTAGAAATTGCTCATTTCCCATGATTTTTAGAAATCAGCACACACTAGGGGTGTACTAATCCAAAACACTGGTATTTTAAAATACAGTGAAATACTATTTGACTGGGAGGGAATTTTCCGTGTATTTTCACTCAGATTTGCTGCCCACCTGTTGATAAAAATGACAATGTTCTGTTTTGGTATGATTAATTAAAGAAATAGCATCTTCTGCTAACTCAGTTGTTGATATGGGAGGATAGAATGAGAACCCATGCCCCTCTATATGCTGAAAAAAACCAACAGCAACACAAAAGGTGTTATGGCAAGGAATAACAGAGAACCTCTCCATCCCCTTTGCTTCTTCCAGGCTGTGACCAGTTCTTGGCAGCATTAATGTTAGGTACTCTTGGGTTTTGTTTACTGCTGAGTGACTGCTGCTAGGTTTTGTTGAATTTTTTGCATCCCAAGGGCTCCGCTTGTTCCAGTGCTCGTTGTACCGTGAGGTTTTGGAGATTCAGACAGCCCTTCCGTAAACGGACTTTTTCTTGGCAAACAGGGGTATGATTTTTAGAAAAGTAAGCGAGGGCATCTCCAGAGATGAGTCAACAGCTGGGCAGCGTAGAGCAGAGGAGAAAAAGGTTTTCAACAGCCCTGAATACTCTAAAACACGCATTCTCGAGCGTCTTCAACTATTTCTTCTTTGCTTTCTGAAGCGGCCCGGTGCAGCCTCTCCGTGCTGGGTAAACTCCGGCCAGCCGGGAGGCTCCGGGGACGGGCTGGGGCTGGGACCGGGACAGGCTGGGGCTGGGGCAGGTGGGGCTGGAGCGGGTCAGGCTGGGACCGGGACAGGCGGGGCTGGGGCAGGCTGTGCCGGGCTGGGGCTGGCTGTGTGGAGCTGGGCTGGCTGTGTGGAGCTGGGGCAGGCTGTGTGGAGCTGGGGCAGGCTGTGTGGAGCTGGGGCAGGCTGTGTGGAGCTGGGGCAGGCTGTGTGGAGCTGGGGCAGGCTGTGTGGAGCTGGGGCCGGCTGTGTGGATCTGGGGCAGGCTGTGCCGGGCTGGGGCTGGCTGTGCGGGGCTGGGGCTGGCTGTGCGGGGCTGGGGCAGGCTGTGCCGGGCTGGGGCTGGCTCTGCCGGGCTGGGGCAGGCTGTGCGGGGCTGGGGCTGGCTGTGCCGGGCTGGGGCTGGCTGTGCCGGGCTGGGGCAGGCTGGCTGTCCCGCTCCGCAGGCTCACTTCCACAGGCTGCTCTGGGAGCGATTGGCCCGCGCGGATCATGTGGGAGAGAGCCGGAATCCCGAGCTGTAGTAGCTCTTGGCACTCCTTTTTCGTTTAAAGCGCTCGCTCCCCGCAGCTCCCTGGGGCTCAGAGCCTCCCCGCTTGCCTTGCCCTGAGCGCGGCGCCGCGGGACGGCCGGGGCCAGCCGGGGCCAGCCGGGGGCAGCCGGGGCCAGCCGGGGGCAGCCGGGGCCAGCCGGGGGCAGCGGCGATGTTGAAGCAGGTGCCCCGGGCCGCGGGCACCGCCTGTTTCTACCTGAACGCCGTGTCCCCCGAGGGCCAGGAGCTCTTCTGGCGCTGCGATCCGGCCGCCCGGCGCCCTCCCTACAGGACCAGCAGGATTCTCGCCCGTCAGCAGCTGGTGACGAAAATTCAGCAAGGTGAGTTGCTGGCAGCAGCGCTCCGTGGCCCGGCGTTGGCGCAGGGTCTGCAGCTCCGCTCTTTCGGAAGAGAACAGGTTTTAGCGCCTCATGTTTCAGGCTCGTTTCCTGTCTCTATTCCAAACTAATCTGGCTAGAGACAGGGTTTGAAATAGTCGTTCATACCTCTCTGTTTCCACACATACACACACGCACCGACAACCAGGAGACAAACACTAGTGCATGATTAGCAATTGAACTGAATTACCTTTTAATCATAAACTACTGTGGTATCTTAGGTGCTGAACTTCGTCTTGTCTGACCGTCTGAGCAGTTACTGGCGCCAGTCCATCTGCTCCGAGTGCTACAGGTCAAACTTGCCCATGGTAACCCAATTAAGAAAGAAGCAGAAGTCCAGTGTGACTGGAAGGAGGCAACTGGGATAATATCTTTTGGAAACAAATGTGCGTAACTGTCAGGGCATTACAAAATCTGTCCCATAGCCTTAAAAATAATCACTGACTTGGCCTTTCTGTAGCTGCTTAAGCAGTTATCTAAGCAGTCATTACAAATGTATCTATTTGTTTTTTCTGAGTGTCTGTCTCTGGCACTAAAACTAAAAGCAGATATGCCTCAGAACAAATCCTTTGGCCTGTGTACACAATTTAAAATCATCTTCACAATGGCTAATGCAAAGATAAAAACCCTAACCAACTGTACGGATTTTTCTGGATTAAAAAGCAAATCAAT
Source organism: Cyanistes caeruleus (assembly GCF_971803275.1). Taxonomy (NCBI): domain Eukaryota; kingdom Metazoa; phylum Chordata; class Aves; order Passeriformes; family Paridae; genus Cyanistes; species Cyanistes caeruleus. The sequence continues at coordinate 66,882,732 of NC_141703.1, forward strand.
ACATAGTTTTGTATTGATTATGGTTTTGTATGGAATCCTGTTTTCAAGAACACCAGTTTCCAAAGTGGATGCAAGAAAAATGTCATGTTGAAAAAAGAAAAATCCTGATGATGATGGACAGCTTGCAAAAAGGGGTTTGATTCTGCTAAATAGAGGCAGGCATAGAGATAACATCATTTACTGTCTTATGTGGCAAATATCACATGAGTTGGTGTGAGGTTTTGACCAGCAGCAGTTAAATGGAGTGGCTATTTCTGTGTGTTGCTTTCCAGGGGGATTCTTTACATCTCTGGCTGTCAAACTCTGGCAGAAGTACAGAATATAGTGATGAAATTTTATTGCATTTATAAAGAAAACAATGCTTAATTCTTTGGCCAGGTTTAAAAAGATGAAAAAGATAGTTTCTCTGGCAATTAGGAAAACGTGGTTGTTTGCAAGGCAGTCTCAGGAACTGGTCGTGTTTGAAGGATACTGGTCCTCACTGCAGCTCTGATTTCAGGAAGGATATGATGTCATTCTGCATACCCAGTGTATGGCCTGGATTGAATGGAAAGAAAGGGTAATTTATTTCTCTACAGGTTTATTTGAAAATGTTTTGGGTGCAGTGCTAGTACCAACTCAGTGTTCAAACAGCATTAACTGAGGATGTGGTGGATTAACTCACCTCTTCTACCTGTCATGGTGCTGTTTAACATTCCCTCTTGTAACCTGTAATCTGTCCAGGACAGCCAGGGCTGCCAAAGCCAGCCAGTGGTGCTGAGACTTTGGAGAAGCTGTATGGTGAGGAGTTTCAAAGTTGTAACTTTTCTTCCTGCAACTTGTTGGATGGATGGTCAGTCTGTGGTCAATGACCTCTGTTCCTCTTTTACAGCTTTCCAACCTGTTCTGCACAGACCTGTGGGAATTACATTTGTATAGTACCTTGATCATGTGAAGTATATTACTGCTCAGTATATAAAATATTAATGTATGTTGGGTCACTAAGAATAAATGCATTGTTGCTTCCTTCATTTCATTTATTGATGGAAGCTGGGGACAGGATCCACTGTTGAACAAGTGTCAGTTCGTTAGCAGTAAGGAAATTATATGTGCAGCTAGATGCTGATTTCTGTCTATAAGCCCATATGCAGGTAGACACGCATCTAGTGCAAAACCAAGGCACACATTTTTTTCTACAGTGCCTCAAGTAATGATTAATAATTTTTGATACAGTTAGTTGTGTTAGCAATACCAAAAAATCTAAGCCTAGCTAATATGGCTCAGTTTGAAACCTCTGCTTTACACTCTAGATGAAAAACCTAGATCCAACAATCCCTCACAAGACTTTCACCAAGTTTTATTGGGTGAGCATGTCACCCTCTCTGCTTGTTTTGTTCAGTCTGTAAGCAGTGTGAGGGTACTGGATCAGCCCCCGTCCCTTTCCAAGAGAGTACTGGAAGAGTACTCTAAAATGGGTGGAGTTATGAGTCTGTGCTTTTAGAGGGAAATGAGTTTTACCCCATTAACATATGGGATTCATGGCTAGCAGAGTGCCACAGAGAAACTAATCAATAATATATTGAAAACTATATTAGGAGATGTAAGATGAGAACCAAAACTTGCTTTCAGTCATCCAGTTGAATAAAGCATGTAAATCATTATTTAATTGCTTGAATTTGTATATCTTTGAGTCATACATCTTAAGGTCCTTAAGACAAAGTATTTGACCATAGCTACCCCAATTCTTGTGTTAGCACCTCTCCAATCTAATAATTTGAATTATAGCATATGTTTAGATAAAGATCCAGCCTGCATTTTAAGATTGCTGGAATGGTGAATCCTGCCTTGTTAATTGCTTTGCTGAAAACAGATCTCCCACATGTTTAAGTGCTAAGCTGCCCTGGGGCTTGTTTGAATATCTGCTCTCTACTTCTTACCCAGTTATTTTTCACTTACTTGTTTTCAGACTGGAGGCACCTAAAGTAAGATTGTTATATCAGGTAATTTTTTTTTTCCTTAATGAAAGGAATATTTTACAAAATCACAGTATATCCAATTCACAATGTATAAAGCAGTCAAAGCTGCCATTCCTGGTCAGTAATGCAGTGTGACACAAGGTGTTGCATATACTGCTGGCTTTTCAGTCATTAGCCGCATGTACTGTTCTAAACTATGCTAATTTACTCTATCATATCACAATACAGCTTTTCTTCCTCCTTGAAAAAACAAATTTTCTGAAGACTATTTCCTTTGTATTTTCCTTTGGTGTTAGTTAAAAATAAGCTAAATGAGTCATTAGAGGAATTATACTATTTCATCATTTCTAAAAAGAAATCACCACAACGGAAGTGACAGGAACCAGACTGTTATTTCAATCAGATCATACTTTGAAAGTCCTAAATATTTGGTTCATGTACACCACCAACTCCTTGAGACAGAACTATGAGGTGACCTGTGAATGTGAGTGGTAATTATCTGTTTGATATTAAACAGGTAATTTCAAAATGCAATCTTTTTGATGATTCCCTTTCCCTCATAAGCCCGTTAGTTTCCATACTGAAAGGGGACACATGCCTCAGCATAAAGAAACAGGGTGTAGCATGCTGGGTCTGAGGTATTTATTCAAACTCTGTATGCAGTAACTGTATGAGAATTCATTAACGATTACTCATGTTTTCTTTAAATAAATAAGGTGGTGACTTTCAAGAATTTATATTACATGAGTCACAAAGTTGTTATTTCTTTCACAGTACATGGCTAAACTCAGTGCAACAGAAAATATAAAAAGTAGCTGTAGGTAAAAAGTAAGGAAGAATTAAGGCCTTACCCTGAAAATGTTAAATTGAAGACATTGACTGTTCAGTACAGGTAGAGTGTAAGTCAAGGTGAATGAAGCCACATCTGCCCCAGCTTAGACAGGCTGGTAAAGAAATGTTCCCTTTCATCTACAGTAAAATTAGATTCTTAGCCTGCCTGTTCAGTAAGACAATGATACGAAGAAACAAATGAAAATAAGACAAATTCCCATTCTCAGTGAGTAAATTCCTGCCCACAGTGCGTAATGTTCTGTGATTTGTCTCAGTTTATGTCCACAGGCAAGAAGAGTTGAGGAAAATTGTTCGATGGAGCGATATTAAATCAGACTTTCAACTTTTCAAGGCAAACTCTCCATTCAATGCTCGGCAGATGTTTTATACACTCTTATGTGTTGCAATTTCAGTTTTGATTTTGTATGTCTATTATTACCATTGGTTCACCTGGGTTCCTCTCGTTCAAGTGAGTTTTAAAAGTGCAGATAAATGCACTTTTCTATCATATATTCTTCCCTTCATAGTTAGTTCAAGGTGTTTAATTCTCTTTTTCTAAGCATGAGTAGAATTTGTGGAAAATGTTACAGAAGTATATAAGTGACTTGGAAAAAATTATGCAATTCAAGTGACTTAAATTTCAATGATTATTGTACCATAACAGATAATACACTCTGATATTCCTGAGGAGAGCAGGGAAGTCATGTAGGTGAAAATGTCATAGGCTGCATTACAAAAGCCTACATCAAATTCCTGTGTATGCACACAGGTGTGGATTACAGGATGGAAAGTGGGATACAATTAAAGAATTAAAGACCATGAGTTTGGTCAGACGTACAAAAAGGACAAAATGCAGTTGTTGAGGCAACCTGAACCATAGCCTTTCTTATGTTCTGGATGCTGGCCACTTAACCTGCAGATGTTTAAACTTCACTGAATGAACACAGGAAAATGAAAGATTAACCAACAAGATTCAGCCTTGGTGGTAACGATACCAACACCCTCACTGATGTCATCTCTGACCAGTGCTGGTGGTCTGCTGCCTCCTGAGCCTGTAAGCCCTTAAGTCAGGGCAGCAGCAGTTTGTAACTACTTTTCAGCCCCCGGTGCCTCCTCTTGTGGTGCCTCTGTGTCTGTACTACAGCCCAGGCACGCAGGAGAGGACAGAACAGGGGCTGGGGTTGCCTGGAGCACCAGGAGGAACATCTTTAGCTACAGAGCTGCTTTGCAGACCTCAGCTGGGACATGGTCCATCCCTCTCCACTGTCAGATACGGGTGGGACAGGTGTGTGCTCACAGCAGAGGCATCTTTGGGTTGGTTGTTTCAAACACTCTTTTAGGTCCCTTAGAAACTGAGCCCGTATGCCACCTGAAGTTTCTTCATCATATTTTCTTCCTTATACACTCTTTCCTCAGGTCCTTAGATCTAGACTTGGATAAACTGGAGATCTTCAATTAAATAATTTTTTTAAAAAACACTTTTATTACATACTCGTTCTCTGAAATGTTTGAAGTATTTGTGAAACTTTAACACAAAAAATGTGAGCATCCCTAAAGGTATTTATAAGCCAAGAGTGCCCTGAGATGTGTTTGTACTAAAAAAAAAATAAACATTGGTGTATAAGAGTGCAGTCCAGACAATTAAAGTTTTAAAAATATGTTCTTCATAAACAACTGGACATCTAAAAGGGAGAAACATTCACTGGATCCACTACTTAGCAAAAAAGGATCAAAAACTGAAGATATCTGGAAATAGCTCTGTGATATGTAACTAGAAGTGGCCTGTGTGGTACTGGAGATTGGATTCAATAATAGTGGCTATTTCTGACCTTAAAGGTTCACAGCCACAAAGTGTCAGGGGCACTTCAGCTGATACATGCAGGTTGGAAATCAAAAAGTAAATCTTGGCTCTTCTTACGAGTTAGGAGACTTTTGCTCTCAATTTCACTGAAAGCAGATTTCAGTCAAGGTGAAATCTTAACTTGAGGCTTTCTTGTTTTGAAATTGTGAAATGAACAGCTGTAGTTGTGCTATGTATCTTCTATATTGATCATGGAGGAGACTGAATTTCATATTAACCCCATTGTATAAGTAGAGACAGTAGTGTTAAAAGACATTTAAGCCAATAAATGCAAGATTTATGCTCAATAAATGAATCACTAGAATAGTAATAACCAGAAGTGGAATTAGTTTAAATTTAGAAGTGATAAGTCACTGTGGCATATAAAATGCTACATAACAGAGGTAAAATGGAAATGACTCACAAAAGTAGATTAATTAAGAGAATATGTACATGGCATTTATGTTACTCAGTTTCTTATATCCATATTTATACAGAAATCTGTGAAAATAAAGTGCAGTATTTGTACCATGAGCACTGTGAATGTTAATTAAAAAAATCTGCATTTTTACATTCTAGACAGATACTATTATTTCTTGGCAAGAGATAGTTATGTACTTCTAATTTTTACTCCTGTGCAAGCTGTGTAGTCATTGAAAGTTCCTCAGCATCATTCTTTTTTTTAATCTTACTCCTATCATATGATATTCTCAGATGATTAATGGCACTTAAAGAAATATATGAGCTGTTCATACAGGGCATCACATGTTTGGATTAGTGCCTAAGGGACTGAGCAAACAGGACCCTTGTTACTAGGTTATTAACCAATTGTCCATATTTGAATTTGTTACACCTTTTAATAGCTGCTTTTGAGGGTAAAAGGATGAATTATATGTCCTGTGAGCTTGATCCAGTATATACTAGTTGTGTGATTTCTTATTTATGCTCATTTTATAGATCTATAAATGTGAGAAAGCCAGAAAACTCTCATCTTTGTGCCTTGTGGGACACTTTTTGCTTAAAAGCCGAGAGGAGGGCTCGAACACCTTGAGCTGGACTATTTAGAAGCTGTTGAAGAGCAGACAGTATGATTCAGAGGACTTGGGAGTATTATGGCTTGGCTGAAAAAGATGTGTGTGACTCAGTTTGAAAACATCTTCTGGGCTTTTGCCTCTCATTTGTTACAGGACTGAGTTTAATTCTGCTGGGAGAAAACAATCGCTTCATAGCAGTTCAGAATACATGGGATTTTGGCTAATAGAGACACAGAGATGAACAAAAGTTTTTATCCTTGTGATAAGTTAGGTAAACTCAGCGAAGTAACTTGGTTTAAAATAATGGGCTGTGCAGTATGTCTTAAGTAAATACCATCTGCCAGGCATGGAAACTGCCTGCCTGGAACATACCAGATGTTTTGCTTTCCAGTCCAGGCCCTTTGCCAAAGAAGGACTCAGCCCTGCTACTTACACAGATGAATCTTCCCCTGTGCTAAAGGAGCGAAATAATACATCCTAATAATGTCAACTGGTATTGTTTTAATGACCTAGATGTTACAGGCCTTTGGCAATAGTTGTGCTCCCTTTTAATTGGATTGTGGTCTGTTTGTGTGAGCAAAGTTTTCAGGATTTGGAACCAAAATCTCTGTATATTTATTGTCATCTCCCTCCTTTAGTCCCAATGGCCTAAAGGGTATCTGATTATTTTCCCCCTTTAATACGTCACTAGTGTCTTTCATGGTTTGTTTATTTTATTGATTTTGCTGTGCTTGTTTCTAGTCCTCCACCACTTGAATGGTTTAGAACTATGGACAAGAGCAATAAATTCAACTTGGAATCTCTAAATTAATTCTAGTTTTTATCCTCTTTAGTCACAAACACACACCCAATGGCATCCGGCGCCCACCAGACCTGCCATTTTCTGGGAGATTTCTCAGCTTCCTTCCTGGAATCATTTGCAGGAAAATTTGGCACCCTGAGCTTTAAGAAAAGGCAATAAAGCTTTTACTTCTGAATGGGTTGGGAAGTGAGGATGGTGGTACAGCTTTTACTCCTGTGTAACACTTTTCTGCAAGGAACTGCTGCTTCTCCAAACACCCCCCAGCACCTGCTGAACCATGTGGTTTTTCCCCAGATCTCTGACAACACTTCCCCCTTCCTTACTGCATGTGTCCTTTGGGCCAATTACCTCAATGTCCATTTATTCACATTATTATCCAGAAATTCCTGCTTGCAGATATCAGGTTAACACACCATGTTCCTGTGCTGGTGCAACAGTAAAATGGCCTTCTGAGTCTGAGTGGGCATTTTTTGTGCTACTAAATAATAGAGATGGAAGGTGAGCTTGAAGTACCCCCTGGGCTGCTGAGCAGATTCTCTGACTCTGTTTTGGGCTTCTCCAGCTGGCTCAGCTCAGACTAAGTCTCAGAGAGGACTAGTTATAGGTAGTGAGGACATGAGCAAAAAACAACAATCAGTCTGTGTTTCATTTGGCAGTGTAATTGTAACCCCTCTTGCTGCTGCCACAGAAGGTGCAAAATGAGGAGAAACCTTGTTTACTAGGTCTAAATATCCAGTATTAAAGTTTCTGTAGTATTAGCCCCCAAACGAGGTAATGCAATTTTTAATGCTTGAAGTTTCTGATGGAAGTACATAAAAGTAAATGTATCCTGTCATGAAGCGCCTTTTCATTCCTGAAAAATGCAGAAATAAATTCTGTTAAAAAAGCCAAGTACTTAAGTAATTTTCATTATATCATACTGTGAAACAGACAGTTCATATCAGCTAACCACAACCCTGTCCTTCTCATTTTGAAATCAGTATCCCAAATCTGTGTAAGGTCAGAACTTGCAAAAGCCATTCCAAATAATGAGATCATATTGCTGATCCAAATAACTGCAGTATCATCAAGTGTCTTTCCAAAAGATCCAAGAATTGAAAGGGGACCAAAGATGTAAGATGACTCTAGATTTGAGGAGGAAGCAGTATCTCTGTCAACACCCAGATGGCACAAGGGCAGGACTCGCATGAAAGGCAGGGTCCTTTTCCATTGCTTCAGATTCAGGAAACACAGATTGTTTCATTTTCCCTAGTTCCCAACTGATACAGGAGTGAGAGTCTGGACAGGACAAGACTCTCAGAGCCACACAATGTAGCTTTTTCATAATATATTTGGCAAACTTCAGTGTTCTGCAGGATGAATCTAGGTTTTGTGTGTTTAATTGCATCTGATGGCGGCAGCTGGATATCTAATCATTTGGTAACTTCAGAGGTAATGGCTTTCTCTTCCTGCAAACATTTATCTGAAGGGAATAATGTAAAATCCAAAAGTTAGGGCTTGGCACAGAGGGTGAGGAAGTAAGTCCTTTACATTTTTTTCCTTTTTCTTTTCATTTTTACAGCTATTTTAAAACTGCCATTCTATCAGCTTCACTATGTTAAAAGTGTGGCAGTCTGCCTAGGTCTTATCCAGAGTTATGAGAAGTTTCTAGTCTCTTAAATTCAGCAAGCATCAGTCTGTATCTCTCTGAAAAGCTCCTTCCAAATTAACAGACTGAGATATCAGAATATTTTTTCCAAAACTTTATCATTCATTGCTGATTCTGCATTAAAACTAGACACCCTTGCCAAAACTTGAGCCATGTCAGCAAAAGCTGCATTTCATACTACTGCCTGAGTGCTGTAGCCTGGATCAAATAATACAGGCACTGATTCATGGCCAGGATTGCTCTATCTTCATCCAGTGCTTCATGCTGAAAGCTGGAGCTGTCTTCATTGCAGTGGTGGCTAATCAGACATCGCATCAGTGGTGCTACCTGGGGAAATAGTGGCTGGAGTTCACTCCTGAGGCCATCCTTCCCCAGCAGCTCACAGCCCTGACATCCTCACCGCAGGGCCATGGGTGCCAGCAAGAGGTGAAGGGCTGCCCTTGCACTTGCCCATGGGGCAATTGTCAGTTCAGACTAAGAAAGGTCTATTTACCAGCAGCTTCTGAAGGAAGGAAGAGATTTCTGGTGACATTTTAATTCCCTTTTATGCAGAGCTATTTTTATACAGTGCTGCTGCCAGTCTTATCAAATGCTTTGTGTCTTCAGAGTTTTTACTGAACTGCATAATAGGCGTTTCAGCTCCCTGGCATATAATGGCAGTGTTATTTGCTGAAAGTCTTATTATTTCGAGTGGCCTCTTATCTGAAGATCAATTCATTAGTCCTGGCCTCTGAAGTTTAAAAGGAAACAACTTCAGTTGCTAAAGAAAAAAATAAATTATGTTTTATTTCAGTAATACTTATTTTCTCTAATATTGGGTACTGAAAGTCTATTTTAAGACTGACAAAGCAGATGATCCATATTTCAGGGTTGTAATCTGAACTCTGACATCCACAGATTGTCAAGATGGGTGAGAGAACTGGACTACCACTGAGGCAAATTTAGTTCCTTTTCTGTTGCTTGCTTTATCTTTTTAGCTGGAGAGTGCAAACCAATTTCCACCAGTGCTCATGGAAAGCCACCAGCAATGACAGCTTCAAGGAGAGGTTACTTAGGTTACTCAGCTAAGTTTACTCAGCTAAGTAATTATGTGTTACTCAAAAGTGTCTCAGACCTTTGAAGTTGCATTGTTCTAGAAAGTTGTGTTTTGTTTCCATTTCTGTGGAAGACCTTGGTTAAGAAAGTTGCTGTATTGCTGTTGGGCACAGGGTCTAAAAGTTGTTGTACAAGCAGGAAGACAGTTTTCACCCACCACAAGGTATGAAGTTATGTGAAAGCTGGAGGAAGACTGTGGTCTAAAATCCTGGGAAATCCCCCATCTCAAGCCTTCAGTGAGGATCAATACAAAGCTTTTGGCATTTTCATGGCAGCTCTGATGAGCCACTGACTCCCACTCTGGAAAGGCTTTTTACAGCTCCATGGTGCCTGCAAATGTTTCTAAGAACAGAAAGTTTCCAAAAAAACTGCCGAGACCAGTGAACAGAACTTACACAATACAATCTGAATATATAGTACACAGAAATTTTAAGGACACAAGTAGTTGAGTGAGTAGCTTTTCTTGTTCAGCAAAAACATTTCTGTTACCAGAATGCTTTTCTTCCCCTTGAGCACCTGAAGCTGACAGTTAAAAGTTTTCTGGTTGAAACTACTGCTATATAGCTTGTTTTTTGGAAAACTCATGAAAACCCAAAATTGTAGAATAATTGTTTTTAGTGAATATTCAGTAGACATGGCCACAATCTATTTAAAGTGAATCAAAAATGTGCCACTCATTTTTTTTAAAGTATTCCTTATTGACTCTGTAGCAGCTGGAAAACTATAGCAAGTTTTAATTATCTTCAGAAAACAAAATGCTCCTGCCAACACATGCTGGTTATTATCAGCAGCTGCTGTATGCTGACATACTCTTTCAGCATATATGAGGCTCAGCTGTCCTAAATAATCATTGTAAAATGTAAAATAGATTTATAGTGATGTTAATTTCTTGTTAGATATTTAACTGCTGATGTAATTCATACTGAATTTAGGTCTTCTTCTTTGTTTAAGCTATAAGAAAATTATTTAAAACCAGGATGAATATTTAAAAGGTGCAAATAGCTTGTACCAAGAGTTTAAAATATTGAACTATGGTGCTCTTTTAACAATTCACTAAAAATAATCAAATTCCCTGTTGTCATGGTTTTAACATTTCTGTAGGTGTAAAATTTGACTTCCCACCTATGAGTAACAATTACTGAAACTTTATAGCAATTAAAAAGTTACAAATTAATTTGCTGATTTTAGCAAAAATCTTTACATGTCATCCTTTTATTAGCGGAAACTGAGATCTTTATGGCAGTGACAGTTGTCAAATCAGATACTGCAATTCTGTTTATTGTGTAACTTACCAGGGTTTGTTTTTTTAATGGCACTAGTGTACTCTTCAGTCTGAGACACCAATAAATACATGTGACATTTATGTTTCAGAAATGTTTAGAAAGACACATAGATTTGATCTATGATAGATTTTTTTTTCTCAGTGTATCTTGAGCCTGCATCTTCTCTAAAATGGAAAATTTGTGATTAGCTCAATTTTTTATTACCTTATATTCTCTGTGATCTATTTTTATTTTGCACTGAAAAAGTACAAAAATATCAGGCAATCTGTAAAATATGTTGTTGGCAGCAAGGCAATTTTAGACCATTTCTTGATCACATGAGAGACTGACAGGTTTGATGGTTTCCATTCTGAGGCGTAACCTGGAGGGAAATGTTACATTCAGCAGACTGGACTCTTGACATTTGAAGAAGTTTTTTAATATAGATTAAAAATATGCATGAGACTCCACATAATTCTATTTCACTGAAATGACTATTGACTTTTGGACTCGAGTTTTCAACCAGTCTGTTTTTTAATCAAACTGCAATCTACTGAAATACAGTTCAGGTTCTAGTTTTAAGTGGGACTCAGGTGACATTCACTCAGGCTGTGAGTTGGTTGCACAATGACTTCACACCAGCTGGGTAAGGCACATATTCCTTTGCTGTCTTGGAGACCCAGAGTTCAGATCCTCAGCAGAGAAAAATACTGTCCTGAAACAATATAGCTCTAATTTTCATAAAAATAATACATGCAGGAGCATCACAGTAGCATCACTAAGTGCAAGAAACAATCCTGATTGTAGTCTCATGTTCAGAAACCATGATTTCTCATTTGGCATGTCTGCTTCACTGAAACATCCTAAACCCTCCAAAACTTCAATGTACAAGAAGTGCCCAGGCAACAAGACTGAGAATTTTACAGAATCAATTCATTATTTAGGTTGGAAGATACACTGGGGGGTTGCCCAGTCCAGCTCCTGCTCAGAGCAGAGACAGCTGAATCAGGTTGCTCAGGACCTTGTCAGGTTTAGCTTTGAGTTCTCCAAGGACTGATATGCAACTTCCACACATGCTCCGGGCAACTTGTGATGTTATTTGACCACCTTCATGATTAACTTTTCTCTTATGTCTAATTTGATTTAAAATTCTGCAACCTTGTTTCTGTTGCCTTTCATCCTACAGCTGTGTACCTCTAAAAAGACCCTGACTTCATTTTCCTCTTGTAGAAGAAGCCACCAATTAGCTCTCCTAGCCTTTTCTTCTTAAGGTTAACAAACACAGCTGGTCTTCATTCAAGTGCTTCAGCCCTCTGCTGGGCTTGCTGTGATATGCCCATGATGTCTTTCTGCTGGGGAACCCCAAAATGAACAGAGTAGCCTGTAGTTTCAGGAGTGGGGATAATAAAAAAGCAATGATGTACCTTGATCTGCTGGCTACATTCTTTCTAATGCACTAGCCTAGTGTGAGGGTGGTATCTTTGGCCAAAAGGGCAAATTTATCTTCAGTCTGTGGCCAGCAGAACCCTGAAGGAGGTTTTTCTTTCCTGCAAGGGTTGTTCTTGTCCAGCTAGCCCCAGTCTGCCTGGCTGCAGAGGGTTATTGCATCCCAGATGCAGGATTTATGTGGAATGTATGAGGTTCCTGTCAGCCAATTCCTCCAGCCTGTCAAGGTCACTTTGAAGAGCAGCTCTCCAGCACCTCAACCACTCCTCCAAAATTTGGTATCATCCACAGATTTGCTGAGAGTATACTTTATTTCATCATCCAGGTTGTTATTAATGACATTTAACAGTATCACCCCAGTATCACTGCCAGATACCAACAGTAACCAACGATGGGCTGGACTTTGTACTGCTGAGCACAAAGTGTGAGACCAGCATGTGGTCCACAGTTTGTGCTCACCAGTACAAATGGTCTCACCATTTGTCATCCATGTAATCTATCCTTCACTTACCTGGTTCGGCTCTAAGGATGCAGTGGGAGTCAAAGACAAGCCTCCTTGCTCTGTCTCCTTCCCTAACAGCCCATGGGTTATGGTGTACTTAATGCTGTGTCTATGAACAACCCACGTTCAAGATCTTGCCCACATTCCTATGGCATATGCAACAGTAAACCTTTCTCACTTGTAAAATCTGTCAGCTTCAATTTTATATAAAATAATAACTATACATCAGCACAGATAATTGAACCAGGACCTCCATTTTCATGGATCTGTTCCATAAGCACTATGCTGCAAATTCAGTCTCAGTAAACCTTCCAGTTCTGTAGCATACATGGTACTGGATCCATAATTCATTGACTGAAACTAACCTGTGGTTCTGCAGTCTTTAAAAGGAAAATAGGATGAAAGCAGAGAAAAATAAACTGACTTTGTAGCTTTGTTTATTTGTGATTTGTCTTAGTGAGTTGTTAATGTGTATTCAGTCAATTCCAATGAGTTGATGCCGGTTGAATCAAATTGTTTTATCTCAGCCTGAGGAGCTGCAGATTAGTCTAAGAAAATTTGGAGCGAAGAAGAGATACAGGGTGAGATAAGAGGGGAGCAGCAGGTCTGCTCCACCCTCCCAGTATCTTTATTTCCAATGTACAGCATGAGGTGAGGCCACATCTTCAGAGCAACTGAACAAGGCACAACGGAGATCAAATATAAGGGAAATGAGGGGTAAGGAGACAGACAAGGTAGGTAGGTCACTGTTGTCACTAATGCAGGAGATAGAGGAGTCCACCAAAATTATCTAGGGATGCTGAATCAGAAGTTGTTTTTCACCCTGCCTTCTGAGTCTTAGTCTTGCCCCAGGCAACGGATAGCTGTATTTAAACTGCCATTATCTATCCAGGGTTACAAATATGACTCAGGTAAAGGAGGGCAAGTAAATGCAGGTCTACTGCAGGGATGTACACATAAAAAATTGAATGTACACAGATTTTTAGTCCTATGAAGACAGTAGAGTTTGGAGCTAAAAATAGGTTTCTAGTGACTGATATAAAAATATTAAAATATTTTTAATATCCTCTGTCCCAATTCCTATCAGTAGAGGAAGAAAAAAAGTCCCAGAAAACAAACATATTTTAAAAAATTGCTTACTCTTTCTAGGAAACATTTAGAAGGCCAAAGACTATCACAGATATCTTTATATGATCAGAGTAGCTAAACTGCAGGAATTAGCTTAGCCAGATAAGTAGTTTTATTTGCTTTAATAATAAAGTAAATCACTCATTAAAAAAATAAAAGGTGGATTTCTGAAGTATTGGCTTTAAAATATTTTGACTTTAAAAAGCCTGAAGGACTTTAGATTATAAGGAGTCCACTGTGGTTCTGTATCTGGAAAACCTAGAAAACTTTACTAGTCTCTTCTCAATTGGTATGTTTTGTACCACATCAAAAACTGTAAAAAGTTACCACTGGCTAGCAGAAATAATTAAGCTTACCATTTTTATAAGTGGCGCTTTTGAAGTAAAGCATGACCATAAAGATGTGGTTTTTTGAATCTCCCTGACCCTCCTTCTCAAACCATTTGAAACCTTTGAGGTAAGCAGAAGTGACAGGTGTTCAGAAGCCTTAGGAAATTCTGGTAGCATCTCTGTAAATTGGAATCTGTAGCTATTACTGCAATTGGAAGATCAGAAAATGGACAAGCAAAGCTCAGAGGTTTTGATGGAGTACAGATGGCAGCTGAGCAGCAAAACCAGAGTTACAGTTCCAGGGTCCCCAGCACTGTGTTCAAGCACACTGGATCACACTGCCTTGCCAGAACAGAAAGACACACAAAAAGCATACTGGCACTAATATTGTTTATTTCATGGGGCCTTTCATCTACAGCTCTTTCCAAAGGAACTGGCAAGGATGCAGGCATGGCATCATGCAGATGTGGCACCAGTGAGGTGCATAACATCTCTGCACATCAGAGAGGAGGTATCAGGCAGGGCCAGTAGCATGGAGCACCCTGGGGAAAATCCTTGACCTTACATAAAAACTACACCACATAACACCTCTTATAACTGAACTGAAACTCTAACCAAGATTATCTCCACTGAAAACCTGGATGAAATTTCTTGTGCTGGCACCAGTCTGGATTGGATTCTCAGAGTGAGTGGCGCAAGGCCTGGGGCTTGTTTCTGCAGCATTGGCTGTAACCTGGGTGCTGTTCTGGAGAAGGGAGCAGCTCACTGCTCAGCCCTGGCTCTGGGCAGTGTCACTGGACATGTAATCCAGCTGAAATGCACATTCTTGCCAAAGGGGCTGGTTTTGTTCCCGGCCACTTCCCTCCTTTGTATCCAGGCTGGTAAAAGTGTGACTACAGGATGACTTGTTCAGGTCACTGGCCCAAAAGATTGTGCTTGTATGGTTTTATTACGAGGTAGGTGGTAAGAATGTGTAGTGAGGAGTGGGACAGCTCTGTTTAATGTCAATCAGCAGTGTTACTGAATTAACAGCAAAGACTCTAGCTGCACAAGCAATGCAGAGAAAAGCAGCTGGGTGTATTGGATTTGTTTGCACATTTCTAATGTGTCCTTATGTCATAACTCAGCAGAATTATTTTAAATAGACATTTCAGAGTATTTTAGTTGGAAATCTAATTAAAATATGGCAGGGTTACACGCAGAACTTATTTTAAATTGTTGTTCACATTTGTTTACAAGAATCCTGGATAAAATCCCTTTTTCCCTTACCTAGATTGTACTGCCTTTGTTATCTGTGGTCCACTGATGTTTGCAACTCTCTTGATTACTATTGGAAAGCAGTTATTAAACAGGGTGTTTCATTCTTAACAAAAGTTCCTTAGAAACTGGCAGGGCTAAAGGATTTAAAGGTCTCATTCTGAAATGCAGATCGTATCTTTTTATTAAGAATTTCTTTGTGGATATTGGAAATGTAAAGTTGACATTTCAAGAGAGATCAGCAAAGGCAAAGCACACAGTGCTTAGGAAGAGAAAAGCCAAATTCTTCTGGCATTATTCATAAAGTGAAATATTGGACCTCATGTGAATCAGCAGGTAGGAGGCTGCAATGTGCCAGTAATATCATAGTGCTCTTTGAGCATGTTTGGGAAATGCAGAGGTTCAGAACAGGTCTAAGCTCTTGATTTAATTGCTTATCTACTAGTCTGATTTTTCTCCTCTATTTGCTTTACTTACTTGCCTTATCACTCTCTACCATAAGAAATAAAAACACCGTTTTTGGCCCTGTGTTTTGCATCTGCCTACAGAGATAACTTTCCACAACTGCCATTTACATTTTGGTATTTTCCCCTTCCTTATCACACTATGCACATGGCTCCCTCTTCCAAACCTGCTATGAAAGTATGCTAGCAATGTGCCTTTACATGTTTGACAGAACTCTAGCATGCATAAGATCACTGATCATTAAAAAAAAGCTGTCTAAACAAAATCTTTTTTTTTTTTTTTTTAACTTTATGGACATTTTTTCAGTGTTTATGCACATTTTAATTTGGTTGTACAGAGTCTGCTTGTATAGTTGCCCCTTTCACCCTTTTTTCTTATTATGCCTCCCTACTCTGTAAACAAAATGGAAATGGAAATATGCCTTTAAGCTGATAATTTTAAAAAGAATAATGGATTTGGAACGTTTTTATTATGTATAAACTGTAGTTAAAAATACAGGTTTTATATTTGGGAGCCTTCATTGCTGCACATTTACAAATCAGAGAGATGAACTCGTCTGCAGACACTCATGAGCAAAAATAGCGCATTCCCAAGTGGTATCATTTGGGGAGGCTGTAGTACAAATTCCCTGGCAGCTGGGAAAGCAGGACAGAGTGCAAGGCAGCACTAACAGAGCTTCTGTGATAGAGGGGAACTCATCATGGCCCTCTAGAAGTCAGTCCCCTTGGGGGCCATGTGCTGTTCTTGGCAACAGCCTGACCCTACAGGGATACTACCGGACTAGAACCAGGAAAATTGCTTTGTTTTGTAGAGTTTTGGTGATTTACTTCATTCAATGTGTTCTCAGATCTTTTTCCTTCAGACAAGCGTGGTTTCTTGTCTACAGCTTGTTCAAGAATGGACTATACCCATAGGGGTGTAGCTGCTTGGGAGCCCCACACTGCCATGTCACACATTTGAGTGCATCCTCCCTTAATTTTAGTTATTTAGGCTCTGTAATAATACATGTGGAATTAAAGCTCACTGAAGGTAGACTGAATTAAGGATTCTTGTCTAATCCGTGTGTGTTCCAAGACACGTGCAATACAGCACAATTCAGCTGTACAAACACATAATATATGCTCAATATGCCTTAAATAACTCTGCCATGTGCCACAGAGGAGATGAAATTCATCTATGCAAGAAACTCTGTACTGCTGACTTTGCCCATGAGAATTTTGGAAGCGCTCCAGCAACAATGCATCCATCAGTCAGTCACCTGTTTCCTTCCTCCTGCAAGGTTTATTGTCAGTTCCACCTGTGAATGTCCCAGCTCAGACCCGTGCAGGAGAGCTCTGCCCTGTGGACACCCAAGGACAGCATTTCAGGCAGTGTATCACAGCAGGCTCCTAGGGCCTTAGACCCTTCAGTAAATCCTGAATCAATCCAAAATCAGTTTATTGTGGGGCACTGTGGCTGTTCCTGTTAAGCTTTTGGATAATGAAGTAACTGAAAGACCTTTGGCTGTGCACACTCTCCTTTAGTTTGTTATAGCTATGGCCAGGTGCAGAGCCAGTGCAGAGAGATGGATCATTCATCCTGTAGTGGGTTGTGCCCTCTTTGCAACATGGGGCAGATGCAGTCTAGGAGGAATTTGTGGGGTATTACAAAATGGTTTGTGACCCAAGGCAGGAACGGTGAGATCATGAGCACCGAGGGACCGCTGGGACAGCAGCTGTTGCCTGTTGCAATCCCTGTGGCACAGCTGCATGCAGACTGGAATGTCTGGCATGGAGGGAGTGCACCAGCGAAGGGATTACACGCTCATGGAGATTAAGACAGCCATTGAGCAGTTTTGCATAAGGCTCTTGAGGTTAGCCAGAGGCAACCATGCAGATGCAAGTTTTGAACGCCATCCCAGTCCAGAAGTTAGGTGCCATCACTACACTGTCACAGGCTCAAAGAATGGCTGCCTCAGTGTTAGAAGTCAATAAGCAGTGACCCTGTGGGAATCTGAAAGAAGACCCAGGTATGATGAACTAGAGGCTAGTTTGTAAGATACTATTTGCCTCAAGAAGAGTTTTTTTTGGTGAGTTGAGCTCACCTACCCTAACTAGAATCTGCTGGCAGTGTATGTGGTGCTGACATTTAGGAATGTCAGGAAGTCTGACATTTACCTGCTTGAGGAGAAGGAATCTCTTTTGGCTCTGAAGAGAATAATTACTTTCTCAGTGTCTGTGCCTGCTGCTTCTGTGTATGAAACTCCATTATGGGATGACAGCAACCAGAGGAAGAAAATCCTATCACTGTTTTGGTTGATGAAGGGCACGTTTGTCTGACTGAAGGCTACATGGTGGTGCCTACAAAGGTGCCAGTGTGCTCAGTGTCTTCAAATGCAGCCAAAATGGCAGGTTTCCTCACTGCAACCGATGGGCACCGTTATAGCAGGTAGTGGAGTGCTGTGTGATGTCACCATTGTTTGTTTTGGCACTGTTCGTGTGTTCCTGTTTGAGACTGAAATATGGTTAAAAGCTCTAGATACAGGTTTGTGCCTCTTCTTTCTTAGCTAAGCTCTCAGAAACTGGTATAGTTATGGGTCATAACATTTAATTAAATACCAACATTCCAAGTGTCCTTGTAACAATTAAGTGGTACAGAATAGGCAAGAAAATTGGAAAGTGCAGCGTCCTTTTTAAGCCGAGCATCATGCAGTGAGCGATAATGGAAGAGGAGTCTCCAGCAGGGACACTGCCATCAAACACAGAGTCTGTAGAGACAGGAACTCTGCATAAAAGCCTGTCCTAATTTGTCTGATCAAAGCTTCCTGTCAGATTCAAGTGCAGACCTTCTCCACCTCAGCTCTTTGTAGGACAATGTGTGTGTGGTGGGGGGAGTGTTCAAGAGCCTGTTCAACAAGTGCCAAGTGCGATTTGTTTAATGCCAAACCTGCTGTGTGAGGTTAGATGTATGTGCCAATGTCAAATATCTTAATCTGAGCCCTAAGTACTGATATAACTCTTTTCTCAGATGCACTGTCAAAGTTAGGCAGTGTGTTAAGTTCAAGAAGGCTTGTGGCTTATGGTGTCTTCTTAAGGAATATCATTGCATTGTATATTAACTGCCTCAGCAGTGTCCTTATAAAAAATTTAGCTTGCTATTTCTATAGTAAACAAGATGATGCTTGCTTTGCAATAGATAACACAAACTAGTTCTTGAACACCAGCCCCAGCAAAGGCTTGTTTGTGGTGAGTTTGCACATCAGGGTTCAGCTTTGTGCAGATTTTCTCTGGCTTAATAAGGATTGAATTTGTGCCGAAGCCTTTTCTTTAGTGAGCCACTAAGAGGCTCTCTTTCCATTACCCTGCTGCTTATTTTCACAAAACTTGTAAGAGTTTAATACCTTTGAGCCATCTGTCTCTCTTTCAAATCAGCCAATTCGTTCAAAAGTTATTGGTGGAGGAGATAAGGAGCCTGACACAAAAAGGGAGACAGACTAAAAACACAAAGCCGAGCCATGTCAGCGGCATTTCCTTAGGAAATTAGTCTAAACATAGATTGCACCAAAAAAATCTTACAATAAGTCTTTGTGGACTAGATCTCTTTCATATAAGTTTCTCCAAGTTTTGAATTAAAAATTGGCTTATAAAAATAGGTAGAAGAGAATTTCACCCTATAAATGGGAGCTTTCTCCTATTCTTCAAATGAGACACGAGAGAAAGCCCAAAACTTTCAGGGTCCAAAAGGCCTGAGACCAAGAAGTGGTATTTGTTCAAAAAGCACCTATGGCAATGGGATCTGCTCAGAAACCTGCACCAAATGGACATGGACATCTGACTTGCCAGTTCACAGACCTCTTCTGCAAGGCCATCATTTACATTTCATGTTGTCATATCTGTCCAGCTCTGGCATGACCTGTTGAGTTCAAATCTGCTCACATTGAGTAGGTCTCTTAAATCAGCCCATGTCAGCTCAGGGAGCAGTGCTATTTGCATTGCAGCCGCAGTACCATTGCTTCAGGCTTTCAATAGTCATTTGACAAAATAACTTTAGTGCTTCAAATAGCTTACAGCAATGTCTCTAGCACTTATCTTCGTGCACTGGGTAGAGTTCCACCCAAACAAAGGAGGTTATGTTGAGCAACTGAGTGAGTCATTGTAGGTTCCAAACTGAGCATAGGCTTAGGAACAACATTTGGTTACAACAGATGGGAGGAGCACATGCTAAGAAAGATATAACTATCAGCAGCTGAAAACATAGCAAGGCCAGAGGCAAATGATATGTACATATGGCTTCTGTATGAGTACATACACAGTATTTCTTCCACACTCAGTAATTAAAAAAAATGAAATTAAAACATTGCCTGGTGGGAATTTTAGGTTTCTCATGTTAAAAAGTGGTATAAAATTTCATTTGATGGTAAAATGAGAATATCAGATAACATTTGTCTCCACTTTCCCTGTAATAGGGATAAAATATTCTTAGGGCATAAATAGCAATGGACTTTAGTCATAACTGAATAGTTGCTTCATTATGTTACTGTACTGCAGCAGGGAAGTTTTCATGACTATGAGGAAAGCCAACACCCAGGGCTGACTAGGAATGCCTGATATTCCCAGAAAACAGGTCACCAAGTGCCACTGGTGGTACTCCTGCACATCTGAGAAACAGTCTGGTGCTGCAAAAAAAAATCAGAATTTTCATTGTGTGTGCTTGTCATATGCTTGGGATGTGGCTACCATAGCAAACACCCCGTATGTGGATCAGATATCCTGGTCAGAGGCTGAAGCAAGCTGGGGCTTCTTTCCCACTGGGGCCCCATGTCAGGACCCTAGAAGCCCATGCATTAGGTGACACCCCAATATACACCTTACCCTTTGGGCTGCTTACCTGTTTGTCATCTCTACACTTTCTGATTTATTAAATTATGATATAACACAGTGGAAAATATACAGTAAGACAGCCTTTCGGCATTAAATCCATTTTGTAATAGTTTCATGCCTGGAAATTCATTTAGGATCTGTATCACCACCCAAGCTGAATCAGGCCAGAGGCATTGGGTGTATTTAGCCAGGCGTGGTGTCTCAGGCACAAGCAGCCCTCCAAACCAGGTGTAAACAGCATCTCTTACCTACCCCTGCAATGAGCAGGTGCTTTCATTCAGTGGCAACAGCTTAATAGGATTGCAAAAGCTGTACGTGCCAGTCATCCCATTGCAGGGTAATTTCTAATGACCTGCCTCTCTGTTGTGTCTCATTTGTGGAAGAAGCCGTCACACAGCTCATCAAAGTGAGTTTAGCACCATTTGTACTTGCCTGTCAACTGTCTAAGCTCTTGTTTAAGCATCTCGCTTATCACAGCAAGGAGGTACTAAAGGTTATTGTTGGCCTGTCCTTTTTAATTACAGCTGGACAGTACTTTAATAAATGGCGACAGAAGTAAACAAGTTTCAGAATAGAAAATGAAGGATTGCATTATACTGGAGCTGTTACTTAGCATCCCACAAATCAGTCCGCTGGTAGCTATTACTGCTGAGGACCTGCATTAGCCGTAGCCTTGTTTCCAAGGCTTTGATATATATATATAGTCTTTGCTGCCTTATTAATATTCACAGGATGAGAGAAATATAGCCATGAATATCCTTCTAGCAATGGGCCATTTTGGAAAGACATGAAAGTATTGATTTCTATTTTGCAGTGGTCAGTGATGATTAATTTCCCCACACCAATTGCCATAATTAAGTTAAGGCTCTCCCTCATGAACGTGAACAGATGATCACACGCCACACAGGCAGGGGTTTGTTGTGCAATGAATAAACCTAAATCTTACACCCCAGCTCCCACCTTTTAGTGAAAGAATACATACATATATATATATATATATATATATATATATATATATATATATATATATAACCAGGATGGATGCAGATGTTTGTGGTGCTGACACACCTAGGAGTCTGAATTATTGAAAACCTGGGTAATGAATATTTTCTGACAGTGTGTGGTGACTGAGAACCTTTATGGGGCTTGGTGGCTCCAGGATCCAGATGCTGCTCAGGCCATCCACATGATGGGGCAGATGCAAGTACTCAGGGGTGCTGAGCAGAGCCAGAAGCTGTCACAGCTCCTTCAGAGAGGCTGGGGACAGAACTGAGTATCTCAGACTGTAAATTAAGTACTTTCTCTGGATATTCCGTGTCACTCTAGTTTCCCACACTAACCTGGTGAGAAAATCAGGCAGCTCAGTGCCATTCTGCATTACTTCTATTTCTTATTTCATTTCTTCATGTCTCTGAAATAGGATTTTCTTCTAACTTAGAGTATTCCTTGGAGCTCAGTGAGAATTGGGAAATATTTTCCTAATACTGAGCAATTACAGAGCCTTTTGGATTGAGGTCCTGCGGAAAATCATGTCATATATGTGTCTGGTTTGAGAGCAATTAAAGTGTTTGAATTTACATTTACATGCATGAAATTCACCTTTGGACTGAGATTAAGCCCAGAAAGTATCAGCCCCAAAGGCACTACCTTGACAGAGCTTCTAGGAAATGTAAATGAGGGTTAAGAACTGAATTTGTTGTTGAGCAATTATCTTCAAAGCAGGTAACACTAAACTAATCTTGTGCAGAAAGTGATGAAACTCTCTTGCATGGGAGAGGCAGACTGCAAAATCCTCTGTGAACTGCAGTTGTGCGATATGCCCAGTCTTCAGCAGTGGGTAAATGGGCTGAGAAAAGGCAGGACAAGAGTGAGAGACACTGGCTGGAGACTCGGTTTTGTGGAAGTCTTGCAGCCAAAACTCCTGAGTGAAGCAACGCCTGGCAGGAAAGGCTGCATGGGCAGGCTGGGGGTGGTTCTTTGCCTTTGGAGTGTGAGGATCTTCTCTGACGCCTTTTCCCCTCCCAGGAAGATTTAATTCAGGTTTGAGCAAGTAATGTCAGTGCCCAAACTCATGTTCAGACTCATGTCCAAATCATTCTCAACCACTCTGATGAGCCGTTTGTGTGTAAGATGACAGGCTGGGAGTTCTGCCTTGTACGTTATTAGAAAGGAAGGGCGTGTCCCCTGCTTTCAAGAAGAGAGAGGCTTCCTTCATGCTTTACTCATCACTGAAGATTTATTACATCCAAAGAAGTGCTTTTTCTTCTTAGGCTTCAGCTTTGGAAAACTACAATGGTACATTTTCGAAACCAATTTAGTTCTTGTGGTGTACTGTTTAATAGAATAACTCTGTTAGGGACATCTCTCTGCAAGAAGTAGAACTAATTTGAAAAAATTGCTAATCTTGCTTAAATTTTATTTCTTTTTTATCATAAGAAAGTGCTAAATACATATAGAAAGGCAGAAATCCCAAACGTAATGGTTATATATCATTTGAATGTCAATAGTATGAGTTAAATGTATGCTTGCGTATTAAAGATAATGGAATTGTGCTTCTTTCAAATTAGGTAATAGAAATGTGATTAAGGAGCTATTGCAGTTTTAAAAAGCCTTCTTGCTACAATGAGAAAGAGAAAACAAAATTTTGTGCTTGGTTTAATTTTAATGGGTTAATCAGCAATTAGAAAGTTGAAAACAAGTTGGTACCCAGCTCTGTACCAATCCTAGGAGTACAACTGAGCACTCAGAGCACGACAGACTCATTTTTATCACCGGAGGAAGAAAATTGTAGCCATAAACTATTTTTTACTGGAGGCAAAATCACGATTTGTTGCTGGATATCAGTGTTTCTGGTCCTGTTCTCAGTGCTGCCCCCTTTCCCAGGCATCTGGCATTCAGTGATTTGTAAGTTTCAATTAAGTCACTATAAAAAATTAGTAGCTTGAGGGCACGGGTTTATTACTGGTATCCAACTCTGTTTTCATTTACTAAATGACATTCTGAAAGCTTCTATTCTGAACATAATCACCTTAGGGTATGCACTGAGCACAGCCCTGGATGATTCAATTATTTCTGAATGTTCTTCTCTCCCCAGAACATAGGGCTTCACACATTAGCAGCAAGTTTAGTGTTTTGCAGTTGTTCTCTTTGCACTCATCAGGGTTTTCCCAGGAACAGGCTGGAAGTACACAACTTGCTGCTGCTTCTTAAAAACATGTAACAATGCATTATGTCTCTCTTCAAAGCAGCTGACTTTCCCAGATGAGTGTGTTAAAGCTGACAGATATATATATATTTGTTTCTTTACAACTGTGCTTTCCCCTTACTGTTTATGAAACTTTTCCACACTCCCCATAAAGTTTAATTATGGAAATGTATAGGACATGCTTTGTCCACAAGAATTGTCAGACAAAATACAGTTTTCACAAAGTTTTCTGGGAAGCTGCTATAGAGAATCATAATCACTATCAGCATGTGCTGTTTCCAAAACTGTCCCATATTCTGCAGGACAAAAATAGTCAAGACCAAGAGGTGAACCATTAACCTTAGAACTACAGCAAGTCTGCAATTCACAGATCAGAGCTGTCAATAAAATTGAAGAGCTGTGACAGCAAGTTATATAGATGAGGAAAAAATGCTGAAAAGAAGGAACATGTCAAAGCCCACACATCTTTTCTGAAGGGACATCAGGAGTGAACATGTTAACAAGTGCTGAACTTCAATATTTTTGATTTTGTACAGTTTTCCAAAATTCAGGTGATTTCATAGGTGATTTCTGAGTAACGGAACAGCAGCCACTGGCCGAACTGCCGTGTATTTGAGGGTTTCCTCAGTCATTAGTGAAAATCAGAAATGTGCATATTAGCTAAGTCCCTTCTCATAGTTATCCAATGTAATTTTGTGCACTCCTCTCTCCTGACCCCCCAGCTGCTGTGGTTCCATTGCCGGTACTATGCTGGTATCCCATATCTCTGAGTGGGCATTTTTCCCTCCTGTCTAATCTAGGTACACATGCTCAAAATCAGTTTGAAGTCTTTTTGCCCTCTGCTCTGCTACTCCACACTTCAGCTACATCAGATACCCCAGCTCAGTCCAAACATACACACACCACAATATTGCTGGGCCACTGGTATTTCAGTCTCTCAGGCCTTTTGTGGCTGGGAGATGTGATGGACTTGAAACTTTTAGTAAAAGCTTGCCAGATTTGACAGTATTCTGGTGTACCAACATGTCTTTCACTATCTCAGCTGGTGAACTGCTGAGGAAGCCAGAGCTGCCAAAGTCGCTTGAGCTGGTACAGGGCCAGCTTCCAGATTCCCTATGCCCTATTCAGGATCCTGGAAATCATGGCAAAGGCTTTCATACGTGCAGCTCGGGGCACTTCTGTTCATATGAGGGTCTTCTGAGTTCAGGGACTCGAGATAAGTGACCTCAAAGCACCTCAGAACTGCCGAGCTTGGAGCTCGTGACAGGTGCTGGCTGCTCCTGTGTAGCTGTTGTGAGTGACCTGGGTCTTGATTTCATACCAAAAATTGTGTCGTTGCATCCTTGTCCTTCAGCTGGAAAATCTAGAGGCATTAGCAAAGGCCAGAGCCAAGCACTCTTTTTCTGGTATTTCTGAGAGGTGAATATTTTAGAATTTCATTTTGGAAGACAATTTAGAAAAATCACCTTTGGTCCTACAGAAAATGCAGCTGAATTTCTGCGTCTCCTGCATGTGGCAAGTAGTGCAGACACCTAACTTTCCCTGCTGCTCAAGAACAGCAGAGCAAATGGAAGAACAGGAGAAATCAGTATGTGAGAACTTCAGGACCAACAAAAATTTACAGAAGCAGAGATGGCCTTACTGAAGACCAGAAAATCCATCTTCTTTTTTTTTTTTTTTCTAACTTGAAAATATATTTTTATTTATAAAAGAACACAAATGACATTCTAATTCCA
This sequence comes from Cyanistes caeruleus, assembly GCF_971803275.1. NCBI lineage: Eukaryota > Metazoa > Chordata > Aves > Passeriformes > Paridae > Cyanistes > Cyanistes caeruleus. The sequence goes on from NC_141703.1 coordinate 66,908,126, forward strand.
AAAGGATGGATGTTTGCATCCACTTAAGCTTGCAAACAAAACTATATTACAGCTTAACTTCTGTTGCTTCTGTAGTGCATGTGCCATTGCAGAAAAACTGGAATACAAGAGGAAGTCAAGGAATAAAATATCAATTGAGGCTTTGTGAAGGCATTGTTAAAATCTTGCCATCTGTGAAGGGGTGAGGTTTAATATTTCTTCCATCTGCAATTCAATGAACTTGTACCGATGCAAATCTGATTAAACTAAAGGGGTAGTCACTTCCAATTATTTTTATTAATGACCATGGATATAATCACTGTAAACATAGAGTTTCTGACACTTAATAGAAAGGTTTGACCTTGTAAAGCTTAAACCCATTAGTTCATTTAGCTTGGCCTCCTGTCTGTCTAATGTGTTGAAAACAGAATTTGGTGTTTGGCTTCAATATCCTTCCCAGAAACTCACCCTGTATTGACTAGGAGACAAAAATTTAAAAAAAAACATGATGCATGAAAATCATATGGTTAACTTCTAATTTGAATTTGTCTGTCCTCACATTCTTCTTGTGCTTTTTTTCTGGAATTAAGAGATTTTCACTGTCAGATACCACTGCATTCTGATAGAACTATTTATCAAGTTTGGGTTATTTAGATAGGCAAAATTACTGCTCCTCACTGTGTTATTGCTTTATCCAATACATAAACAATTACTTTAGCTGTTTTTTGAAACCTCTCAATTTTTTAAAAAAGGATGTCAAAGCTGTCTCCAACATCCTTGCCTGTTTATTATTTCCCTGACATATCCGTAGAGATCAAATTACACAGCATTTTTTCCACAGCATTACACAGCTAGTTCTTTACCCAGACCGTTTTGGAATCAATGGCTTCACAATCACATCATCTTTTCAAAGGATGCAGTCACTCACCTGAAGAAGGAATGAGTTTTACGTCCTAAGGGCAGGGGCTCTTTGGCTGGATGGAGGGCAGGCAAGTCCAGGAAAGTTGCTGATTATAGGGAAGAAAATTGATTCTAAGGAAAGCTTTAAAATCCCTTTCTGGCTGTCCTGGGGCAGCATTTTGGATTTTGAGATTGGCAATTCAGCAGTGTTGAAATGGAGGAGCAGCAAGAGCAGGAAGGAGCAGGCTTTTGGGTGGGAAGTGAGTAGCATGTGCCTCCTATTTGTCGGGATGGTATCCTGTGGGGTTTGTTGTGGATTCACAGTGATACTGCCCTGATAGCTTCTATCATATTTTTAGTATGTTTCTAGTAACGCCAATGAAAAAAAGGTGCATTTTAGGTGGAAAATCTCTTTCATATATTCCAGTCAATCAGCCTCTTGAAAATCCATTTAAAGAGCAAATCATGGGCTTCTGAAAAGAGGGGCAAGAAAATCTTAAAAGCACGAAATTCAGTGATTTGGAATAAAGGAAGCTTAAAACAGACAACATCTGTTGTTTTCAATCCCATGGGATTTTCTACTTTTTTTTTTTTTTTTTTTTTTCCAAATCCCAGCCCTTAATGAAGAACAATGTCAGATTTAGAAAGGAAAAGAAATGATTTATACAAAATTAGAAATGTGTCTGGAAATCTGAAATCCTTGAGTATGTAAACTAGTATGTGCTCCAGATCTGTCTTTGCTAATGGAGAGAGGTCCAAGTATTGTGTCATCACAACAGTTTACAAGTGCTACCATATATTTAATCAGTCTACAATGGGATAAATATTTGTTGGAGAAAAAGAATTTCAATTTAATTTTTAATGGTCACAGCCGGATGCAGAATTGGACCCAGAGGCTAAGTGGAATTGCTATGGCATATACAATAGCATAGGCTGCTTAAAATAGTTCTGGGATCTCACAATTTCAGGGAAATGCAAAATGTTTCAAAGAATAACCAGGATTATTAAGATACTACTAGAAATAGCTTTTTATAGTCAACAGGTTTTTTAATACTGTATTTCAGCATACTAAATAGATGCATATGTAAACCACCTTCTGTCAAAATAACTTCTGATATAAACTTTGTTTTCCTAAAGTTCTGGAAAACTTCAAAGCAGTTCTGAGACATCCACACAGCACTAGCGATCTTGTGCACCCATTTGCAAAGACTTGTAAACTGCAGGTCGTGCTAACCTTAGGGAGCTTTCACTGTTTGCTGTTCACAGGTACACAGCTGGGCTGCTGAAACTCTGTCCCAGGGAAAAAGATTTTGAAGGATGACTGCAGGGCCTTCTCAGAGCTGGTGGAGCCGTTGTATTTCCCTCCCTGGACATGTGCATGAAGGACCATGCAATAGAGCTCTTTGCTTCTATCCTCCCTCTTCCACCCAGTAATTACAGTGTTGTTTGCCAAGCCAAATGAAGAGCTGGCAGGGGAAACTGCACATGGTGCTCAGCAAGTCCTTCCCCTTGCACATATGTACTGTTACATGCCTATAGCAATAATAATTCTAATTTGTCCATTTGCTGCACTGAGGAGTGCTTTCAAGATACACATCTCTCTTAAGCTCCTTCACAGAGCCTTTACAAGCAGCATGAGTATGGAAAGAATTCAACAGCTCTGGAGTGCATCACAGATAGGTTTGTTAAAGCAGTGTGTATGGTGTTCTTTGGAAGTGGACTATGAAGTAATGAAAAAATTTAGTCATGTAACTTTAGCTTTGATTTACATTCTTATTAATGCTGCTACTACATCTCTGATACAGCTGAGTTGAAGTGGTACAATGGAGGATTAGCTTGATTCCTAGCTTTATTAATGATGTTGATACTGTTATTTTATTAAGGTTCTTGTTATTTTTGCTTATCTTGGACTGCTCTGAGAGGTTTTCTATGCAAGTAAAAAGAAGGGGCATGAACTCTGTGGTAAATCCACTGACTCAGTTTAATATTGACAGCTTTATCTGGACTTAAGCCACTGTATATAGGATCCAAATCTGAGCTGACTTCTGACTGTGAGCACGTAGGAATTTTTTTGTGTTATGGTTTTTGGTGTGTGTGTGAATTTGGTAGTGTTTCAATGTTTGCAGTAGTCTTTTAAGTCTAGATGGTTTAAGGTTCATTCACTGTGTGAGCTGGCCATCTGGTCTCGGTAATTGCAAATTCACTTCCAGAATTAACGAACTGTTCCTGTGTTCTTGCATTTCTCTGAAATGCCTCTGGGCAACTGTTCTTTCCTCACATGGAAAAGTCACAGCAGCTGTGGGATTCACGAGGACCTCAGTGCTTGTCTCTTGCTACACTTCTGGCAGCAAACAGCAAAGTGCAAATAAGTTTTCTAACTGCCTAATAACTGCAAAGCCATTAAGTGTAAATTCTGTGACACCTGAAAAAAAACCCAACAAACCACTTGCTTTAGAAGACCCCTAATGGGATTAGAGACTGTGTGAACACCTGGGGCCGCTCTCAGGGCCGCCTACCTGGAACATTAGAGATAAGGACCCAGCTTTTCCTTGAGCGTTGGCCAGAGAGGCTGCAAGCTGTCCAGTGGAGCTGGAAGTGTGAGGTGGGGATGTGCTTCCACATTTCCAAGCACCCCCCTACCCCCCTCCCTACTAGTTGCCTTCATAAAGTGGAAGAACACTCATGCCACTTCCCACATTTTTCTTTTGCTAACAAACCACCAGACTTATGTTTTCTTAACAAAAAAAAAAAAAAAAAAAAGTTTTCTTAGTGAATGCAGGCAGCTCTGTCTTAATTTATTTACCCTCCTTTGATAAAGGACCAGTCCCAACAAGAGCCCCAGACAGTGCACACTGCTCCCAGCACACTGGTTGGTGTGCAGGGTGTGCTGTACCTTTCCCAAAGTGTGTGTTGGTCTCCTCCTGCTCTGGAGCTGCTGTCACAGCATGAGCACCCCTGTGGCATCCCTGCCCGCTGCATCGGGACAAACCAAGTGCCACAGGCCAAGGGTCCCCATCACGCCCTGCTGGGAGGGCTGTCAGCCTCAGCCCACCCGGCCAGGGGGCATCAACCCAGTCTCCTGCACTGAGGTACTTAGCAACAGCTTCCACTAAATATCCTTATGAAATGCAAAAGCCAAAATCCTCTTCTTCCACACTGAACTGCCCAAGTTGTGCACTTGAACACAAACGACCTGATCACCAGTTTCCTGTAAAACCAGTTTCCTGTTCCATCGAGGACACAGTGGCACACTCGCATTTTGCATCATACCTTAATGCTTTTGAGATGTCTGATCACCAATCAGAAGGTACTTAAACCCGTATTCCCCAGTCTTAATCGAATGTTTCACCACAAGGTTGCCAAGTACTTGAGAGTAATACAAGACAAATAAATATACATTTTTACCTAGGTCATTGGTTTTTATTGGGCTGCCCTGAAATTTCATTTTAGGAATTGTGTGACATTTATGCTGTTTAATGATCTGTGGCACAAGTGTGGAACATGACAGAGGTTGCAGAAGACACAAAAGTATTTAATTCAGATGGCAGAAAATAAAGGAACTTCAAATGGGACATAATTAATCTAGGTTTATGCATAGCACAATACCAGATGAAATTCAGCATTGCAAAAAGCAGGGCAATCAATAGCTGTGAAGAGTAATCTGATCTACATTGACTCTTGGTAGTTTTCTAGATAAGCTGTCACAAGCTTGCAAGAGGACATTTAGATGTGATTCCCAGCCTTAGGCTCTGTAGGGGCCATGTTCCTGTGCCTCCTGTGGAAGTCCATGTTTGATGTATCCCTTAGAGCACAGCTCTGGACAGGTTTCCTCTCCTGATTTCCAGCTGTTTCCCTGTGTCCCTCACAGAGGGGTGGGATATAATCTCTGAATAACCAGTGAAGCCCCGTTTGGAGTTAAACTGGAGAAACTGAGTATTGCTTCTTTTTGTTATACTAGCCCTATGTGTTTTTCAGTGTACTGAGATTTTTTTCCCCACAAGCCAGCCTCCACGGTGTTTTTCTGTGCACACGTGTTTGATGCTGCAGTTCTCCAGCAAACGCTGCTCATTAAATCCCCCTCATGCTTGGCATCCTTTCTGTTGACTGCTACAGCTTGTCAGGCTCCAGTGAGTGATAATTCAAAAAGCACAATTGATTTTAAAAGCGACCCATTAAATCTGGCTAATTTGGGCTTGTCACAGAGCTTCCCTCCAGCCAGCTTTAGCTTCTCGTTTTTCTGATCATCCTCCTCATCCATCTCCTCCTCAGGTTTCCAGTCGGTGGGCAGAGCTGGCTACCCACAGCAGGTCCTGCTGCTCCCACTGGCCTGCCAGGACTCGCTGCACCAAGGAAGTGTTAAGATTTTAGTGTCGGAAGGAATTATGTCCCGTTTTTGGTGCTTCCCATTCCTCATCTCCTCCCCGCTGGATTGTGACGGCGGGGGCCAGGGCAGGCATAAGGGCTTCACGGCCTCTAGTGGGCAATGGCCAGAGCTGCAGGACTTCCCGGCCAGGGAAAACTGGCTTTTTTTGTAAATGGAACTGTTTACCCTGGTTTCCTATGGAAACGAGGCTCGTGCGAACACTCCCTCTGTGTGCGCTGTCTCCACGCCCTCGGCGGCTCCTGATTTCAGGCTGATTTGCCAGAGGTGCGGGGATTTCACAAGCAGTGCCTCCGGCCTTTGTGTCAATAGGCGTGCCTGTGTCGAGGGGGAGCTTTAACAGCGCTGTTTCCTAACCGCGAGATCATCATTGTACAGCTTCACGCGGTACAAGACACCAAAAACAACGGCAGCAGAGAGGGCTTGCGTGTATGGGAAAAGCTGCTTTGAAATCCCCTGTGAGTCACATTTGTACCCATAGAAATCCTGGCCCTTCATTTTGTTTGATAATTTGGTTATTGGAGACTTTAAAAACGTGTCTTTTCTATGACACTGTCAGGTAGTCCTGCTGGGAAGGGAGAAGGGACACTCCAGGTTGTTGTGTCTACCCAGACCATCACAGCACACTGCCTGCTTTCTTGCTTATAAACCTAGACTGTTGCTTGAAAGACCCAAATCTTGTATTTTCTTTCTGTTTTTAGCTTCCCTATTTAGACTGGTTTATAACAGCAGTCATTAAATATAACAAATAAAAATGAAGCTCAGAGATGGATTCTTTATCAGAGTTCAGAGAAGCAGTTTCCATATGTCAGTAGGAACAAAGGATTTAATTTAAAACTTAAACTTTCACTTTACACTTAAAACTTTCCTGCGAAGTGGCTGCACACGTGATACCATTTCTTCTCTTTGTTTTTGCTTGGCTGTATTAAAGATGGGAGAAAAGATACAGCTGGACTGCAGGCTCACTTTGGGTTAATCCAGCAAGCAGTCCTTCAAGTGAACAAACGGAAATGTGTTGTCTCCTTAATCATGTCTTGCTCCTTGCAGAATTTTTGTTTGAAAACTTCTGTCTCAAGCTGCAGGTTGAATGCCTTGATTTACTTAGAGCATATTTTTTAAAATACAATTAAATGGATTTAGATTGAAGTTGTAGGAAGTTGATCAGTAAGTGTCACTGAAGTGGTTAGGATGGGATTTTCATTTTAGATGCACATATTTCTCATGTGTTGGAAACACTTGAAATGACAGAATTACTGGTAATGACTTTTCTGAGTTCATATCACAAATGCCAAGCCTGCAAAGACTGAAAATTACTGACATGGAACCATTCTTCTTTGTCCTTGGATGCAGAGTATCTCAGAGAGGCTTTTTTTACCCTCTCATTTTCCCTAGAAGTGATTTTTGAAAACAAAACCGCAATGTGGCCTTTTAGTGCTAGGAAGACTTTGTTGCTTTTGCCAAGAGATTTAGAGGACAAGACCAAGTGTGGCATCATTCACCAAGTGTGGTATGCAGAAATAGGTGTAATTTGGACCATCTTAGGAGGTAGTAGAGTACTGTAAGTTAAATGAAATATTGCTGTCTCCAACTCTTCTGAAAAATCCTTTCTTTCTGTTCCCTTGTACTAATACTCTTCATTTCTAAAACCCAGTAGTGGCCTCTACCTTGGCTGCATTGGTTGTAAATGATAGTCTCACATGTCTGGGTACCTTCCCAGCACTGACATACATAATCAAGATCCTTATAACAAATCTCACTTTTCAGGAAATTACTTTGGGCGAATCCATCATCTTCTTTGCCCAAAGCTGCATAATGTACTGCCAGTTTTTGTTTTTCTTTCATTTTTTTCCCCCTCTGTAAATCATGCTAAAAGATCTGAAGGATAATGGTAATAGAAATATGTTTAGTAAAGTTTTTTGTGCATGTGTGTGTTGAAAGAAAATGATTTTGTCAATAGCATAACTGACCAAAGAAAAAAGTGTCAAGTTTTTTGGATTTCTGAAAGGTCAGGAAGACAATGTTTCATACCTCAGTCATGCTGAATTTTGCTCAAAAAGAATCTTTGCGTGCTTAAAAAATTAATTTTATATAATGAAATAGTCACCAACCAGACTCATTTGCTTTCTCTTAAGTCAGTGTGAGGATGAGAGCAGCATTGCTATCATGGAAAAATCATGCCCATTCCCCTAAGTGCTTCTTCAAAATAAACCTCTGATGTCTTGATTAAAGCCTGTTAAGCTCCAGAGCAGTTCCTCAGATGAGTGGTCAGCATGTAAGCATTTTTTCCTGCTGATGTTTGAGGCAAGTCTGTGCGTAAAAACTTTATTTTTTCTTTGTGGTTAGGGACAATTTTCTCCTGTGATAAGAAGTACTGTTCTTAATTTTAACAAATCTCACCCTAAAATATCTGGGAAATGCATGATACTCTGTGAGAGGTGTGAGTGGCGCTGGCTTTGTTGCAGGAGGTTTTATGTAGATGGATGTGTTGTGAAAAACTCATGTTTACAGTGGAAGTGAAGGAGGAGGTGCTGGGATATTTGTGTACTCTCAAGCTCCAGTCTGCAGTTGTAAAGGTAGTAAAAAAACTAGTACCAGGAGAGCCGCTTTGTGGAGGATCTGCTTGTCTCTTATCCTAAGTATGGCTGTGAATTTTTGCATGTAAATGTAAGAGCTGAGTTGCCATAGGGTATTTAAGGCCTTCACTCAACAAATACGCTTTCTATGAAGGGGCTTTTGACGCTGGAGATGTTCTGGCCATAATTTTAAAATGTCTGCATTTAGATGCTGTTATTTGTTTCTGACCTGGAAATGTATTTTGGTCAGGCCTTAAGAAAATTAGTATCAGTATCACATCAACTTTGAGATTCCATATATCCTATGGAATTATCTTGACATATTTAACATAGTCTCAGATGCTGCTTCCTCATAAAGAGATGTTTGGGGAGATAGCAGTCTAGTCAGATAAATTACCTGAAATAGTCACAGACCTGGCATTGAGATATGATGGTGATAAATCTGTACTTGGTGCTGTGACACAGTCATCTGCCTTTACTACTGCTGCTGTAAGAGACAAGAAATTTCACCCTGGGAAGTGACCATTCCTGTTACAGAAACTTCAGCAGTCCCACTAGAGCAGGATTTGGAAGGAGGCCCTTGAAGTCTTAGGCAGTACAGGATGTGTTCTCGGCCTTTTACTGTTCCCCAAGCCAGTGGTGCTCTAGCACTTGGCTGGGTATTTGTGGAACACTCTGTTTCCATATGTATTAGCGCTCGAAACCATTAAGTGTTCCACAGCTCTTTTACAAGAGGAGTAATTACATCCTGTTGGCAGAAATTACTCCTGCTGTTTAATTTGGAAACCATATTCTTTGCTTCCAGCCTTGTGTTGTTAGACAGCAAAGAGTGGCTGCATTTTCTGCCCAGGGTGGTAGCACTTTTCTCTGACATGTGCATAGGGGATGATAGCGATGGTGGTGCTGTCCCTCGGGATGACATTTCAGGTTTGTTAGTGAACAAGTTAATTTTAAGTGGTGCAGGCATATAGCTTCAGAAATCCAACTTTTATTCACAGCAACAAAAATATCTTTTCTAGCTCTCATTTCCCTGCACGCAGGATGCTAGGCCAGTCCCTGGGTACATTGGATCTTGAGGCAAATGCTGATGCTGAACTTTTCTATCTTACTCTGTCCTTTTAAAACCTTTTATGTACAGAGGGAAACTAGCACTGCAGATGATTATTGTCTACTAATGGTGTTTTTAATTACTGATTTTCAGGACACCAAATTAACTTTCTGCTGAAAACAAGAATTTTTTTTCCTCCCTTGAAGCAAGCCAGTGATTCATATTTTAACATAAACTTCTTAAAGTTTTGACTCATGCAGCAATTCCAAGAATTTTTATTTCTGAGGTCTTTGAAGCTTTTAACATACTAATGAAATACTGTGCCTCTGTCACCCACAAAGTGAACCTCCTGTTAAACAGGGTTTGCTGTCACTGAAGCATGGCAAGTGCTATTTTCAGGGGGTTTGAGATGCCATGCCACACAGTGTCCCCTCAGCAGGAGCGTTCAGCCGCACTGTCCCAGGCCCAGCCCGCAGGAGCACAGAGGCCGCTGGCCAGAGGTGCCACTGCATCGAGCGTGGCACCGCTGGTCCTTGGGATAGGAAAAATATTGGGAGCTTGCTGAAGAGCATTTGGAATCAGGATGGAATTTATCAGCTGATCAGTTTGATCAAACCGAAGGGAATTGTGTAAGGCCGGGCTCTGGGAGCCCCTGCTTTGCCCGTAGACGACCAGCAGATCGGCAGTCCTTTGGTCGCGTGATGAGTAAAGCAGAGAGGCTCTGCTTGGCTTTCATAAGTGAGACTCAAGCTGTAGAGTCCAGAGCTGAAAAACATTTATGTTGGCTATTAAAGGGAACACATGTGACACAGAGATATGCCATGTTGACTCCAGAGATTTTCCAGCAGAAGAAAAAACTAAATGAGGATCAAATATAAATGAAAGAGGTTTTTTCTGAAAAGTAAGTTAGGTAATGCATATTTTGATTCTTTGAAGAATGTGTTTGATATTAAAATGCAAAAGTGTATGGTTTTCTCATTAGGTAGAAATTGCACAACTGTTCTGATTTACACAACAGTCACCATACTAAATGAATGACAAATAGTTAAGGATCTGTTTGGAAAATAGCAGTCAGAGGTAAGAGCATCTACTGTATGAAAGCTGCCCAGGGGAAAATCTCCCACTCAACATATTACAGTTTTCTGTTTTAGATAAGAAGTTTCCAATTTGGTTTTTTATTTTGATTTTTCCTCAAAATAACCATTTTGACGCAGAGTTTCAAATAGTAATAACCCAGTATTATTTTTCCTTTCCCCTTGTCTTCTTGATGAAAATGATGCAGGACTTCATGTTCCCTCATCTCTATAACGTATCAAATTCCATCATCTTTGGGAGAAAATATGAGTGTGTTTCTAGGAGAAACCTGAAAACAGGGTTTGTCCATTCCTGGTAACACAAAGCAAAACCTTTGCTTCAAGTTTCCCACCAGAATCTGCCAGGATCAGCAGAGGACATGCAGTAAGAAAGTGGGATGAAAGGAAGGGGTCATGTTCCATGTGCCTTTCCTCTGCAGGCACCTCAGTTTGCAGTTGTACCGCGATTATCAGTGGTGTGGTAGCGTGATTAGGGAGCAGCAGCAGGAAATACTAGCAGAAACTGGGAGGCTGGCAGTTGGGAGCAACATAGGAGATCAAAGGCTTGAGTGTGTTTGCAGACTGGAGAATAATTGCAAGTCACTCCCAAAATATGGGCTGGTAGTGCAGCCTGGCCATTGGCTTTGTCAGGCAGTGTATTCCCATGGGAGAGGTGAGTACGTGGCACAGGGGGGCACATCTGCAGTGCTGCACTCAGTTCTTGTTCCCCATGATCCAGCCCCCATTCATCAGGGGATCAGAAAAGCTATTAGAGGGGAAATGGTTTGTTTTATCTAAGGAGACTGAAGCAGGGCTGTGCTGTAGTCTCCAGGATCCAGAGATCTCCTGGCTGGCCTTGTTGCCTTCAGCTGGATGATGAAAACTAATGAGGCGACCTTGAGCTGGAGAACCCGAGTGTAGCTCGGCAGTGGAGAAGTTTCAGCTGAAAATGGATGTTCAGACTATCAGAGAAGGAAGGCTGCAGAGCAGTGGTGCAGAGGATCTGTAGGCAGAGACAAGTGCTTGTCCTCATAGACAAGCATCTTCACCTTGCTCACCTTTCCATCAGTGTCCTCATACCGGTTGTTTCTTCTCAGAGAACTCAAGGCTTTCCCACATCTGTCTCATGCATTCTGTCTTAGTAAAGCAAAATCTGATAGTAAGAAGAAATAATGTGTGCTGCTGTAGGGCTGTGTTCACAATTAGCAAAGTAGTGTGGCCCAATAAAAGATTTGCAGAGAGAAAAAGTCCTGATAAAGCTTCATCTCTGCTACCATATTTTGCTGCCTTATTGAGGATTTGCTCTAGTTTGAGCCTGTGAAATGAACACTCACCAGTGGTAGCAGCATCCCCTTTCATCTCCAAATAACTCAGTGCACTTTCTGGAACTAAAGCACATGGAGGATGATGTAGAATAGATATATTTATTTCCATCTGCAGCAAACTTTTTTTTTTTTTTTGCTATTCAGGTGATGGTTCTCAGTCTCAGGACAGAGAAAGAGGAATTCTTGCCCTCTGTACCACAAACATTACTCCAGACATTAAACAAAATGCTCTATAAAAGTCCTTGGAAGATCTCCATCCATATAGTGCATGTCACACTGTGCTGTTGACTATTTAATCTCTTTGGAAACCTTTGCTAGAGATTCAAATTTCTGTTATTATTCAAGTGGATATGTACTACTAATGGTTCTCATTTATGGATTTTCAAGTACATTTTAAAGGTCAAACAAGTAATTTTAATCGGTTATGTGGGGGTTTTTTGACAGCTGATAAGTACTGAATGTACCACAGCACCTGGAAAGCAGATTTGCTATATTTACCATTACATATTTGGATTGGGTGCAGGGATAGTGCTCTGCCCACACTCATTTCACTCTCCATCATCAAATTACTGGCACTGATCAACCAGTGCATCCACAGGAGAGCACTGTCGTTGCAGCACTTCAGATCTGAGTCACAGCTTGGATGGGGCCCAGGACCTGTGTCTTATGGCTGCTGGTTTAAAAAGTAGTAGCTGCATCAGAGTGGTGTTATCCTCGGCTCAGAACATTCCTGGCTACTTAATCCATACTGCTTTCTCCTGGGCTGCCAGGCTAGTAACCATTTGGAAATTAGTCTGGTGTGGTTGCTCTGAAATTCTTATGTGCAGGTCACTCATGCCATGGTGGTGGCGATCAAGGTGACAACTGTCTGTCCTCACTTACTGTCTGCAGAACTGAAAGCAAAGAAAGTGAGAATATTTTCAACAATATCAGTCATGGACTGGGAGCAAGGCTTGAGCTCGGGTGCTGTGGCATCAGCTTCTGTCAGGAGAACTAAAGGGCTGGCTGCAGTGCTTATGGGAGCAGCAATACCTACAGGGATGAGCAGAAAGGCTGACCCGCCCCAGAATGAAACAGAGACAATTCTTGAGCTTCAGGGAAAAAAGAGAGTCAAATTGGATCTGACAGAAGCCCACAAAGTCATCTATCACGTGGAAAAACTGAACTTGGGAGAACTGTGGGGCACGTAATGAAGTGATTAGAGAGTCGGAATAAATAGACAAAAGTGCTTTTTTTGGTGTTTTTCCACTGCATTTTTGGAACACGGTAGGGTAGGGTGGACAAGAGTCAAAAAGGGATACAATCCACTTACAGAAGTCTAGTGATGCAGTAGTCCAGCTCCAGCAGCTGGCAGGAGAAGCCCAAGGGTCCCAGCTTGCTGGGAGTCGAGCGGCACACTTGGTGAAGACCCATTGTTGGCACGTGCTGCTCTTGCAACTTCCCCAGTCAGAAGCCCAAGGAGTTCAGCAGCAGCTCAGCTGCTCTCCAGTGTGGACTGCAGTCAGGGGAACTCATGGGCTACCAGGACACAGGCAGCTGTTAGTAAGGAAGGAGTTGGTTTTAGCCTTGGCAGCACTTTAGCTGGGATGCAGCTCTTATCATAGAAGAGCCCTAGAGAAAACACCAGGATTTCACAGCCCATTCAGACTGTATCCAGATCTGTCCAGTCATTTTTCATTTCCACAGCACAGTTTCTTAAGAAGATCTGGAGGGTGGGGGATTAGAACAATTACCAGTTTACAGAAACTAGGCTCTGTTTTTCTGTTTTCATGGGAACAAAGTTCGTAGTGCTGTTTTTATGGTACCACCTTGCTTTTACACTCCACGCTTTGTTAAACATGGTAATGAGCTCAGTGCTGTGTAGTGCACTCAGTGCTGTGCAGAAAATAAAAGTATTTCCTGCCCACACTTCAGAGGAGCTGCTGTGATGGTAAAGTCTCTTTCAAGTTTAGGGCTGCTAGCCTAAACAGTATGTACACTGGGCTGGTCTGTCAGAAAGCTCTGTATTGCGAATGTAAATTTATCTTTGTAAGAATGACAAGCTCCTGGTCAAAGCACAGCACTATATAAAGCAGTTCATCGAGGCAGCGGGTTTTACCATATCCCCCCCTCCCCATGGAACAGAGAGGAGTTTTGTATTACATTAATCAGCATCCAAGCCCTGAAGGTCACAATTATCTGGCCACTATTTTTCAGTATTAGTGATTTTAGTACATGATTAACTTTCATGTGTGCATCATTAAGATGAGGAATTGTTTTTGAAGTTTCAAATAGAGCAGCAGGTCTTAGCTGTAGTATTTGCCATACTTGCTGAGCCACTCTTAAAAGGGATGATTTATAGAAAATCCAGCTGTGAGTTTTCGTTTCTTCAAGAGCAGGAGGCGGGACTAGAAACCAACCTAAAACCAAGCGGAGCATTGATCAGAGTAGAAATGATGTAGAGCACAGCTCCGCAGACAACAGCTAAGCATCGTGGAAGTATTAGCTGGCAGCGATAAGGAGGCGGAAGCAGAGCTCGGTGACAGAGGAGCCATCTGTCAGGAACTGGGAATCCGATTTCAGGAGAGCAGAAAATGAAGTAAAGAAGAAAGTGATTTTGGTTCAGAGGTGCAGTGGAGCCCAAGGATATCTGTGGACAGTAAGTTTCTGTACTGGAGCAGGGATGTTTAATACAGCAGCTAATACTGTTTGAAAGGGCTTTTCAGTTTTGAAAACAGACATAAGTAGCTCCTGTATTAAATGGCTTTTACTTAAAGTTTTTATTTATTTGTAAGATGTAAATAAGCTTATCTGTTTAAGGTGTTTGTTTAAAAAGTGGTAAACAAACTTTAAAACTGCTGGTGTCCCTTACTTCAGAGGGTGCATTTTTTTGTTTAATAAGGTCACCTCCTGTCGAGGATAAGGTTTGCTTATAACCTTTCAGAAAAATATCTTAGAAGAAAAGGCTGTTTTGGCCCCAGCTGCGAGGTGAAGAAGGGTAGGCAAGAATATTTTTTCTGGAAAGGGGAAAGGAGTTCCCACCCAAATAGATCTAAACTAACTGGAACTACAGTGTATAAACACCCCGGGGCTAAATCCTACCCTCAGTTACACTGTTGTAAGTCAGGTTTAAGTCTACTGTAGTTAATAAAATTGCTCCTGATTTAATTAAGGATAGAATTTGGTTGCACATTTCTTAATAATGAAAAAGCCCCATGGTTCTTTCCAAAGTGCATTTTATACTAACAGATTATTAAGGACTTGCTTGAAAATATGTTGAAATTAATTGAAAACTCACACTGTGATGCATCTTTTGTCATATACTTGTATCTTCCTTTGAAATTAGCACAAAAGCCAGCATGAGATATTGTAAGCAATCCTATTATTTCTTGTTAGCAGGTTCTCAGATAAGGTTTGCATTGCTCATAATTTCATGCTCGTTTCACTTCAGTGGCTTGTATTTGGGGTGATATGCTTTAATCCTAAAAAGGTTTGTGGAGCTCCAGCTGGGAGCGGTAAGATGATATTATCTGTAGCAGAAAAGTGTCAAAGTTCTGTACAAGACCCCAGACTGTCTGATTGGGAGTGAAACTGTTCTAACATAAACTGTACAGAAAAATTACTCTTGTTGCTGTGGTTTTAGTGTACGAGTTAGAAGCAGAAGCATTGGCTGCTGACTGAGGAAAAAAAACCCAAAAAGTAAAACCCACTCACTATTATGGCCCAATATGGATGACAAAACACTGTAGCATGTGTGGGAAAATGGCTGCAGTCCAATGTCTGGAACCATTTATCTTCTGGTAGAGTCTGGAAGATGACTGTTTTATGTATTTTACAGAAATCCCTGCTGATTGATTTCATTTACGTAGGAGGAGGGGTCACAGTGACTGATGGCAGGGACAACTGGGGCAAAAAGTGGATTCTTTGCATTATCCTGACATCCTGTTCTGGTTGAGGTTATTGGCACCTTTTGAAGGGACCATGCTGGACATGTCTTGCTGCTGCATTTGCTACTGCACACAGCCAGAGGTTTGCTGCTTTTTTCTGGGTCTCAGCAAGCTGAGAGTTGCAAGTTGTGCTTCTGCTAGTGCCAGGCATCTTCTGGAAATTATGATTTGCAGAGGTTTGAAGCGGAATGGACAGAAATGGGTACAGGTCTCTGTAACCTGCCAAAAGCTTGGCTGGTGGTGGGTGCTGATACTGAAGAGGGAGGAAAGACTTCATTAAAGGTCTGGGGGGAAAGTCTGTTTTCAGTGTGAGAGGCTTGAAGAAATAGCTTGCCCCTCTTGAGCACATGAAATGTGTATGCTAGGGTGATGATACTTATTTTTCTGACATTTGTTGCTAAAATAGCCACAATTACTGTCAATTTTTTATTTATATAAAGAGCTTGCCAGCACATTAGAAACAACAGAGATGTGCTGTACATTAGTGTTATTCATGTATCTCTCTGTTATTTTTATGTGTGCTCTGACGGCCTGTCTGTCAAGGTGTTTGCCTTCAAATCAATTCAGCTCACATCACAGCATGACAGGCACTTGTTATATACCAGGCATGTCTACAAGGCATTTGCTTTCATGTTGCAGGGAATGAGTGCCAAGATTTTCATATGATGAAACAAGAGGGTGGAGGATATGTTTTCTAGTCAGTAAGTACTCTGCTACTGTGCTAACAAAAACAGAAAGGAAAATGGATTTTTCAATTGACAATACTACTTCATTTGGTACCCTTTAGGCTCTTCACAGGGTCCTATACTAATGATTACAATGTCAAGTCTAGTGCAGGATCACATAACAAACCTGGGGAAAGGGAAAATTGTTGTGTGTCCTCCATCCAGTTTCCCAGACATAACCACTTAGTACAGTCAAGATGATTTTCATTGACAGAGAGAGTGAAAAAGAAAGGGAGAGAGAGAGATAGAGAGAGGAAGGAGGAAAGGAAAGGAAAGGAAAGGAAAGGAAAGGAAAGGAAAGGAAAGGAAAGGAAAGGAAAGGAAAGGAAAGGAAAGGAAAGGAAAGGAAAGGAAAGGAAAGGAAAGGAAAGGAAAGGAAAGGAAAGGAAAGGAAAGGAAAGGAAAGGAAAGGAAAGGAAAGGAAAGGAAAGGAAAGGAAAGGAAAGGAAAGGAAAGGAAAGGAAAGGAAAGGAAAGGAAAGGAAAGGAAAGGAAAGGAAAGGGAAAGGAAAGGAAAGGAACGGGAAAGGAAAGGAAAGGAACGGGAAAGGGAAAGGGAAAGGGAAAGGGAAAGGGAAAGGGAAAGGAAGGAAAGGAAAGATATGTAATGTACCCTAACTGCTGAGGAAGTTTCCTATATTTACTAAGTATTTTTGTCAGAGCAGTAGGAGCAGTTAAGCACTGTGCCTGAACAGCATCCCAGTAATAAACTCAGCATCACCTCTCTCCTGGACAGCACCCTGCCATGCACTGTCATTCAGCCCACTCGGGTTCTTCAGTCTCACTGCTCCTCATGCCATCTTGACATGCACTCATTTTCTGTCTCTGTGTTTTGAGGATGTTCCTATGGCTATCAGACATTTTGTTTAGTAAAAACATGTGTTGACTTTGGATTTGGATTTGTAAGTTTACAAGAATTTAGATTAATTGTTACCTTTTCTATTTCCTTAATTTCCTTCACTTCCTTTTCACACACTACATGTTTTGGTTATCCTCCCACAGAGCATTTCCCTGTTGGCACCCTCACAGAGGGATAGCTGCTTTTGCTCTTCATTAATTTAGTTTGAGCCTCTCCTGCTTTTTGGTATCTATAACTCAAGAGGACAGTGGGTATTCAGGGGAAGGTACCAATTACCTTCCTTGGTAATTGCCTGATGATCCAGAATGAATTTAGTGCTCCAGTTACTTTTTTAGATCTGTCTTTATCATGGGGTCGTTGATGGGGTCTCTTCCTTGAGAGAGAGAGTGGTGGTAAACAGATCCACTCTAAGTCCAGCGTCTCCCTTTAATCTTGAATTTGGGCAGGAAAGGAAAACAGTGGTCTAAGCTGATGCAAGTTTGTTTTCCATCCAATGGGACTGCATTCTCCTAGTAATTTGGAGCACATTTGAGGACTTTTAGCCCTTGATCATTCCTCTTCCATGAGAATTGGTAGGGTGGTGTGCTCCGGCTCCAGCCTTTTAGTCTGCTGCCCATGCAGTCCCTACATTTTTATTAGTCAGCTCTTAAATCTCTTCATTACACAGAATTGTTTTTCATGTGGCCACCACAAAAGAGGTGCAAGTTCTTACAAATAAATCTTACAAATAAAATATCTCAGGCCATATTTTAGGCATGTTGCATATCATCCCATGTTTAAAATTTTGTCCGTTTGTACTTTGTAATACAGCACATGACAAGCATGGGGCGGGTGGTAAAGCTACAGCTGCCTCTTGTTTTCTTATCAGATATTGATAAAAACAGTAAATTAGATTAAACAAGAAAACAAAAAAAAAAAGGTGCACTGTAGGCCGTGGAACATTATGAAACCACCCACTGAATGTCTGCGCAAGACATACGGCAACAGCCAAGCTGTTATGTACTAAACGAGTCCAGAGTGGGGGCCAACTGAATGCAATGCGTAAGTGATTTACTTACTCATTTATAACCCTAACCTAGAATCGTGATTGTTTGCTTTCCATAAAAAGGATGGCTTTATGTGACCCTTTAAAGCCTTCAGCATTAAGTGGCATTAAGCTGATGGCTACTTGTTTTGTACCTTCAGTGAAAAATTATGCATAAATCAAGTATGCTTTCCTTGTAATGCACTCATAATCCTCACAAGCAAAACTCCCACTCAAAACCAGTGATCAAACATGGTTTCTTGAACTCAGAAAGGTCACCTCATAAAAAAATATGGAGGTATCATATTCAGGCCACCCAGGCAATTTTTTTTTTTTTTTTTTTTTTTTTTTTTTGGCTGGGACATTACTTTAATTAAGTCATTGTAAGGTTAAAATAATAATAGGGTTCTGATGTAAGCAGATAAAAGACAGGGAAGCTACATGAAATTCAGTTTCCATCCACCAAACACATCTAGAAGAGATAAGCTCACTTGCTGTTTAAACATTTTGCACAGGGACAGACAGGATGGGCTGAGGTTGAGTCCTGAGTGTTCCAGGGTTTATGTATTTAAATTAATCCCTTAGCATTGTTTTTGTTCCTTAATTACCTCTGGTTTGTTGATTTATTGATGCTTTTGAAGGCAAGTAGACTCAGTAAAACAGAATTGCTTTGTGTCACGTAAAATTTCCTCTTATATCTGTGGATGCTATAGACAAAAGGAAAAGATTGATGAAGGGAACTTCTGTGGAGATGGTAAAACCAGTGGTAGATGTCTCTAAAAAGTGGAATTGAGTTACTGAATTGCAAATGAATGGAAGGTCTTGTGAAATCACTAATTAGGGCTGTCTTAGTTCTTGAAATCTGTCAGTGCATCCAACAGTTTGGGCAGAAGGAGCCTGGGAACCAGCAATCCTGCAAAAGGGGTTGGTGGCTGGAGCGTCTTCATGGAGTGCTGATGGGAGAAGTGATGCTGAACTTACCCCTTCAATGAAACACCTTCAATTCAAGGTGACTTTGTGGGAAATAGGAGCACTGGGTACTTCAGCACTTGTTATACAAGCTTTGAGCAGGGACAAAAACTGCAAATGGCAGTCCTTTGCCAGCCATGAGCACTGATATTCCATT
Source organism: Cyanistes caeruleus (assembly GCF_971803275.1). Classification (NCBI taxonomy): domain Eukaryota; kingdom Metazoa; phylum Chordata; class Aves; order Passeriformes; family Paridae; genus Cyanistes; species Cyanistes caeruleus. Next base: position 66,927,064 of record NC_141703.1, read on the forward strand.
GAAAAGTCACAGCATGGTCTCAACTGGCTTCATTTCAAGGAAATACTTGGAGATTACACCTACTTTCTGCTGCCCATGTCCTTGGGACCCCCATTTCTATACCTGAACTCCAGTTCCAGAAAGAGCCTCTGTGCTTTCTTTTCCAGCACAGCAGAGCATAGCATGGAGGCATTGCTCCTTCTGTATCTCTCCTGTGCCTGTGCATCCCAGCTGGTACACCTAGAGCAGCAGATGGGCCCTCACTTGCCACAGAAGAAGGGTTTAATAGACTTATAGATGCATAGAATGGTTTGGGTTGGAAGGGCCGTTAAAGATCATCTAATTCCAAATTCCTGCCATGAGCAGAGACACTGTTTACTAGATCAGGTTGCTCAAAGCCCCACCTAACGTGGTCTTGAGCACTGCCTGGGATGGGGCATCCACAACTCCTCTGGGCAAAAGATTCAGGAGATTTGTTCAGGAGATATTTAGTTTGTCACATCCCTCCACCAGTGACTAATGACCTGCATGAGCAGCTCTGTTGCATTAATTTGGTTTGCAAGAACATGTACACAAGATAACCAGACATGAATGTGGTTGATAGAGGCACAATGATTACCTCTCTTGCACTTCTGAACCACTGAATTCAAAATGCAGACTTATGTTAATATTTAGCACTTACATAGTGCATTTAATCTCCACAGACCTGCAGGAACGTGTCTAATTTGTACATCCAAATTAATAGAGGTAATCACACATAACAGTCAGTCTTTTCATCATTTAACCCAATGAGGAATGGAGACACTATTTTGTTTAGGCTATAATTGCTCATACATACCTGAAAATACCATCCTGTATTCTCAGTTTTTTGTAAGAACACCATGGGTTTGCAGTTACAAGACTATTTCAGACAGCTGCATAATGATTTATCTTCATTTTTAAACTGAGCTGTAAATTAGCAGGCTGACCCAGATCTCTGTGGGATATCTCCAAAGGAGTTTTTCAGTGAATTTAGATGCTAAGTGAGCTAAACCAGTTCATTTTAAAAAATTGTTTGAAAACGATCTTTCAGAAAATAGGGTCTTGAAGGCCTGGTACTTACAATGAGCATGCTTGCAGACCTCTGAGGCAGCAGTCAAACATCTTTATGTTTCATATTATTTATTTATATTACATTTATATTGTCCACACTAACTTCCAGAGCAAATTCAATAGACAGGTATAGTTCTGCCTTGATTCCTCAACCCTGGTTGCTATGGCATCCAAGTTGGGAAAATTATCTGCCAGCTTCAGGTGGCTGAGCACACAGGTAGGTGAAATATGAGCAGTAATTTAGGGCTAATTTTAAGCCATGAGGTGGTGTTCTGTGACCAGAAGGTATTGTCCACAGTTTTTCCAAAAAAGTGGCAAGAAGTTGTTAACATTGCCAGGAAACCTGGGCTTTATTTAGCTACAGTGAAATAAACAGCCTGCAGATGTACTGAGGGGCTCTGGTGGAAAGCTATGAAATAATTTAATGATCTGTTCAAATTAAATGCAGAATCAGAGATTAGAGGGGGCTGGCTCGTATCACCTATAGTCATGCTCAATAACATCTCGCTCTGTGATTTGTTCCACTCAGCTCTCTGGGCTTTTAATAGTTGTTGAATAAGGCAGCAGAACTTACTTTGCAGGTGAAAAACACATGCAGTGAGAATTGTAAGACCTGTGAGAAGAAAATCCTTTCTTATTTAGTCTTTAATCTTTAGTACTCAGAACTTGTCCCTTGAAGTCTGCATAATATAATACAAATAGGATCTTCAAATTCAATATTTTTTTAGTCTAAACTGTGTTCAGTATCCATATTCAAATGCTTTGGTTGAGTTTTAACTCCCATCCAATTGTCACTGTTTTAAATTACTTTTATAGCAAGAATAAATTTTCACTGAAAGCAGGGTTTTTTTGCAATATTTCTTTTCCAGTTAAAAAAAAGTACAAGAACAAAGACTATCAAACAAAATGCAAGTTGTCTAAAATCTCATAAAAGCTCTTACACAAGAATCTATCAAGCCTGGGAAAATATGTGTTCTTTTGTAAAAACATATTTTTCCTTGAAGTCATTGCTAGATTACAAAAGTTCACATAACATATTGGTATGTGTATGTGTTTATGTAAGACAGACCTCTGTATTTCACTTTCTGATGTCAGTGTTGCCTTGACAACTGTATTTTATTGATTAGTAGAATATATGTAATTTGGTTCAGAGCTGCATCATCTTACAAGGTCATTTTTCTTCACGAGAAGTTGATTCATTTCCTTATTCTCTGAGTAAAATTATTTTTCTGATATGAGAAATAACATTCTTTAGATCCTTTAGGGGGTATTTCTGTGTCTGTACTCAAAACCCAACAGAATTTGACAAAGACAAGCCGATAAAGTCATTAAATACATTTCTACTGATACATGCATTTCTTACTCAACTTGTTTTGCTGCATATGTTAACCTAGTATCTAATCTGTAACTTCACTGGTAACCAACTGGAGACTCTACCCATGCAATTCCAGTTATTAGGTGCCTTCAGGGTGCGTTTCCTCCAGAGATTTGAAGTTCCAAGTAGCAACACTTCTCAGACTCTCTTTGAATTAGATATTATTATAGAATTTATTTGACACTAAGATAAGCTGTGATGTGAAAAACTTCCCCCAAAGAGTAAATAGTACTGACAATAGCTCCTGAAATTGAGCTCTTATACCCTTATTCCACCCGTGGTAGGTTTGTCAGATCTATGGGTTAGTTCCTCACAGTGTCATTTAGCAAAACACTTGTCCCATCACCAGTCCTATTTCTGTGAGTGCTGGTCACGGTTATGAGAAGTTATGGTCCTGACCTGAAGAGTTTTAATTTTCACACAAACTGAGCAGGGGAGAGGATGGAAGGAGTAGGTGGGATGCTGTGTCTTGGCTCAGATGGTGCCATGGACTAATTATGTGCACAGCTGGAGGATCCACATAGCTGGGTTTTCCAGATCTCTTCCTACTTTGGTTTTGTCCTTTCCCCCTGTGTTTATTTGTCTCCTGGTTTATGAGTATCACAGGAGCCAAGAGCAGTCAGGGTGTGCAGCTTCCATGATGAAATCAGACAGGGGCACAACAAGAAAAAAAATAGAGAGGCCAAGGAGAAGGAGGAGGGGTACAAATAGTGGATGGGAAAGTAATGAAGGTCAGCCAGATGCTGATGTAAAATCTGTCTTTTTTTTTTTTTGAATGTACAACTGAAAACAGCCATCCCTGCAGTCCTAATGTTAACAATTTACGAATTACAGCAGTGATTGTATTTATATATCATCCAGAAGGTAAATGATGGGAATGGGTTGTCAGCACATGTAGGGAAACAAGTCTGAAAATCTCTAGCACTTTCTTTAAATATAATAGTTCCTGACAATTAAATACCCCGTTGGTTGCTATCTAAATATTTATCTTCAGTGAAATTACAAGAAGTCCACAGTCAGAGAAAACCCACGCTCTTCTGTTCTCTGTTGTAAATATTAAATTATGTTCTACTTTTGAAAAAGCAATTGGTTCCTAGGTCTATCCTGTTGTATTCTTCTGGATAACTTTGAAAAAAGAAAGAGAAAAGAGTCTGCCATTGATAGCAAGCAGGGACAAAAGGCACTGTTACTAAATTGTGATTTTGAAGGTTGTTTACTGTGCTAAGTCAGAGAGCATAATTTGGAATAATGTTTTTAATCTTTTGGATTAAAACAATCAGCAACAGGTCTTCCTAGCAATAAGGCCCCACCTAACACAGAGCCTCATTTTCTTGCAATGGTCTTACATGGATTTTCTAGGTCAGTCATTGGCAGCAGCAACACTAATTCATTCCAGATGCAAGTCAGGCTCACTGTAATTAACGATACCATGGTATTTGTCTGAAAAATCAAGGAACAGTGGCATTTACTAGAGAGACTATGTTTCTTATGGAGAACCCACTCCATTTAATTCAAGATTTAGGTACCTGGGATTAAGCAGATGGTCCAGTCAATATGTCACAACTGCTTAAATTCCTTATACAGTCTAAGGAGAGCAGGAGTTGCTTACTGAAAATATGAGGCAGATCTGTTCCTCTTCTCCATCTGTCCATCCATCCATCCATCCATCCATCCATCCATCCATCCATAAATCCATCCATCCATCCATCCATCCATCCAGCCACCTACCTCCCCAAGAATGATTCAGTCTACCTCATTCAAGTTAATACCTCTTCCACTGGGATTATAGAGGAACAATAGGAAATAAATGCTGGCAGCTCCATGCAGTTGGGTTTTACTCATTTGAAGATGGATGTGACTTATCTTCCTCTTGCATAATAGCCCAAGAATGAGAGCACTCCCCCAAGAGAGAGGCAGTCCTGGGCTCTACTTGTTCTGAGTGGGTTGAGCTTACATCTCCTACATTTAACTCAGAAGAGCTAAATTCCTCCCGTCGTAGGATGACCATCCGTAAGTCTCCATGCTTTTGGTTTTTTATCCTTTCCTTCTCTGCCTGTCTGTGAGGACTGTAAGCTCTGTAGGGCACCAGCTAGTTTGTCATTTAACATTTCAGCATCACTGTTGCAAGGTCAGTGATTTTGGATTTGTAATGAAATATAAATGATGACAATAGTTGTGCAAATTTGTCTCTTCATGCCACAAAAAGTGCTGAGTAAAAGCTTTGTTCTTGTTAATATATTACATATTTTTGGCTGGTATGGATAAAAGATGGGTTTTGTACAGCCTTTCATTGTGAAATGGTTTGTGAAACAGAGGATGGGTCTGCAGAGATGTTGGATTTGATGTGTATTTGGGGAATTGCTGGTTGCTTGATGATTTGATATGGCCATAATTATGTCCTCATTTTTGCTGTCTCCTCTGGAGACATTCATGCTGGAGCTTGGTAGATCTGTAGGACTAGGAAATATAATGCTCCAAGGCCCTTTCTTGCAAATTACTCTTCTAGGAGATTTTTTGAACCTAGACAAATGTGGAGGTAGCTCAGGGCAGGGGTAAGCTGCAGAACTCCTACTCTGTGACACAGCCCTTCACTATCTTCTTCTCTTGGATTTTCTAAAGAAGAAAGCAGTGGGAGTGAGAGAGGGATGGGGCTGAGAGCAGTGTGAGGACATTGTACTGTGGGGACATTATGCGGTCACTCCTGCAGCACTGGCGAAGAATGCAGCAGTGATGTGTTCTGTGCATGAGTCATCCTGGAGCTGCCAAATCTTGGAACAGCCCATCACCCGGGGATGACTAGTGGTTGTTGACCTTTATTTCCATCTTACACATTATTGTAAAACTGGGCTAAATGAATTTCTGCTTTCTGAGCGCTGACATCAGTGCAGCCTGGTTTCCTATGAATTTGGATTCCTTCCCCCCACCTCACTGAAAACAAGTCCTTTCCCTCCTCCATGTCACTTCCCAGATCTCTCTCCCATCCCTTAAATATTTGCAAGAGAAGTGGTACAGACACTGATGCTGATGCAGAATGTTGTGTACTCTGCAGCCAACTGTCTGCTGCTTCTCAGCATGCATAGTGGGTCATCCCACAAATGCCTTTCCTTTACTGGAATGCTAATTTGTATACTTCCCTCTACTCAGCACCAGCTTTTCTAAAATGTAATATCTTTAAGATGTGGCTCCTCCTGTCAGATTTGACTGAAACTGGCCAGTAGATTCTGAAATTATTTGGGGGGGGGGCGCAGTAGAGTGCCCCAGAAACACAGATGATAAGAATATTACTTCTTCAAGAAGCAGTTGTAGAAATATACTGTAATGCATACGAAAATTAAAAGACTTACAAAGAAATTAGTGAGTGAAGCTCTGTGAGCTGTGTTGTGAAAGAAGATATAAAAGGAATACATTTTGAGGTTTGCTGTAAATTTTTTTAAGTACTATAGTGAAATTGGTTGAGCAATTCAACAATTGAATCGCTTCTCCATCTTGTGGAAAATGTGTGACTCACCCTACCAGTTCATCCCTAATGTGTTCCAGCTCAGCCAGTGATGAATTTGGTCTGAACTTACCAAGCATAGTAAACACTTTTACAGTTCACAGATGGTTAGCATTGTATCAGTACATTGCACCTATGAAGTGACAGTTATTTTGGTCATTTACTACTTAGCCACCTTTAAAAGTGGCAAACTATTAAAAGTGTTATCAACTCTATGTGCCCATTTTGTTAAATAACATTTAAGAAGTAAAGCCAGATTTGGAAGCCCAGAGTCTGCTTTTTAGAAAAACATGCTGGCTATCATTAGGATTTAAAATTTTATTTAGTGGCTAGTGCAGGTTTTTCCAGTAGAAAATTACTTGAGAAGGTGTCTGGCAGAATGGATCTAAATAACTTACAAATTTTCTATTTTTATGGATGCAACAACTACTAAATAAATGTTAAATAAATAAAGGTTAAAAACCCCGAAGCAAAGCTATTTATTATATTTCAGTTAGGGATCTTCCATTTTAATATTCCTGAGGTCTCATTTGTGATGCTGTCATTTCTCATTTTTTCATCTCCTGAAAGCAATATTTGCCTTAGGGGTATGGTATCATTGTGATCAAAATGAGCTGGTGCTACTGGTCTCAGGGATAATTGCTGTCCTTCAAGCAGCTCCCTTAGCATTCAGCCCTTAAGGCTGCTTTGGAAGAGGCTTTACGTTTAATACAGATACCCTGATGTCTTCCAAAATGATGGAGGAGAGCATTTTGCCCTTTTCGTTTTGAGATATCATAAAGTCTGGAGGCTTTTGAGGCCAATTGCCAGATGTGATTAAAAATTAATGAAACAGAACAATTGTACCTCATCCCCTTGACAGACACTTGAGTAACAGCTTTTTCTAAGACTAATTTTCTAAATGATTCTTTTTGCATCTGTATTTTTATCTTGTCTGACCACAATAAGATGTTCCTTAGCATTAAAAATGGAAAACAATAGTAGAGGACATTTGAGGATGTTTTTCATGCAGTTCCCTGTTTGGATTTTGTTCATCACACACAGGATGATCAAGACAGACTGTAAACTGAAACATGAAACTGAGGTATGAAGTGAGGAAGGAGATCTGCTGCTGTTAAGTGCTACAGGAGGTGTCTTTGGTAAAGCTCACATTCAGTGTGTGCAAGTTGAAACATTTTCTAAAAAATAATCTGTTTTTTTGGGATAAGCCTACACTGCTTTCCTTCAAAGCCTGTCTGAATTGGAAGAGAGACTAAATATCATCTTTTCTGTGTTCTGCCACCTCAGCCTTCAAGTATTCTAAAGGAAAAGAAGTAGAAAAGAGCAGGCAGTGGGTAGGAGTGGGGTTTCTGCATTGATGCTTTGGAATGTTATTGGGGGATATTAGTGCTCAGGCCCTGAGATTGAAGAAAAACAACAATTTGAAAAAAAGTAATTAATTAATACTAGTTAATGCTTCTTTACTACTTTACATGTGCTGTGGATTACAGACACGAGCTAAATGCAGAGACTTGGTTATACATAGAGGGATTTTGTTCTTTGAATTCTGTCAATGTTTTCAAAGAGATATAAATAAACAAGTATATATTTGACTGAATATCTTTCTTTGCCAAAGCAGAGAAACACAGTCATCATTGTCTGTGATCTACTCACAAGGTTTTAAATGCAAAAGCTTTTAGGGCTAAATGCTGATATTGTTACTGATACTAAATAGGAATGTACTCTTCAGGTTATTTATTAGTGGTGAGAGAGTCTGGTGTTTGATAAAAATATTCATTGTGAATATTGTTGTGGAGAGGTGTTTCTCACTAAGATTGTAATTTAGGGATTTCTTTTATGTGGAAGAACATACTCCTTGCTGGTCAGGCACCCTTTTTGTTCACTGTGCCCTGTGTGGGATAACCATGGGCTATTTAGAGGACAGTATTTGCCTGACACACATATTGCTCCCTTGAGAGTAGACTTTCACGATAATCCATCACATTATCATGACACAAGTACTCAGAGTTACTCAGAGTCATTGCAGTTACGTAGTTCCGCCCAACACGACACTGTTAAATAAACAAGTTATTTGAGGAGCTGGCAATTCCCTCTTCCATGCTTCACCCAAAGTATATTCTTAGCTTTTCATTCACTGGTGTTTTTGCTTTCCTGGAATCCACTCTTCTGCCTTCTGAAACTCACAGCTATGCAGACCTCTGACCAAACAAACCTGTGACAGTTTGGGGAGATCTGCACTTTCGTACTCATCAGAAGAAGTGAGGGTTAATGAATCTGTAGCCAAGGTTATCATCCAGCACCCCTTACACACCATGGAAAGCAGCACTGAATGAAACGGCAACATTTCTGTGAGCAGGGATGCAAATGGTGCTGAGATGCCAGCATGGCAGGAATGTAAGATACAGCTTGCAAGAAAAGAAGAGAAATTTATGGAGTTTCTGCTACAGGTGTGGCAATCCAGAGGTAGCTAAATGCAAGGTCTGGAAAAGTAAGCACCGCATTCCATCCACAGACTGCTCAAGTTAATGTCTCCTCCTGAGAACAGAGCTGGAACTGTATCATCAAAACATCAACTTCAGTGAAGAGTTGTAAATTTGCCACCTAGCCAGTCTGAGACCAAAGCAACCTGTTTAGTCAGGTGTATCTCAGAAATTGTCCTGAATCCAGGATTCCTCTGAGGAAGAGTAAATATTTGTCCTGCAGGTTTTGACAGAGAGTGGTTTAGATGAACTTTCACTCTTCACTTTGGCCTTCCTTTCCATGGTTTATTTCAACTTCTGAGATGAATTCTTTTTAAAATAAAAATGAGCATGGCCATCCTTGAGAGGAGAAGAGGGCAACTCTATTTATTTGAATGTTTTTTAAACTGGTAATTTTGCAGGATGTGGGTGCAGTTATTATCAGTCTCAGTATTGAGTCAGATGTTGGTATTATCAAGTTATTCCTTACTTTGTGTTTCCATAAGATCCAGTGAAGAAAATGTGACTGCCTTCACAGGCAGTGGAGTTCAGCATTTTCCTAAATTCAGTGACAGAGCACATGGAGGAATTAAATTTGACAGTGACTCACTGAAGTACCCTGAGCATTGGTGGGATTGCTGTGAAAACCAAGACAGTAAAAGAACACAGTTGGAGAGACAGAGGGAAAAGATACTTATGAAAATAAAAACAAAAAGGAGCCCAGCAGTAAGGAATTCTCTATTTTGCTGAAATACAGGAGAGATGAAGGATGTGTTGTCCTTTTACAGATCTGCCTTTTATGTAAATAGTACAGTAGTACATGCCACAATGTGCATGCTTTATGGCACAATCCAGAAAATCAAGGATAGAAATTAATGTTAGACATATATAGGTTCAGTGATTTCAATGACAAAAATCTGTTGAAAATTTTGATCAGGAGAAAAGCTTTATTCTTTAAGACAGTGTGGAACTGCACAGTTGAACCCCTTACAGAAGGAGTTTAAATTTATCTTTTCCTCAGAACAAAATTGCTTTACATGTATCGTTTGATTGTGATCTAGGTTACAGGAATATACTGCTGTAAAAATATAGAATTACTGGAATTTTCCAAGTCCAAAAATAATTTAGTGTCCAAATACATACTTCGTCTGATTTATGGCTTCACAGCCATGTCTAAGCCAGTAGTGCCAAATAAAATTTTCTTTACTGTGATATGTATGCAGTTCTTTTTTAGGTATTTGCAATGATGTCTAACATTTAAATTAAGCAAAGATTTCCTTCTAAAAATATTCAGCTATATTTATATCTTTAAAGTGCAATTTCATCTTTTACATTTTAAAAGTGTAACTTCATTTCTTACAGTATCAGTGCTCAAGCATATCAGTGATATGCTTGATGAAATTAAAGACCCGATACATGCAAAAAACATGAAGTTATATCCTACAAGC